>NC_140990.1:7977578-8577578 GCF_052327205.1 Somniosus microcephalus | reverse complement strand
GGTATATCAAGCTCCCAATAACTGGGCTGGATTTAAAGATTATTCCCTGTTCTCTCAGTACTAGTGAGCAGAGAGAAGCTGATGTTATAGAATCATAGAGCACAGTAGGATGCCTTTCGGCCCATCGTGCTGGTGCCGGCTCTCTGAAAGAGCGATGCAATTAGTCCCACTGCCCTGCTCTTTCCCCACAGCCCTGCAAATTTCTTCCTTTAGTATATATCCAATTCCCTTTTGAAAGTTACTATTGAATCTGCTTCCACCTCCCATTCAGGCAGTGCATTCCAGATCATCACAATTCGCTGTGTAAAAAAAGTCTCCTCATTTCCTCTCTAGATTCTTTTGCCAATGATCTGAAATCTCTGTCCTCTCGTTACCGACCCTCCTGCCAGTGACAACAGCTTCTCCTTGTTTGCTCGATCAAAACCCCTGATAATTTTGAGCACCTCGATCACAGCTCCACTTAACCGTCTCTGCTCCAAGTTATATTGCCATTGTTTTGTGAATTGTTGCTGTGATCGAGGTGCTGGATGTCCGTGCCTGGGGAATGGGACATTCTATCCTCATGAGCACCGAGTGTCAGCATCCAGCAATCTCTGGTCAGGGACTGTCTTTTTAAACTGCCTCACCTGAGCTTTTTGACTCCCTGATTTCATTATTAAACAATTCTGAGTTTTTGCAGTGTGACCAAGGCTGAACAGATAAATGTGAGGTATTACATTTTGGTAGGAAGAATGGGGAGGTCACATCACTTGGAGGGTGCGACTCGAGGCGGGGTAGAGGAGCAAAGGGATCTCGGAGTACAAATACACAAATTACTGAAAGTTGCGACACAAGTATAGCCTTGCATTTCTGGTATCATCCTTGTAAATCTTCTCTGCACCCTCTCCAGTGCCTCTATATCCTTTTGATAATATGGCGACCAGAACTGTACGCAGTACTCCAAGTGTGGTCTAACCAAGGTTTGATACAGGTTTAGCATAACTTCACTACTTTTCAATTCTATCCCTCTAGAAATAAACTCTAGTGCTTGGTTTGTTTTCATTAGAGCAAAGGAGGTTGAGGGGTGATTTGACAGGTGTCCAGGATTATGACCGGTTTGGATAGGTTAGGCAGGGAAAGACTGTTCCCACTAGTTGATGGTACAAGGACTAGCGGACACAGATTTAATGTTTTGGGCAAGAGATACAGGGGGGATGTGAGGGAAAACTTTTTTACGCAGCCACTGGTGATGACCTGGAACTCGCTGCCGACGGAAGTGGTGGAAGCGGAGACACACAATGTTTTCAAGGGGAGACTGGATAGGCACTTGAGGGAAATAAACTTGCAGGGCTACGGGGATAGAGCGGGGGAGTGGGACTGACCGGATTGCTCTACAGAGAGCCGGCACGGACTCGATGGGCCGAATGGCCTCCTTCTGTGCCTCTATGACTCTATGTGGTTACTGTGGATCACACTGGGGTCCACCAGCTCCCACATGCTACAGCTGCAACACATCACCTGCCCGGCCATCTCTATTGTGTTTTATTTAACTAATTAGGTTTTCAAGTTTTGAAATACCCAATTGTCTATTAATAGTTTTTAATCTAGGTAATAACCTTGCGTAAATTTATTAAATTTAGTTATATGCTTTAGGTCTTTACTGTAACTTAGTCCACAGTCCTAATTAAACCCTAGTTGTTTATATATTTTTAATGTATCAAACATCATCTTTTACCCTCACCTCAACAAATTTGCTCACTCACCCAATTCCCGAGTTAAGTACTCTGTAGAAGCAGTACTCCGTAGAACTGGACTCCGTGCTACTTACCTCCCAAACATTTCTCCTTCCACACTCAAAAGGCCGATGAATTTCAGGTCCTGATGAATGGAGTGACTCTCTGAGATCTTGATGTGAAGTTTGGTTTGAGTTTCCCCGTCTGTCAATCCTGCCCTTCTCACAGCCTGTGAAAGGAGTTTCCAAAAGCCATCACTGAGAGTCCAGGACAGAAATTGACAACATTCTCTCCTCCTGCTCCCTGGCCCAAGGGGGTCGCGCATGCGCCCCGCTGCACACTCGGCCTCTCAAGATGGCGGCCGTTGAGCCGGGCCTGTCATGGGGAGAAAGCCCCGCAGCCGCCGTCCCGCTTGGGGCAAACGCGGGACCCGTAGGTTCTTATTCGGGGGCTTGAGGCCTACACCGGGTGTTTATAAAGCCTCCCCGCTGGTTATTGCTCCCCTGCGCCCCTCCGCCTCCCCGCTCCGGAATCTTCTCTCCGCCTTCCGCCGCCATCACCCGACTGGCGGCACTGACTGCACACGCGCGGGACACACACTCGCCCCCACGCCGTGCCTGCGCACCAGGCCCCTGCAGCATTGATAGGGCCTATTCTTCCTCGCGGAGCATTCTGGGTAACAACCACCGCCATTGTCTCGGCCGGCTGAGGAGCGCAGATACATTTAGAGCAAGCAATAGGAGGAGGAGGGGAAAATCAATGAAAGTTGATTCCTGTGATTTCAGACACCGGGATGAGCCGCGCGGCGTCCATTGGAGCAATGCTCGGATACACTCAGTGCACGGGCAACTAGCACAATTTTAGAAAGGGTTAGAAGATGAGATTATGTTGTTATTGTTTATTATTCTATTTAGAAAATTAAGTGGATGATTAGCATGGGTTAGATACAGATTAAGACTCCCTCCGCACTGTCCCATTAAACACTCCCAGGACAGGTACAGCAGGGATGAGATACAGAATACAGATACAGAATACAGCTCCCTCTACATTCATGGGATGTGGGCGTCGCTGGCAAAGCCAGCATTTATTGCCCATCCCTAATTGCCCCATAGCAGGTGGTGGTGAGCCACCACCTTGAACTGCTACAGTCCTTGTGGTGAAGGTACTCCCACAGTGCTGTTAGGCAGGAAGTTCCAGGATTTTGACGATGAAGGATCGGCGATATATTTCCAAGTCAGGATGGTGTGTGACTTGGAGGGGAACTTACAGGTGGTGGTGTTCCCATGTGCCTGCTGCCCTTGTCCTTCTAAGTGGTAGAGGTCGCGGGTTTGGGAGGTGCTGCCGAAGAAGTATTGGCGAGTTGCTGCAGTGCATCTTGTAGATGGAACACACTGCAGCCACGGTGCGCCGGTGGTGGAGGGAGTGAATATTTAAGGTGGTGGCTGGGGTGCCAATCAAGCGGGCTGCTTTGTCCTGGATGGTGTCAAGCTTCTTGAGTGTTGTTGGAGCTGCACTCACCCAGGCAAGTGGAGAGTATTCTATCACACTCCTGACTTGTGCCTTGTAAATGTTGGAAAGGCTTTGGGGAGTCAGGAGGTGAGACACTTGCCACAGGATACCCAGCCTCTGATCTTTGGAATTCTCTTCCCCAGAGAGCTGTGGAGGCTGGGTCATTGAGTGTGTTTAAGGTGGAGATAGACAGATTTTTGAACGATAATGGAATCAAAGGTTATGGGGAGCGGGCAGGGAAGTGGAGTTGAGGCCAAGATCAGATCAGCCATGATCATATTGAATGGCGGAGCAGGCTCGAGGGGCCAAATGACCTACTTCTGCTCCTACGTCTTATGTTCTTGTGTCTCTCATCAGCTCCGGCCGCCGCGCTGAGTTGTGTCTGAACCCGTGCATGCGCCCCATGGCCCCGCCCTCTCCTGCTCCACAGGCACCCGGCCTGCACCGCGCATGCTCAGCACACACCCTAGGCCCCTGTCAATCATCCTCCCCCACGCGCGCTGGGCCCCTGAGCTCCAGGCTGCCACGCGGGGCTTTCTTTGTAAAGTCAGTGTTGGTGAAGAGCCGCAATCAGTGAGGGAAAGTGAGTTTTCCCCCAGATCCGATTGAGATCAGAGGAGGGGAGAGAATAAAGGGGAATCCAAACCTGAGCGTCCGCGGATCCGGGCCCCGAGCAGAGCTTCTTCAGTTTGGCGGAGCGCGCTCCAGTGACACGTGGCCCAGGGCCTGATTGACGGGATCTTCCGACCAATAGGGAGCGAGTGGGGCGGGGCTGGAGGAGCGAGCCGGTGGCGGGTCCTCCAACCAATCAGGGAGCCTGAGGGGCGGGACTTGCACCGGCTGATTGTCTGATCCGCAGGGCAGCGAGTTTCTCCAGTCCCTTGTTCAGGGCCCGGGGCCCGGGGAGGCTGTGGGCCTTTATTCCCCTCATTGGACACAAGGCTCTTTGGCTCACAACACACGGGCTCAGATTGCAATACAGACTTTTTAAATTCATGAATCAAAGGGACAGGGTCTCTCATTCTGTTGTGCGACAGTTCCTGGGACAGACTGTATCTCCCCCTCTCCTCCACACAGGGATTTGTGCTGGTTAAAGGGACAGCGATTCTCCTTGTTCTGCCAGTTTGTAATTAACTTTATCCCATATTACAGACTCCAGGAGTTTACCAATAACACCTCGAGTCTTGGTTTTGATCTTCCAGAATTCCTTAGATTCTAGAACGTTCCCTGGGGATCGGAAGGTATCAAATGTAACCCCGCCATTCAAGAAAGGAGGACGACAGAAAACAAGGACCCCTGGGCCAGTTAGCCTGACATCAGTAGTACGTACAAAAAAGATTCACAAGACTGACACCAGAACTGGGAGGATATACCGATCAAGAAAGGCTGAACAGGCTGGGGGCTCATTTCTCTGGAAAAGAGAAGGCTGAGGGGTGACCAGATAGAGGTCATCAAGATTATGAAAGGGTTTGATAGGGTAGACGTGGAGAAAATGTTTCTACTTGTCGGGGGGAGACCAGAACTCGCAGTCATAGATATAATAATATATATAAGAGAGAGAAATAGCACCAGAGTAAAGAAAAGCTCAGAAACAGGAGGAATCAGACGGGGCAAAAGCGAGGCAGACTAAGATGGGTTTGGAGTGCATGTGTGTAAATGTACATAGTCTGGTAAATAAGGTTGGTGAGCTGCAGGCACAAGGTGCCACAGGGGACTCTGATATAGGGGCAATAACAGAGACCAGACTCAAAGAAAGGGAGGATTGGGATCTTAATATTCCTGGCTTCAAGGTAATCAGGAAAGATAGGGAAGGAAAAACAGAAGGGGTGGCAGTATTGATCAACTAAGCTATTACAGTGCTGGAGAGGGTGATGTAGTCGAGGGAGCAAAGACAGGGTTGAATTCAGGAACAATAGAGGAGCGATTACACTGCTGGGTGTTTACTACAGGCCACCAAATAGTGGGGAGGAGATAGAGGAGCTATTACACTACTGGGTGTTTACTACAGGCCACCAAATAGTGGGGAGGAGATAGAGGAGCGATTACACTACTGGGTGTTTACTACAGGCCACCAAATAGTGGGGAGGAGATAGAGGAGCGATTACACTACTGGGTGTTTACTACAGGCCACCAAATAGTGGGAAGGAGATAGAGGAGCAGATTTGCAGGCAAATTACAGAAAGATGCAAGAACATAGAAACATAGAAGATAGGAGCAGGAGTAGGCCATTCGGCCCCTCGAGCCTGCTCCGCCATTCAATGCGATCATGGCTGATCATCCAATTTCAGTACCCGGTCCCTGCCTTCTCCACATATCCCTTGATCCCTTTAGCCTTAAGAAATATATCCAACTCCTTCTTGAATATATTTACTGAATTGGCCTCTACTGCCTTCTGTGGTAGAGAATTCCACAGGTTCACCACTCTCTGGGTGAAGAAATTCCTCCTCATTTCTGTCCTAAATGGCCTACCCCTTATCCTTAGACTGTGACCCCTGTTTCTGGACTCCCCGACCATCGGGAACATCCTTCCTGCATCTAGTCTGTCCAGTCCTGTCAGAATTTTATAAGTTTCAATGAGATCACCTCTCATTCTTTCAAACTCCAGCGAGTACAAGCCCAATCGTCCCAATTTCTCCTCATATGTCATTCCTGCCATCCCAGGTGTCAGCCTGGTGAATCTTTGCTGAATTCCTTCCATGGCAAGAACATCCTTCCTCAGATAAGGTGACCAAAACTGCACACAATACTCAAGATGTGGTCTCACCAAGGCCCTGTACAACTGCAGCAAGACATCCTTGTTCCTGTACTCGAACCCTCTCGCTATGAAGGCCAACATACCATTTGCCTTCTTAACCACCTGCTGCACCTGCATGCTTACCTTCAGCGACTGGTGCACAAGAACACCCAGGTCTCGTTGCACTTCCCCTTCTCCCAGTCTATTGCCATTCAGATAATAATCTGTCTTCCTGTTTTTGCCACCAAAGTGGATAACCTCGCATTTATCCACATTATATTGCATCTGCCATGCTTTTGCCCAATCACCTAACCTATCCATATCATACTGGAGTTTCTCGGCATCCTCCTCACAGCACACACGCCCACCCAGCTTTGTGTCTTCTGCAAATTTGGAGATATTACATCTAGTTCCCTTGTCTGGATCATTAATATATATTGTGAATAGCTGGGGTCCAAGGACCGATACCTGCGGTACCCCACTAGTCACTGCCTGCCACTCGGAAAAAGACCCATTTATTCCAACTCTTTGCTTTCTGTCTGCCAACCAGTTCTCTATCCAAGTCAGTACTTTGCCCCCAAACCCACGTGCCTTAACTTTACACGCTAATCTCTTATGCGGGACATTATCAAAAGGATTCTGAAAGTCCAAATACACCACATCCACTGGTTCTCCCTTATCTATTTTACCAGTTACATCCTCAAAAAATTCCAGTAGATTAGTCAAGCACGATTTACCTTTTGTAAATCCATGTTGACTTTGTCTGATCCTGTCACTGTTTTCCAAGTGCTCTGCTATTACATCTTTTATAATGGACTCTAGCATTTTCCCCACTACCGATGTCAGGCTTACCGGTCTGTAATTCCCCGTTTTCTCTCTACCACCTTTTTTGAATAGTGGGGTAACATTAGCTACCCTCCAATCCATGGGAACTGTTCCAGATTCCATCAAATGTTGGAAGGTGATCAGCAAAGCATCTACTATTTCTAGGGCCACTTCCTTAAGTACCCTTGGATATAGATTATCAGGCCCTGAGGATTTATCGGTCTCCAAGAGTAGTGATAATGGGGGACTTCAATTATGCGAATATAGATAGTAACAGTGTAAAGGGCAAATTGGGGAGGAATCCCTGAAATGTGTACAAGAGAACTTTCTGGATCAGTGTGTTTCCAGCCCAATGAGGAAGGAAGCAGAGCTGGATCTAGTTCTGGGGAATGAAGTGGGGCGAGTGGAGCGTGTTTCAGTGGGAGTGTATTTAGGGGAACAGTGATCATAATATCATCAGGTTTAGAATAGTTATAGAAAAGGACAAGGAACAATCAAGTGTAAAAATACTTAACTGGAGGAGGGCTAACTGCAGTGAGAGGAAAAGGGATCTGGCCCAGGTGGATTGGAGTCAAAAATTGGGAGGCAAAACAGAAAATGACCAATGGGAGGCCTTCACAGAGGAGCTGGTTCGGGTACAGAGCAGACACATTCCTATGAGGGGGAAAGGAAGGGCATCCAAAGCTAGAGCTCCCTGGATGACTAAAGATAGAGGTTAAAGTGAGAGAGAAAGAGGAGGTTTATGACAAATGTAAGGTTGATAATACAGTGGGGAATTATGCTGAATATAGAAAGTACAGAGGAGATCTAAACAATGGAATAAGAGGGGCAAAGAGAGAGTATGAGAACAGATTAGCAGCTAACACAAAAGGGAACCCAAAAGTCTTTTATAAAGACTTAACTAGTAAAAGGGCAGTCAAAGGAAGGGAGGGGCTGATTGGGGACCTAAAGGGAGATTGTCTTGTGGAGGCAGAGGGCTGGGCTGAGGGACTAAATGAGAACTTTGCATCTGTCTTCACTGGAGAAGAGGATGCTGCCAATGTAGCAGTAAAGGAGGAGGCCGGAGCGATACTGGATAGGATACAAATAGATAAAGAGGAGGGACTTCAAAGGTTGGCAGTCCTCAAAGTAGAACAGTCGCCCGGTCCGGATGGGATTTGTCCTCGGTTACTGAGAGAAGTAGGGGTGAAAATTGCGGAGGCTCCGGCCACAATCTTCCAATCCTCCTTGGACATGGGGGTGGTGCCAGAGGACAGGAGGATTGCAAATGTTACAGCCCTGTTTAAAATAGGGGAGAGGGATAAACCCGGCAACTACAGGCCAGTCAGCCTAACGTCGGTGGTGGGGAAACTTTTAGAGACAATAATCCGGGACAAAATTCATTGGCCCTTAGAAAAGTCTGGGCTAGTAACTGAAAGTCAGTTTGTTAAAGGCAAATCGTGTCTGACTAACTTGATGGAGTTCTTTGATGAAGTAATGGAGAGGGTTGAGGGTAGAGCGGTTGATGTTGTGTATATGGACTCTCAAAAGGCGTTTGACAAAGTCCCACATAATAGACTTGTTGGCCTTAGTCCATGGGATTAAAGGGACAGTGACAGCATGGATCTAGAATGGGCTCAGGGACAGAAGGCAGAGAGTAGTGGGGAACGGCTGTGTTTCAGACTGGAGGGAGGGATTCAGTGGGGATCCCCAGGGCTCGCAATTAGGACCACTGCTCTTTTTGATCCATATTAATGACCAGGACTTGGGTGTACAGGGCTCAATTTCAAAGTTTGCAGAGGACATGAAACTTGGAAATGTCGTAAACAGTGAGGATAGTAACAGACTTCAGGAGGACACAGACAGACTGGTGAAATGGGCAGAAACGTGAGATGAAATTTAACACAGAAGTGTGAAGTGATACATTTTGGTGGGAAGAATGAGGAGAGGCAATAAAACTAAATGGTCCAATTTTAAAGGGTGCAGGAACAGAGAGGCCTCGGGGTGTATGTACACAAATCTTTGAAGGTGGCAGGACAAGTTGAGAAGGCTGTTAAAAAAGCATACAGGATCCTTGACTTTATTAATAGAGGAATAGAGTACAAAAGCAAGCAGGTTATGCTAAGCCTTTATAAAACACTGGTTAGGCCTCAGCTGGAGTATTGTGTTCAATTCAGGGCACCACACTTTAGGAAGGATGTCAAGGCCTTGGAGAGGGTGCAGAGGAGATTTACTAGAATGGTACCGGGGATGAGGGGCTTCAGTTATGTGGAGAGACAGGAGAAGCTGGGATTGTTCTCCTTGGAGCAGAGAAGGCTAAGGGGAGATTAACTAGAATGGTACCAGGGATGAGGGACTTCAGTTATGTGGAGAGACAGGAGAAGCTGGGATTGTTCTCCTTGGAGCAGAGAAGGCTAAGGGGAGATTAACTAGAATGGTACCAGGGATGAGGGACTTCAGTTATGTGACGAGACTGGAGAAGCTGGGGTTGTTCTCCTTGGAGCAGAGAAGGTTAAGGGGAGATTTACTAGAATGTGTCTAATTCTGTTAGATTCAGGAGATGGTTCTGTGATAGTGGATTGGCGGTTAGGATCAGATCAGCCATGATCTTATTGAATGGCGGAGTAGGCTCGAGGGGCCGATTGGCCTACTCCTGCTCCTATTTCTTATGTTCTTATGTTATGAGGGACTTCAGTTATGTGGAGAGACGGGAGAAGCTGGGGTTGTTCCCCTTGGAGCAGAGAAGGTTAAGGGGCAATTTACTAGAATGGTACCGGGGATGAGGGACTTCAGTTATGTGGAGAGACTGGAGAAGCTGGGGTTGTTCTCCTTAGAGCAGAGAAGGTTAAGGGGAGATTGACCAGAATGGTACCGGGGATGAGGGACTTCAGTGATGTGGAGAGACTGGAGAAGCTGGGGTTGTTCCCCTTGGAGCAGAGAAGGTTAAGGGGAGATTGACCAGAATGGTACCAGGGATGAGGGACTTCAGTTATGTGGAGAGACTGGAGAAGCTGGGGTTGTTCTCCTTGGAGCAGAGATGGTTAAGGGGAGATTTACTAGAATGGTACCGGGGATGAGGGACTTCAGTTATGTGGAGAGACGGGAGAAGCTGGGGTTGTTCCCCTTGGAGCAGAGAAGGTTAAGGGGAGATTTGATAGAGGTGTTAAAAATCATGAATAGTTTGGATAGAGTAAATAAGGAGAAACTGTTTCCAGTGGAGGGAGGGTCGTTAACCAGAGGACACATATTTAAGGTGATTGGCAAAAGAACCAGAGGTGACATGAGGAAACTTTTTTTCCCCACAGCGAGTTGTTGTGATGGGGAACGCGCTGCCTGATAGGGCGGTGGAAGCAGATTCAACAGGAGCCTTCAAAAGGGGACGGGATAAATACTTGAACTGAAATAAATTGCAGGGATATAGGGAAAGAGCAGAGGAGTGGGACTAACTGGATTGCTCTTCGAAAGAGCTGGCACAGACTCGATGGGCCAAATGGCCTCTTTCTGTGCTATTCTGTGATTCTATGAATACAGAGAGACAATGTCCCTTTAAATATCGAGGTGTTACGCTGAGGTAAGGAGACACACTGTCCCATTAGTTGCAAAGGAGAAGACAAAAAGATCGCAGACTCTTTAACTGACACCAATACTCCGAGGGAAGAGGATGTGACGGTCGATGTCCCTTTAACTGCGCCGCACATGCCTGTGATTAAAGGCATCGGAAACAGTGGAATCGACCCACCGCAGTCACACTGTGGACACTCTGGTGTGTCAGTGGGTGGGATACACCAGGGAATCCCTTTCCACACACTGAGGTTGACTCTAATGATCGGGAGTCCCAGGGTTTCGGATACCAGATAATCAAGCTCACAGGAACACAAATTGTCTCTCCAGACTTTATTAAGAGCGCTGCATAACACAGATCGGGTGATAATTTCCCTCAATCTGGAGAATAGAAGTACAGTGGATTTGCGCGCGAACTTCTCGAGTCTGTTCCAACTGACAACAGCTTAAGTGGCCTGTTCTTATAAACAAGCTTGGTTACCACTCAGGAAATGGGATTGTTTGGACCCGTCTGTTGCCCGCCTCCTGAACTCCTGCTAATTCAGGGAATTTAGTCCATCTGTGACCAGACTATAACCACAAGCCCGTCCAGTTATCACACCTATACGGTCCGTGAGGTTATTATTCGATTCACACCCAGACGTTGTGCCTTTACTTGTCTGGCACTTCATCCCATAACACGGGTACAGGGGCTCAGTAATGTTTCATTCATCAGAAAAAGACAAAGTACAACAACATACTGGGCAGCTTAACAGAATCTCATCATAATTATGGGGCCATAAATATAAAAGGCACTAATAAATCCAGTAATGAATTCAGGAGAAATATCTTTACCCAGAGAGTGGTAGAATGGGGAACTCGTTACCACAAGGAGTGGTTGCGGTGAGGAAGCCACACGAGGGAGAAAGGAATGGGAGGAGATGTTGATCGGGTTAATTGAAGTAGGGTGGGTGTGGGGCATAAACACTGGCATGGACCAGTTGGGCCGAATGGCCTGTTTCTGTGCTGTACATTCTATGGAACACCATGAACAGTCAATCGAAGGGAATCCTCAGCACAACAGTCTTAAAGATTAAACAGCAGTCCAAGAATTTATAAAACATTAATCCATTCCATGTTCATGTCACCCCAGCTTTCTACAGGGCCCTGCACTACAGAACAGTGTGAACTCGCTGGTGTTTCACCAGGTGGGCTGACTGAGTGAATCCCTTCCCACACACGGAGCAGGTGAACGGTCTCTTCCCAGTGTGAACTCGCTGGTGTCCGTTCAGATCCCCAGAGGTTTTAAAGCTCTTCCCACAGGCAGAACATGTAAATGGTCTCGCATCAGTGTGAACTTGCTGGTGTTGCTTCAGATCCCCAGAGGTTTTAAAGCTCTTCCCACAGGCAGAACATGTAAATGGTCTCTCATCAGTGTGAACTCGCTGGTGTAACTTCAGTTCCGTGGAGCTTTTAAAGCTCTTCCCACAGACAGAACATTTAAACGGTCTCTCATCAGTGTGAATTCGCTGGTGTGTCAGTAGGTGGGCTGACTGAGTGAATCCCTTCCCACACACGGAGCAGGTGAACAGCCTCTTTCCTGCTTTCTCCAGCTGGTGTCCCTTCAGCTCCTGGGACCTTTTAAAGCTTTTCCCACAGTCGGACTGTTTCACTGGTCTCTCCCCAGTGTGAACTCGCTGGTGAGCCAGCAGATTCGAGGACCGAATGAATCTCTTCCCACACACGGAGCAGGTGAACAGAATCTCTCCTGCTCTCTCCAGCTGGTGTCTCTTCAGATCCTGGGACCTTTTAAATCTCTTCCCACAGTCAGAACATTTAATCGGTCTCTCATCACTGTGAACAAGCTGGTGTCTCAGGAGGGTGGCAGAATGAGAGAATCGATTCAAAAACACGGAGCAGGTCAACGGTCTCACATCGGTGTGGACAAGCTGGTGTCTCAGCAGCATGGAGGGTGCAATTAATCCCATCCCACCCACGGAGCAAGTTAAAGGTCTCTCCCTCGTGTGATCTTGCTGGTGTATCATCGGAGCGGATGGCTGAGTGAATCCCTTCTGGAACACGGGGCCGGTGAACGGGCTCTCCCCAATGTGTAGCCACTGGTGTCGCTTCAGGTGCTTGTAGATCTTGAAGCTCTTCCCACACTCAGAACATTTAAAAGGTCTCTCATCAGTGTGAACTCGCTGGTTCACTGATGTGCCAGCAGATTGGAGGACCGATTGCATCAGGTCCTGAGGAATCCTGTAACTCTGTCAGATCTTGATGTGATGTTTGGTCTCAGCCTCCTGTCCTTAAAGGCTACACTTCTAAAACCCTGTGAAAGGAGTGTAGAAAGGGGTAAGAGGGAGAACGTGGTCTCCATTTTTTTTATATAATCATTCATAGAAACATAGAAGATAGGAGCAGGAGTAGGCCATTCTGCCCCTCGAGCCTGCTCCGCCATTCAATTGATCCCTTTAGCCTTCACGGAATGTGGGCGTCGCTGGCAACACCAGCATTTATTGCCCATCTCTAGTTGCCATTGAGAAGGTGGTGGCGAGCCGCCGCCTTGAACCGCTGCAGTCTGTGTGGTGAAGGTGCTCCCACAGTGCGGTTACACTTCTTTACAGTGGTTTGGTACAACTGAGGGGCTTGCTAGGCCACTTCAGAAGGCAGTTAAGGGACAACCACATTGCTGTGAGTGTGAAGTCACATATAAGCCAGTCAGATTAGTGAACCAGATGGGTTTTTAACGACGGTTTCATGGTCACCATTACTAGCCTTTTAATTCCAGATTTATTTAATTAACTGAATTTAAGTTCTGCAGCTGCCGTGCTGGGATTACATAGAAACATAGAAGATAGGAGCTGGAGTAGGCCATTCGGCCCCTCGAGCCTGCTCCGCCATTCAATGAGATCATGGCTGATCATCCAAACTCAGTACCCTGTCCCTGCTTTCTCCCCATATCCCTTGATCCCTTTAGCCTTAAAAAATATATCTAACTCCTTCTTGAATATATTTAATGAATTGTTAAATATATTCAAGAAGGAGTTAGATATAGTTCTCACTTGAACTCACTTCTCCAGATCACTAGTCCAGGCCTCTGGAGAACTAGTCCAGTAACATAACCACTATGGTACGGTACCTGTACTCATGTCCCCCTTTTCCCAGCCCAGGGGCAGTGAAGCTGATTTTCAGGCCCCAGCTGCTGCACAGGTTGGTTGAAAGGATCAACAGTAATGGCGGCTACAATACCCACAAGCCCCCGCGCTCCAGAAAGCGTCCTGGCCGCCGCGCTGAGTTGTGGCTGACCCCGCGCATGCGCCCCATGGCCCCGCCCTCTCCTGCTCCACAGGCGCCCGGCCCGCACCGCGCATGCTCAGCACACACCCGGGGACCCTGTCAATCATCCTCCCCCGCGCCTGCGCACTGGGCCCGAGCTCCAGGCTGCCACTCGGGGCTTTCTTTGTAAAGTCGGTGTTGGTGAAGAGCCGCAATCAGTGAGGGAAAGTGAGTTTTCCCCCAGATCCGATTGAGATCAGAGGAGGGGAGAGAATAAAGGGGAATCCAAGCCTGAGAGTCCGAGGGCTCCGCAGGCACTGAATGGAGCGACTTCACTCAGGCGGAGCCGGAGAGCGCCTCAGGGTCACGTGACAGCGGGCAGCGGGCGTGATTGACGTGTCCGCCGACCATTAGGGAGACAGATCCTGGGATCAATGGGCGGGCAGCGGGTGATGCGCTCTGGGACGTCTTGACGTCATAAAAGGTGCAGACGTCATGACGTCAATAGAACGTGTTCTGCTGATTGGTCCATATCAAAGAGTTGGTCTTGAATGTAGGAAGTATGATTAAGAAGTTTGCAGATGATGCAAAAATTGGCCGTGTGGTTGATAATGAAGAAGAAAGCTGCAGACTGCAGGAAGATATCAATGGACTGGTCAGGTGGGCAGAACAGTGGCAAATGGAATTCAATCTGGAGAAGTGTGAGGTAATGCATTTGGGGAGGGCTAACAAGGCAAGGGAATACACTAAATGGTAGGACACTGAGAAGTGTAGAGGATCAGAGGGACCTTGGAGTGCATGTCCACAGATCCCTGAAGGTAGCAGGACAGGTAGATAAGATGGTTAAGAAGGCACACGGGATACTTGCCTTTATTAGTCGAGGTATAGAATATAAGAGCAGGGAGGTTATGCTTGAACTGTAGAAAACACTAGTTAGGCCACAGCTAGAACACTGCATGCAGTTCTGGTCACATTACAGGAAGGATGTGATTGCACTAGAGAGGGTGCAGAGGAGATTTATGAGGATGTTGCCTGGGCTGGGGAATTTTAGATATGAGGAAAGATTGGATAGGCTGGGGTTGTTTTCTTTGGAACAGAGGAGGCTGAGGGGAGACCTGATTGAGGTGTATAAAATTATGAGGGGCCTAGATAGAGTGGATAGGAAGGACCAATTTCCCTTAGCAGAAGGGTCAATAACCAGGGGGCACAGATTTAAAGTAATTGGTCGGAGGTTTAGAGGGGATTTGAGGAGAAATTCTTTCACCCAGAGGGTGGTGGGGGTCTGGAACTCACTGCCTGACAGGGTGGTAGAGGCAGAGACCCTCATCACATTTAAAAAGTACTTGGATATGCACTTGAAGTGCCGTAACCTACAAGGCTACGGACCAAGTGCTGGAAAGTGGGATTAGGGTGGATAGCTCTTTGTCGGTCGGCACGGACAAGGTGGGCCGAATGGCCTCCTTCTGTGCTGTAAATTTCTATGAGTGAGGGAGTCTGGGGGTCAAGGTTGACTGACATTTGGTGCTGACCCTTGACCTCCCTTTCCCCCACTCCCCAGGATAGGTTGCACATTCCAGCTGCACACTGTGGGGGTGCTCAGCTGATCCCGGCCTGGGATGCAGTTGGGGAGACTGCAGTTAGCCTCAGTGCCCTGGGCTCCTGCTACTGATCACTGTCCAGTCACCCCAGCAGCAAAGGCCGAGTCTGCAAAGGGGGCTTGATTTTGTCTGTGATGCCCCCAAGGTTGAATAGGCTGCCAACAATCACTGCACACCCTCACACATTGGTCACTTGGAGGGGCACCAGAAGGCAACCAGTGACTGTGGGACTGTATCCCAGCGGAAACCCGCCCTTCACAACAGAGGGAGGGAAACTTGAATGACAGTTTAAAAACCTAAAAAGGGCCAGGGGAGTTCACCCTATGTCCTGGGACCAATATTTATCGCTCACCCAACATCACCAATACAGATTATCTGGTCATTAGCACACTGCTATCTGTGCGAGCTTGGTGTGAGTGAATTCCACAGGTTCACCACTCTCTGGGTGAAGAAATTCCTCCTCATCTCTGTCCTAAATGGCTTACCCCTTATCCTTAGACTGTGACCCCTGGTTCTGGACTCACCCACCATCGGGAACATCCTTCCTGCATCCAGTCTGTCCAGTCCTGTTAGAATTTTGTAAGTTTCAATGAGATCCCCTCTCATTCTTCTAAACTCCAGCGAGTATAAGCCCAATCGACCCAATCTCTCCTCATACGTCATTCCTGCCATCCCAGGTATCAGTCTGGTGAATCTTCGCTGCACTCCCTCCATGGCAAAACATCCTTCCTCAGAAAAGGCAACCAAAACTGCACACAATACTCAAGATGTGGTCTCACCAAGGCCGTGTACAACTGCAGCAAGACATCCTTGTTCTTGTACTCGAACCCTCTCGCTACGAAGGCCAACATACCATTTGCCTTCTTCACTGCCAGCTGCACCTGCATGCTTACCTTCAGCGACTGGTGCACAAGGACGCCCAGGTCTCGTTGCAATTCCCCTTCTCCCAATCTATTGCCATTCAGATAATAATCTGCCTTCCTGTTTTTGACACCAAAGTGGATGACCTCGCATTTATCCACGTTTTATTGCATCTGCCATGCTTCTGCCCAATCACCCAACCTGTCCAAATCATACTGGAGTTTCTCGGCATCCTCCTCACAGCACACACGCCCACCCAGCTTTGTGTCGTCTGCAAACTTGGAGATATTACATCTAGTTCCCTCATCCAGATCATTAATATATATTGTGATAGCTGGGGTCCAACGAACGATCCCTGCGGTACCCCACTAGTCACTGCCTGCCACTCAGAAAAAGAGCCGTTTATTCCAACTCTTTGCTTCCTGTCTGCCAACCAGTTCTCTATCCAAGTCAATACCTTGCTCCCAATCCCATGTGCCTTAACTTTACACGCTAATATCTTATGCGGGACTTTATCGAAAGCCTTTTGAAAATCCAAATACACCACATCCACTGCCCCTCCGACAGTGCGGCACTCCCTCAGTACTGCCCCTCCGACAGTGCGGCGCTCCCTCAGTACTGCCCCTCCGACAGTGCGGCACTCCCTCAGTTCTGCCCCGCCGACAGTGCAGCGCTCCATCAGTACTGCCCCGCCAACAGTGCGGCGCTCCCTCAGTACTGCCCCTCCGACAGTGCGGAGCTCCCTCAGTACTGCCCCTCCGACAGTGCGGAGCTCCCTCAGTACTGCCCCTCCGACAGTGCAGCGCTCCCTCAGCTCCCTGTGACTGGAAGCCTGTGTCCAGTGGGGTACCGCAGGGATCGGTGCTGGGTCCCTTGCTGTTTGTGGTCTACATTAATGATTTGGATGTGAATGTAAAAGGTATAATCCATAAGTTCGCAGATGACACGAAAGTTGGTGGGGTGGTAAATAGCGAGGAGGGTAGCCTCAGTCTGCAGGACGATATAGATGGGTTGGTCAGATGGGCCGAACAGTGGCAAATGGAATTTAACCCTGAAAAGTGTGAGGTGTTGCATTTTGGAGGAACTAACAAGGAAAGGGAATACACAATGAATGGTAAGACCCTAGGAAAAACAGAGGATCAGAGGGACCTTGGTGTGCATGTACACAGATCCCTGAAGGCAGCAGAACAGGTGGATAAGGTGGTTAAAAAGGCATATGGGATACTTGCCTTCATTAGCCGAGGCATAGAATATAAGAGCAGGGAGGTTATGATGGAGCTGTACAAAATGCTAGTTCGGCCACAGCTGGAATACTGTGTGCAGTTCTGGTCCCCACACTATAGGAAGGATGTGATTGCTTTGTAGAGGGTGCAGAGGAGATTCACCAGGATGTTACCTGGGCTGGAGCGCTTCAGCTATGAAGAAAGACTGGACAGGCTGGGGTTGTTTTCCTTGGAGCAGAGAAGGCTGAGGGGGACCTGATTGAGGTGTACAAAATTATGAGGGGCATAGATAGGGTAGATAGAAAGTAACTTTTTCCCTTAGTAGAGGGGTCAATAACCAGGGGGCATAGGTTCAAGGTAAGGGCCAGGAGGTTTAGAGGGGATTTGAGGAAGAACTTTTTCACCCAGAGGGTGGTTGGAATCTGGAACTCACTGCCTGAAAGGGTGGTAGAGGCAGGAACCCTCACAACATTCAAGAAGCATTTGGATGAGCACTTGAAATGCCATAGCATACAAGGCTACGGACCAAATGCTGGAAAATGGGATTAGAATAGACAGGGCTTGATGGCCGGTGCAGACATGATGGGCCGAAGGGCCTCTTTCTGTGCTGTATAACTCTATGACACTGCCCCTCCGACAGTGCAGCGCTCCCTCAGTACTGCCCCTCCGACAGTGCGGCACTCCCTCAGTACTGCCCCTCCGACAGTGCGGCACTCCCTCACCACTGCCCCTCTGACAGTGCGGCGATCCCTCAGCACCGCACTGGAGTGTCAGCCTCGCTTTATGTGCTCAAGTCCCTGGAGCGGGATTTGAACCCACAACCTTCTGACTCTGCTATCCACTGAGCCACAGCTGACTCCCGTCTTTTACACAGTTTCATCATAACTTCCTTGTTTTTGCACTCTACGCCTCTCCTAAAGCAGGGGAGTTATGATGAATTGTTAAACAGTTTTTTTTGCAGAGTGACCCAGGCTGTGTGTAGGAAACAATTGTGCATTTGAAAGCAGCTTGTATTGTGAAGCTTGTGCCCCTTTGCCAGGCCCGCTGCCTGCGGCCCCTCTCCCAGATTCCAGCCCCAGCTCTGTGCTGACTGAGCTGCTCTCACCTGGGGACAGCGCGTCACAATCGGCCCCAGCGCACCGGAGCTGGAGAGGAGGCCCCGCCCCATAGCCGCGCCGCCATTGGTTGGAGGACCAGGCCGCCCAGTTCAGTCCTCCCAGCCCAGCCCTCTTCCTATTGGTCAGCGCTCCCGTCAGTCACAGCCCGGTTACTCCGCCACCCCGCGCGGCTCAGTCCGCGGAGGTCACGCCCGCCCGACTCTCAGGTTTCGTTTTTCTCGTATTTTACTTTACAATCTCGCTCTCCGCTCCCCCCTCACCTCGATTTAAATCGATTCCCCAACACTTGACTTTACCCACACGGCAGGGGGTGAGATAGGTTATCGACCAATATTTACTACAAGCCCACTGACTCCCACAGCTACCTGGACTACACTTCCTCCCACCCCGCTTCCTGTAAGGACTCTATTCCATTCTCCCAGTTTCTCCGCCTCCGCCGTATCTGCTCCGACGATGCCACCTTCCACACCAGTGCTTCAGACATGTCTTCCTTTTTCCGCAACCGAGGATTCCCCTCTACCGTGGTTGACACTGCCCTCGACCGTGTCAGTTCTATCTCCCGCACCTCTGCCCTCACCCCTGCCCCTCCCTCCCGGAACCACGATAGGGTTCCCCTTGTCCTCACCTTTCACCCCACCAGCCTCCACATTCAACGGATCATCCTCCGGCATTTCCGCTACCTCCAAAGTGATCCCACCACCAAACGTATCTTCCCCTCCCCTCCCCTTTCAGCATTCCGCAGGGACCGCTCTCTCCGAGACACCCTAGTCCACTCCTCTATCACCCCAAACAGCCCTTCCCCTTCACCTGGCACCTTCCCGTGCAAGCGGAGGAGATGTAACACCTGCCCCTATACCTCCCCCCTCCCCACTGTCCAGGGCCCCAAACACCCCTTCCAGGTGAAACAGCGATTTACTTGTACTTCTCGCAATCTAGTATACTGTATTCGCTGCTCACGATGCGGTCTCCTCTACATTGGGGAGACCAAACGCAGATTGGGTGACCGCTTTGCGGAACACCTCCATTCAGTCCGTAAGGGTGACCCCGAGCTTCCGGTCACCTGTCATTTCAATTCACCGCTCCATTCCCACTCAGACCTCACCGTCCTTGGCCTCTTGTACTGTTCCACGGAAGCTCAACGTAAACTCGAGGAACAGCACCTCATCTTCCGATTAGGCACTCTGCAGCCTTCCGGTCTCAATATCGAGTTCAACAATTTCAGATCATAACCTCGGCCCCTATTTCATTTTTACTTATATTTTTCCACTCCTTTCCTCCCCCCTCCCTTTCCTTTTGTTTCTCTCTCACACCTGGCAGCTATCTTTTGCCCTGCCAGTACACTTTACACCTAATCCCAGCATATTACCACCTCGTCTAGCTTCTAATCTCTTTTACTTCTTTTGGTTCTTTTATTCTTTTGTCCGATCGCAGCCCTGCCTTCGATCTAGTTCCTTTTCTCTCCAGTTTTGAAGAAGGGTCAAACCCGAAACGTCAACTCAAATTTCTCTCCACGGATGTTGCCTGACCTGCTGAGTTTTTCCAGCATTTTCTGTTGTTATTCCTGCTTTCATTGCCTGCAGGAGCTGTTAAAGGGAAGGGGAGGAGGGGGTGGAAAAAACCCCAGTTTGTGAGTGTTTATTCCTTTGCATTACCTTTATTGCAAGGCTATTCATCAACTGCATTCATTTAAAAATAAGTGAACCTTTTCTCTTTTCGACTTTTATCCAGAACAAAGAGCCCTGGTGCTGTGAACATTTTGGTGGGCAGCCACTTTTAAAGGGACAAAGACCAGCATTCTTCCTCCTCTCTCTCTCGTGAGTATTTGTGGTGGGTGAGAGAGGGGAGGGGGTGAGTCAAAGGAGACTGCGGCCCCTTTTCAACAAAAACAATTCCATGGCCATTTAAAAGGGAATGGGTGCCCCCCAGGTATTTAAAGGGGCAGTGCCTCTCTCTGTATCATGTAAGAGCAGGGAGGTTCTGCTTGAACTGTACAAAACACCAGTTAGGCCACCGGCTAGAGTGCTGCGTGCAGTTCTGCTCGCCCCATTGCAGGAAAGATGTGACTGTGCTCCAGACGGGAGATTTACGAGAATGTTGCCAGGACTAGAGAATTTCAGCTACAAGGAAAGATTGAATACATAGAAACATAGAAGATAATCTACATCTGAGGGTACTCGAGGAAGTGGCCCTAGAAGTAGTAGATGCATTGCTGGTCATCTTCCAAAATTCGATAGACTCTGGAACAGTACCCGTGGATTGACAGGTAGCTAATGTTACCCCACTGTTCAAAAAAGGTGGTAGAGAGAAAACGGGGAATTACAGACCGGTAAGCCTGACATCGGTAGTGGGGAAAATGCTAGAGTCCATTATAAAAGACGTAATAGCAGAGCACTTGGAAAACAGTGACCAGATCGGACAAAGTCAACATGGATTTACAAAAGGTAAATCGCGCTTGACTAATCTACTGGAATCTTTTGAGGATGTAACTGGTAAAATAGATAAGGGAGAACCTGTGGATGTGGTGTATGTGGACTTTCAAAAGGTTTTCGATAAGGTCCCGCATAAGAGATAGAAACATAGACAATAGGAGCAGGAGTAGGCCATTTGGCGCCTCGAACCTGCTCTGCCATTCAATGCGATCATGGCTGATCATCCAAGTTCAGTACCCGGTCCCTGCTTTCTCCCCATACGCCTTGATCCCTTTAGCCTTAGGAAATATATCCAACTCCTTCTTGAATATATTTAATGAATTGGCCGACACTGACTTCTGTGGCAGAGAATTCCACAGGTTCACCACTCTCTGGGTGAAGAAATTCCTCCTCATTTCTGTCCTAAAAGGCCTACCCCTTATCCTTAGACTGTGACCCCTGGTTCTGGATTCCCCGACCATCGGGAACATCCTCCCTGCATCTAGTGTGTCCAGTCCTGCCAGAATTTTATAAGTTTCAATCAGAGTCCCTCTCATTCTTCTAAACTCCAGCGAGTACAAGCCCAATCGACCCAATCTCTCCTCATACATCATTCCTGCCATCCCAGGTATCAGCCTGGTGAATCTTAGCTGGAGACCTTCCATGGCAAGAATATCCTTCCTCAGATAAGGTGACCAAAACTACACACAATACTCAAGATGTTCTCTCACCAAGGCCCTGCACAACTGCAGCAAGACATCCTTGTTCCTGTACTCAAACCCTCTCGCTATGAAGGCCAACATACCATTTGCCTTCTTAACAGCCTGCTGCAGCTGCATGCTTACCTTCAGCGACTGGTGCACAAGGACACCCAGGTCTCGTTGCACTTCCCCTTCTCCCAATCTATTGCCATTCAGATAATAATCTGCCTTCCTGTTTTTGACACCAAAGTGAATAACCTTGTTTTGATTTCTTTTTGGGTTCAATAAAGACTCATTTCTGAAAGAGAATGTTGTTTAATCTAAAGTCTTGTTCAAGACTTTCTACAGCTTTTTACAGAACACACTATGCTGTCATGCATCTAGAATGAAACTGAAAGTAAAACTCCTCTGGACTGCTTGTCTCTCACATGACCTCTGCTGGTCAGGCACAAGTAATCAAAAACACAGACAAATATGCTGTAAGGCATAAGTAATCAAACACAGATAAATATCATCACTATTTGCTGATATCATTACATCTCCCTTTCTTAAAACAAAAGTATTTTACTTTTAACTAACAACATTTAATGAACTTACATTATCATTATCATGATCAAGGTTTTTTACCCTTGCTTTGTGTGTTCACATGAAATATGTCAATACACTAGAACTTGAAGAAAGAATAAGATAACATTACTTCCTTCTTTAACAATAGTCCTTAAATTTGCTCAATGAGTCTCTCAGGAGGCTTCACGTGTCTTGAGGATTTTCTGATTGATTGTCCTTGAATCTGAGTTGTTGCCTCAGATGATTGGTTCTCAGCTGTGTGATCAGGTTGTTCTTTGAACTTCCTCACTTTCTCCCCCTCTTTTGTTTTCAGGAGGTTCTCCGGGATGGGTAGGTTTGACCTTAGCCGACGTCCCATCAGGAGTTGGGCTGGTGACATACCACACTCGAGTGGCGTTGTGCGGTATACAAGCATGCTCTGGTCGAAGTCAGTTCCACTGTCTTTTGCCTTGTACTTCAGTCTTTTCACTGTGTTTGCGGGCTCTCCTGGGTCAACAGCTCTGGACAACGTGTCTGCTGTATACATCAGCTTACCCGGTGTGTACACAACATTCAGTTCATCATAGACTGTCTCTCTTTCACTTTCCACAACGAGGACTCTCTTTACCAGGTTCAGTCTCTCACAGGCTTTTAAACCTAGTATGGCTTGCACATCCTTTGGCACCACGATTAATGCTAGTGTGTGCTCTCTGTCCTTGTGTGTTACTTTGACAATGCATTTTCCTTTCACTGGTATATCAGTACCTGAGTATCCGGTCACTTTCACTTGTATTCCATGTAACTTTGGTCTGGGTCTAATTCTCTTAAAATCGGTCTCTGATATCACATTAACTTGTGCACCAGTATCCAATTTAAATGGAATGTGTATGTCGTTCACTTTTAGTGTCAACATCCAGTCTCTTTTTTGTTTTCAGACACATCTACATTGAATTCCTCTATCTCGCTTTCATCTACTGTATGGACCTTGCTTTGTTGCGCTTGGTTCTTACAGCAACGGGCATAATGGTTGTTTTTGTTGCATCTATTGCAAGTTTTACCATATGCTGGACACTTTCTTGGTGGATGCTGTGTACCGCATCGACTACATGACTTCCGATTGTCTCTTTCATTTTCGTTTGCTGGCCACGTCTCTTTTTTCACATTGGCGCTCTCTTTGTTAAGCGGTTTGTATCCGTTCTTTCTCACTGCATCCACGTTGCAGCTACTGTCACTGAACAGCTCCTTTGCCTGCAACTTCACAGTCTCTGTAACCCTACACAGTGCTATGGCTTTTCCCAGGTCTAGATCTTGCTCTCTTAGCAGTCTTTCCCTTAGACCATTATCTCGAATACCACACACCAGTCTGTCTTTTATCAGCGAGTCTGTGAGTCCCCCAAATTCACACGATTTGCTCCGGTTTCTCAGTTCAGTCACATACTGATCAATAGTCTTGCCGATTTTCTGTACACGTGAAAAATTTGTGCCTCTCAAAGGTCACGTTGCGTTTAGGTATGCAGTAGGCCTCAAACTGTTCCATTATTTTATCTAGCTTCATTTTGTCTCCATCAACAGCGAATGTGAAGTTATTATACACCTCCAGCGCTTCATCACCCATGACATGCAAGAACAGTGATGATTTCTGTTTATTACTTTTCTTGTCAGCTCCGATTGCCGCTAAGTACAACTCTAAACGTTGTTTGAACCTTCTCCAATTTTCAGCCACATTACCTGTTAATTGAAGCGTCGCCGGTGGGTGTAAACCTTCCATTTTTCACTTCGTTAGCTATTCTCTAATGGTAAGCAACGATGTTCTCTTTTGGCTTGCTAATTTGTGGAGAGCAGATTTAACTTCAGTTTTTTTTTTCTTCCTCTCTTTCAGCCACTTCTGACATCATGTTTTGATTTCTTTTTGGGTTCAATAAAGACTCATTTCTGAAAGAGAATGTTGTTTAATCTAAAGTCTTGTTCAAGACTTTCTACAGCTTTTTACAGAACACACTATGCTGTCATGCATCTAGAATGAAACTGAAAGTAAAACTCCTCTGGACTGCTTGTCTCTCACATAACCTCTGCTGGTCAGGCACAAGTAATCAAAAACACAGACAAATATGCTGTAAGGCATAAGTAATCAAACACAGACAAATATCATCACTATTTGCTGATATCATTACAAACCTCACATTTATCCACATTATATTGCATCTGCCATGCTTCTGCCCAATCACCCAACCTGTCCAAATCATCCTGTAGTTTCTCGGCATCCTCCTCACAGCTCACACGCCCACCCAGCTTTGTGTCGTCTGCAAATTTGGAGATATTACATCTAGTTCCCTCATCCAGATCATTAATATATATTGTGAATAGCTGGGGTCCAAGGACCGATCCCTGCAGTACCCCACTAGTCACTGCCTGCCACTTGGAAAAAGACCCGTTTATTCCAACTCTTTGGGCACTTTGCAGCCTGCCGGACTCAACATTGAGTTCAACAATTTCAGATAATTATCCCTGCCCCCATTTTTCATGCAGTATGATTTTTGCCATTCCCATTTGCAACATTTTATCTTTCCTGCCTCTTACAAAAGTACAGGATGTTCTTTCTATTCCTTCCTCCCCTCCTAAACTCCCCCCCCCCACCCCCCATCTCTGCACCTGCTTAATATCTGTTACATCTCCAGCTTTTTCCAGTTCTGATGAAGGGTCCCAGACCTGAAACGTTAACTCTGTTTCTCTCTCCACGGATGCTGCCTGGCCTGCTGAGTATTTCTAGCATTTTCTGTTGTTGTTTGTGATTGATAGAAGTGCCTGCCCCTGCACCAATCACAGCGCGGGAAGGCAAGTGGGCGTGTCCGGCCCACATTGGGGAGTCAAAGGCTGGCTGGCGCGCATGCGCATCTCGCCTCGCACCGTTGGGAAGCTTTTCAAATATTTTTTATTGCGAAACAAATTGAAAACACTCATTAATTCCCCCACCCTCCCCTCTAAAGTGCGATTATTATTATTTTTGTTTTTCCTCATTTGTGTGGGATGTCTTTTTTTTTGCCTGCGGTGGCATGCGCCGATCCAACCGACCCCTTGGCGTTGCGTGCTGGCGTCAGCGCGTAATCGGAGGGGGAGGTTTGATTGACGCGAGGCGCCCGCCAACCAGGAGCGCGGAAAAGGCTGGGTGGACCGGGCGGGCTGACGGTCCTCCAACCAATAATGACGCGGGAGGGAGGGGGGCGGGACCTCGGTGGGCTGCAGGCCGCTTTCCTGCTTTCATTGTCTGCAGGAGCTGTTAAAGGGTAGGGGAGGAGGAGGAGGAGGGTGGAAAAGAACAAGCTTGTGAGTGTTTATTCCTTTGCATTACCTTTATTACAAGGCTATTCATCAACTGCATTCATTTAAAAAATAAGTGAACCTTTTCTCTTTTTGACTTTTATCCAGAACAAAGAGCCCTGGTGCTGTGAACATTTTGGTGGGCAGCCACTTTTAAAGGGACAAAGACCAGCATTCTTCCTCCTCTCTTGCTCTCTCTCGTGAGTATTTGTGGTGGGTGAGAGGAGGGAGGGGGTGAGTCAAAGGGGACTGCGGCCCCTTTTCAACAAAAAAATTGCTTGGCCACTTAAAGGGGAATGGGTGCCCCCCAGGTATTTAAAGGGGCAGTGCCTCTCTTTCTGTATCATGCAAGAGCAGGGAGGTTCTGCTTGAACTTTACAAAAACACCAGTTAGGCCACCGCATGCAGTTCTGGTTGTCCCCATTGCAGGAAAGATGTGACTGTGCTCCAGACAGGAGATTTACGAGGATGTTGCCAGGACTAGAGAATTTCAGCTACAAGGAAAGATTGAATACATAGAAGATAGGAGCAGGAGTAGGCCATTCAGCCCCTCGAGCCTGCTCTGCCATTCAATGCGATCATGGCTGATCATCCAAACTCAGTGCCCTGTCCCTGCTTTCTCCCCATATCCCTTGATCCCTTTAGCATTAAGAAATATATCTAACTCCTTCTTGAATATATTTAATGAATTGGCCTCTACTGCCTTCTGTGGTAGAGAATTCCACAGGTTCACCACTCTGGGGGAAGAAATTCCTCCTCATCTCTGTCCTAAATGGCTTACCCCTTATCCTTAGCCTTAGACTGTGACCCCTGTTTCTGGACTCCCCCGCCATATTTGTAGGGAAATTGTGTTGGGGAAATTGATGGGATTGAAGGCCGATAAATCCCCAGGGCCTGATAATCTACATCCTAGGGTACTTAAGGAAGTGGCCCTAGAAATAGTAGATGCATTGCTGATCATCTTCCAAAATTAGCTGGAATCTGGAACTGTACCCATGGATTGGAGGGTAGCTAATGTTACCCCACTATTCAAAAAGTGTGGTAGAGAGAAAGCGGGCAATTACAGACCGGTAAGCCTGACATCGGTAGTGGGGAAAATGCTAGAGTCTATTATAAAGGATGTAATAGCTGAGCACTTGGAAAACAGTGACAGGATCGGACAAAGTCAACATGGATTTACAAAAGGTAAATCGTGCTTGACTAATCTACTGGAATTTTTTGAGGATGTAACTGGGAAAATAGATAAGGGAGAACCAGTAGATGTGGTGTATTTGGACTTTCAAAAGGCTTTCGATAAGGTCCCGCATAAGAGATTAGCGTGTAAAGTTAAGGCACATGGGATTGGGGGCAAGGTATTGACTTGGATAGAGAACTGGTTGGCGGACAGAAAGCAGAGAGTAGGAATAAACGGGTCTTTTTCCGAGTGGCAGGCAGTGACTAGTGGGGTACCGCAGGGATCGGTCCTTGGACCCCAGCTATTCACAATATACATTAATGATCTAGATAAGGGAACTAGATGTAATATCTCCAAGTTTGCAGACGACACAAAGCTGGGTGGGCGTGTGTGCTGTGAGGAGGATACCGAGAAACTCCAGGATAATTTGGACAGGTTGGGTGATTGGGCAGAAGCGTGGCAGATGCAATATAACGTGGATAAATGCGAGGTTATCCACTTTGGTGTCAAAAACAGAAAGGCAGACTATTATCTGAATGGCAATAGATTGGGAGAAGGGGAAGTGCAACGAGACCTGGGTGTCCTTGTGCACCAGTCGCTGAAGGTAAGCATGCAGGAGCAGCAGGTGGTGACGAAGGCAAATGGTATGTTGGCCTTCATAGCAAAAGGGTTTGAGTACAGGAGCAAGGATGTCCTGCTGCAGTTGCACAGGGCCTTGGTGAATCCACACCTTGAGTACTGTGTGCAGTTTTGGTCATCTTATCTGAAGAAGGATGTTCTTGCCATGGAAGGAGTTCAGCGAAGATTCACAAGGCTGATCCCTGGGATGGCAGGAATGGCGTATGAGGAGAGATTGGGTCGATTGGGCTTATACTCGCTGGAGTTTAGAAGAATGAGAGGGGATCTCATCGAAACTTATAAAATTCTGACAGGTCTGGACAAACTAGATGCAGGTAGAATGTTCCCGATGGTCGGAGAGTCCAGAACCAGGGGTCACAGTCTAAAGATAAGGAGTAAGCCATTTAGGACAGAGATGAGGAAGAATTTATTCACCCAGAGAGTGGTGAACCTGTGGAATTCTCTACCACAGAAGGCAGTTGAGGCCAAGTCTTTAAATATATTCAAGAAGGAGTTAGATATATTTCTTAGCGCTAAAGGTATCAAGGGATATGGGGAGAAGGCAGGTACGGGGTACTGAGTTTGGATGATCAGCCATGATCTCATCAAATGGCGGAGCAGGCTTGAGGGGCCGAATGGCCTACTCCTGCTCCTATCTTCTGTGTTTCTATGGGAACATCCTGCATCTAGTCTGTCTAGTCCTGTTAGAATTTTATAAGTTTCAATGAGATCCTCTCATTCTTCTGAACTCCACCGAGTATAAGCCCAATCGACCCAATCTCTCCTCATACGTCAGTGCCTCTCTCTGTATCGTGAAAGAGCAGGGAGGTTCTGCTTGAACTGTACAAAACACCAGTTAGGCTACCAGCTAGAGTGCTGCGTGCAGTTCTGGTCGCCCCATTGCAGGAAAGATGTGACTGCTCGAGACGGGAGATTTACGAGGATGTTGCCAGGACTAGAGAATTTCAGCTATGAGGAAAGATTGGAGAGGCTGGGGTTGTTTTCTTTGGAACAGAGGTGGCTGAGGGGAGACCTAATTAAGGTGTATAACATTATGAGGGGCAGAGAGAGAGTGGATAGGAAGGACCTATTTCCCTTAGCAGACAGATCAATAACCAAGGGGCATAGATTTAAAGTAATTGGTCGGAGGTTTAGAGGGGATTTGAGGGGATCTTTCTTCACCCAGAGGGTGGTGGGGGTCTGGAACTCACTGCCTGACAGGGTGGTAGAGGCAGAAACCCTCATCACATTTAAAAAGTACTTGGATATGCACTTGAAGTGCCGTAACCTACAAGGCTACGGACCAAGTGCTGGAAAGTGGGATTAGGGTGGCTAGCTCTTTGTCGGCCGGCACGGACAAGATGGGCTGAATGGCCTCCTTCTGTGCTGTAAATTTCTATGATTCTATGAATTGTAGTTAAAAGGACAGACACCCCACAAACTCCGTTCCCTAGCCACTGACTCCATCCCTCTCCCTAACATCTGTCTGAGGCTGAACCACACTTTTCACAACCTTGGTGTCATATTTGACCCTGAAATGAGCTTCCGAACACATAGCCGCAGCATAACAAAGACCGCCTATTTCCACCTCGGTAACATGGCCCGTCTCCACCCCTGCCTCAGCTCATCCGCTGCTTGAAACCCTCATCCGGGCCTTTGTTACCTCGAGACTCGACTATTCCAACACACTCCTGGCTGGCCTCCCACATTCTACCCCACGTAAACTTGAGGTCATCCAAAACTCTGCTGCCCGTGTCCTAACTCGCACCAAGTCCCATTCACCCATCACCCCTGTGCTCGCTGCCCGTGTCCTAACTGGCACCAAGTCCCGTTCACCCATCACCCCTGTGCTCACTGCCCATGTCCTAACTGGCACCAAGTCCCGTTCACCCATCACCCCTGTGCTCGCTGCCCGTGTCCTAACTGGCACCAAGTCCCGTTCACCCATCACCCCTGTGCTCGCTGCCCGTGTCCTAACTGGCACCAAGTCCCGTTCACCCATCACCCCTGTGCTCGCTGCCCATGTCCTAACTGGCACCAAGTCCCGTTCACTCATCACCCCTGTGCTCACTGCCCATGTCCTAACTGGCACCAAGTCCCGTTCACCCATCACCCCTGTGCTCGCTGCCCGTGTCCTAACTGGCACCAAGTCCCGTTCACCCATCACCCCTGTGCTCGCTGAACTACATTGGCTCCCGGTTAACCAACGCCTCGATTTCAAAATTCTCATCCTTGTTTTTAAATCCCTCCATGGCCTCGCCCCTCCCCATCTCTGTAATCTCCTCCAGCCCCACAACCCCCTGAGATATCTGCGCTCCTCTAATTCTGCCCTCTTGAGCATCCCTGATTATAATCACTCAACCTTTGGCGGCCGTGCCTTCAGCCACCTGGGCCCTAAGCTCTGGAATTCCCTCCCTAAATCTCTCCACCTCGCTACCTCTTTCCTCCTTTAAGATGCTCCTTAAAACCTGCCTCTTTGACCAAGTTTTTGGTCACCTGCCCGAATTTCTCCTTATGGCTCAGTGTCAAATCTTTTGTCTTCTCATACTCCTGTGAAGCATCCTTGTGACGTTTTACTATTTTAAAAGGTGCAATATAAATACTACTTGTTGGTGTAGAAACATAGAAACATTGAAGATAGGAGCAGTAGTCGGCCATTCGGGCCTTCGAGCCTGCTCCGCCATTCAATGAGATCATGGCTGATCATCCAAATTCAGTACCCTGTCCCTGCCTTCTCCCCATATCCCTTGATCCCTTTAGCCTTAAGAAACATATCCAACTATTTCTTGAATGTGTAGATTTCTGTACTGTGAACCTGTCTATTTTTAGAGACTTCAGGCTTTCTTGAACAGTCTCTCTGTTTTCTGAAGATGAAGTTTAATTCCATTTTCTCCCCCACAGTTTCCACATGTACGCTGACGACACCCAGCTCTACATCACGACCACTTCTCTCAACCCCTCCACTGTCTCTAAATGGTCAGACTGCTTGTCCGACATCCAGTTCTGGATTAGCAGAAATTTTCTCCAATTAAATATTGAGAAGACCGAAGCCATTGTTTTCGGTCCCTGCCACAAACTCCGTTCCTGAGCCACTGGCTCCATCCCTCTCCCTAACATCTGTCTGAGGCTGAACCACACTGTTCGCAACCTTGGTGTCATATTTGACCCTGAAATGAGCTTCCGAACACATATCCGCAGCATAACAAAGACCGCCTATTTCCACATCGGTAACATGGCCCGTCTCCACCCCTGCCTCAGCTCATCCGCTGCTGAAACCCTCACCTGGGCCTTTGTTACCTCTTGACTCGACTATTCCAACTCACTCCTGGCTGGCCTCCCACATTCCACCCTACGTAAACTTGAGGTCATCCAAAACCGCCCGTGTCCTAACTGGCACCAAGTCCCGTTGTCCCGTTCACCCATCACCTCTGTGCTCGCTGACCTACATTGGCTCCCGGTTAAGCAATGCCTCAATTTCAAAATTCTCATCCTTGTGTTCAAATCCCTCTGTGGCCTCGCCCCTCCCTATCTCTGTAATCTCCTCCAGCCCCACAACCCCCCGAGATATCTGCGCTCCTCTAATTCTGCCCTCTTGAGCATCCCTGATTATAATCGCTCAACCATTGGTGGCCGTGCCTTCAGCTGCCTGGGCCCTAAGCTCTGGAATTCCCTGACTAATCCTCTCCACCTCACTACCGCTCTTTCCTCCTTTAAGATGCTCCTTAAAACCTACCTCTTTGACCAGGCTTTTGGTCACCTGCCCTAATTTCTTGTTATGTGACTCGGTGTCATTTTTTTTGTCTTACAATACGCCTGTGAAATGCCTTGGGACGTTTTACTACATTAAAGGCGCGAAATAAATACAAGTTGTTTTTGTTGTTGTTGTTTCATTTTTAAACATTTAACCGTTCTTGCAGTGACCGATCGCGGCTTTGCCTGGCTGAAGTTCTGGAGAGTCTAGAACCAGGGTTCACAGTCTCAGGATAAGGGGTCAGCCATTTAAGACTGAGGTGAGGAGGAATTTCTTCACTCAGAGGGTGGTGAATCTTTGGAATTCTCTGCCCCAGAGGGCTGTGGAGCCTCAACCGATGAGTATATTCAAGGCTGAGATCGAAAGGTGTTTGGGCTCTCGGGGAATCGAGGGATATGGGGATCGGGCGGGAAAGTGGAGTTGGGGTCGATGATCTTATTGAATGGCGGAGCAGGCTCGAGGGGCTGAATGGCCGACTCCTGCTCCTATAGAATCAGAGTGGTTACAGCACAGAAGGAGGCCATTCGGCCTGTCGCGCCCGTGCCGACTCTCAGCGAGTCCCACTCCCCCGCCTTTTCCCCGTAGCCCTGCAAATTGTTTTCCTTCAGGTACTTATCCAATTCCCTTTTGAAACCCGCGATTGAATCTGCCTCCACCACCCTTTCAGGCAGTGCATTCCAGATCCTAACCACTCGCTGCGTAAAAAAGTTTTTCCTCATGTCGCCTTTGGTTCTTTTGTCAATCCCCTTAAATCTGTGTCCTCTGGTTCTCGACCCCTCACAGAATCACAGAAACCCCACAGTGCAGATAGAGGCCATTTCGGCCCATCGAGCCTGCACCGACACATATCCCACCCGATCCCCGTAACCCCTACATCAACACATATCCCACCCTATCCCCGTAACCCCACGTATTTAATCCCCCTAACACTAAGGGTCAATTTATCATAGCCAATCAACCTAACCCGCACATCTTTGGACTGTGGGAGGAAACCGGAGCACCCGGAGGAAACCCACGCAAACACGGGGAGAATGTGCAAACTCCACACAGACAGTCGCCCGAGACTGGATTCGAACCCGGGTCCCTGGCGCTGTGAGGCAACAGTGCTAACCACTATGCCACCGTGCTGCCCCCTCATGATTTTGAACACCTCTATCAAATCTCCTCAACCTTCTCTGCTCCAAGGAGAACAACCCCAGCTTCTCCAGTCTCTCCACGTAACTGTCATCCCTCATCCCTGGAACCATTCTAGTAAATATCTCTGCACCCTCTCCAAAGCCTTCACATTCTTCCTAAAGTGTGCTGCCCAGAATTGGACACAATATTGCCCTGGGGCTGAACTCGTGTTTTATAAAGGTTTAGCAGAACTTCCTGGCTTTTGTACTCTCTGCCTCTATTTATAAAGCCCGGGACCCCATGAGCTTTATTAACTGCTTTGTTAACCTGTCCTGCCACCTTTAAAGAATTGTGCACAAGCTCCCTTGTAGCACCCACTTTAAAATTGTACCATTTAGCAGGTATTTTCTCTCCTCATCCTAGCAAAATGTATCAGCTCACACTTTTCTGCATTGAATTTTATCTACACTCCTTTTACAAGGTTTTAGAAGTGGAGCATTTACAGACAGGAAGCTCAGACCAAACATCACGTCAAGAACAGACAGAGTCACTCGATTCATCAGGACCTGATTCAATCGTTCCTCCAATCTGCTGGCACCCCAGAGAGTTCACACTGATGAGAGACCTTTTAAATGTTCTGAGTGTGGGAAGAGCTTCAAAATCTACAAGTACCCAAAGAGACACCAGTGGCTACACACTGGGGAGAATCCCCAGCCCCGTGTGTGGGAAGGGATTAATTGCACCAACCGTGCTGCTGAGACACCAGCTTGTCCACACCGATGAGAGACCGTTGACCTGCTCCGTGTTTTTGAAGCGATTCTCTCATTCTCCCACCCTCCTGAGACACCAGTTTGTTCACAGTGATGAGAGACCGATTAAATGTTCTGACTATGGAAAGAAATTTAAAAGGTCCCAGGATCTGAAGAGACACCAGCTGGAGAGAGCAGGAGAGATTCTGTTCACCTGCTCAGTGTGTGGGAAGAGATTCACTCAGTCCTCGAATCTGCTGGCACACCAGCGAGTTCACACTGGGGAGAGGCCATTGAAACATTCCGACTGTGGGAAAAGCTTTCAAATGTCCCAGGAGCTGAAGAGACACCAGCCGGAGACAGCAGGAAAGAGGCCATCCCACCTACTGACACACCAGCAAGTTCACACTGGGGAGAAGCCATTTACATGTTCTGTCTGTGGGATGAGCTTTAAAAGCGCTGGTATTCTGAAAGGACACCAGCGAGTTCACACTGGGGAGAGGCTGTTCACCTGCTCCGTGTGTGGGAAGGGATTCACTCAGTCATCCCACCTGTTGAGACACCAGCGAGTTCACTCCGATCAGAGACTATTTAAATGTTCTGACTGTGGGAAGAGCTTTAAAACCTCTGAGGATCTGAAGCAACACCAGCGAGTTCACTCCAATCAGAGACCGTTTACATGTTCTGTCTGTGGGATGAGCTTTAAAAGCTCCAGGAATCTGAGCAGACACCAGCGAGTTCACACTGGGGAGAGGCCGTTCACCTGCTCTGTGTGTGGGGAGGGATTCAATCAGGCATCCAACCTGTTGAGACACCAGCGAGTTCACACTGATGAGAGACCATTTAAATGTTCTGCCTGTGGGATGAGCTTTAAAACCTCTGGGGATCTGAAGCAACACCAGCGAGTTCACACTGATGAGAGACCGTTTACATGTTCTGTCTGTGGGATGAGCTTTAAAAGCTCCAGGACTCTGAGTGGACACCAGCGAGTTCACACCGGGGAGAGGCCATTCACCTGCTCCGTGTGTGGGAAGGGATTCACTCAGTCATCCAGCCTACTGACACACCAGCGAGTTCACTCCGATCAGAGACCATTTAAATGTTCTGTCTGTGGGAAGAGCTTTAAAACCTCTGGGGATCTGAAGGTACACCAGCGAGTTCACTCCGATCAGAGACTATTTACATGTTCTGTCTGTGGGATGAGCTTTAAAAGTGCTGGGATTTTGAATGGACACCAGCGAGTTCACACTGGGGAGAGACCGTTCACCTGCTCCGTGTGTGGGAAGGGATTCACTCGGTCATCCAGCCTACTGAGACACCAGCAAATTCACATTGTTCTATAGCGCAGAGCCCTGAAGACAGCTGGGGTGACATGAACATGGAATGGATGAATGTTTTATAAATTCTTGACTTTAAGACTGTTGTGCTGATGATTCCCTTCTTTTGACATTTCATGCTGTTACATAGAATGTACAGCACAGAAACAGGCCATTCAGCCCAACTGGTCCATGCCAGTGTTTATGCTCCACACCCACCCTACTTCAATTAACCCGATCAACATCTCCTCCCATTCCTTTCTCCCTTGTGTGGCTTTCTCATTAATGCATCTATGCTATTCACCTCAACTACTCCCTGTGGTAGCGAGTTCCCCATTCTCACCATTCTCTGGGTAAAGAAGTTTCTCCTGAATTCCCTCCTGGATTTATTAGTGACTTTTATATTTATAGCCACATAAATATGATGAGATTCTGTTAAGCTGACCAGTATGTTGTTGTACTTTGTCTTTTTCTGATGAATGAAACATTACTGAGCCCCTGTACCCGTGTTATGGGATGAAGTGCCAGACAAGTAAAGGCACAACGTCTGGGTGTGAATCTAATAATAACCACACAGACCGTATAGGTGTGATAACCAGACGGGCTTGTGGTTATAGTCTGGTCACAGATGGACTAAATTCCCTGAATTAGCAGGAGTTCAGGAGACGGTCAACAGATGGGTCCAAACAATCCCATTTCCTGAGCGGTAACCAAGCTTGTGTATAAGAACAGGCCACTTAAGCCGTTGTCAGTTGGAACAGACTCGAGAAGATCGCGCACGAATCCACTGTACTTCTATTCTCCAGATTGAGGGAATTATCACCCGATCTGTGTTATGCAGCGCTCTTAATAAAGCCTGGAGAGACAATTTGTGTTCTTGTGAGCTTGATTATCTGGTATCCGAAACCCTGGGACTCCCGATCATTGGAGTCAACCTCAGTGTGTGGAAAGGGATTCGCTGGTGTATCCCACCCGCTGACACACCAGCGTGTCCACATTGTGACTGCGGGGGGTCGATTCCACTGTTTCCGATGCCTTTAATCACATCCAGGACTGAACCATGTTAATTCAGGCAACTGGGGCTTGTTAATGTTAAAACCTCAATAACTGGGCTGGATATAAAGATTATTCCCTGTTTTCTCCGTACTAGTGAGCAGAGAGAAGCTGATGTTATACAATCATAGAGCACAGTAGGATGCCTTTCGGCCCATCGTGCTGGTGCTGGCTCTCTGAAAGAGCGATGCAGTTAGTCCCACTGCCCTGCTCTTTCATAGAAACATAGAAGATAGGAGCAGGAGTAGGCCATTTGGCCCTTCGAGCCTGCTCTGCCATTCAATGAGATCATGGCTGATCATCCAAATTCAGTACCCTGTCCCTGCCTTCTCCCCATATCCCTTGATCCCTTTAGCCTCAAGAAATATATCCAACTCTTGAATATATTTAATGAACTGGCCTCCACCGCCCTCTGTGGCAGAGAATTCCACAGGTTCACCACTGTCTGGGTGAAGAAATTCCTCCTCATTTCAGTCCTAAATGGGTTACCCCTTATCCTTAGACTGTGACCCCTGGTTCTGGACACCCCGACCATCAGAAACATCCTTCCTGGATCTAGTCTGTCCAGACCTGACAGAATTTTATAGATTTCGATGAGTCCCCCTCTCAATCTTCTAAACTCCAGTGAGTATAAGCGCTATCGACACAATCTCTCCTCATACGTCATTCCTGCCATCCCAGGTATCAGCCTGGTGAATCTTCACTGCACTCCCTCCATGGCAAGAACGTCCTTCCTCAGGTAAGGTGACCAAAACTGCACACAATACTCAAGGTGCGGTCTCACCAAGGCCCTGTACAACTGTAGCAAGACATCCTTGTTCCTGTACTCGAACCCTCTTGCTACGAAGGCCAACATACCATTTGCTTCCTTAACCGCCTGCTGCACCTGAATGGTTACCTTCAGCGACTGGTGCACAATAACACCCTGGTCTCTTTGCACTTCCCCTTCTCCCAATCTATTGCCATTCAAATAATAATCTGCCTTCCTGTTTTTGCCACCAAAGTGGATAACCTCACATTTATCCACATTATAGTGCATTTGCCATGTTTCTGCCCAATCACCCAACCTGTCCAAATCGTACTGGAGTTTCACGACATCCTCCTCACAGCTTACCCTCCCACCCAGCTTTGTGTTGTCTGAAAATTTGGAGATATTACATCCAATTCCCTCGTCCAGTTCATTAATATATATTGTGAACAGCTGGGGTCCTAGGACCGATCCTTGCGGTACCCCACTAGTCACTGCCTGACGCTCGGAAAACGACCCATTTATTCCAACTCTTTGCTTTCTGTCGGCCAACCAGTTCTCTATCCTAGTCAATACCTTGCCCCCAATCCCATGTGCCTTAATTTTGCATGCTAATCTCTTATGTGGGACCTTATCGAAAGCCTTCTGAAAGTCCAAATACACCACATCCACTGGTTCTCCCTTATCTATTTTACCAGTTACATCCTCAAAAAATTCCAGTAGATTAGTCAAGCATGATTTACCTTTTGTAAATCCATGTTGACTTTGTCTGATCCTGTCACTGCTTTCCAAGTGCTCTGCTATTACATCTTTTATAATAGACTCCAGCATTTTCCCCACTACCGATGTCAGTCTTACCGGTCTATAATTCCCCGCTTTTTCTCTACCACCTTTTTGGAATAGTGGGGTAACATTAACTACCCTCCAATCCATGGGTACCGTTCCAGAATCTAGCGAGTTCTGGAAGATGACCAGCAATGCATCTAATATATCTTCGGGCCACTTCCTTAAGTACCCTGGGATGTAGACCGTCAGACCCTGGGGATTTATCGGCCTTCAGTCCCATCAATTTTCCTAACACCATTTCCCTACAAATAACTGATTTCTTTCAGTTCCACCCTTTCATCAGACCCTATGTTCCCCGGCTTCTCTGGGAGGTTATTTGTGTCCTCCTTTGTGAAGACAGAACCAAAGTATGTATTTAGTTGGTCTGCCATTTCCTTGTTTCCCATTATAAATTCCCCTGATTCTGACTGTAAGGGACCTACGCTTGACTTCACCAATCTTTTTCTCTTCACATATCTATAAAAGCGTTTACAGTCAGTTTTTATGTTCCCCGTGAGCTTACTCTCATATTCTATTTTCCCTTTCTTAATTAATCCCTTTGTCCTCCTTTGTTGACTCCTATACTGCTCCCAATCCTCAGGTTTACTGCTTTTTCTGGCCAATTTATATGTGCTCTCCTTGGATCTTATGCTATCCCTAATTTCCCTTGTTAACCACGGTTGAGTCACCTTTTTTGTTTTATTTTTATGCCAAACTGGGATGAACAAATTCTGTAGCTCATCCATTCGGTCTTTGAATGTTTGCCATTGCCTATCCACTGTCAACGCTTTGATTGCCATTCCCCAATCAATCCTACCCAACTCGCTCCTCAGACCATCGTAGTTTCCTTTATTTAAATTGAGGACCCTTGTCTCTGAGTCAACTACTTAGTTCTCCATCTTAATGAAGAATTCGATCATATTATGATCACTCCGACCCAAGGGGCCTCGTACAACAAGATTGCTAATTAATCCTTTCTCGTTACATAATACCCAGTCTAAGATGGCCTGACCACAGCCCTGCAAATTTCTGCCTTTAGGATATATCCAATTCCCTTTTGAAAGTTACTATTGAATCTGCTTCCACCTCCCATTTAGGCAGCGCATTCCAGATCATCACAATTTGCTGTGTAAAAAAAAAAGTCTCCTCATTTCCTCTCTAGATTCTTTTGCCAATGATCTGAAATCTGTATCCTCTCGTCACCGACCCTCCTGCCAGTGACAACAGCTTCTCCTTGTTTGCTCAATCAAAACCCCTCATAATTTTGAGCACCTCGATCACAGCTCCACTTAACTGTCTCTGCTCCAAGTTATATTGCCATTGTTCTGTGAATTTTTGCTGTGATCGAGGTGCTGGATGTCCGTGCCTGGGGAATGGGACATTCTATCCTTGTGAGCACCGAGTGTCAGCATCCAGCAATCTCTGGTCAGGGACTGTCTTTTTAAACTGCCTCACCTCAGCTTTTTGACTCCCTGATTTCATTATTAAACATTTCAGAGTTTTTGCAGACTGACCAAGGCTGAACAGATAAATAGAAACATAGAAGATAGGAGCAGGAGTAGGTCATTCGGCCCCTCGAGCCTGCTTCGCCATTCAATGAGATCATGGCTGATCATCCAAATTCAGTACCCTGTCCCTGCCTTCTCCCCATATCCCTTGATCCCTTTAGCCTTAAGAAATATATCCAACTCCTTCTTCAATATATCTAATGTATTGGCCTCTACTGCCTTCTGTGGTAGAGAGTTCCACAGGTTCACCACTCTCTGGGTGAAGAAATTCCTCCTTATCTCTGTCCTAAATGGCTTACCCCTTATCCTTAGACTGTGAACCCTGGTTCTGGACTCCCGACCATCGGGAACATCCTTCCTGCATCTAGTCTGTCCAGTCCTGTCAGAATTTTATAAGTTTCAATGAGATCCCCTCTCATTCTTCTAAACTCCAGCGAGTATAAGCCCAATCGACCCAATCTCTCCTCATACGTCATTTCTGCCATCCCAGGTATCAGCCTGGTGAATCTTCGCTGAACTCCTTCCATGGCAAGAACATCCTTCCTCAGATAATGTGACCAAAACTGCACACAATACTCAAGATGTGGTCTCACCAAGGCCCTGTACAACTGCAGCAAGACATCCTTGTTCCTGTACTCAAAACCTCTCGCTACGAAGGCCAACATACCATTTGCCTCCATAACTGCCTGCTGCACCTGCATGCTTACCTTCAGCGACTGGTACACAAGGACACCCAGGTCTCGTTGCACTTCCCCTTCTCCCAATCTATTGCCATTCAGATAATAATCTGCCTTCCTGTTTTTGCCACCAAAGTGGATAACCTCGCATTTATCCACGTTATATTGCATCTGCCATGCTTCTGCCCAATCACCCAACCTGTCCAAATCATACTGGAGTTTCTCGGCATCCTCCTCACAGCACACATGCCCACCCAGCTTTGTGTTGTCTGCGAACTTGGAGATATTACATCTAGTTCCCTTGTCTAGATCATTAATATGTATTGTGAATAGCTGGGGTCCAAGGACCGATCCCTGCGGTACCCCACTAGTCACTGCCTGCCACTCGGAAAAAGACCCGTTTATTCCAACTCTTTGTTTTCTGTCTGCCAACCAGTTCTCTATCCAAGTCAATACTTTGCCCCCAATCCCATGTGACTTAACATTACACGCTAATCTCTTATGCGGGACCTTATCGAAAGCCTTGTGAAAGTCCAAATACACCACATTCACTGGTTCTCCCTTATCTATTTTACCAGTTACATCCTCAAAAAATTCCAGTAGATTAGTCAAGCACGATTTACCTTTTGTAAATCCATGTTGACTTTGTCCGATCCTGTCACTGTTTTCCAAGTGCTCTGCTATTGCATCTTTTATAATAATGGACTCTAGCATTTTCCCCACTACCAATGTCAGGCTTAACGGTCTATAATTCCCCATTTTCTCTCCACCACCTTTTTTGAATAGTGGGGTAACATTAGCTGCCCTCCAATCCATGGGTACCGTTCCAGATTCCATCGAATGTTGTAAGATGACCAGCAATGCATCTACTATTTCTAGGGCCACTTCCTTAAGTACCCTAGGATGTAGATTATCAGGTCCTGGGGATTTATCGGCCTTCAATCCTGTCAATTTCCCTAACACCATTTTCCTACAAATACTGATTTCTTTCAGTTCTTCCCTTTCATCAGACCCTATGTACCCCGACATCTCTGGGAGGTTATTTGTGTCCTCCTTTGTGAAGACAGAAGCAGAATATGTATTTAATTGGTCTGCCATTTCTTTGTTCCCCATTATAAATTCCTCTGATTCTGACTGCAAGGGACCTACGCTTGACTTCACCAATCTTTTTTTCTTCACATATCTATAAAAGCTTTTACAGTCAGTTTTTATGTTCACTGCAAGCTTACTCTCATATTCTATTTTCCCCTTCTTAATTAATCCCCTTGTCCTCCTTTGTTGAATCCTAAACTGCTCCCAATCCTCAGGTTTACTGCTTTTTCTGGCCAATTTGTATGCCTCTCCTTGGATCTTATGCTATCCCTAATTTCCCTTGTTAGCCACGGTTGAGTCACCTTTTTTGTTTTATTTTTATGCCAAACTGGGATGAACAAATTCTGTAGTTCATCCATGCGCTCTTTGAATGCTTGCCATTGCCTATCCGCCGTCAACCCTTTGAGTGACATTCCCCAATCAATCCTACTCAACTCGCGCCTCAGACCATCGTAGTTTCCTTTATTTAAATTGAGGACCCTTGTCTCTGAGTCAACTACTTCATTCTCCATCTTAATGAAGAATTCTATCATATCATGATCGCTCCAACCCAAGGGGCCTCGTACAACAAGATTGCTAATTAATTCTTTCTCATTACATAATACCCAGTCTAAGATAGCCTGATCTCTGGTTGGTTCCTCGACATATTGGTCCAGGAAACCATCCTGTAAACACTCTAGGAATTCCTCCTCCACAGTATTGTTACTAATTTGGTTAGCCCAATCTATATGTAGATTAAAGTCACCCATGATGACTGTTGTGCCCTTATTGCACACTTCTCTAATTTCCCTTTTAATGCCATCCCTAACCTCCGCATTACTGTTTGGAGGTCTATATACCACTACCACTAACGTTTTCTGCCCCTTGGTATTTCTCAGTTCTGCCCATACAGATTCCACATCATTAGAGCTAATATCCTTCCTTACAATTGTGTTAATCCCTTCTTTAACCAGCAATGCTACCCCACCTCCCTTTCCTTTTTGCCTATCTTTCCTGAATATTCAATACCCCTGGATGTTGAGTTCCCAGCCTTGGCCACCTTGGAGCCATGTTTCCGTAATCCCAATCAAATCATATTCGTTTACCTCTATTTGCACAGCTAATTCATCCACCTTATTACGAATGCTCCTCGCATTAATACACAAGGCCTTCAGGCTTGTGTTTTTAACGCTCTTAGAGCTATTAGAATTATTATTTACTGTGGCTCTGCTTGACTTAAACCATTGATTTCTCTGACTGCCACTTTTGTTTTTCTCCTTCCTATCTTTTGCTTTTATCCTTGTTTCCCTTTCCACTGTCTCCCTGCTCAGGTTCCCAACCCCCTGCCATTTTAGTTTAAACCCTCCCCTGTGAGGTATTACATTTTGGTAGGAAGAATGGGGAGGTCACTTATCACTTGGAGGGTGCGAGTCTAGGTGGGGTAGAGGAACAAAGGGATCTCGGAGTACAAATACACAAATTACTAAAAGTTGCAACACAGGTTAGCAAGGCCATTAAAAAAAGCAAACCAAGCACTAGGGTTTATTTCTAGAGGGATAGAATTGAAAAGTAGTGAAGTTATGCTAAACCTGTATCGAACCTTGGTTAGACCACACTTAGAGTACTGTGTACAGTTCTGGTCGCCATATTATAAAAAGGATATAGAGGCACTGGAGAGGGTGCAGAGAAGATTTACAAGGATGATACCAGAAATGCGAGGGTATACATATCAGGAAAGGATGAACAGGCTGGGTCTCTTTTCTCTTGAAAACAGAAGGCTGAGGGGTGACCGAATAGAGGTCTTTAAAATTATGAAAAATGTTGATAGAGTGGATACAGAGAATGTTTCCACTTGTGGGGAAGAGCATAACTAGAGGCCTCAATATAAGATAGTCACCAAGAAATCCAATAGGGAATTCAGAAGAAACTTCTTTACCCAGAGAGTGGTGAGAATGTGGAACTCGCTGCCACAGGGAGTGGTTGAAGTGAATAGTATCGATGCATTTAAGGGGAGGCTAGACAAGCATATGAGGGAGAAGGGAACAGAGGGTTATGCTGATAGATTTAGATGAGGAAAGACGGGAGGAGGCTCGAGTGGAGCATAAACACCGGCATGGACTGGTTGGGCCGAATGGCCTGTTTCTGTGCCGTATATCCGATGTAATCCTATGTCAAGTATCCCAGCTGGCTTAGCTCCAGGCACTTTAGCTCAGTGGGCAGCACTCTCACCTCTGAGTCAGAAGGTCGTGGGTTCAAGTCCCAGTCCAGAGACTTGAGCATAAAAATCTCGGCTGACACTCCAGTACTGAGAGAGTGCTGCGCTGTCAGAGGTGCCGCCTGTCGGATGAGATGTTAAACCGAGGCCCCCGTCTGCTCTTTCAGGTGGATGTAAAAGATCCCATGGCACTACATTGAAGAAGAGCAGGGGAGTTCTCCCCGGTGTCCTGGGGCCAATATTTATCCCTCAATCAACATCACTGAAATAGATTATCTGGTCATTGTCACATTGCTGTTTGTGGGAGCTTGCTGTGCACCAATTGGCTGCTGCATTTCCTACATTACAACAGTGACTACACTTCAGAAGTTCTTCATTGGCTGTAAAGCACTCTGGGACATCCTGAGGTTGTGAAAGGCGCTATATAAATGCAAGTCTTTCGTTCTCAGCAAGAGGGCGAGTGTCAGTGGTTGGTGGGAGGAGCTCAGTGTTGTCACTGGGTGGACACAGACAGATTGAAGCTAAAAGACAGAGAATGCTGAAGTTTGGAATGATAACACCCAAAGTCAGGAGATGAGCCCTTTGCCTAGATAAGGGAGGTGGTTGCTAAGAGACCCACAGACCTAATAATACTGCAATCTGCTCAGGCAGCAGACTTGTTGCAACATGTGATATCACGAGTGAGTTGGTGCCCAGACAACAGAGCCTTGGGCATTCCTGAGAGAGACAAACTGGTTCTGTAACTGGGAGAACAGGTTGAGGGAGTCACCTTACGTGGGACGGCTCGTCTGAGGTGTTAACACAGAGGCAGCTTGGGAATGGGATGATCAATGAATCATAGAATCATAGAAATTTACAGCACAGAAGGAGGCCATTCGGCCCATCTTGTCCGTGCCAGCCGACAAAGAGCTATCCTCCCTAATCCCACTTTCCAGCACTTGGTCCGCAGCCTTGTAGGTTACGGCACTTCAAGTACATATCTGTTGGGGTGAAAATTATATAGCTTAAAGCAGCAACATAAAGAATTAAAGAATGTCTTGTAAGAAGTGAACTTGTAAATAAGAAACAAGAGAAAACAAACTCAGCTTAAGACGGGGCGGCTCAGCTCGGGACACAAACTGTAATTCCCCCTTAGGCTTTACAACATTCGCTGCCCTCATTTTGTGTTAAATTCACAAAGCTTCCATCTTTGTCCCATGAGGATTCCCCATAGTATGTCTAAGTGCTGTTGTGGTGGGCAAGGGGCAGGAATTAACTTTTTGTGTCTGCTCCCATTAAAACCATTGTGCTTGACATTCATTGAATTGAGGAATAGTCGACATTTTTAAGTAGTTTCTTGCCAGATTGAGGGTAGGCAAGATAATTGATAGAAGGCCTCCAATCAAATTACATCAGTGCCCTTCAGCCAGTCAGATTAATGTGTTCAAATGAGGCAAAATAAAATTAACAGTTATTGAATGTGGGAAACACTAAATATTTCACATTTATTCAGTGGTGCAGCCTTCTGCAAACTATTTGCTGGAAGCCCTTTGGATGTATTAATGTAATTCTACTATTCTATGATGCAAAGTCGATGAATCAGAATTGTGAGTATTGATGAGTTACAGTAATTGGTAGCTGCAAAACTGCCCATTTTGTAATTAATCATTAAAAAGTGCCCAAAGTTCTGGAAGGTTCCATATCATTTTATGTTGCCAAACTAGTATCCTGTGAGGACCGGGGAGTTGTTGCTGGGGGAGCGAGATTGGTTGAAGACACCTGTGTGTAATATTTTGCGAGAATGTATAAAAGAAGTTTCAATACCTTGTTGCTAAGGGAACGTGATTGGGTGAGGACAAGAGAATTGTTGCTGGGGGAGAATGTTGTCAATTTCTATCCTGGACTCTCAGTGATGGCTTTTGGAAACTCCTTTCACCGGCTGTGAGAAGGGCAGGATTGACAGACGGGGAAACTCAAACCAAACTTCACATCGAGATCTCAGAGAGTCACTCCATTCGTCAGGACCTGAAATTCATCGGCCTTTTGAGTGTGGAAGGAGAAATGTTTGGGAGGTAAGTAGCACGGAGTCCAGTTCTACGGAGTACGGCTTCTACAGAGTACTTAACTCGGGAATTGGGTGAGTGAGCGAATTCGATGAGGTGGGGGTAAGAGGGGCTGCTTGATACGTGAAAAAATATAAACAACTCGGGTTTAATTAGGACTGTGGGCTAAGTTACAGTAAAGACCTAAAGCATATAGCTAAATGTAATAAATTAAACAAGGTTATTACCTAGATTAAAAACTATTAATAGACAATTGGGTATTTCAAAACTTGAAAACCTAATTAGTTAAATAAAATACAATAGAGATGGCAGGGCAGGTGATGTGTTGCAGCTGCAGCATGTGGGAGCTGGTGGACCCCAGTGTGATCCACAGCAACCACATAGAGTCATAGAGGCACAGAAGGAGGCTGTTCGGCCCATCGAGTCCGTGCCGGCTCTCTGTAGAGCAATCCAGTCAGTCCCACTCCCCCGCTCTAGCCCCGTAGCCCTGCAAGTTTATTTCCCCCAAGTGCCTATCCAGTCTCCCCTTGAAAACATTGAGTGTCTCCGCTTCCACCACTTCCGTCGGCAGCAAGTTCCAGGTCCTCACCACTCACTGCGTAAAAAAGTTTTTCCTCACATCCCCCCTGTATCTCTTGCCCAAAACCTTAAATCTGTGTCCCCCGGTCCTTGTACCATCAACTAGTGGGAACAGCCTTTCCCCGTCCAGCCTATCCAAACCCGTCATAATCTTGTACACCTCTGTCAAATCACCCCTCAACCTCCTTTGCCCTAATGAAAACAAATCCAGCTTCTCCAACCTGTCCTTGTAGCTAAGATCCCCCATCCCCGGAACCATTCTGGGAAATCTCCTCTGCACCCTCTCAAGGGCCTTCACATCCTTCCTAAAGTGTGGTGACCAGAAGTGTCTGCAACTCGAGGAACTTCAGTTCAGAGTTAGAGTCATAGAGTTATACAGCACAGAAAGAGGCCCTTCGGCCCATCGTGTCAGCACCTGCCATCAAGCCCTGTCTATTCCAATCCCATTTTCCAGCACTTGGTCCGTAGCCTTGTATGCTATGGCGGTTCAAGTGCTCATCTAAATGCTTCTTGAATGTTGTGAGGGTTCCTGCCTCTACCACCCTTTCAGGCAGTGAGTTCCAGATTCCAACCACCCTCTGGGTGAAAAAAGCTTTTCCTCAAATCCCCTCTAAACCGCCTGCCCCTTACCTTGAAACTATGCCCCCTGGTTATTGACCCCTCTACTAAGGGGAAAAGTTCCTTTCTATCTACCCTATCTATGCCCCTCATAATTTTGTACACCTCAATCAGGTCCCCCCTCAGCCTTCTCTGCTCTAAGGAAAACAACCCCAGCCTGTCCAGTCTCTCTTCATAGCTGAAGCGCCCCAGCCCAGGTAACATCCTGGTGAATCTCCTCTGCACCCTCTCCAATGCAATCATATCCTTCCTATAGTGTGGCGACCAGAACTGCACACAGTATTCCAGCTGTGGCCTAACTAGCATTTTGTACAGCTCCATCATAACCTCCCTGCTCTTATATTCTATGCCTCGGCTAATGAAGGCAGGTATCCCATATGCCTTTTTAACCACCTTACCTACCTGTCCTGCTGCCTTCAGGGATCTTTGTACATGCACACCAAGGTCCCTCTGATCCTCTGTCTTTCCTAGGGTCCTACCATTCATTGTGTATTCCCTTGCCTTGTTTGTCCTCCCAAAATGCATCACCTCACACTTTTCAGGGTTAAATTCCATTTGCCACTGTTCTGCCCATCTGACCAACCCGTCTATATTGTCCTGTAGCCTGAGGCTTCCCTCCTCGCTATTTACCACTCCACCAGTTTTCGTGTCATCTGCGAACTTACTGATCATACCTTCTACATTGATATCTAAACCATTAATGTACACTACAAACAGCAAAGGACCCAGCACCGATCCCTGCAGTACCCCACTGGACACAGGCTTCCAGTCACAAAAACAACCTTCGACCATCGCCCTCTACCTCCTGCCACTAAGCCAATTTTGGATCCAATGTGCCAAATTGCCCGGGATCCCATGGGTTCTTACCTTCTTGACCAATCTCCCATGTGGGACTTTGTCAAAAGCCTTACTGAAGTCCATGTAGACTACATCAACTGGACTGCCCTCATCCACACACCTAGTCACCCCCTCGAAAAATTCAATCAAATTGGTTAGACATGATCTCCCCCTGGCAAAGCCACGCTGACTATCCTTGATTAATCCTTGCCTCTCTAAGTGGAGACTAATTCTGTCCCTCAGAATTTTTTCCAATAATTTCCCTACCACTGATGTTAGGCTCACTGGCCTGTAATTCCCTGGTTTATCCCTACTACCCTTGTTGAATAATGGTACTACGTTAGCTGTCCTCCAGTCCTCCGGCACCTCCCCTGTGGCCAGAGAGGTTCTGAAAATTTGTGTCAGAGCCCCTGCAATCTCCTCCCTTGCCTCACACAGCAGGCTGGGATACATCTCGTCTGGGCATGGGGGTTTATCCACTTTTAAGCCCGCTAAAACTGCTAGTACCTCCTCCCTCTCAATACTAATTTGTTCAAGTATATCACAATCCCCCTGCCTGATTTCTATGCCTACATCGTCCTTCTCCATAGTGAACACAGATGCAAAATATTCATTTAAAACCTCACCCACATCTTCCGGCTCTACACACAGATTGCCACTTTCGTCCCTAATGGGCCCTATTCTTTCCCTGGTTATCCTCTTGCCCTTAATATACTTATAAAACACCTTGGGATTTTCCTTTATTTTGCCCGCCAGTGTTTTTTCATGCCCCCTCTTTGCTCTCCGAATTTCATTTTTAAGTATCCCCCTGCACTTTCTATACTCCTCTAGGGCTTCCACTGTTTTTAGTCCTTTGTATCTGCCAAAAGCCTCCCTTTTTTTCCTAATCCATTCTTGTATATCCCTTGACATCCAGGGTTCCCTGGGCTTGTTGGTCCCACCCTTGACCTTTACAGGAACATGCTGGCGCTGTACTCTCTCAATTTCCTTTCTGAAAGATTCCCACTGCTCTGATGTGGATTTTCCTACAAGTAGCTGATCCCAGTCCACTTTGACCAGATCCTGCCTTACCATATTAAAATCGGCCTTCCCCCAATTTAGAACCTTTATTTCCGGTCCATCTTTGTCCTTTTCCATGACTACCTTAAATCTCACCGAATTATGGTCACTGTCACCAAAATGCTCTCCTACTAACAGTTCTACCACACGCCCGGCTAGATTCCCTAGAATTAGGTCCAGTACCGCCCCCTCTCTTGTAGGACTTTCTACATGCTGGCTCAAAAAGCTCTCCTGGATGCACTTTAAGAATTCTGCACCCTCTAAGCCTTTCACACAGATGAATGCTGGAGGAGGGGCGTGTCTAAAGTAAAAAGGCGGAGGTTGTGAATATTTATTTTATATTTAATCATATTTTCTAAAGTATTGTCTTATTTTAAATTAAATTGAAAAGGGCTTATTTTTAGCCCACCATCATTATGGTTCTCCAGCCCAGAATACTGGTGGAGGCCTTTCAGCTCCATCGATGCCTGTTCTGCAATTCAATCAGAACATGGCTGATCCGTACCTCGACTCCAGTTACCCGTCTTTGCTCCATATCCCTCGATACACTTACCCAACAACCATGTATCCATCTCAGTCTGGAACATTTCTATTGACCCCCCGCCCCCACCAGCTTCCATATCCACTATGCTAGCTCTTTTATTTAAACAGGACCTTTGTACCCTCGGAAAAGAGTTACTGGGACTTTGATTATCTGAGCCTCCACATTTAAAAAGGACCCATCAGCCATTCATTATTTTCGCCACAGTTGAATATTTCACATTTTTTATACTGCTACTAAGGGGTTAACTCCTAATGTCACACGAAGCATTTTTCAACAGGAAGGAATTCAGCTCAATCCTGACCAGGAGGAAAGATCAGAGGCTGGGTATTCTGCAGCCAGTGGCTCACCTCCTGACTCCCAAAAGCCTCTCCGTCACCTACATGTCAGGAGTATGTTTATACAGTGCTTTCTTATCAAACTGGAACTGGCATTGCCTAATGTGGTAGTCGCTGGTTACTGCATCGTCCAGAGACACAAGTCGACAGTTTCTTCAACATACATCAACAACGTTAGATGCACGTAAAAGTACCGTGGCCTTGCTGTGGTAAGCAGAACCCTTCTAGTCTGCAGACATTCTTATCATAACATAACATTTCTAATCTAAACATTCTATTCTGAAAATATCCAAGGGTGGTTGGTTGCTAAGTGATATCTGTATATCTCCCTCTGTCTCTAATACTAACCACATTTTTCCCTATATCGAATGAACTAAACACAAACACCTTTCAGAAGCTGAATTAACCGAGTTCCATGTACCAACATTGATTGAAGGATAAATATTGGCCAAGACATTGGGGATAACGCCCCTGCTCGTCTTCGAAATAGTGCCATGGGATCATTTACGTCCACCTGAGAGAGCAGACAGGGCCTCGGTTTAACATCTCATTGGAAAGACAGCACCTCCGACAGTGCAGCACTCCCTCAGCACTGCACTGGAGTGTCAGCCTAGATTTTTGTGCTCAATTCTCTGGAGTGGGACTCAGAGGCAAGAGTGCCACCTACTGACCACAGCTCACAGTTAAATTATTGAAAGGATGGGGAATGTATGTAACAAGTCATCCATTAGCTTATTGTAGAAACAGGGACTCAATAGACTGTGTGTTTCAAACAAAGCTGATTTATTTATAAAGAACATTAAAATCCAGCCCAGTTATTGGGGTTTTAACATTAACAAGCCCCAGTAGCCTGAATTAACATGGTTCAGTCCTGGATGTGATTAAAGGCATCGGAAACAGTGGAATCGACCCACCGCAGTCACACTGTGGACACTCTGGTGTGTCAGCGGGTGGGATACACCAGGGAATCCCTTTCCACACACTGAGGTTGACTCTAATGATCGGGAGTCCCAGGGTTTCGGATACCAGATAATCAAGCTCACAAGAACACAAATTGTCTCTCCAGGCTTTATTAAGAGCGCTGCATAACACAGATCGGGTGATAATTCCCTCAATCTGGAGAATAGAAGTACAGTGGATTCGCGCGCGATCTTCTCGAGTCTGTTCCAACTGACAACGGCTTAAGTGGCCTGTTCTTATACACAAGCTTGGTTACCGCTCAGGAAATGGGATTGTTTGGACCCGTCTGTTGACCGCCTCCTGAACTCCTGCTAATTCAGGGAATTTAGTCCATCTGTGACCAGACTATAACCACAAGCCCGTCTGGTTATCACACCTATACGGTCCATGAGGTTATTATTAGATTCACACCCAGACGTTGTGCCTTCACTTGTCTGGCACTTCATCCCATAACACGGGTACAGGGGCTCAGTAATGTTTCATTCATCAGAAAAAGACAAAGTACAACAACATACTGGTCAGCTTAACAGAATCTCATCATATTTATGTGGCTATAAATATAAAAGTCACTAATAAATCCAGTAGTGAATTCAGGGGAAATGTCTTTACCCAGAGAGTGGTAGAATGGGGAACTCGTTACCACAAGGAGTAGTTGAGATGAACAGCACAGATGCATTTAAGGGGAAGCCACACAAGGGAGAAAGGAATGGGAGGATCTGTTGATCGGGTTAATTGAAGTAGGGTGGGTGTGGGGCATAAACACTGGCATGGACCAGTTGGGCCGAATGGCCTGTTTCTGTGCTGTACATTCTATGTAACACCATGAACAGTCAATCGAAGGGAATCATCAGCACAACAGCCTTAAAGATTAAACAGCAGTACAAGAATTTCAAAACATTCATCCATTCCATGTTCATGATGCCCCCGCTGTCTGCAGGGCCCTGCGCTACAGATCAATGTGAGCTCGCTGGTGTCTCTTCAGGTTCCCGGAGCTTTTAAAGCTCTTACAACATAAGAAGTAGGAGCAGGAGTCGGCCATACGGTCCCTCGGGCCTGCTCCGCCATTCAATAGGATCATGGTTGATCCGAACCTAGACTCACATCCACTTCCCTGCCCGCTCCCCGTAACCCCTAATTCCCTTATCAGCTAGGAAACTGTCTATCTCCGTTTTATATTTATTTAATGTCGCAGCTTCCACAGCTCTCTGAGGTAGCAAATTCCATAGATTTACTACCCTCTGAGTGAAGAAGTTGCTCCTCATCTCAGTTGTGAAAGGGCAGCCCCTTATTCTAAGATTATGCCCCCTAGTTCTAGTCTCACCCATCAATGGAAACATCCTCCCCGCATCCACCCGATCAAGCCCCCTCACAATCTTATATGTTTCGATAAGGTCGCCTCTCATTCTTCTGAATTCCAATGAGTAGAGGCCCAACCTACTCAACCTTTCCTCATAAGTCAACCCCCTCATCTCCGGAATCAACCGAGTGAACCTTCTCTGAACTGCCTCGAGAGCAAGTATATATTTTCTTAAATATGGAAACCAAAGCTGTACGCAATATTCCAGGTGTGGCCTCACCAGTACCCTGTATAACTGCAGCAAGACTTCCCTGTTTTTATACTCCATCCCCCTTGCAATAAAAGCCAAGATTCCATTGGCCTTCCTGATCACCTGCTGTACCTGCATACTAACCGTCTGTGTTTCATGTACCAGGGCCCCCAGATCCCTTTGTACTGTAGCACTTTGCAGTTTCTCTCCATTTAGATAATAACTTGCTCTTTGATTTTTTTCTGCCAAAGTGCATAACCTTACACTTTCCAACATTATATTCCATCTGCCAAATTTCTGCCCACTCACTTAGCCTGTCTATGTCCTTTTGCAGGTTTTTTATGTCCTCCTCACTCAGAACATGTAAATGGTCTCTCATCAGTGTGAACTCGCTGGTGTCCCTTCAGTTCCGCGGAGCTTTTAAAGCTCTTCCCACACACGGAGCAGGTGAACGGTCTCTCCCCAGTGTGAACTCGCTGGTGTTCGAGCAGAGTCGAGGACTGAGTGTATCCCTTCCCACACACGGAACAGGTGAACGGCCTCTCCCCAGTGTGAACTCGCTGGTGTTCGAGCAGATTCGAGGACTGAGTGAATCCCTTCCCACACACGGAGCAGCTGAACGGCTTCTCCCCAGTGTGAATTCGCTGGTGTCTCTTCAGCTCACCAGACCTTTTAAAGCTCTTCCCACAGACAGAACATGTAAATGGTCTCTCATCAGTGTGAACTCGTTGGTGTACCTTCAGTTCTGCGCAGCTTTTAAAGCTCTTCCCACAGTCAGAACATTTAAATGGTCTCTCATCAGTGTGAACTCACTGGTGTATCAGTAGGTGGGATGGCCGAGTGAATCCCTTCCCACACACGGAGCAGGTGAATGGCCTCTTTCCTGCTCTCTCCAGCTGCTGTCCCTTCAGCTCCTGGGACCTTTTAAAGCTTTTCCCACAGTCGGAATGTTTCACCGGTCTCTCCCCAGTGTGAACTCGCTGGTGTGCCAGCAGATTCGAGGACCGAGTGAATCTCTTCCCACACACGGAGCAGGTGAACAGAATCTCTCCTGCTCTCTCCAGCTGGTGTCTCTTCAGATCCTGGGACCTTTTAAATCTCTTCCCAAAGTCAGAACATTTAATGTGAACAAGCTGGTGTCTCAGGAGGGTGGCAGAATGAGAGAACCGCTTCAAAAACACGGAGCAGGTCAACGGTCTCGGATCGGTGTGGACAAGCTGGTGTCTCAGCAGCACGGAGGGTGCAATTAATCCCTTCCCACACATGGAGCGGGTTAAAGGTCTCTCCCTAGTGTGATCTTGCTGGTGTGCCATCGGAGCGGATGACTGAGTGAATCCCTTCCCACACACGGGGCCCGGGTTTCCCCCCAGTGTGTGGCCACTGGTGTCGTTTCAGGTATTTGTAGATTTTGAAGCTCTTTCAGAACATTTAAAAGTTCTCTCCCCAGTGTGAACTCACGGGGGTGCCAGCAGATTGGAGGAGCGACTGCATCAGGTCCTGATGAATCGAGCGACTCTGTCAGATCTTGACATGATGTTTGGTTTGAGCTTCCTGTCAGTAAATGCTCCACTTCTTAAACCCTGTAAAAGGAGTGCAGAAAGGGTAAGGGGGGAAGCAGGAATTTTTTTTGGCTTATTTTGCCTCAAAGAACAAACAGGGTAGAGCCGGTCCCACTGGTGTCCAGCCGTGCCCACAATAACCAGTGGGCCAGAAACAGCCCAATCCACCTCACTGACTTGGCCCTGAAGTCAAATCAAGTCTCATCAAAGTCTCATCAAATGATATCCTTTGTGACTGTGACAAAGGTAAACTATCCCTCCTCGTCCTTCTTGACTTGTCTGCAGTCTTTGACACGGTTGACCACTCCATCCTTCTCCAACGCCTCTCCACTGTCGTCCAACTGGGCTGGACTGCACTCACCTGGTTCCATTCTTATCTATCTAATTGTAGCCACAGAATCACCTGCAATGGCTTCTCTTCCCACTCCCACATCGTTACCTCTGGTGTCCCCCAAGGATCTATCCTTGGGCCCCTCCTATTTCTCATCTAAATGCTGCCCCTTGGCGACATCTGAAAACACAGCCTCAGTTTCCACATGTACGCTGATGACACCCAGCTCTACCTCACCACCACTTCTCTCGACCCCGCCACGATCTCTAATCCGGTTCTGGGTGAGCAGAAATTTTCTCCAATTAAATATTAGGAAGACTAAAGCGATTGTTTTCAGTCCCTGCCACAAACTCTGTTCCCTAGCCACTGACTCCATCCCTCTCCCTAACATCTCTCTGAGGCTGAACCACACTGTTCACAATCTTGGTGTCATATTTGACCCTGAAATGAGCTTCCGAACACATATCCGCAGCATAACTAAGACCGCCTACTTCCACCTCGGGAACATCGCCCGTCTCCACCCCTGCCTCAGCTCATCCGCTGCTGAAACCCTCATCCGGCCCTTTGTTACCTCTAGACTCGACTATTCCAATGCACTCCTGGCTGGCCTCCCACATTCTACCCTATGTAAACTTGAGGTGATCCAAAACTACCCGTGTCGTAACTCAACGCCAAGTCCCGTTCACCCATCACCCCTGTGCTCACTGACCTACATTGGCTCCCCATTAAGCAATGCTTCAATTTCAAAATTCACATCCTTGTTTTCAAATCCCTCCACGGCCTCGCCTCTCCCTATCTTAGTTATTCCCTTCAGCCTCACAACCACCCGCCCCCCGCGATAGAATCACAGAAAAATTACGGCACAGAAGGAGGCCGTTCAGCCCATCTTGTCCGTGCCGGCCGATTAAGTGCTATCCACACTAATCCCACTTTCCAGCACTTGGTCCGTGGCCTTGTAGTTTACGGCACTTCAAATGCATATCCAAGTACTTTTTAAAATGTGATGAGAGTTTCTGCCTCTACCACCCTGTCAGGCAGTGAGTTCCAGACCCCCACCACCCACTGGGTGAAAACATTTCTCCTCAACTCCCCTCTAAACCTCCGACCAATTACTTTAAATCTACACCCCCTGGTTGTGGACCCCTCTGCCAAGGGAAATAGGTCCTTCCTATCTCGGCCCCTCAGAATTTTATACAACTCAATCAGATCTCCCCTCAGCCTCCTCGGTTCCAAAGAAAACAACCTCCTCCCCCCCGAGACATCTGCGTTCCTCCAATTCTGCCCTCTTGAGCATCCCTGATTATAATCGCTGCACCATCAGTGCCCGTGTCTTCTGTTGCCTCGGCCCTAAGCTCTGGAATTCCCTCCCTGAACCTCTCCGCCTCTGTTACATAGAAAATAGGAGCAGGAGTCGGCCATTCGGCCCCTCGAGCCTGCTCCGCCATTCAATGAGATCATGGCTGATCAAAACCTACCTCTGTGACCAAGCTTTTGGCCATCTGCCCTAATTTCTCCTTCTGTGTCTCGGGGTCACATTTTTCAATATCTTACAATACTCCTGTGCAGCGCCTTGGGACGTTTTCCTACGTTAAAGGTGCTATAGAAATACAGGTTGTTGTTGTTCCCATTGTTGGAGGTGAGCTCTGAACAGGCCCCGCCCCCTCCCCCTACTCCACATGCACTGCTCCAAGGTGAGCGCGGGCTCTGAACAGGCCCCGCCCCCTCCCCCTACACCGCATGCGCTGCTCCAAGGTGAGCGTGGGCTCTGAACAGGCCCCGCCCCCTCCCCCTACTCCGCATGCGCCGCTCCAAGGTGAGCGCGGGCTCTGAACAGGCCCCGCCCCCTCCCCCTACACCGCATGCGCCACTCCAAGGTGAGCTCGGGCTCTGAACAGGCCCCGCCCCCTGCCCCTACTCCGCATGCGCCACTCCCGAGGATGAGCCACTACTGCGCCTGCGCAGGGCCTCGCATTCTGGGTCGGCCCGGGCAACCGCGAAAGTCCGGATCACCGGCGGAAAGTGAGTTTTATGAGTTATTTTTAAATAAATAGCGCAGAGAAGCGCGGGCGGGGAGATAAATAAAAAGAAAATACAAACCGCACCGTCCCAGCGCCCTCCCGGCACCGAGCGGAGCCGATTGAGCGGCCGCAGCCCCTTGTCTTCTGCAGGGAGCCGGACTGGGGCACGTCATCAACTCCACGGCGGTGACTGACGGGAGCTCCGACCAATAGGGAGAGAGCAGGCAGAGCTTGGAGGACTGAGGTGGCGGCGGGTCCTCCAACCAATCGGGGTGTGCGAGGGGCGGGACTTCCGCCGCCTGCTTCTCCCGCTGCTGAGACAAGTGGAATGCAGCAGAGGGCGCTCTTCTGAGTTTGGGGCTCAGGCTTGTTAGTGGAGCAGTGCAGAGGGAACTTTACTCTGCACTGGGCTTTACTCCCTCAGCACTGCACTGCAGGGGCAGCACAGAGTTTTAGACTCCAGTCTCTGGAGTGGGACTTCAACCCACAACCTTCTGACTCAGAGGAGAGAGTGCTGCTGCCTGAGCCACGACTGACACTCTGTATCTAACCCGTGCTGCACCTGCCCTGGTAGTGTTTGAAGGGACAGTGTAGAGGGCGCTTTACTCTGTATCTAACCTATGCTGTACCTGCCCTCACGAGCAAATTTGGCTAGCATAAATAAAATCAGAGAGTTAAATGCGTGGCTCAAAGACTGGTGTGGGAGAAATGGGTTTTGCTTCTTGGGACACTGGCACCAGTACTGGGACAGGAGAGGACGCACTTCACTTGGCCAGTGCTGGGACTAGAATCCTGGCGAATCGAATAACTAGGGCTGTAGAGAGGGCTTTAAACTAATTTGTGGGGGGCGGTTTCAAGAGAGCGAAAAATAAAAATGTCAGCGGAGAAGGCAATAGAGCAAGGTAGCAGTGGGGATTTAAAAACCAGAGCGTGTCAGGAAGGGACAGAATATATAAAGATAAAGGTAAAGTAGTAAAGGGGGTAAAAGCAAGAATAAATTGTCACAAAACATATTTAAAAGTTCTTTATCTGAATGCACGCAGCATTCGTAACAAAATAGACGAGTTGACGGTACAAATAGCTACACATGGGTATGATCTGGTGGCCATTACGGAGACATGGCTGCAGGGTGACCATGACTGGGAGCTATACATCGAGGGGTATTTAACCAATAGGAAGGACAGACAGGAAGGAAAAGGAGGTGGGGTGGCTGTGTTAATAAAGGATGGAATCACTGCAATAGTGAGAAATGATATTGGGTCAAAGGATCAGGATAGTGAAACGGTTTGGGTGGAAATAAGGAATAATAAGGGGAAAAAGTCACTAGTGGGCGTAGTCTATAGGCCTCCTAACAGTTGCAACTCTATTGGTCGGAGTATAAATCAGGAAATAGTTGGGGCTTGTAATAAGGGAACAGCTATAATCATGGGAGATTTTAACTTTCATATTGACTGGACAAATCAAATTGGGCAGCGCAGCCTTGAGGAAGAGTTCATAGAGTGTATTAGGGACGGGTTCCCTGAGCAGTATGTTACTGAACCAACCAGGCTCTCTTGAAGCCTCCTCGCCACTAATTAGTTTAAAGCCCTCTCGACAGCCCTAGTTATTCGATTCGCCAGGATTCTAGTCCCAGCACTGGCCAAGTGAACTCCGTCCCAACGGAACAGCTCTCTCCTGTCCCAGTACTGGTGCCAGTGTCCCAAGAAGCAAAACCCATTTCTCCCACACCAGTCTTTGAGCCACGCATTTAACTCTCTGATTTTATTTACCCTAGCCAAATTTGCTCATGAGGGCAGGTAGCGCACGGGTTAGATACAGAGTAAAGCTCCCTCTACACTGTCCCAGGCAATCTTAGATCTGGTCCTATGTAATGAGACAGGATTAATAAAAAATGTCCTAGTAAAGGATCCCCTTGGAATGAGTGACCATAACATGGTTGAATTCCAAATTCAGTTGGAGGGTGAGAGAGTTGGATCTCAAACCAGCGTACTAAGCTTAAATAAAGGAGACTATGAAGGTATGAGAGCAGAGTTGACTAAAGTGGACTGGGAAAATAGATTAAGGTGTAAGACGGTACATGAGCAGTGGTGTGCATTCAAGGAGATATTCCACAACTTTCAAGAAAAATATATTCCACTGAGGAAAAAGGGGCGTAAAAGAAAAGACAGCCATCCGTGGCTAAGTAAAGTAATAAAGGATGGTATCCGACTGAAAACAAGGGCATATAAAGTAGCCAAATCTAGTGGGAGGATAGAAGATTGAGAAGCATTTAAAAGCCAGCAAAGAATAACTAAAAGATTAATTAAGAAAGGGAAGATAGATTATGAAAGTAAACTAGCAAAAAATATAAAAACAGATAGCAAGAGTTTCTACAGTTATATAAAAAGAAAAAGGGTGGCTAAAGTGAATGTTGGTCCCTTAGAGGACGAGACCGGGAAATTAGTAGTGGGGAACATGGAGATGGCAAAAACGCTGAACAAATATTTTGTATCAGTCTTTACAGTAGAGGACACTAAAAATATCCCAACACTGGACAAACAGGGGGCTATAGGGAGGGAGGAGCTAAACACGATTAAAATCGTTAAGGAGATGGTACTCGGTAAGATAATGAAACTTAAGGCAGATAAATCCCCTGGACCTGATGGCTTACATCCTAGGGTCTTGAGAGAGGTAGCAGTGGGGATTGTGGATGCATTGGTGGTAATTTTCCAAAACTCCCTGGATTCAGGCAAGGTCCCAGCAGATTGGAAAACTGCTAATGTAATGCCCTTATTTAAAAAGGGAGGGAGACAAAAGGTTGGAAACTATTGACCAGTTAGCCTAACATCTGTGGTTGGTAAAATGTTGGAGTCCATTATTAAGGAAGCAGTAACAGGACATTTGGATAAGCATAATTTAATCGGACAGAGTCAGCATGGTTTTATAAAGGGGAAGTCATGTTTGACAAATTTGCTCGAATTCTTTGAGGATGTAACAAACAGGGTGGATAAAGGGGAACCAGTGGATGTGGTGTATTTGAACTTCCAAAAGGCATTTGACAAGGTGCCACACAAAAGATTACTGCACAAGATAAAAAATCATTGGATTGGGGGTAATATACTGGCATGGGTGGAAGATTGGCTATCTAACAGAAAACAGAGAGTTGGGATAAATGGTTCATTCTCAGGTTGGCAATCAGTAACTAGTGGTGTTCCGCAGGGGTCAGTGCTGGGACCCCAACTCTTTACAATCTATATTAACAATTTGGAGGAGGGGACCGAGTGCAACATATCCAAGTTTGCCGACGATACAAAGATGGGAGGGAAAGCAGTGAGTGAGGAGGACATAAAAAACCTGCAAAAGGACATAGACAGGCTAAGTGAGTGGGCAGAAATTTGGCAGATGGAATATAATGTTGGAAAGTGTGAGGTTAAGCACCTTGGCAGAAAAAATCAAAGAGCAAGTTATTATCTAAATGGAGAGAAACTGCAAAGTGCTACAGTACAAAGGGATCTGGGGGTCCTGGTGCATGAAACACAGAAGGTTAGTATGCAGGTACAGCAGGTGATCAGGAAGGCCAATGGAATCTTGGCTTTTATTGCAAGGGGGATGGAGTATAAAAGCAGGGAAGTCTTGCTTCAGTTATACAGGGGACTGGTGAGGCCACACCTGGAATATTGTGTGCAGTTTTGGTTTCCATATTTAAGAAAAGATATACTTGCTCTCGAGGCAGTTCAGAGAAGGTTCACTCGGTTGATTCCGGAGATGAGGGGGTTGACTTATGAGGAAAGGTTGAGTAGGTTGGGCCTCTACTCATTGGAATTCAGAAGAATGAGAGGCGATCTTATCGAAACATATAAGATTGTGAGGGGGCTCGATCGGGTGGATGCGGAGAGAACGTTTCCACTGATGGGTGAGACTAGAACTAGGGGGCATAATCTTAGAATAAGGGGCTGCCGTTTCAAAACTGAGATGAGGAGAAACTTCTTCACTCAGAGGGTGGTAAATCTATGGAATTTGCTACCTCAGATAGCTGTGGAAGCTGCGACATTAAATAAATTTAAAACGGAGATAGACAGTTTCCTAACTGATAAGGGAATTGGGGTTATGGGGAGTGGGCAGGGAAGTGGACGTCAGTCTAGGTTCGGATCAGCCATGATCCTATTGAATGGTGGAGCAGGCCCGAGGGGCCATATGGCCTACTCCTGCTCCTACTTCTTATGTTCTTTTTCTCTTCACATATCTATAAAAGCTTTTACAGTCAGTTTTTATGTTCCTTGTAAGCTTACTCTCATATTCTATTTTCCCCTTCTTAATTAATCCCTTTGTCCTCCTTTGTTGAATCCTAAACTGCTCCCAATCCTCAGGTTTACTGTTTTTTCTGGCCAATTTATATGTCCTCTCCTTGGATCTTATGCTATCCCTAATTTCCCTTGTTCGCCACGGTTGAGTCACCTCTTTTGTTTTATTTTTATGCCAAACTGGGATGAACAAATTCTGTAGTTCATCCATTCGGTCTTTGAATGTTTGCCACTGCCTATCCACCGTCAACCCTTTGAGTGACATTCCCCAATCAATCCTACCCAACTTGCTCCTCAGACCATCGTAGTTTCCTTTATTTAAATTTAGGACCCTAGTCTCTGAGTCAACAACTTGATTCTCCATCTTAATGAAGAATTCGATCATATTATGATCACTCCGACCCAAGGAGCCTCGTACAACAAGATTGCTAATTAATCCTTTCTCTTTACATAATATCCAGTCTAAGATGGCCTGATCTCTGGTTGGTTCCTCGACATATTGGTCCAGGAAACCATCCCGTAAACACTCAAGGAATTCCTCCTCCAGAGTAGAGGACATGAGAGGGGGTGAGGGAGTCCCTTTAAATGTGGAGGAGGTGGGTGTCCCTTTAAATGTGGCGGGGTGGATGTCCCTTTAAATGTGGGGGCAGTGGGTGTCCCTTTAAATGTGGAGTGGGTGTGTGTCCCTTTAAATATGGAGGGGGTGGGTGTCCCTTTAAATGTGGAGAGTGTGGGTGTCCCTTTAAATGTGGAGGGGGTGTGTCCCTTTAAATGTGGAGAGGCGGGGCCGCACATGCTTATTCGACCCCATCGCAAAAGAAGGCTGCCAGTGCGCTTACGCGGGGCTTCTGGGGAGAAGACGGAAGGCCGGGCCCAGGGAAGAGGCGAAATCAGCTGCCGGGGTAAAGTGAAGTGTTGGGGAATCGATTTAAATCGAGGTGAGGGGGGAGCGGAGAGCGAGATTATAAAGTAAAATACCAGAAAACCAAACCTGAGAGTCGGGCGGCCGGGACCTCCGCGGACGCCGAACGGAGCGGATTGAACCGCGCGGGGTGGCGGAGTGAGACGGAACAATGTGAACTGAGTGACGGGAGCGCGGACCAATAGGAAGAGGACTGAGCTGGGAGGACTGAACTGGGCGGCCTGGTCCTCCAACCAATGGCGGCGCGGCAAGGGGGCGGGACCTTCTCCCGGCGTTGAGGCTGGGGCCCGGTTGTGACGTCATCACAGGAAGAGGCCATTCAGACAAGGGGCTGCGGCCGCTCAATCCGCTCCGCTCGGTGCCGGGAGGGCGCTGGGACGGTGCGGTTTGTATTTTCTTTTTATTTACCTCCCCGCCCGCGCTTCTGTCCGCTATATATAAAAAAAAAAATCCTGATAAAACTCACTTTCCGCCGGTGATCCGGACTATCGCGGTTGCCCCGGGCCGACCCAGAATCGGAGGCCCTGCGCAGGCGCGGTAGCGGCTGAACTTCGAGTGCGGGGCCCGGCGGCGCATGCGGAGTAGGGGGCGGGGCCTGTTCAGTGGGGGAGGATGATTGACAGGAGCCCAGGGTGTGTGCTGAGCATGCGCGGTGCGGGCCGGGCGCCTGTGGAGCAGGAGAGTGCGGGGCCATGGGGCGCATGCGCGGGGTCAGCTGCAACTTTAGAGTCACAAAGGGACCGAGAGTCTTCAAATCTCTCCCCTTCTCTTGTAATTTCCTGTAAAACCAGTTTATAAAAGTCATCACTGAAAGTACATAGAAGATAGGACCAGGGCCCAGGGCCTGATTGACGGGAGCATCCGAGCAATAGGGAGCGGGCGGGGCTGGAGGAGCGAGCCGGCGGCGGGTCCTCCAACCAATCGGGGAGCTTGAGGGGCGGGACTTGCGCCGGCTGATTGGGACAGAGGAGGCTGACGGGAGATTTAATTTAAATGAATTTAATTTCCCGCCTGCTCCAACCGCCCACCCTGCAACGTCACGATGTCGCCGGCGTGCACTGACTGACACTGAGCTCTCCACCAATGAGCGAGGGGAGGCGGAGCCTGGAGGACCGACCGAGGGGCTTTGGTCCTCCAACCAATCGCGGCGAAGGAGGAGGCGGGACCTGGGATCGGCCCGCCGCCATTTTGTAAAGCGGCCTGGTCAGAATCTGTGATCCTGGGAAAGTTTATTTTTAATGTTCCTTTCCGATTTTACAGCTCAAACTAATTTTATTTTACAGAAGATACTTGTTTTAAACATAGAAACATTGAAGATAGGAGCAGGAGTCGGCCATTCGGCCCCTCGAGCCTGCTCCGCCATTCAATGTGATCATGGCTGATCATAAAAAAAGCAGTTCGTTTTTAAATTGATGAAACAGAAACAAGCAACCCTGGGGAGTAAATGTGAGTAAAAATATTTTTTCACCTGAATTAATTTTTTTAATCCTAATTTTCTGCGTTTTTAATTATTAATTTCAAGCACTTTAAGAAAAATATGGGAGTGGTGGGGGTTCTCTTAAAGGGACAGGCGCACTCTTTTTCCATGAGCTTTTCATTAAAGGGACCGCGTCCCCGTGGATGACTGATTTTAAAGGGACAGCGTCTCCCTTTTTAAATAATGTATATGTAAGAGACGGCCATTTAAAGTAGGGCTAATCCCCTGCTTCCCTGAGTGCTTGGTGAGAAATCAGGTGCTGTTTGCTCTCGCCCCCTCCCAATTTTCTGCCAAGGGACAGAAAGCAGAGAGTACTAGTGAACGGTTTCTTTTCAGACTGGAGGGAGGTAAACAGTGATATTCCCCAGGGGTCGGTATTAGGATCAATGTTCCCTCTTTTTTTGAGGTGTGTGGCCCCTTTAACGTGCTGCACGGCCCATTCAAATTTCCGCGCATGCGCGTTTATTCCATTTATAGGGCAGTGAGCCGGCTGCGTGGCCGCGCAACTTAACGTGAACTTTGATTCAGACCACTGCTTTTTTTGATATATATCAATGACCTGGACTTGGGGATCCAGGGCAAAATTTCAAAATTTACAGATGACACGAAACTCGGAAATGTAGCAAACAATGAGGATAGTAACAGACTTCAGGAGGATGTAGCCAGACTGGTGAAATGGGCAGAAACGTGGCAGATTAAATTTAATGTAGAGAAGTGTGAAGTGATTCATTTTGGTAGGAAGAATGAGGAGAGGCAATATAAACCAAATGGTCCCGTTTTAAAGAGGGTGCAGGAACAGAGAGGCCTCGGGGTGTCTGTACACAAATCTTAGAAGGTGGCAGGACAAGTTGAGAAGCCTGTTAAAAAAGCAAACAGGATCCTTGACTTTATTAATAGAGGAATAGAGTACAAAAGCAAGCAGGTTATGTTAAGCCTTTATAAAACACTGGCTAGGCTTCCGCTGGGCACCACACTTTAGGATGGATAGAGTCATAGTTATACAGCACAGAAAGAGGCCCTTCGGCCCATCGTGTCTGCGCCGTCCATCAATCCCTGTCCAGTCTAATCCCATTTTCCAGCATTTGGCCCATAGCCTTGTATGCAATGGCATTTCAAGTGCTCATCCAAATGCTTCTTGAATGTTGTGAGGGTTCCTGCCTCTACCACCCTTTCAGGCAGTGAGTTCCAGATTCCAACCACCCTCTGGGTGAAAAAGTTCCTCCTCAAATCCCCTCTAAACCTCCTGCCCCTTACCCTGAATCTATGCCCCCTTGTTATTGACCCCCCTACTAAGGGGAAAAGTTCCTCTTTGTCTACCCTATCTATGCCCCTCATCATTTTGTACACCTCAATCAGGTTCCCCCTCAGCCTTCTTTGCTCCAAGGAAAACAACCCCAGCCTGTTTAGTCTTTCTTCATAGCTGAGGCTCTCCATCCCAGGTAACATCCTGGTGAATCTTCTCTGCACCCTCTCCAAAGCAATCACATCCTTCCTATAGTGAGACGACCAGAACTGCACACAGTACTCCAGCTGTGGCCTCACCAGCGTTTTGTACAGCTCCATCATAACCTCCCTGCTCTTATATTCTATGCCTCGGCTAATGAAGGCAAGTATCCCATATGCCTTTTTAACCACCTTAGATCCCTGAAGGCAGCGGAACAGGTAGATATGTACATGTACACCAAGGTCCCTCTGACCCTCTGTACTTCCTAGGGTCCTACCACTCATTGTGTATTCCCTTGCCTTATTTGTCTGTCCAAAATGCATCACCTCGCACTTTTCAGGGTTAAATTCCATTTGCCACTTTTCCGCCCATCTGACCAACCCGTTTATATCGTCCTGTAGCCTGAGGCTTTCCTCCTCACAATTTACCACCCCACCAATTTTCGTGTCATCTGCGAACTTACTGACCATACCTTTTACATTCTCATCCAAATCATTTATGTAGATCACAAACAGCAAGGGACCCAGCACCGATCCCTGAGGTACCCCACTGGACATAGGCTTCCAGTCACAAAAGCAACCTTCGACCATCACCCTCTGCCTCCTGCCACTCAGCCAGTTTAGGATCCAACGCGCCAAGGCACCCTGGATCCCATGGGCTCTTACCTTCTTGACCAGTCTCCTATGCGGGACTTTGTCAAAAGCTTTACTGAAGTCCATGTAAACCACATCCACAGCATTTCCCTCGTCCACACACCTAGTCACCCCCTCGAAAAATTCAATCAGATTGGTCAGGCATGATTTACCCTTGACAAAGCCATGCTAACTATCCCCGATTAATCCTTGCCTCTCCAAGTGGAGACTAATTTTGTCCCTCAGAATTTTTTCCAATAATTTCCCTACCACAGATGTTAGGCTCACTGGCCTGTAATTCCCTGGTTTATCCCTGCTACCCTTCTTGAATAATGGTACTACGTTAGCTGTTCTCCAGTCCTCTGGTACATCCCCTGTGGCCAGAGAGGTTCTGAAAATTTGTGTCAGAGCCCCTGCAATCTCCTCCTTTGCCTCACACAACAGCCTGGGATACATCTCGTCCGGGCCTGGGGATTTATCTACTTTTTGGCCTGCTAAAACCGCTAGTACCTCCTCCCTCTCGATGCTAATATGTTCAAGTATGTCACAGTCCCCTTGCCCGACTTCTATGTCTACATCGTCTTTCTCCATAGTGAACACAGATGCAAAAAATTCATTTAAAACCCCGCCTACATCATCTGGCTCTACACACAGATTGCCACTTTGGTCCCTAATGGGCCCTACCCTTTCCCTGGTTATCCTCTTGCCCTTAATATACTTATAAAACATCTTAGGATTTTCCTTTATTTTGCTCGCCAGTGTTATTTCATGGCCCCTCCTCGCCCTCCTAATTTCTTTTTTCAGTATGCCCCTGCACTTTTTATACTCCTCTAGGGCTTCCTCCGTCTTTAGTCTTTTGTAACTGCCAAAAGCCCCCCTTTTTTTCCTAATGCATTTTTGTATATCCCTTGTCATCCAAGGTTCCCTTTGCTTGTTGGTCCCACCCTTGACCTTTACAGGAACATGTTGGTGTTGTACTCTCTCTATTTCCCTTCTGAAAGTCTCCCACTGCTTTGCTGTGGATTTTCCTATAATTGCTGCTCCCAGTCCACTTTGGCCAGATCCTGCCTTATCATATTAAAATCGGCCTTCCCCCAATTTAGAACCCTTATTTCCGGGCCGCCTTTGTCTTTTTCCATGACCACCTTAAATCTCACCGAATTATGGTCACTGTCGCCAAAATGCTCTCCTACTGACGCTTCCACCACTTGCCCGGCTACATTCCCTAGAATTAGGTCCAGTACCGCCCCCTCTCTTGTAGGACTTTCTACATGTTGGCTCAAAAAGCTCTCCTGGATGCACTTTAAGAATTCTGCACCCTCTAAGCCTTTCACACTCTGACTATCCCAATTAATATTGGGGAAGTTGAAATCCCCCACTATTATTACCCTATTATTTTTGCACTTCTGAGATTTGCCTACATATCTGTTCCTCTATCTCCCCCTGACTGTTTGGGGGCCTATAGTACACTCCCAGCAAAGTGCTTGCCCCTTTTTGTTTTTAAGTTCTACCCATATGGCCTCATTAGAGGAACCTGCTAATATATCATCCCTCCTTACAGCAGTAATTGATTCCTTAATTAATATTGCAACACCCCCTCCCCTTTTACACCCCCCTCTGTCTCGCCTGAAGATTCTATACCCCGGAATATTGAGCTGCCAGTCCTGACCCTCCCTCAACCATGTCTCCGTGATAGCAACAATATCGTACTCCCATGTGTTCAACAACTTCAGTTCATCCACCTTATTTGCAAGACTCCTTGCATTAAAATAAATGCCTTCCAGCCTTGCCATATTCCCTTTTGCCTTCACATATTTGCTCTGCCTTCCCAGCTGACTTGTTTTTTCCTCTGTATTTGGCTGTAAATCACCCCCTACTATAGCTCCACTCTGTATCCCATCCCCCTGCCAAGTTAGTTTAAACCCCCCCCAGCAGTGCTAGCAAACCTCCCCGCAAGGATATTGGTCCCCCTCTGGTTCAGGTGTAAACCATCCGACTTGTACAAGTCCCACCTTTCCCAGAAGCAGACCCAGTGATCCAGGAAACTAAAGCCCTCCCTCCTGCACCATCCCTTTAGCCACGCATTCATCTGTTCTATCTTCCTATTCCTATACTCACTAGCACGTGGCACTGGGAGTAATCCAGAGATTACAACCTTTGAGGTCCTGCTCTTTAATCTTCCACCTAGCTCCCTAAATTCTTGCTGCAGGACCTCATCCCTCTTTTTACCTATGTTGTTGGTACCAATGTGGACCACGACCTCTGGCTATTCACCCTCCCCCTCCAGAATGCCCTGCAGCCGCTCAGTGACATCCTTGACCCTGGCACCAGGGAGGCAACAAACCATCCTGGATTCATGTCTACGGCCACAGAAACGCCTATCTGTTCCCCCTTACTATAGAATCCCCTACCACTATTGCTCTCCCACTCTTTTTTTCCTCCCTTCCTGGGCAGCAGGAGCGCCCCCAGTGCCAGGAAGTTGGCTGCTGCTGCCTTCCCCTGGTGAGTCATCCCCCTCAACAGTATCCAAATCGGTATACCTGTTTGAGAGGGGAATGGTCACAGGGGTCTCCTGCATTACCTGTCTGCTTCTATTGCTCCGCCTGGTGGTCACCCATTTCCTTTCTTCCTGTGCAGCCCTACCCTGCGGTGTGACCAACTCACTAAACGTGTTATCCACGACCCTCTCAGCATCGTGAATGCTCCACCACCCATCCACCCGCAGCTCCAGTGCCTCAATGTGGTCTGCTGGTAGCTGCAGCTGGATGCATTTCTGGCACACGTGGTCATCAGGCAGTGTCCCTGAATTCCCACATAGAGCAAGAGGAGCATAACACGGGGCTGGGCTCTCCTGACATGACTTACCCTTTAATTAATTTAAATTAATTCACTATCACCAATTAAAGATATCTCTAAGGCGCTTGTATAGTCTACCAACAGTCCCTGCTACACCAGAAAAGACCCTAGTAACTATAAACTACAGAGTTAAAGTTTAAAAAAGAGAAATACTCACCAACCAATCACTTACCTGCTCCCTGGTGACGTCACACTCTGATTACTTTTTACCTCTCTCCCCGCTGCTGAGTTGGTGTGCCTCGCTGCTCCCTGGAACTGGTCGGGCCTCGGTGCTCGCGCCGGTTTTTATACCGGGCTTCTCCTCGCCTCGCTGCTCCCTGGAACTGGTCGGGCCTCGGTGCTCGCGCCGGTTTTTATACCGGGCTCCTCCTCGCCTCGCTGCTCCCTGGAACTGGTCGGGCCTCGGTGCTCACGCCGGTTTTTATACCGGGCTCCTCCTCGCCTCGCTGCTCCCTGGAACTGGTCGGGCCTCGGTGCTCGCGCCGGTTTTTGTACCGGTCTCCTCCTCGCCTCGCTGCTCCCTGGAACTGGTCGGGCCTCGGTGCTCGCGCCGGTTTTTATACCGGGCTCCTCCTCGCCTCGCTGCTCCCTGGAACTGGTCGGGCCTCGGTGCTCGCGCCGGTTTTTATACCGGGCTCCTCCTCGCCTTGCTGCTCCCTGGAACTGTCAAGGCCTAAGAGAGGGTGCAGAAGAAATTTACGAGAATGGGACCAGGGATGAGGGACTTGAGTTACGTGGAGAGACGGGAGAAGCTGGGCTTGTTCTCCTTAAGCAAAGAAGATTAAGAGGAGATTTGATAGAGTTGTTCAAAATCAGGATGGATTTTGAGAGAGTAAATAAGGAGAAACCGTTTCCAATGGCTGAAGGGACAGAAACCAGATTTAAGGCGATTGGCAAAAGAACCAGAGGTGACACGAGGAAACAGCTTTTTACACCAAGTTGTTGTGATCTGGAATGCGCTGCCTGAAAGGGCGGTGGAAGCAGATTCGATATTCTAATTCAAAAGAGATTGAGATAAATAGTTGAAGGGAAAACATTTACAGGACTTTGGGGAAAGAGCAGGGGGAGTGGGATTAATTGGATCGCTCTTTCAAAGAGCCGGCACAGGCATGATGGGCCGAATGGCCTCCTTCTGTGCTGTATCATTCTATGATGCTATTCTACACAGACACACACACATACAGTCAGACAGACACACAGACACAGATACTCACTAAAATAGTCAGACACACACTCACATTTTTTCTGCATGAACTTTTATTATTAATTTCAAAGACTTTACGAAAAAGGTGGGAGTGGTGGGCGGAGGGCTCTTAAAGGGACAGGGACTCTCCTTTTCAATGTGATTTTCATTAAAGGGACCGAGTCCCTCCTTGCCTGTGGAGGACCAATTTTAAAAGGACAGCGTCTCGAAATCAGGTGCTGTCTGCGTGTGAACCACCTCCTCCCAATTTCCTGCCAAGCGATCCCTGCGGGCACCACTCCACTCTAGGAGTGGCTCCTAGAATCATACAGCACAGAAGGAGGCCATTCAGCCCATCGTGCCTGTGCCGGCTCTTTGAACGAGCTCTCCATTTAGTCCCACTCCCCTGCTCTTTCCCCATAGCCCTGAAAATTTTTCCCCTTCAAGTATTTATCCAATTCCCCAGTGAACGTTATTATTGACTCTGCTTCCACCGCCCTTTCAGGCAGCGCATTCCAGATCACAACAACTCGCTGCGTCAATAAAATTCTCCTCACCTCGCCTCTGGTTCTTTTGTCACAGAAATCACAGAAATCCCACAGTGCAGATAGAGGCCATTTCGGCCCATCGAGCCTGCACCGACACATACCCCACCCGATCCCCGTAACCCCCCCGTACACTAAGGGTCAATTTATCATAGCCAATCAACCTAACCCGCACATCTTTGGACTGTGGGAGGAAACCGGAGCACCCGGAGAAAACCCACGCAAACACAGGGAGAATGTGCAAACTCCACACAGACAGTCGCCCGAGGCCGGATTCGAACCCGGGTCTCTGGCGCTGTGAGGCAACAGTGCTAACCACTATGCCACCGTGCAATGACCTTATATCTGTGTCCTCTGGTTACTGACCCTCCTGCCACTGGGAACAGTTTCTCCTTATAAGCTCCAGCTATACAAAGCCCTGGTTAGATCCCAGAGAGTGATAGGGTCATAACGGCACAGAAGGAGGCCATTCGGCCCTTCCAGTCCGTGCCGGCTCTCTGTAGAGCAATCCAGTCAGTCCCACTCCCCCGCTCTATCCCCGTAGCCCTGCAAGTTTATTTCCCTCAAGTGCCTATCCAGTCTCCCCTTGAAAACATTGAGTGTCTCCGCTTCCACCACTTCCGTCGGCAGTGAGTTCCAGGTCATCACCACTCGCTGCGTAAAAAAGTTTTTCCTCACCGAACCCCCCACCCCCCGCCCCGTATCTCTTGCCCAAAACCTTAAATCTGTGTCCCCTAGTCCTTGTACCATCAACTAGTGGGAACAGCCTTTCCCCGTCTAGCCTATCCAAACCTGTCATAATCTTGTACACCTCTATCAAATCACCCCTCAACCTCCTTTGCTCTAATGAAAACAAATCCAGCTTCTCCAACCTGTCCTTGTAGCTAAGATCCCCCATCCCCAGAACCATTCTGGTAAATCTCCTCTGCACCCTCTCAAGGGCCTTCACATCCTTCCTAAAGTGTGGTGACCAGAACTGGACGCAATACTCCAGTTGTGGCCTAACCAGTGCTTTATAAAGGTTCAGCATAACTTCTCTACTTTTGTACTCAATACCTCTATTTATGAAGCCCAAGATCCCATATGCTTTGTTAACCACTCTCTCAATATGTCCCGCCACCTTCAGGGACCTACGCACATTAACTCCCAGGAACTCCCTGGAGCACTGTGTACAGTTCTGGGCATTGCACCTCAGAAAGGATATATTGGCCTTGGAAGGAGTGCAGCACAGATTCACCAGAATGTTACCTGGGCTCCAAGGGTTAGATTATGAGGGAGAGATTACATAAACTAGGTTTGTGTTCCCTGGAATCTAGAAGGTTAAGGAGTGATTGAGGATTTTAGGATTTTGAAAGGAATTGGTAGAGTAGATAGAGAGAAACTTTTTCCGCCGGTGGGGCAGTCGAGGACAAGGGGACATCACCTTAAAATCAGAGCCAGGCCATTCAGGAGAGAAGTTGGGAAACACTTCTTCACACAAAGGGTGGTAGAAGTGTGGAACCCTCTCCCACTGAAAGCAGTCGATGCCAGCTCAATTAATCATTTTAAATCCCAGAGCGATAGATTTTTGCTAGACAAGGGAGCAAAGGGATATGGAGCCAAGGCAGGTGGGTGGAGTTAAGACACAGATCGGCCATGATCTCATTGAATGGTGGAACAGGCTGGAGGGGCTGAATGACCTCCTCCTGTTCCCATGCTCCTATTTACTCTGTCAAAACCCTTTGTGTTTTGAACACCTCTATTAAATCTCCGCTGCACCTTCTCTGCTCCAAGGAGAACAATCCCAGCTTCTCCAGTCTCTCCACGTAACTGAAATTCTCTGTGTATTTGTCGTGGGGCAGCAGGCTATAGCAAACAGCTTTCTTAAGAACATAAGAAATAGGAGCAGGAGCAGGCCATTCGGCCCTTCGAGCCTGCTCCGCCATTCAATAAGATCATGGCTGATCTTCTACCTCATCTCCACCTTCCCGCCCGATCCCCATGAGTCCAAAAATCTATCGATCTCAGCCTTGATTATACTCAATGACTGAGCCTCCACAGCCCTCTGGGGCAGAGAATTCCAAAGATTCACCACCCTCTGGGTGAAGAAATTTCTCCTCATCTCAGTCCTAAATGGCCGACCCCTTATTCTGAGACTGTGACCCCTGGTTCTAGACTCCCGAGCCAGGGGAAACAGTCTCCCAGCATCTACCCTGTCGAGCCCTGTAAGAATTGTAGATGTTTCAATGAGATCACCTCTCATTCTTCAAAATTGCTGGCAATATAGGCCCAGTCTCCTCAATCTCTCCTCACAGGACAATCCCCCCATCCCAGGAATCAGTCTGGTGAACCTTCGTTGCACTCCCTCTAAGGCAAGTATATCCTTCCTTAGGTAAGGAGACCAAAACTGTACACAATACTCCAGGTGTGGTCTCACCAAGGCCCTATATAATTGCGGTAAGACTTTACTCTTATACTCCAATCCTTTTGTAATAAAGACTAACGTACCATTTGATTTCCTAATTGCTTGCTGCACCTGTGTGTTAACTTTCAGTGCCTCGTGTACAAGGACACCCAGATCCCTCTGCACACCAACATTTCCCAATCTCTCACCATTTAAAAAATACTCTGCTTTTCTATTTTTCCTACCAAAGAGGGTTGGAGTATAAAAGCAGGGAAGTCCGGCTACAACTGTACAGGGTCTTGGTGAGACCACACCTGGAGTACTGCGTACAGTTTTGGTCTCCGTATTTAAGGAGGGATATACTTGCATTGGAGGCAGTTCAGAGACGATTCACTAGGTTAATTCCAGAGATGAGGGGGTTGACTTATGAGGAAAGGTTGAGCAGGCTGGGCCTATACTCATTGGAATTTAGAAGAATGAGAGGTGATCTTATTGAAACATATAAGATACTGAGGGGGCTCGACAAGGTAGATGCAGAGAGGATGTTTCCCCTCGTGGGGTAATCTAGAACTCGGGGGCACAGTTTCAGAATAAAGGGTCGCCCTTTTAGAACTGAGATGAGGAGGAATTTCTTCTCTCAGAGGGTCGTAAATCTGTGGGATTCTCTGCCCCAGAGAGCTGTGGAGGCTGGGTCATTAAATACATTTAAGGTGGAGATAGACAGATTTTGGCAAGATAAGGGAGTGAAGGGTTATGGGGAGCGGGCGGGGAAGTGGCTTTGAGCCCAAGATCAGCCATGATCTTATTGAATGGCGGAGCAGGCTCGAGGGGCCGAGGGGCCAAGTGGCCTTTTCCTGCTCCTATTTCTTATGTTCAAAGCGGATAACTTCACACTTCTCCACATTATATTCCATCTGCCATGTTCTTGCCCATTCACTTAACCTGTCGATATCCCTTTGCAGCCTCTTTGTGTCCTCCTCACAACTTATTTTCCCACCTAGCTTTGTATCGTCAGCAAACTTGGACACATTGCACTCGGTCCCCTCATCTAAGTCATTGATGGAGATTGTGAATAGCTGAGGCCCCAGCACTGATCCTTGCGGGACCCCACTAGTTACAGCCTGCCAGCCCGAAAATGAGCCGTTTATTCCTACTCTGTTTTCTGACCGTTAACCAATCCTCAATCCATGCTAATATTACCCCCAATCCCATGAGCCCTAATGTAGTGTGACGGCACCCTGGGAGGAAAGGGCACCTGCTCCTGATCGCCACCCACTTAACTTGACAAGGTCGGACTGTCTACACCACAACTCCAGATATACACAGCCATGCCTCAGCTGTCCAGAGCCTTGCTCAGGCCCCATCCGGAGGACTGCCTTCAGTTTCAGGCACCGCACCTCAGAAAGGGACACACTGGCCTCGGAGGGGGTGCCGGGCAGATTCACCAGGAGGACACCGGGGCTGAGAAGGTCTCATTATGGGGACGGAACCATCGAATGAAACAGCACAGAAGGAGGCCATTCGGCCCACCGTGCCTGTGCCGGCTCTTTGGTCGAGCTCTCCGATTAGTCCCACTCCCCCCTGCTCTTTCCCCCTCGCCCTGTAAATGTCTCCCCTTCAAGTATTTCCCCACTTCTTTTTTGAGAGTTACTATTGAATCTGCTTCCACCGCCCTTCCAGGCAGCGCGTTCCAGATCATAACTGGCTGTGTTTAAAATCTGTTTCCTCATGTCGCCTCTGGTTCTTTTGCCTGAAATCTGTGTCCTCTGGTTACCGACCCTCCAGCCACTGGAAACAGTTTCTCCTTATTTACTCGATCCAAACCCTTCATGGTTTTGACCCCCTCTATCAGATCTCCCCTGAACCTTAGCCGGGCAGGTGGAAGGGGTATCAGTGGGAGAGCATTGTGGGGGTAGTGATCATAAAAACATAGAAACATAGAAGATAGGAGCAGGAGTAGGCCATTCGGCCCTTTAATGAGATCATGGCTAATCATCCAAATTCAGTCCCCGGTCCCTGCTTTCTCCCCATATCCCTTGATCCCTTTAGCCTTAAGAAATATATCCAACTCCTTGAATAGCCATGATCGCATTGAATGGCGGAGCAGGCTCGAGGGGCCGAATGGCCGACTCCTGCTCCTATCCTCTATGTTTCTAAAATAGACTTTGCTGACTCAGCAAACCTCATTTGCTTTGCTGTTTTTTGGCTGACTAAATAAAAGTTTTTTTTTGGCTGCATGCAGGTATTTAATTGAGTTAGTTCAGGCTTGCTGTCAGTCCTGGCCCTGGTCCCGCCTCTTCCTGCACCTCATTGGCTGACACCGCTGTCAATCGACACCACGAGGGGGAAGGGAGGGTGATTGACAGGTGACGATTGATAGAAGCGCCTGCCCGCGCTGTGATTGGTGCAGGGGAAGGCAAGTGGGCGTGTCCGGCCCCCGGGCCCACGTGGGGGAGACAAAGGCTGGCTGGAGCGCATGCGCAGCCTGCCACGCACCGTTGGGAAGCTTTTCAAATATTTTTTTGCGAAACAAATTGAAAGCACTCATTAATTCCCCCAACCTGCTCCCCCCTAAAGTGCGATTATTATTATTCTTGTTTTTCCTCATTTGTGTGGGGTGTCTTTTTTTTACCTTGCGGTGGCGTGCGCCAATCTAACCGACCCCTGGGCGTTGCGTGCTGGCGTCAGCGCGTAATCGGAGGGGGGATTGATTGACGCGAGGCATCCGCCAATCAGGAGCGCGGAAAACGCTGGGAGGACCGGGCGGGCTGACGGTCCTCCAACCAATGGCGGCGCGGGAGGGAGGGGGGCGGGACCTCGGTGGGCTGCAGGCCGCTTTCCTGCTTTCATTGTCTGCAGGAGCTGTTAAAGGGAAGGGTGGGAAAAACCCCAGCTTGTGAGTGTTTATTCCTTTGCATTACCTTTATTGCAAGGCTGTTCATCAACTGCATTCATTTAAAAATAAGTGAACCTTTTCTCTTTTTGACTTTTATCCAGAACAAAGAGCCCTGGTGCTGTGAACATTTTGGTGGGCAGCCACTTTTAAAGGGACAAAGACCAGCATTCTTCCTCCTCTCTCTCTCTCGTGAGTATTTGTGGTGGGTGAGAGGGGGGGGTGGTGGTGAGTCAAAGGGGACTGCGGCCCCTTTTCCAAAAAAATTATTGCTTGGCCATTTAAAGGGGAATGGGTGCCCCCCAGGTATTTAAAGGGGCAGTGCCTCTCTCTGTATCATGTAAGACCAGGGAGGTTCCACAGAAATCACAGAAACCCCACAGTGCAGAGAGAGGCCATTTCGGCCCATCGAGCCTGCACCGACACACATCCCACCTGATCCCTGTAACCCCTACATCAACACATATCCCACCCCTATCCCCGTAACCCCACTAACACTAAGGGTCAATTTATCATAGCCAATCAACCTAACACGCACATCTTTGGTTCTGCTTGAACTTTACAAAAACACCAGTTAGTCCACCGCGTGCAGTTCTGGTTGTGCCCATTGCAGGAAAGATGTGACTGTGCACCAGACGGGAGATTTACGAGGATGTTGCCAGGACTAGAGAATTTCAGCTACAAGGAAAGATTGAATACATAGAAGATAGGAGCAGGAGTAGGCCATTCAGCCCCTCGAGCCTGCTCTGCCATTCAATGCGATCATGGCTGATCATCCAAATTCAGTACCCGGTCCCTGCTTTCTCCCCATATCCCTTGATCCCTCTAGCATTAAGAAATATATCCAACTGCTTCTTGAATATATTTAATGAATTGGCCTCTACTGCCTTCTGTGGTAGAGAATTCCACAGGTTCACCACTCTCTGGGGGAAGAAATTCCTCCTCATCTCTGTCCTAAATGGCTTACCCCTTATCCTTAGACTGTGACCGCTGCTTCTGGACTCCCCCGCCATCGGGAACATCCTTCCTGCATCTAGTCCTGTTAGAATTTTATAAGTTTCAATGAGATCCCCTCTCATTCTCCTAAACTCCAGTGAGTTTAAGCCCAATCGACCTAATCTCTCCTCATACGTCAGTGCCTCTCTCTTTCTCTGTATCATGTAAGAGCAGGGAGGTTATGCTTGAATGTTTGGACCAAGGCTGTAATGAGGTCAGGAGCTGAGTGGCCCTGGCGGAACCCAAACTGGGCGTCAGTTAGCAGGTTATTGCTGAGTAAGTGCGGCTTGATAGCACTGTCGACGACACCTTCCATCACTTTGCTGATGATTGAGAGTAGACTGATGGGACGGTAATTGGCCGGGTCGGATTTGTCCTGCTTTTTGTAGACAGGACATACTTGGGCAATTTTCCACATTGCCGGGTAGATGCCAGTGATGTTGCGAGGACTAGAGAATTTCAGCTATAAGGAAAGATTGAATACATAGAAACATAGAAGATAATCTACATCATAGGGTACTTAAGGAAGTGGCCCTAGAAATAGTAGATGCATTGCTGGTCATCTTCCAAAATTCTATAGACTCTGGAACAGTACCCATGGATTGGCGGGTAGCTAATGTTACCCCACTGTTCAAAAAAGGTGGTAGAGAGAAAACGGGAAATTATACACCGGTAAGCCTGACATCGGTAGTGGGGAAAATGCTAGATGTAATAGCAGAGCACTTGGAAAACAGTGACCGGATCGGACAAAGTCAACATGGATTTACGAAAGGTAAATCGTGCTTGACTAATCTACTGGAATTTTGAGGATGTAACTGGTAAAATAGATAAAGGAGAACCAGTGGATGTGGTGTATTTGGACTTTCAAAAGGCTTTTGATAAGGTCCCGCATAAGAGATAGAAACATAGAAGATAGGAGCAGGAGTAGGCCATTCGGCCCCTCGAGCCTGCTCCGCCATTCAATGTGATCAGTGCTGATCATCCAAGTTCAGTACCCTGTCCCTGCCTTCTCATTTCTGTCCTAAAAGGCCTACCCCTTATCCTTAGACTGTGACCCCTGGTTCTGGACTCCCCGACCATCGGGAACAACCCCCCTGCATCTAGTCTGTCCAGTCCTGCCAGAATTTTATAAGTTTCAATGAGATCCCCTCTCATTCTTCTAAACTCCAGCGAGTATAAGCCCAATCGACCCAATCTCTCCTCATACGTCATTCCTGCCATCCCAGGTATCAGCCTGTGAATCTTCGCTGAACTCCTTCCATGGCAAGAATATCCTTCCTCAGATAAGGCGACCAAAACTGCACACAATACTCAAGATGTGGTCTCACCAAGGCCTGTACAACTGCAGCAAGACATCCTTGTTCCTGTACTCAAACCCTCTCGCTACGAAGGCCAACATACCATTTGCCTTCTTAACCGCCTGCTGCACCTGCATGCTCACCTTCAGCGACTGGTGCACAAGGACACCCAGGTCTCGTTGCACTTCCCCTTCTCCCAATCTATTGCCATTTAGATAATCTGCCTTCCTGTTTTTGCCACCAAAGTGGACAACCTCACATTTATCCACATTGGGCAGAAGCATAGCAGATGCAATATAATCACCCAACCTGTCCAAATCATCCTGGAGTTTCTCGACATCCTCCTCACAGCACACACGCCCACCCAGCTTTGTGTCGTCTGCAAATTTGGAGATATTACATCTAGTTCCCTTGTCTAGATCATTAATATATATTGTGAATAGCTGGGGTCCAAGGACCGATCCCTGCGGTACCCCACTAGTCACTGCCTGCCACTCGGAAAAGGACCCGTTTATTCCAACTCTTTGCTTTCTGTCTGCCAACCAGTTCTCTATCCAAGTCAATACCTTGCCCCTAATCCCATGTGCCTTAACTTTACACGCTAATCTCTTATGCGGGACCTTATCGAGGGCCTTCTGAAAGTCCAGATACACCACATCCACTGGTTCTCCCTTATCCATTTTACCAGTTACATTCTGAAAAAATTCCAGTAGATTAGTCGAGCACGATTTACCTTCTGTGAATCTATGTTGACTTTGTCCGATCCTGTCACTGTTTTCCAAGTGCTCTGCTATTACATCTTTTATAATGGACTCCAGCACTTTCCCCACTACCGATGTCAGGCTTCCCGGTCTGTAATTCTCTGTTTTCTCTCTACCACCTTTTTTGAATAGTGGGGTAACATTAGCTACCCTCCAATCCATGGGTACTGTTCCAGATTCCATCGAATGTTGGAAGATGATCAGCAATGCATCTACTATTTCTAGGGCCACTTCCTTAAGTACCCTAGGATGTTGATTATCAGGCCCTGGGGATTTATCGGCCTTCAATCCCATCAATTTCCCTAACACCATTTCCCTACAAATACTGATTTCTTTCAGTTCCTCCCTTTCATCAGACCCTATGTTCACCAGCATCTCTGGGAGGTTATTTGTGAAGACGGAACCAAAATATGTATTTAGTTATAAATTCCCCTGATTCTGACTGCAAGGGACCTACGCTTGACTTCACCAATCTTTTTCTCTTCACATATCTATAAAAGCTTTTACAGTCAGTTTTTATGTTGGCTGCTAGCTTACTCTCGTATTCTATTTTTCCTTTCTTAATTAATCGCTTTGTCCTCCTTTGTTGAATCCTAAACTGCTCCCAATCCATTGGATTACTGCTTTTTCTGGCCAATTTATATGTCCTCTCCTTGGATCTTATGCTATCCCTAATTACCCTTGTTGGCCACGGTTGAGTCACCTTTTTTGTTTTTATGCCAAACTGGGATGAACAAATTCTGTAGTTCATCCATGCGGTCTTTGAATGTTTGCCATTGCCTATCCACCGTCAACCCTTTGAGTGACATTCCCCAAGCAATCCTACCCAACTCGCGCCTCAGACCATCGTAGTTTCCTTTATTTAAATTCAGTATCTAGTCTCTGATTCAACAACTTAGAATTCTTCATTAAGATGGAGAATTATCATATTATGATCGATCTGACCCAAGGGGCCTCGCACAACAAGACTGTTAATTAATCCTTTCTCGTTACATAATACCCAATCTAAGATGGCCTGATCTCTGGTTGGTTCCTCGACATATTGGTCCAGGAAACCATCCCGTAAACACTCCAGGAATTCCTCCTCCACAATATTGTTACTAATTTGGTTAGCCCAAATTAATGTATAATTTTTTCAATGAGATTCCCTCGCATTCTTCTGAATTCAAGAGAATACAGGTCTAGTTTACTCAATCTCTTCTAATACGACAGTCCTGCCATCCCAGGAATCAATCTCGTGAACCTTTGTTGCACTCCCTCTATGGCAAGTATATCCTTCCTTAGGTAAGGAGACCAAAATTGTACACAGTACTCCAGGTGTGGTCTCACCAAGGCCCTATATAATTGGAGGCAGCGTTGGTGGTATCTCTCCAGTGATTTGAGGTGCACTGGAGAGGTACCACCAATGCTGCCTCCGCAAGATCCTGCAAATTCATTGGCAGGATAGACGCACCAACGTCAGTGTTCTGACTCAGGCCAACATCCCCAGCATTGAAGCTTTGACCACACTCGATCAGCTCCGATGGATGGGTCACATTGTCTGCATGCCCGATACGAGACTCCCAAAACAAGCGCTCCACTCGGAGCTCCGGCAAGGCAAGAGAGCCCCAGGTGGACAGAGGAAATGCTTCAAGGACACCCTCAAAGCCTCCTTGAAAAGGTGCAATATCCCCACCGACACCTGGGAATCCCTGGCCCAAGACCGCACAAAGTGGAGAAGGAGCATCCGAGAAGGCGCCGAACACCTCGAGTCTCTTTGCCGGGAGCAAGCAGAAGCCAAGCGCAAGGAGCGGACGTCAACCCAAGCACCCCACCCACCCGCCCCTTCAACTACCGTCTGCCCCACCTGTGTGAACTCATCAGTCACCTGAGAACTCATTTTCAATGTGTAAGCAAGTTATCCTCGGTTCTGAGGGACTGCCTAAGAAGAAGATATAATTGGAGTAAGACTTCTTTACTCCTGTACTCAAATCCTCTTGTAATGAAGTCCAGCATACCATTTGCCTTCTTAACCGCCTTTCATGACCACCGGACGTCCCAAAGTGCTTTACAGCCAATGAAGTACTTTTGAGGTGTAGTCACTGTTGTAATGTGGGAAACGTGGCAGCCAATTTGCGCACAGCAAGCTCCCACAAACAGCAATGTGAAAATGGCCAGATAATCTGTTTTTTCGTCATTTTGATTGAGGGGTAAATATTGGGATCAAAACACCGGGGATAACATCTTCGAAATAGCACCACGGGATCTTTTACATCCACCTGAGGGAGCAGACGGGGGCCTCGGTTTAACGTCTCATCCGTAGGACGGCACCTCCGACACTGCAGCGCTCCCTCAGTACTGCCCATCCGACAATGCGGCTCTCCCGCAGCACTGTCCCTCCGACAGTGTGGTGTTACCGCAGTACTGCCCCTCCCCTGGACCTGATGGCTTACATCCTAGGGTCTTGAGGGAAGTGGCGGTAAGGATTGTGGATGCATTGGTAATAATTTTCCAAAACTCCCTGGACTCAGCAAAGGTCCCGGCAGATTGGAAAACTGCTAATGTAAAACCCTTATTTAAAAAGAGTAGTAGGCAGAAGGCTGGAAACTATAGACCTGTTAGCCCAACATCTGTGGTTGGTAAAATGTTGGAGTCCATTATTAAGGAGACAGTAACGGGACAGTTGGATAAACATAATTTAATAGGACAAAGTCAGCATGGTTTTATGAAGGGGAAGTCATGTTTGACAAATTTGCTTGAGTTCTTTGAGGACGTAACCTACAGGGTGGATATATGGGTGTTGAATCCGTGTGTTAAAGGAGACACGGAATGCAGGAGTTGAGTTAACAAGTGTTTACTGAACAAAGTCTGGAGGTGAACTAACTATACAAGACGCTATACAGGCTTATATACCTGAGTGGTCACTACCGGTACTACCGTACACAGGGGCTTCAAAAAAACATAGTTCCTCTTAAAGGTACATACACTACAATGGGAACCAGTGGACGTAGTGTATTTAGACTTCCAAAAGGCATTTGACAAGGTGCCACACAAAAGATTATTGCTCAAGATAAAAAATCATGGGATTGGGGGTAATATTCTGGCATAAGTGGAGGATTGGCTCTCTAACAGAAAGCAGAGAATTGGGATAAATGGTTCATTCTCAGACTGGCAATCAGTAACTAGTGGTGTTCCGCAGGGGTCAGTGCTGGGTCCCCAACTCTTTACAATCTATATTAACGATTTGGAGGAGGGGACCGAGTGCAACATAGCCAAGTTTGCAGATGATACAAAGATGGGAGGGAAAGCAGTGAGTGAGGAGGACATAAACCTGCAAAGGGACATAGACAGGCTAAGTAAGTGGGCAGAGATTTGGCAGATGGAATATAATACTGGAAAGTGTGAGGTTATGCACTTTGGCAGGAAAAATCATAGAGCAAGTTATTATCTTAATGGCAAGAAACTGGAAAGTACTGAAGTACAAAGGGATCTGGGGGTCCTGATGCACGAAACACAAAAAGTTAGTATGCAGGTACAGCAGGTGATCAAGAAGGCCAATGGAATCTTGGCTTTTATTGCTAGGGGGATGGAATATAAAAACAGGGAGGTATTGCTGCAGTTGTACAAGGTATTGGTGAGACCACACCTGGAATACTGCATACAGTTTTGGTATCCATACTTAAGAAAAGACATACTTGCTCTCGAGGCAGTACAAAGAAGGTTCACTCAGTTAATCCCGGGGATGAGGGGGTTGACATATGAGGAGAAGTTGAGTAGATTGGGACTCTACTCATTGGAGTTCAGAAGAATGAGAGGCGATCTTATCGAAACATATAAGATTGTGAAGGGGCTTGATCGGGTGGATGCGGTGAGGATGTTCCCAATGATGGGTAAAACTGGAACTAGGGGGCATAATCTTAGAATAAGGGGCTGCTCTTTCAAAACAGAGATGAGGAGAAACTTCTTCACTCAGAGGGTGGTAGGTCTGTGGAATTTGTTGCCCCAGAAAGCTGTGGAAGCTACATCATTAAATTAATTTAAAACAGAAATAGATAGTTTCCTAGAAGTAAAGGGAATAAGGGTTACGGGGAGCGGGCAGGAAATCGGACATGAGTCTAGGTTCGGATCGGTCATGGCCCTGTGGGTGGCGGAGCGGGCCCAGGGGCCGTGTAGCCTGGTCCTGCTCCTACTGTGTTCTAATTCTGTGTTAGATTTCAGGAGATGGTTCTATTCACAGGGATTTGTGGAGACCTCGGGAACAGGCTGCCAACTAGGAGTCCTTCAAGAGTAAATTGGGCCTGTTCCTGGCTGGGGTGGAGATCACCTTTTACAGAAGGTAAGTACTGCAGGAAATATAGGGACAGAGTGATCTCCTGGACGAGTTTCGATCGCCTAGATGGGTCGGAGAGGAATTCCCCAGATTTTTTCTCCCAAATTGGCCATTGGGTTTTTTATCTGGTTTTTCGTCTCTCCCGGGAGATCACATGGGTTCGGGTGGGATGGAGAGTGAAAGTAGATTTGAGGTTAGGATCAGATCAGCCATGATCTTATTGAATGGCTGAGCAGGCTCGAGGGGCAGATTGGCCTACTCCTGCTCCTATTTCTTATGTTCTTATGTTTGACTCAGAAACACACTGGTCCTGGAGATAGACTGGGGAGAAAGGTGAGAGAGAGTCCCATTGACTCAGATACACACTGGTCCTGGAGATAGACCGGGGAGAAAGGTCAGAGAGAGTCCCATTAACTCAGATACGCACTGGTCCTGGAGATGGACGCTCCCGCGCGCGCCCCCTGGCCCTCCCGCGCTCGCCCTGATGGGGCTCTTCTCAAGTAAACCAAGCAGTGCAATAATACACCCCCAGAATCAAGGCCCTGCTCCTGGGGAAGGTGATCAGGCCCCAGGAACCAGTACAAGTGAACAAAGTCAGATTCAAGGCCCTGCTCCTGGGGAAGGTGATCAGGCCCCAGGAACCAGTACAAGTGAACAAAGTCAGATTCAAGGCCCTGCTCCTGGGGAAGGTGATCAGGCCGCAGGAACTCTGAGATGAGGAGAAACTTCTTCACTCAGAGGGTGGTAGGTCTGTGGAATTTGCTGCCCCAGAGAGCTGTGGAAGCTACATCATTAAATAAATTTAAAACAGAAATAGACAGTTTCCTAGAAGTAAAGGTAATTAGGGGTTACGGGGAGCGGGCAGGAAATCAGACATGAGGCTAGGTTCGGATCGGTCATGGCCCTGTGGGTGGCGGAGCGGGCCCAGGGGCTGTGTAGCCTGGTCCTGCTCCTACTTCTTGTGTTCTAATTCTGTGTTAGATTTCAGGAGATGGTTCTATTCACAGGGATTAGTGGAGACCTCGGGAACAGGCTGCCAGCTAGGAGTCCTTCAAGAGTAAATTGGGCCTGTTCCTGGCTGGGGTGGAGATCACCTCTTACAGAAGGTAAGTACTGCAGGAAATACAGGGACAGAGTGATCTCCTGGACGAGTTTCGATCGCCTAGAGGGGTCGGAGAGGAATTTCCCAGATTTTTTCTCCCAAATTGGTTATTAGGTTTTCTATCTGGTTTTTCGCCTCTCCCGGGAGATCACATGGGTTCGGGTGGGATGGAGAGTGAAAGTAGATTTGAGGTCAGGATCAGATCAGCCATGATCTTATTGAATGGCGGAGCAGGCTCGAGGGGCCGATTGGCCTACTCCTGCTCCTATTTCTTATGTTCTTATGTAACCAGTACAAGTGAAGCGACTCCTTCTCCCAGAGATTTATTAAGCGTGAATACTCCAAGAGTTGACCAAAAATCAGGTTAGTAATATTAATCAAGGAGTCAATTTCTGCTGTAAGAAGGGATGATACCTTAGCAGGTTCCTCTAATGAGGCCATATGGGTAGAACTAGAGAACAAAAAGGGGGCAAGCACTTTGCTGGGAGTGTACTATAGGCCCCCAAACAGTAAGGGGGAGATAGAGGAACAGATATGTAGGCTAATCTCAGAGAAGTGTAGAAATAATAAGGTAATAATTGTTGGGGATTTCAACTTCCCCAGTATTAACTGGGATAGTCAGAGTGTGAAAGGCTTAGAGGGTGTGGAATTCTTAAAGTGTATCCAGGAGAGCTTTTTCAGCCAACATGTAGAAAGTCCTACAAGAGAGGGGGTGGTACTGGACCTAATTCGAGGGAATATAGCAGGGCAAGTGGTAGAAAGGTTAGTAGGAGACCATTTTGGTGACGGTGACCATAATTCGGTGAGATTTAAAGTAGTTATGGAAAAGGACAAAGATGGACCGAAAATAAAGGTTCTAAATTGGGGGAAGGCCGATTTTAATATGATAAGGCAGGATCTGGCCAAAGTGGACTGGGATCAGCTACTTGTAGGAAAATCCACATCAGAGCAGTGGGAGTCTTTCAGAAAGGAAATAGAGAGAGTACAACGCCAGCATGTTCCCGTAAAGGTCAAGGGTGGGACCAACAAGCCCAGGGAACCCTGGATGTCAAGGGACATACAAGATTGGTTTAGGAAAAAAAGGGAGGCTTTTGGCAGATACAAAGGACTAAAAACAGTGGAAGCCCTAGAGGAGTATAGAAAGTGCAGGGGGGTAATTAAAAAAGAAATTAGGAGAACGAAGAGGGGGCATGAAAAAACACTGGCAGGCAAAATAAAGGAAAATCCCACGGTGTTTTATTAGTATATTAAAGGCAAGAGGATAACCAGGGAAAGAGTAGAGCCCATTAGGGACCAAAGTGGCAATCTGTGTGTAGAGCCGGAAGATGTAGGTGAGGTTTTAAATTAATATTTTGCATCTGTGTTCACTATGGAGAAGGACGATGCAGGCATAGAAATCAGGCAGGGGGATTTTGTGAGAGGAGGTACTAGTGGTTTTAGCAGGCTTAAAAGTGGATAAACCCCCAGGCCCAGACGAAATGTATCCCAGCCTGCTGTGTGAGGCAAGGGAGGAGATTGCAGGGGCTCTGACACAAATTTTCAGAACCTCTCTGGCCACAGGGGAGGTGCCAGAGGACTGGAGAACAGCTAACGTAGTACCATTATTCAACAAGGGTAGTAGGGATAAACGAGAGAATTACAGGCCAGTGAGCCTAACATCAGTGGTAGGGAAATTATTGGAAAAAAGTCTGAGGGAAAGAATTGGTCTCCACTTGGAGAGGCAAGGATTAATCAAGGATAGTCAGCATGGCTTTGTCAGGGGGAGATCATGTCTAACCAATTTGATTGAATTTTTCGATGGGGGTGACTAGGTGTGTGGATGAGGGCAGTCCAGTTGATGTAGTCTGCATGGACATCAGTAAGGCTTTTGACAAAGTCCCACATGGGAGACTGGTCAAGAAGGTAAGAGCCCATGGGATCCAGGGCAATTTGGCACATTGGATCCAAAATTGGCTTAGTGGCAGGAGGTAGAGGGTGATGGTCGAAGGTTGTTTTTTTGACTGGAAGCCTGTGTCCAGTGGTGTACCGCAGGGATCGGTGCTGGGTCCTTTGCTGCTTGTGGTGTACATTAATGATTTAGATATGAATGTAGGAGGTATGATCAGTAAGTTCGCAGATGACGTGAAAATTGGCGGAGTGGTAAATAGCAAGGAGGGAAGCCTCAGGCTACAGGAGAATATAGACGGGTTGGTTGGATGGGCAGTACAGTGGCAAATGGAATTTAACCCTGAAAAGTGTGAGGTGATGCATTTTGGGAGTACTGACAAGGGAATACACAATGAATGGTAGAACCCTAGGAAGGACAGAGGATCAGAGGGACCTTGGTGTGCATGTACATAGATCCCTGAGGGCAGCAGGACAGCGAGAAGGCATATGGGATACTTGCCTTCATTAGCCGAGGCATAGAATATAAGAGCAGGGAGGTTATGATGGAGCTGTACAAAACGCTAGTTAGGCCACAGCTGGAATACTGTGTGCAGTTCTGTCGCCACAATATAGGAAGGATGTGATTGCATTGGAGAGGGTGCAGAGGAGATTCACCAGGATGTTACCTGGGCTGGAGCGCTTCAGGTATGAAGAGAGACTGGACAGGCTGGGGTTGTTTTCCTTAGAGCAGAGAAGGCTGAGGGGGACCTGATTGAGGTGTACAAAATTATGAGGGGCATAGATAGGGTCGATAGAAAAGAACTTTTCCCCTTAGTAGAGGGGTCAATAACCAGGGGGCATAGTTTCAAGGTAAGGGGCAGGAGGCTTAGAGGGGATTTGAGGAAGAACTTTTTCACCCAGAGGGTGGTTGGAATCGGGAACTCACTGCCTGAAAGGGAGGTAGAGGCAGGAACCCTCACAACATTCAAGAAGCATTTAGATGAGCACTTGAAACGCCATAGCATACAAGGCTACGGACCAAGTGCTGGAAAATGGGATTAGATTAGACAGGGCTTGATGGCCGGCGCGGACACGATGGGCCGAAGGGCCCCTTTCTGTGCTGTATAAATCTATGACTCTGTGGTAGCACTCTTGCCTCTGAGGCATAAGGTTGTGGGTTCAAGTCCCACTCCAGAGACTTGAGCACAAAAATCCAGGCTGACACTCCAGTGCAGTACTGAGGCACTGTCAGAGGTGGCGCCTTTCAGATGAGACATTAAACTGAGGCCCTGTCTGCTCTCTCAGGTGGATGTAGAAGATCCCATGGCACTATTTTGAGAAAGAAAGACTTGCATTTATATAGTGCTTTCATGACCAGCAGACGTCTTGAAGTGCTTTACAGCCAATGAAGTACTTTTGAGGTGTAGTCACTGTTGTAATGTGGGAAAGAGCAGGGGAAATATCCCCGGTGTCCTAGCCAATGTTTATCCCTCAATCAATGTAACAAAAGGATAATAGCAAAATACTGCGGATGCTGGAAATCTGAAATAACAACAGGAAATGCTGGAAACACTCAGCAGGCCAGGCAACATCCGTAGAGAGAGAAACAGAGTTAACAAAAAGATAGATTATCTGGTCATTATCACATTGCTGTTTGTGGGAGCTTGCTGTGCGCTATTTGACTGCCGCATTTCGTACATTACAACAGTGACTACACTTCAAAAGTACTTCATTGGCTGTAAAGCACTTTGGGACGTCCGGTGGTGGTGCAAGGCGCTATAGAAATGCAAGTGTTTCTTTCTTCACTGGTCTCACCAGCGACCTCTTCTGGCTGATGGTTGATTGACAGACGATAGTCCGCGCATGCGCACAGGGAGCGGCGGTTTGGACCGAGTCCGGCGCAGCGACCCCTCCCGGTCACCAAGGGCAACAACTGCGTGTTCCCAGTGGAGACCAACCCCCCTCCCCCACTCGGAGCTGTGCCTGTGCACTCGGATCCTGCCGGACGGAGTCGGTGCTGGCCATTCCGGGGAAAGGCCTTGGTGTCGGGTCCAGAGTGGCGATCGGTGACGCAAAGTGAGTTTTTGGCTGGAAATCACAGCAGGTCCGGCCGTATCTGTGTGGAGAGGCCGGACCTGCTGTGATTTCCAGCAAAAAAAATATTTTTTGTCTTTTTTTGTTTTTCATACAGACCCCAGCATCTGCAACATTTGACCCCTTGTGACCCCACCTCATTGTAATTTGATGTAATGTTTTCCTGACTGACCTGTTTGGACACCATTTACACCTTTGATTGCTGTGATTATCTCTCTGCCGAGGTGTGATAAATGGCAGTTAGAAAGATTACCTGTAAACATCTGACATTATTCTCTGACTATATAAGCTGTGTTTTTATGCATCTCTCCACTTCACCTGACAAAGGAGCAGTGCTCCGAAAGCTTGTGATTTCAAATAAAGCTGTTGGACTATAACCTGGTGTTGTGTGAAGCCAATTATGTGGCACTTGTCGAACGCCGTTTGGAAATAAATGTTAACCGCATTGCCCTCATCAACCCTCTCTGTTACCTCATCAAAAACTCAATCAGAATCAGAGCGGCCGGGCCCGGCGGACGTGCGGCCAGGGCCCAGGCACCAGGAAACCCAGAGTGCAGCGCTTCCCCCATCCGAGCCGCCGCTTCCTGGTTTCTTCAGCCAGTTCCACCGAGTCCGAATCGGGAAAAGGACAGGAGCCAGGCTCCCAGAATGGCCTGCGGCCCCGGGGAGCATGCGCACTCTCAGTGGGGAAATCAGCGCGTTGGATAGAGCGGTTTCTGGGGCGCGGGGAATTGTGGGTGCTGCGGCCGCCATTAGTCAGCGGCTGTCGGGAAGAGTTTTATTGCAGGCTGACGGAAGGTAGGTCCCTGGCCGCCTGTGTAGGTCTTTTTGTTGCTTCATTGTTGAGGATGTAACTAGTAAAATAGATAAGGGAGAACCAGTGGATGTTGTGTATTTGGACTTTCAGAAGGCTTTCGATAAGGTCCCGCATAAGTGATTAGCATGTAAAGTTAAGGCACATGGGATTGGGGGCAAGGTATTGACTTGGATAGAGAACTGGTTGGCAGACAGAAAGCAAAGAGTTGGAATAAATGGGTCTTTTTCCGAGTGGCAGGCAGTGACTAGTGGGGTACCGCAGGGATTGGTCCTTGGACCCCAGCTATTCACAATATATATTTATGATCTAGACAAGTGAACTAGATGTAATATCTCCAAATTTGCAGACGACACAAAGCTGGGTGGGCGTGTGTGCTGTGAGGAGGATGCAGTGAAACTACAGGATGATTTGGACAGGTTGGGTGATTGGGCAGAAGCATAGCAGATGCAATATAACGTGGATAAATGTGAGGTTATCCACATTGGTGGCCAAAACAGGAAGGCAGGTTATTATCTGAATGGCAATAGATTGGGAGAAGGGGAAGTGCAACGAGACCTGGGTGTCCTTTTGCACCTGTCGCTGAAGGTAAGCATGCAGGTGCAGTAGGCGGTTAAGAAGGCAAATGGTGTGTTGGCCTTCATAGTGAGAGGGTTCGAGTACAGGAACAAGGATGTCTTGTTGCAGTTGTACGGGGCCTTGGTGAGAACACACCTTGAGTATTGTGTGCAGTTTTGGTTGCCTTATCTGAGGAAGGATGTTCTTGCCGTGGAAGGAGTTCAGTGAAGATTCACCAGGCTGATACCTGGGATGGGAGGAATGACGTATGCGGAGAGATTGGGACGACTGGGCTTGTACTCGCTGGAGTTTAGAAGAATGAGAGGAGATCTCATTGAAACTTATAACATTCTGGCAGGACTGGACAGACTAGATGCAGGAAGGATGTTCTCAATTGTCGGGGAGTCCAGAACCAGGGGTCACAGTCTAAGGATAAGCGGTAGGCCATTTAGGACAGAAATGAGGAGGAATTTCTTCACCCAAAGAGTGATGAACCTGTGGAATTCTCTACCACAGAAGGCAGTAGAGGCCAATACATTAAATATAGTCAAGATGGAGTTGGATATATTTCTTAAGGCTAAAGGGATCAAGGGGTATGGGGAGAAAGCAGGGACTGGGTACTGAATTTTGATGATCAGCCATGATTGCATTGCATGGCGGAGCAGGCTAGAGGGGCCGAATGGCATACTCCTGCTCCTATCTTCTATGTTTGTATGTTTCTATGCTTCAGTTTGAGCTGGAGTGGAGATGGAGGAGAAGCTGCTGGGTTTAACCCCCAGTACTTCTGAGCCCAGGAGGACCCAACAATTTCCAATGTGAGACTGTCAAGGGAGGTGGATTCTAGGGGAGATTAGGTTGTTACACAGACACTGTCCGTACAATGTAAAAGAGTATTGTTTTAGGAACAAGTATTTCTGTAGAGGCTTTTAATCCAGTTTACATCTACAGATTTGTTTTAATTCATTCTTGGGATGTGGGCGTAGCTCGCAAGAGCAGCAAATATTGCCAATCCCCAGTTGCCCGTTGAGAAGGGGGTGGTGAGTCACCTTCTTGAACTACTGCAGTCCGTGTGGTGAAGGTATTCCCACAATGTTGTTCGGTAAGGAGTTCCAGGATTATGACCCAGCAACGATGAATATATCTGAGTCAGGATGATGTGTGACTTGGCGGGGAACTTGGATGTGATGGTGCTCCCATGCAACAGCTGCCCTTGTCCTTCTAGGTGGTGGAGGTTGTGGGTTTTGGAGGTTCTATCAAAGTTCTGGTCGAGTTGCAGATGTATAAAGTTCCTTTCCTTCGCCCCCTCCCACCTCTCCCTCTCTCTCTCCTCCCATAGAGGCCAGAGTCTTGTGTAGGCCCAGACCAGGTGGTGGATTCCCTTCCCTGAAGGACATCAGTGAACCAGTTGGGTTTTTATGACAATCCGGCAGCTTTCATGGTCACTTTTTTCTACTGCCGGCCCCACAAATGACCAGATTCACTGAGCTCAATTTCACAACCTGCCTTTGTTTTCTTGTGCGTTCTCTCTCACGCTCCCTGTTTTAAATTAATTTTACAGGGCACTGGAAGGGGAGGATTTACAGACGGTAAGCTCAGACCAAACATCACATCAAGATCTGACAGAGTCACTCGACTCATCGGATCTGAATATCACCGGCCTCTGAACATGGAAGCAAAAAGCACCGTTCACAACGGGGAGAAACCGTACACGTGTTCTGTGTGTGGACGAGGCTTCAACCGACCCTCTGGCCTATCGAGACACAAGCGCATTCACACCGGGGAGAGGCCGTTCACCTGCTCTGAATGTGGGAAGGGATTCACTGAGTCATCTGACCTTCAGACACACCAGCGTGTCCACACCGGGGAGAGGCCGTTCACCTGCTCTGCGTGTGGGAAGGGATTCACTAATTCATCTCACCTACTGAGACACCAGCGTGTTCACACCGGGGAGAGGCCGTTCACCTGCTCTGCGTGTGGGAAGGGATTCACTAATTCATCCCACCTGCTGACACACCAGCGAGTTCACACTGATGAGAGACCTTTTAACTGCTCCGACTGTGGGAAGTGCTATAAAGGTTTCGGGGAACTGTTACGCCATCAACGTGTTCACACTGGGGAGAGACCGTTCAGGTGCTCGCACTGCTGGACTGGGTTCAGGCGATCATCTGAACTCACTGTACACCAGCGCACTCACACTGGGGAGAGGCCGTTCACCTGCTCTGAGTGTGGGAAGGGATTCACTCAGTCATCCCACCTGCTGACACACCAGCGAGTTCACAAGTGACTGCAGGGGTTGGATTCTGTTGTTGCTGCTGTTAATCACATCCAGGACTGAACCATGTTCATTCTGACAGTTGGGGATTGTTTCTGCTGATATTAATAACTCCGGCAACTGGGCTGGAGTTTAATATTCTGGATAGATGTCAAATAAATCAACTTTGTTTTAAACACATTGTTATAGATTTTCTTCTTTCCCACCGGAGTGTTTAGCATCACCTGGCTGGAGCTCAAAGGACAATCTGGGGGAGGATCGTATGGTGGGAACAGAACTCCAGCCTGGACACAGTCCTTCAGGGCCACACTGAGAGGGGCAAACGGCACTTTGGTCTTTCTTGTCTCTCTTCACTGACAGCAAAGTTGCCGTGCGGGTTAATCTCGAGGCGTGTGAGAAACGTGTCCCAGCCGCTCTCTGCCATGATTCAGAGCTCCTAGGCATGGAACAGAAGGCTCCTTTAGGAATGTAGCCCCAGTGTTATTTTTTTAATGGCCTTATTAACCTGTGTGTCGCTACTTTTAGTGATTTGTGTATCTGTATCCCGGGAGCCCTCTGCTCCTCCAGCCCATTTAGACTCTTGGGGGAAAAATTTGGTGATGCCCCCTTTGGGTCGCTAACGTCGCCGGGGCTAATTTTAGCCCTCCAAAAAAGTTAGCGCCCCATGCATTAAATTCAGCGGTAGCGCCCCAAGCAGGAGATGGGGTGCTACTGGAAGCGCTCCCCTCCCTCTTGAGGCGCTACCAGTGAATTTCACGGTGCTTTGTGCAACAGCGCCACGCCCATCGGCATATAGCACCGCGTCATAGCAGACCGCCCTCCCTGATTAAAGGGGAGGGGTCTAGCACTGCACACACCAGGGCCCTGCTGGACCACCGGGGAACGGGGTGTTGGATCAAGAGGAACGCCGGGCTGAGCGATCGCAGCCGACACCCCCGAAGAAGAACGGGGAAGGGGGCAGGTGCTGGCAGTCAGCCAAAATAAAAAGTTGCTATCCAACACCTGCCCTTTAAGTGGCGCCCCCACGGCTGCAGGAACGACCCCTGACCCTGTTGGGCATATCGTCCGGCGATAGGTCAGGGGTAGCAACCCAAGGTTGCAGCCGGGGTGCTGTGCATGGCGATGACATCATTGCCAGCGGTGCAGTGCCGCGGGGCGCTACCGTCTACCGCCACCGCTAACCTGCTGAATGTCACAGGAGGCACAAAGCAACCCACTTTTACCCCCTTGTTGTCCAAGTAGTGTGTGGCCTCCTTCTTCCCACCAAAACACCACCTCACACTGATCTACAGTGAAATTCATTAACACCACTTCACACTGATCTATAGTGACATTCATTAACACACCACCTCACACTGATCTATAGTGAAATTCATTAACACCACCTCACACTGACCTATAGTGAAATTCATTTGCCAATTACATGCCCATTCTGAAATTTATTAATATCTTCTTGCATTTTGTCTTCCTCAGTATTAACTCTACCTCCCAATTTGGTCTCATCGACAAATTTTGAAATTGTTCTTCTGATTCACGTGTCCAAATCATTTCTGTAAATGGTGAACAACAGTAATCCCAGCACCGATCCCTGTGGAACACCACTTCCCACCTTTTGCCAGCCTGAGTAGCTGCTCCCAACCCCTACTCTCTTCTGTTTTGTGACCAGCTTGCTATCCATAACAGTATGTAAGAGCGACAAGATGACCCAGGTCAGGCCATGTGGAGTGAAGGGCCAGGCAGCAGAATGGATGGAAAGATGGCTACAAAACAGAAATCAGAGGGTTGGAGTTAAGGGAAGTTTGTAGCGATCTTTCCATCCATTCTGCGGCCTGACCGTGGTCATCTTGTAGACCGTACATACTGCAGACACAGTGCACCAGTGGTGGAGGGGGTGGATATTGAGTCCTGTGGCAGGGGCGCTGATGAAGTTGATTTATCTGTCCATGAGTTTTGAGGCATCGCTAGTGGCGTTTTTCACCACTTTCCACCTTTAAAAACAACCTTGCTGCCAGTTTATTAAAGCCATTAACAGCCGCTCGGATGGGACACACCAATAAATGAGGCCTTTTTTCCCTCAAAATGATAGGCCTGAACCCGAGTTAGAAAACATTTAGTAATTAAACCAGACTGGGCGGGGCCTGAGGTGCGAGTTAGTAATGGAAAATTAGTGGCCAGCGTACTTCACACCAGGCCTGAAGACCTGGGGACTCGGGTTTCTGTGTCATTTATTGATTAATTTCGTTTATTGCCCAATCTCGATCAGACTGGCGGGTCATCTTGCTGTCTGACGGAGGCGAGGGTCCCCAATGGAGGGCTCTCAATGCAGGAGTCCTTCCCAGCACCATTGGGGCTCTGGGGTGGAGACTGTTGCAGGGAGCTGTCGTGTGCAACAGTTTAAGCTCCTTTCCGGACTCCAAGGTCAGATGTGTTTTCTGCGGCCTAGAGGAGTCCACGGGCCGTGTATATATTCAGTGTGAGAGGTTGCAGCCCCTGTATAGTTCCCTGAAGGGGCTGCTCCTCAACTCTTGGTTACACTTTAGCCCCACGCTCCTAATCTTTGGCCGCCCGGTGCGGAGTGGGGGTGGGTAAGTCGGAGGATCTTCTGGACCTGCTCTTGCGCCTGGTGAAAACAGCAATTTGTAGGTCCAGGATGGGCGGGGCCCATGGGGGGGTCACTCTGGCTGCCTGCCTCTCTCCTGCGGTCTTGTCCGTGGAGAGGGAGCAGGCGGTGTCCACCGGTTCACTTGATACCTTCCTTGACCGGTGGACACGGAAGGTATCAAGAGGCGATAATCGATCCTCACAATCACATTGTGATTTAATTATTAATTGTGTGTGTGTCACAAATACATTTCTTCTATTTTGATACAAAAGTTCTACTAGACATGTTAAACTACTAGTTATTTAATCAGGGCTGCAGCTGCTGAAAGGTTGACTGTACTGAGGTTTGTGGCCAGAGCTGGCAGACGTGTTGTTCTGAAGTCTGATGTCTCACACCTGAAGAGTCTGTTTATGTCGTGTTGTAATGACCTTTTTCTGTTGCCTGGTGTCAGAAATAGAAATCAAAGGAAGATGATGCCCCACTCTGTTAATCAACTCTTTGACACATTTCCATTCCTTAATTTACAAAGATCACAACTCCATTCGTGAACAATGGATTGCCAGTCTGCCACTTTTTAGTGAGGCTTGAAAGGATTCGCTGTGAAGCTACACCTGCCCATCTGTCTGTGTGTCACTGTGTTTGGATTGTGTTAGACAACAGTCCTAATGGGCCAGTAATTCCGGTCCCAACGTGTGAGTACGGACGGTGTACTCACGCGTGGGCCCGATGGAAGTGCTGGTTTTCAGGATGCACAGTGCATGCGCTGAAAACCGGCATTTCCTGTCCTCTGAACCAAGGGGTTAAGAGGTGGAATGCGTACGGCGTATCAGGCAGCGCGTGCACGCTGAATTTCCTTTTTTTGTAAAGAGTTGCCCGTGCGTAAAGGCCTCCGGTTTTTACGCTTGAAAATACCAGATGTAAGTACTTAGTTTTACAGGTAAGTGGTCTATTAATACAATTTAGAATTTTTTTTCCACAGGTTTGTTATTTTTAAAGAATTTACAGTAAGGTAAGTATTTTTAGACCCTATTTGTTAAAAAAAAATATTTTTTTTTAAATTTGATTAATTGTTTAAAATAGTTTATTACATTTATTCATAGTTCATTTATTTAGTGGGATTTTTAAAAACTTTTATTAGTTTAAGTGCTGTTTTGGGCGCCCTGAGTTTTCATGAGTTTGACAGTTCTTACTATCAAACTCATGAATGAACTTTTGCAACCTCCCATTGGTTGCCCAGTGCCCACGTGATCCCAGCCGGCTCATCAAAATAACTACGCTTTAATTCTGTTTAAAACTACTTTACATTCTTCAAAATAATTTAAAAGTATTTAAATCTTTACAAAAGTTACCTAAAGATGAATAAAAATACAAAAAAAGTCTTTAAAATGCTGCTCTCCATGTAGAATTGCTTTGCAGCTTGTTAAAAATTGGGGGCGTGGCCTATGTTAAGGAGACCTCAAGGGGCGTGTCTAACTTAGACTCCGCGCGCGAGGCTTCGCGCTGGCTGCACTCCTGGGCGGCGTGACGTCAGACACTGCCCGGGAGTAATCAACTGAAAACAGGAATTGCAAGCGTCACGGGAGCCGAACGGCAGGCACGCCGGGTAAGTGCTCATCGGGGGCTTGCACGCGCGGCAAGCCCCCGAGCCTAATTTCTGGGCCATTATCTCGCCTACATCCATTACAATTTTTGAAATGTTAGATTGTACTTGGAAGTAGTTGAGTTTGAATCTAACAATTCTGAAATTGGGAGCTTTTAATGATTTCTGTTTTTCACATAACTATATAGTGATGGGATCAGTCAAAGCAAATTAACAGATGGTGCTATTTACTGAACACAACTGAATAATTCTACAAGGATGCTATCGCAGTCTTCCTCAGTATTAACTACACCCCCCAATTTAGTGTCATCAGCAAATTTTGAAATTGTACTTCTGATTCCCAAGTCCAAATCATTCATGAAAATGGTGAACAATAGTGGTCCCAGCACCAATCTCCGTGGAACACCACTTCCCACCTTCCGCCTGTCTGAGTAAATACCTTTAACTCATCCCGTCACTATAACTGGACTTGTCTCCATTCCCGGGCCGAGGGGATTGCTGTACCACACGGGAGGGGCAACATTTGGGGACTCTCGATTCTCCACCAATTCCCATTCCCCTTCTTTCTGGTGGATAATGGAGGTGCCACTGTGTGTAATGTGTAAGTCAGTAAGAGTTGTCAGTGAGGATTAATCAGCACTTTCTAATTGGAGATGATAATCAATGGAATCTTTCAGACAATGAATTGTAGATTTTATAGCAAAGATTAATATACGATTGAAGTAAAAGTTCATAATTTTATTGTAAAATATTTCAGGAACACACATCAGAAATTAAGGGGAAAGATCAGACAGCAGTACTTAAAGGGACTCTGCAGCCCCAACAACTCAATCAGCTATATATCCAGAATATTAAAATCCAGCCCAGTTATAGGGCAGCACGGTGGCATAGTGGTTAGCACTGTTGTCTCACAGCGCCAGGGACCCGGGTTCGAATCCGGCCTCGGGCGACTGTCTGTGTGGAGTTTGCACATTCTCCCCGTGTTTGCGTGGGTTTTCTCCAGGTGCTCCGGTTTCCTCCCACAGTCCAAAGATGTGCAGGTTAGGTTGATTGGCTATGATAAATTGACCCTTAGTGTTAGGGGGATTAAATACGTGGGGTTACAGGGATAGGGTGGGATATGTGTTGGTGTAGGGGTTATGGGGATCGGGTGGGATATGTGTCGGTGCAGGCTCGATGGGACGAAATGGCCTCTATCTGCACTGTGGGGTTTCTGTGAGTATCTGTGAGTATTAACATCAGCAGAAACAAACCCCAACTGTCAGAATGAACATGGTTCAGTCCTGGATGTGATTAACAGCAGCAATAACAGCAGAATCAAACCTCTGCAGTCACTTGTGAACTTGCTGGTGTCTCAGCAGGTTGGATGACTGATTGAATCCCTTCTCACACACTGAGCAGGTGAATGCCCTCTCCCCGGTGTGAACTCGCTGGTGTGCCAGCAGGTTGGATGACTGATTGAATCTCTTCCCACACACGGAGCAAGTGAACAACCTCACCCCAGTGTGAGCTCGCTGGTGTGTCAGCAGGTTGGATGACTGATTGAATCCCTTCCCACACACAGGGCAGGTGAACGGCCTCTCCCCAGTGTGAATGCGCTGGTGTCTCAGAAGGTCAGAGGAATTAGTGAATCCCTTCTCACACACGGGGCAGGTGAACGGCCTCTCTGCAGTGTGAATGTGCTGGTGTATCAGCAGGGTGGATGAATTAGTGAATCCCTTCTCGCACACAGGGCAGGTGAACGGTCTCTCCCCAGTGTGAATGCACTGGTGCTCAATGACGTGAGATGATTGCCTGGACCTCTTCCCACATTGAGAGCAACTGAATGGTCTCTCCTCAGTGTGAAGTCGCTGGTGTGTCAGAAGGTGGGATGACTGACTAAATCCCTTCCCACACTTGGAGCAGGTGAACGGCCTCTCCCCGGTGTGATAGCATCGATGAGTTTCCAGCTGGGACGGGGAGCTAAATCCCTTCCCTCAGTCCCCACATTTTCTCCGTGGTGTGGGTGTCCTTGTGTCTCTCCAGGTTGGACAATCGGTTGAAGCCTCATCCACACACACAACACGTGTACGGTTTCTCCCCGCTGTGAACGGTGCGATGTTTTTTCAGACTGTGTAACTGGTTAAAGCTCTTTCCACAGTCAGTGCACTGGAACACTCTCACTTGGGTGTGTGTGTCTTGATGCTTTTCCAGTCACACCGATCTTTGAAATCTTTTCCCACAGACAGAACAGGCAAACATTTCTCCTTCCACATTCAAAGGCCGACGATATTCCCTGTAAAAGCAGTTTACAAAAGACATCACTGTAAGTTCAGGATTAAAATTCAGAACAGATAATTCTAGTTTCTATGGAACATTCTCTCCTCTCTTATTACATAGAATTACACAGATTGTACAGCACAGAAACAGGCCAATCGGCCCAACTGGTCCATGTGGTGTTTATGCTCCACACGAGCCTCCTCCCATCTCTCTTCATCTCACCCTATCAGCATCTCCTTCTATTCCTTTCTCCCATGTGTTTATCCAGCTTCCCCTTAAATACATCCATGCTCTTCGCCTCAACTACTCCCTGTGGCAGCATGTTCCACATTCTCAGCACCCTCTGGGTGAAGGCGTTTAATCTAAATAGGACTTTCCTGGGCAGCCAATGAGCACTGCTGCCTCTTATGTGCATTTCCTGGCGAGGCAAAACAGTTGATATTTTCTGATCAAAAAGAGCTGAGCTCGGCAGCATTAGTCCTGTTTTGCCTCCTTTGGAGACCAGGTGTACGAGCAGAGTGAGCGCAGTCTTCACAGCAACCGCAATAAAATTGTTACAGTTGTGAAGGAACTTTGTGTCAGTGCACTGGACCACAAACAAAATATGTGTGTCGATGGTTGTCTTATTACCCTACTGTAAAGTGCCTTGAGATGTTTTAAAAGCTATATATAAAGGTAAGTTGTTGTTGGTGTATAGAGAACTCTGTTGAAATTTAGTGAAATGATCAATAACCAAGGAAGATCATTTCTTTGTTTGGTTCTGTTAGCTTTCATAGAATCATTGAAAAGTACAGCACGAAGGAAGCCATTCGGCCCATCGTGCCTGTGCTGTCTCTTAGAAAGAGCCCTCGTGCTTCGTCCCACATCCCTGCTTGTTGTCTGTAATCCTGTAAGATCCTCATCCTCAAGTACCCGCCCAACTCCCTTTTAAAATCATTGATGGAATCAGCTCATGACCTTTTCAGGTCGAGCGTTCCAGATCCCGACAACTCTCTGAGTTTTATTCAATTCTTACCACAGCTGCCTTCTGTGAAGGTTTAATAATAAATGCATTTTGCTGTGAAAGCAATTAAAACATTCCTAGTATATAAATAGACAGATGCATCAAAATATTAAAATTGTGGGAGGGAGGGCAGTGCTCGCCCAGGGCCCAATAAACAATGGAATTCTTGTTTCCCAACCCAATGCTCAGAAGATGAAGTCCCAGAGCTGCCTCTGGCTCGGTTCCACCTGCCCTATTCTGACAAGCTGAGGTGTTGGTCAGTGCACTGTGATTGCCCTGTGGGCAGAAAATGGCAAACCTAGAAATATGACCAAAATAACACATTTTAACCCCAAAGCTGTAAATCCCCGTCCCACACACTCTCCCTCCTCCCTGTGCTGAAATCCAAACCCATCGCACCATCTCCAACATTTTTTTCCTCCACTCCCAGTTTTCTCCCTCTGCTCTGGTTGGGTTCAGTTCTACACCCGCTGTGTGCAAAGTGAGAATAAAATCAATGAGTCAATGATTGTCTCGCCTGGTCACGGGGACCCTGAAGCCCCGCCCACTCTTTGTTCCTGTACCAAGATGGCCATGCATGCGCCGTGCTGCAGGTGGAACCGGTCTGTCTTTCCTTCACCAAGATGGCGGCACCTAACCCAGGCCTGTTGCCGAGAAAAAGCCTCACAGCTGCCGTCCGGTGGAACATAGACCAGGCCGCTGGATCTCATTCGGGCCTGAGGCCGTTTTCTAACTTTATAAACCCTGCGGCGCAGCCTACCCACAGTTTATTAATCTCCCGACCCCGCTCCCGCCGACCAGCAGCTCTGCCCGGCGACCGCGCGGGGCTTTCTTTGTGAGGGACATGTGACCCGGGCCCAGGGCCTGATTGACGGGAGCTTCCGACCAATAGGGAGCGAGCGGGGCGGGGCTGGAGGAGTGAGCCGGCGGCGGTTCCTCCAACCAATCGGGGAGCCTGAGGGGCGGGACTTGCGCCGGCTGATTGTCTGATCCGCAGGGCAGCGAGTTTCTCCAGTCCCTTGTTCAGGGCCCAGGGCGGCTGTGGGCCTTTATTCCCCTCATTGGACACAAGGCTCTTTGGCTCACAACACACGGGCTCAGATTGCAATACAGACTTTTTAAATTCATGAATAAAAGCAGATAAACCTCGTGCTTCTGTGGCACAAACTTTTTAATATTTGGGAGTAAAAGTACAAGTTTTTTCCCCTCTCGGGAATTTGTTATTAGTTTCAGGAAACAACAACCACTTGTATTTATAAAGCACCTTTAATGTAGTGAAACATCCCAAGGCTCTTCACAGGAGCGTTAGAAAACAAAGTTTGACACCGAGCCACATAAAGCGATATTCGGGCAGATGACCAAAAGCTTGGTCAAAGAAGTAGGTTTTAAGGAGCATCTTAAAGAAGGAGAGAGAGGTAGAGAGATGGAGAGGTTTAGGGAAGGAATTCCAGAGCTTAGGGCCCAGGCAGCTGAAGGCACGGCCACCAATGGTGGAGCGATTAAAATCGGGGATGCTCAAGAGGCCGGAATTAGAGGAGCGCAAATATCTCGGATGGTTGTGGGGCTGGAAGAGATTACAGAGATAGGGAGGGGCGAGGCCACGGAGGGATTTGAAAACAAGGATGAGAATTTTAAGGATGAGACACTTGAGGAAAAGCAGGGAGTGTGGGAGGGTCAAGCCCTTATGGGACAGGGTCGCTAATTCTGTTCTGTGACAGTTACTGGGACAGACTGTATCTCCCCTCTCCTCCACACAGCGATTTGTGGTAGTTAAAGGGACAGTAATTCTCCTTGTTTTGTGAGATTGTAATTAAAGGGACACTGCTCTGAGATGGCTGCGAACTTTTCGTGCCGCCAGCCTTTCTAAAACTTCTTCCTTTTTTGAGGATCTGTGTGAACAGGCTGGTGACTCAGCAGGTGGGATGAGCTCTGAAACCTCTTTGCACAGTCAGATCATTTAAAGGGTCTCTCATCGGTTCTGGGGCAGGAGGGATCTGGTTAACAGTGATCACAATATCATTAGGTTTAAAGTAGTTATGGAAAGGGACAAAATAAAACCAACGCTGAAAATACCCAGCTGGAAGAGAGCCAGTTTCAGTGATTTGAGAAGGGATCGAGCTCAGGTGGACTGGAAACAAAGATTGTCCAGGAAAACAGTGAATGACCAATGGCAGGCCTTCAAAGCTGAGATAGTTCAGGTACAAACCAAGCATATTCCCATAAGGAGGAAAGATGGGCCATCCAAAGCTAAAGCTCCCAATGACTAAGGATATAGAGGTTAGAATAAAACAGAAAAAGGAGGTTTACGACAAATGTCAGGTACAGAATAGAGTCAAAAACCAGGCAGAATACAGAGAGTGCGGGGGAAATTGAAACAGGATATAAGAAGGGCAAAGAGAATATGAGAAAAGATTAGGGGGTAACATAAAAGGGAACCCAAAAATCTTCTATAAACATATGAAAAGTAAAAGGATAGTTAAAGGAATGGTGGGGCCGATTAGCGACCAAATAGGATCTCATCATAAGAACATAAGAAATAGGAGCAGGAGTCGGCCATTTGGCCCCTCGAGCCTGCTCCGCCATTTAATGAGATCATGGCTGATTTGATCTTGGGCTCAGCTCCATTTCCCTGCCCGCTCCCCATAACCCATCACTCCCTTATTGTTCAAAAATCTGTCTCTCTCCACCTTAAATGTATTTAATGACCCAGCCCCCACAGCTCTCTGGGGCAGAGAATCCCACAGATTTACGACCCTCGGAGAGAAGAAATTCCTCCTCATCTCAGTTCTAAAAGGGCGGCCCTTTATTCTGAAACTGTGCCCCCGAGTTCTAGATTTCCCCACGAGGGGAAACATCCTCTCTGCATCTACCCTGTCGAGCCCCCTCAGTATCTTATATGTTTCAATCAGATCACCTCTCATTCTTCTAAACTCCAATGAGTGTAGGCCCAACCTGCTCAACCTTTCCTCATAAGTCAACCCCTTCATCCCAGGAATCAACCTCGTGAACCTTCTCTGAACTGCCTCCAATGCAAGTATATCCCTCCTTAAATAAGGAGACCAAAACTGTACGCAGTACTCCAGGTGCGGTCTCACCAACGCCCTGTACAGTTGTAGCAGGATTTTCCTGCTTTTATACTCCAGCCCCCTTGCAATAAAGGCCAACATTTCATTTGCTTTCCTGATTACTTGCTATACCTGCATGCTAACTTTTTGTGTTTCATGAACAAGGACCCCTAGGTCACTCTGTACTGCAGAATTTTGTAATCTCCATTTAAATAATAATTTGCTTTTTTCTTTTTCTTACAGTTTGCCAACCTGAAAATACATAGAAACATAGAAGATAGCAGCAGGAGTAGGCCATTCGGCCCCTCGAGCCTGCTCCACCATTGAATGCGATCCTGGCTGATCATCCAAATTCAGTACCCTGTCCCTGCCTTCTCCCCATATCCCTTGATCCCTTTAGCCTTAAGAAATATATCCAACTCCTTCTTGAATATATTTAATGAATTGGCCTCAACTGCCTTGTGTGGTAGAGAATTCCACAGGTTCACCACTCGCTGGGTGAAAAAATTCCTCCTCATCTCTGTCCTAAATGGCTTACCCCTTATCCTTAGGCTGTGACCCCTGGTTCTGGACTCCCCCGCCATCGGGAACATCCTTCCTGCATTTGACCCATTTATCCTGACTCTGTTTTCTGTTCGTTAGCCAATCCTCTATCCATGCTAGTATATTACCCCCAACCCCGTGAGCTCTTATCTTGTGCAGTAACCTTTTATGTGGCACCTTATCGAATGCCTTCTGGAAATCCAAATGCACCACATCCGCTGGTTCCCCTTTATCCACCCTGTTCGTTACATCCTCAAAGAACTCCAGCAAATTTGTCAACATGATTTCCCTTTCATAAAACCATGCTGACTCTGCTTGACTGTATTATGATCATACGGAGGCAGAGGGCGGGGCTCAGGTACTGAATGAGTACTTTACATCTGTCTCCACAAAAGAAGTGGATGAAGTTAATGTCGCAGTAGAGGAGGGGGGGAGTAGAGAAGTTGGATAAAAATGGATAGAAAGGAGGTGCTAAATAGGTTGTCATCACTCAAAGTTAACAAGTCACCCGGTCCAGATGCGATGCATCCTAGGTTGCTGAGGGAAGCTAGGGTGGAGATAGCAGAAGCTCTGACCACAATCTTTCAATCTCCCTCAGATATATGGGATTGGTGCCAGAAGACTGGAGCATAGCAAATGTTACACCCCTGGTTTAAAAAGGGGAGAGGGATAAACCTGGTAACTACAGGCCAATCAGTCTAATGTCAGTGGTGGGTGAACGACTGGAGACCACTGTCAAGGACAAAACAGGCCAACATCCCCAGCATCGAAGCTTTGACCATGCTTGTTCAGCTCCGATGGACGGGTCACATTGTCCGCATGCCCACTACGAGACTCCCAAAACAAGCGCTCTACTCAGAGCTCCGACACGGCAAGAGAGCCCCAGGTGGGCAGAGGAAACGCTTCAAGGACACCCTCAAAGCCTCCTTGAAAACGTGCAACATCCCCACCGACACCTGGGAATCCCTGGCCCAAGACCGCACAAAGTGGAGAAGCATCCGGGAAGGTGCCGAACACCTCGAGTCTCTTCGCCGGAAGCAGGGGGAAGCCAAACGCAAGGAGCGCACATCAACCCAAGCACCCCACCCATCCACCCCTTCAACCACCGTCTGCCCCACCTGTGACAGAGGCTGTCGGTCCCGCATTGGACTCATCAGTCACCTGAGAACTCATTTTTAATGTGGAAGCAAGTCATCCTCGGTTCCGAGGGACTGCCTAAGAAGATATAATTGGAGTAAGACTTCTTTACTCCTGTACTCAAATCCTCTTGTAATGAAGGCCAGCATACCATTTGCCTTCTTAACCACCTTTCGTGACCACCGGACGTCCCAAAGCGCTTTACAGCCAATGAAGTACTTTTGAAGTGTAGTCACTGTTGTAATGTGGGAAACACGGCAGCCAATTTGCGCACAGCAAGCTCCCACAAACAGCAATGTGATAATGACCAGATAATCTGTTTCTTCATCATGTTGATTGAGGGATAAATATTGGGCTCAAAACACCGGGGATAACTCCTTCGAAATAGCACCACGGGATCTTTTACATCCACCTGAGGGGGCAGACGGGGACCTTGGTTTAACGTCTCATCCGTAAGACCGCACCTTGATACTGCAGCGCTCCTTCATTAGTGCCCCTCTGACAATGCGGCACTCCTTCCCCGGACAGTGCGGCGCTCCACAGTACAGCCCCTCCGACAATGCGGCACTCCCTCAGTACCACCCCTCCGACAGTGCGGCGCTCCCACAGTACAGCCCCTCCGATGGAGCAGCGCTCCCTCAGTACTGCCCCTCCGACAGTGCAGAGCTCCCTCAGTACTGCCCCTCCGACAGTGCAGCACTCCCTCAGTACTGCCCCTCCGACAGTGCGGCGCTCCCACAGTACAGCCCCTCCGATGGAGCAGCGCTCCCTCAGTACTGCCCCTCCGACAGTGCAGAGCTCCCTCAGTACTGCCCCTCCGACAGTGCAGCACTCCCTCAGTACTGCCCCTCCGACAGTGCAGCGCTCCCTCAGTACTGCCCCTCCGACAGTGTGGCACTCCCTCAATACGGCCCCTCCGATGGAGCAGCGCTCCCTCAGCACTGCCCCTCCGACAGTGTGGCGCTCCCTCAGTACTGCCCCTCCGACAGTGCGGTGCTCCCACAGTACAGCCCCTCCGATGGAGCAGCGCTCCCTCAGCACTGCCCCTCCGACAGTGTGGCGCTCCCTCAGTACTGCCCCTCCGACAGTGCGGTGCTCCCACAGTACAGCCCCTCCGATGGAGCAGCGCTCCCTCAGCACTGCCCCTCCGACAGTGCAGCGCTCCATCAGTACTGCCCCTCCGACAGTGCGGCGCTCCCTCAGTACTGCCCCTCCGACAGTGCGGCGCTCCCTCAGTATTGCCCCTCCGACAGTGCGGCGCTCCCTCAGTACTGCACCTCCGACATTGCGGCGCTCCCTCAGTACTGATCCTCCGACAGTGCAGCGCTCCCTCAGTACTGCCCCTCCGACAGTGCAGCGCTCCCTGAGTACTGCCCTTCCGACAGTGCGGCGCTCCCTCAGTACTGCCTCCCGACAGTGCGGCGCTCCCTCAGTACTGCCCCTCCGACAGTGCGGAGCTCCCTCAGTACTGCCTCCCGACAGTGCGGCGCTCCCTCAGTACTGCCCCTCCGACAGTGCGGCGCTCCCTCAGTACTGCCCCTCCGACAGTGCGGCGCTCCCTCAGTACTGCACTGGAGTGTCAGCCTCGCTTTATGTGCTCAAGTCCCTGCAGCGGGATTTGAACCCATGTCCCTGGAGTGGGACTTGAACCCACAACCTTCTGACTGTGCTATCCACTGAGCCACAGCTGACTCCAGTCTTTTACACAGTTTCATCATAACTTCCTTGCTTTTGCACTCTACGCCTCTCCAAAAGCAGGGGAGTTATGATGAATTGTTAAACAGTTGTTTTTGCAGAGTGACCAAGGCTGTGTGTAGGAAACAATTGTCCATTTGAAAGCAGCTTGTATTGTGAAGCTTGTGCCCCTTTGCCAGGCCCGCTGCCTGCGGCCCCTCTCCCAGATTCCAGCCCCAGCTCTGTGCTGACTGAGCTGCTCTCACCTGGGGACAGCGCGTCACAATCAGCCCCAGTGCACCTGAGCTGGAAACCAAGGTCCCGCCCCCTTGCCGCGCCGCCATTGTTTGGAGGACCAGGCCGCCCAGTTCAGTCCTCCCAGCTCAGCCCGCTTCCTATTGGTCAGCGCTCCTGTCAGTGAGAGGCCCGGGCCGGCCTCCATCACCTGAATGGGCCTCTTCCTCTGATGATGTCACAATCGGGCCCCAGCCCACCAGTACGATAGCAAAATACTGCAGATGCTGGAAATCCGAAAAAGCAACAGAAAATGCTGGAAAAACTCAGCAGGTCAGGCAACATCCGTGGAGAGAAATTTGAGTTGACGTTTCGGGTTGAGACCCGTCTTCAAAACTGAAAATAAAATAAAACCGAAGGAAGGCAGTGCTGCGATCGAACAGAAGAACTAAAAGAGACAATAAAAGGTATTCGAACCCAGACGAGATGATAATAGGCCAGTGGGAGACAAAAGGCAGCTGAGATTAGGTGTGAAGTGTACTGACAGGTAAGAGACAGCTGCCAGGTGGGAGAGAGAAACAAAAGGAAAGGGGGGGGCGGGGAAAGAGACCCAAAACAAAGGGGTGGAAAAAATTATAAGTAAAAAGGTAATGGGGCCGAGGTTATGATCTGAAATTGTCTTCCGGTCGTCTGTCATTTTAATTCACCGCTCCATTCCCACTCGGACCTCACCGTCCTCGGCCTCTTGCATCGTTCCACGGAAGCTCAACGTAAACTCGAGGAACAGCACCTCATCTTCCGATTAGGCACTTTGCAGCCTACCGGACTCAATATCAAGTTCAATAATTTCAGATCATAACCTCGGCCCCTATTACTTATTATTTTTTCCACACCTTTGTTTTGGGTCTTCCTTCCCCCCCGACCTTTCCATTTGTTTCTCTCTCCCACCTGGCAGCTGTCTCTTACCTGTCAGTACACTTCTGATATACCTATCAATTCGTCCAATAAAAAGCGACGAGTTAGGAACGTAACTAAAGGTTTTTATTGACTAAATAACAGAGCCCACCCTCGTAGGTGATCGGGTCCAACAAGGAGGAATACCAGCCAGTCGACTACCTTTATACCTGGGCAGGTAGGTGGAGCCATGGGCGGAGTCGGAGGTGGTCAGCCCAGGTATAACAGCGCGACAAGAGGCGACCTCGTATCGTGATACAACAGTGATAACGGTGATAACAATACAACAGTGATAACTATAGTGTAACGATAAAAGTGGTTTACCACATTCACCCCTTGTTTAGATTTGAGTCCGGCGGGGTGAAGTGTACTACCAGTTCTGGTATGTCAGTCTGTCCGGAGGCCTCGTAAGCCTCTCCGATCGTCGCAGCGGCGGTGCTGCATTATCCGGTGTTAGTGCTGGTGTCTGCGTGGTCGGCGAAGGCTCGTGGGGTTCCGGCATGCCGTCTACCTGGGCTGGAATTGGGGGGGTGGTGGGGGGGGGGGGTAAAGGTGGTGTCTCTGGAGTGCCCGAGGGTGCGAGGTCTCGTAAGGAGACAGTGTCCTCCCGCCCGTCTGGGTAAGCCACGTAGGCGTACTGGGGGTTGGCGTGCAGGAGGTTCACCCTCTCGACCAGGGGGTCTGTTTTATGGGCCCTCACGTGCTTTCGCAGCAAGACGGGCCCCGGAGAGGTCAGCCAGGTTGGTAGAGTGGTTCCCGTAGTTGACTTCCTGGGGAAAAAAAACATTTGTTCATGGGGGGTGGCGTTAACGGCAGTGCAAAGTAGTGACCGGATGGAGTGCAGCGCTGTCGGGAGGACTTCCTGCCAGCGGGAGGTTGGGAGGCCCTTAGACTTTAAGGCTAAGAGGACGGCCTTCCATACCGTCGCGTTCTCTCTTTCCACCTGGCCGTTCCCTCGGGGGTTGTAGCTGGTGGTCCTACTTGCTGCAATACCTCTCGCTAGTAGGAACTGACGGAGTTCCTCGCTCATGAAAGAGGAGCCCCGGTCACTATGTATATAGTTTGGGAACCCGAACAAGGCGAAGAGGTCGTTCAGGCATTTAATGACCGTGGTACTGGTCATGTCTGGGCAGGGGAAGGCAAAGGGGAAACGGGAGTACTCATCAACAATGTTGAGGAAGTACACATTACGGTCAGAGGACGGGAGGGGCCCCTTAAAGTCGATGCTCAGGCGCTCGAAGGGGCGGGTGGCCTTGATCAGGCTTGCTCTGTCCGGCCTAAAGAAGTGCGGTTTGCACTCGGCGCAGGTCTGGCAGTTCCTGGTTATGGTCCTGACCTCCTCGATGGAGTAGGGCAGGTTGCGGGCCTTAATGAAGTGGTAAAGTCTGGTGACCCCGGGGTGGCAGAGGTCGTTGTGGAGGGTCTGAAGTCTATCACTTTGCGCGCTGGCGCATGTAATTCGTGACAGAGCATCGGGGGGTTCGTTCAGCTTACCTGGCCGGTACAAGATATCATAATCGTAGGTGGAGAGCTCGATTCTCCACCTCAAGATCTTGTCATTCTTGATTTTGCCCCTCAGCTTGTTATTAAACATAAAAGCGACCGAACGTTGGTCGGTAAGGAGGGTAAATCGTTTGCCTGCCAGGTAGTGCCTCCAGCGTCGTACCGCCTCCACAATCGCCTGGGCCTCCTTCTCGACCGACGAGTGTCGGATCTCAGGGCCCTGTAGGGTCCTAGAGAAGAAGGCCACCGGTCTCCCCTCCTGGTTAAGGGTGGCGGCTAGGGCGAAGTCGGATGCATCGCTCTCGACTTGGAAGGGGATGGACTCATCCACTGCGTGCATAGTGGCCTTGGCAATGTCTCCCTTAATGAGGGAGAAGGCTGCGCACGCTTCCTCCGTAAGGGGGAATGATGTGGACTTCATGAGGGGTCTGGCTTTGTCCGCATAATTGGGCACCCATTGGGCATAGTAGGCAAAGAGCCCCAGGGTTCTCTTAAGTGCCTTAGGGCAGTGGGGGAGGGGTAGCTCCATGAGGGGGCGCATTCTTTCGGGGTCGGGGCCGATGAGTCCGTTCTCTACTACACAGCCAAGGATGGCAAGGCGCGAGGTGTTAAACACACATTTCTCCTTATTGTAGGTGAGGTTCAGCCGTTGGGCTGTACGGAGGAATTTCTCCAGATTCACGTCGTGGTCCTGCCGGTCGCGGCCGCAGATGGTGACGTTATCTAGGTAGGGGAATGTGGCCTGCAGTCCGTTCTGGTCAACCATCCGGTCCATCTCCCTTTGGAAGACCGAGACCCCGTTGGTGACACCGAAGGGGACCCTAAGGAAGTGGTATAGGTGCCCATTCGCCTCGAAGGCGGTGTACTGGCGGTCCTCGGGGTGGATAGGGAGTTGGTGGTAGGCCGACTTAAGGTCGATGGTCGAGAATACGCGGTATTGTGCAATCTGATTGACCATGTCAGATATGCGGGTAAGGGGGTATGCGTCCAGCTGGGTGTATCTGTTTATGGTCTGGCTGTAGTCGATGACCAGGCGATTTTTATCGCCGGTCTTAACGACCACGACCTGGGCACGCCAGGGGCTGTTGCTCCCCTCGATGATGCCCTCCTTCAGGAGACGCTGCACCTCAGAGCTAATGAAAGCTCTGTCCCCAGCGCTGTACCGCCTGCTCTTGGTAGCGACGGGTTTGCAGTCGGGGGTGAGGTTAGCGAACAGGGAAGGTGGCGGCACCTTGAGGGTGGATAGGCTGCAGGTGTTACGCGGTGGGCGGTTTAACCTTCGCTGGTTGTCGACTGTGAGTGGGGGGAGGGGTCCACCGTATGCTAGGGTTACACTTTGGAGGTGGGATTGGAAGTCCAGCCCTAGTAGGACGGCAGCGCAGAGCTGGGGGAGGACGAGGAGTTTAAAGTTTTTATACTCTGTACCCTTAACCGACAAGGTCACAGCACAGTAGCCGCTAATGTCCGTGGCGTGGGACCTCGATGCCATCGAGATTCGGTTGCGCGTTGGCAGGACAGGGAGGGAGTAGTGGCTCACCGTGTCTGGGTGGATGAAGCTCTCCGTGCTTCCGCTGTCGAACAGGCAGGTCGTGGCGTGGCCGTTTACTTTGATGTCCATCATCGACTTGGACAGGTGGTGTGGGCGGGCTTGATCCAGAGTGACGGAGGCTAGTGTGTAGGTAAGCGAGTCGTTGTCGTCTGCGGGCGAGGCGGTTGTCGGGTCCGGGGGCCCGGTGGCAGTCGGGCGTGGTGGGTAAAATGGCGTCTCCCACGAGGTAGGACAAAATGGCGGAGAAGATGGCTGCCCCCATAACTCACATGAGGCACTATTGGGGTCGGTTGCCTTGATCAAAGATGGCCGCCCCCATGACTCACGTGTGGGGATACTGGCCTCAGTTGCCGTGAAAGAAGATGGCCGCCCCCACAGTTCGCATGAGGCACTGCTGGCCTCTGAAGATCCGCTCCTGCAGGCCTTAGAGAAGTGGCCTTTCTTCCTGCAGGTTGTGCAGGTAGAGTTCCTGGCTGGGCAGCGCGACCTCGGGTGCTTCTCCTGGCCGCAAAAGAAGCAGCCGGCGGCCCGATCGCGGGTGCCCGATGTCGGAGCCGGTACCGGGGGTGGCGGGCCCGGTCGGGTCCGGGACGCCGACGCTGAGGTAGGTCCCGGGGGCGGCGCTGCGAAGGGTATTGCGGTAGGGGTCGGGCCCGAGTCCCAGGGTCGCGAGCAGTACCTGGAAAACGCCTCCTGGTCCTGATGGGCCACCTCCAGGGAGAGAGCGAGGGCTTCAGCTTTGTCCAGGTCGAGGTCTTTAGCTTCAAGCAGTCTTTGCCGTGAGTAGTCGGACCGTAGGCCTTTCACAAAGGCATCGCGGATATTATCTTCCGTATTTTCAACAGCCGTCACCGCTTTAAAGTCACAGTTCCTGCCGAGCGCTCTTAGCGCCCGTAAAAATTCAGCTACAGACTCTCCTGGCTGTTGCGGGCGGGATCTTAGGAGGTGCCTGGTGTACATGTAATTTACCGGGCTGCGGTACTGCTGTTTCAGTAGGTTGATAGTGGCCTCGTACGTAGTCGTGTCCTGGATGAGTGCGTATACTCTCGGGCTCGCTTGGGCGTTCAGAAGTCTTAGTTTGGATCTCTGCGGGGCGCCGGATTCTTCCAGGTAGGATTCGAAGCAGTCCAGCCAGTGTTTGAAGTTGAGGGCTGCGTTTGCTGCCTGTGGGTTTAGATCCAGGTACGGTGGTTTGAGGGCTTGCAGCCAAGCCGGCTGGTGTGGCTGTGCTTCTGGGAGGGCTTCTGGCTGGCCAGTAGTAGACATCTTTAAAATTTAGTCAATAAAATTGATATACCTATCAATTCGTCCAATAAAAAGCGACGAGTTAGGAACGTAACTAAAGGTTTTTATTGACTAAATAACAGAGTCCACCCTCGTGGGTGATCGGGTCCAACAAGGAGGAATACCAGCCAGTCGACTACCTTTATACCTGGGCAGGTAGGTGGAGCCATGGGCGGAGTCGGAGGTGGTCAGCCCAGGTATAACAGCGCGACAAGAGGCGACCTCGTATCGTGATACAACAGTGATAACGGTGATAACAATACAACAGTGATAACTATAGTGTAACGATAAAAGTGGTTTACCACAACTTCACACCTAATCTCAGCTGCCTTTTGTCTCCACTGGCCTATTACCATCTCGTCTGGGTTCGAATACCTTTTATTGTCTCTTTTAGTTCTTTTGTTCGATCGCAGCACTGCCTTCGATCTATTTTCTTTTATTTTCAGTTTTGAAGAAGGGTCTCAACCCGAAACATCAACTCAAATTTCTCTCCACGGATGTTGCCTGACCTGCTGAGTTTTTCCAGCATTTTCTGTTGTTATTCCCAGCCCACCAGCACCGGGGAGGAAGGTCCCGCCCCCTAGCCGCACCACCATTGGTTGGAGGACCAAGCCGCCCAGTTCAGTCCTCCCAGCTCAGCCCTCTTCCTATTGATCAGCGCTCCCGTCAGTCAGAATCACATTGCTCCGGCTCACTCCGGCCCCCCCCCACGCGGCACAATCCACTCCGTTCGGCGTCCACGGAGGTCCCGCCCGCCCGCCCGCCTCTCAGGTTTGGTTTTTCTCGTAGTTTACTTCATAATCTCGCTCTCCGCTTCCCCCCTCACCTCGATTTAAATCGCTTCCCCAAACACTTGACTTTACCCCGGCCGCTGATTCCGCTTCTTCCCCGGGCCCGGCCATCCGTCTGCTACCCGGAGGCCCCGCGCAGGCGCACTGGCAGCCTAGTGTTGTGGTGAGGGGGCCGAATGAGCATGCGCGGCCCCACCTCTCCACATTTAAAGGGACATGCACCCCCTCCACATTTAAAGGGACATCCACCCCCTCCCCTCCACATTTAAAGGGACACCCACCCCCTCCACAATGAAAGGGACACCCACCCCCTCTACATTTAAAGGGATGCCCACCTCCTCCACATTTAAAGGGACTCCCTCCCCCCTTTCATGTGTTCTTCAGATTAAACAAAGAAGAAACATAGAAGATAGGAACAGGGGTCGGCCATTTGGCCCCTCGAGCCTGCTCCGCCATTCAATGAGATCATGACTGATCATCCAAACTCAGTGCCCTGTCCCTGCTTTCTCCCCATATCCCTTGATCCCTTTAGCCTTAAGAAATATATCCAACTCCTTCTTGAATATATTTAATGAATTGGCCTCTACTGCCTTCTATGGTAGAGAATTCCACAGGTTCACCACTCCCTGGGTGAAGAAATTCCTCTTCATCTCTAAGTCTAAGGATAAGGGGTAAGCCATTTAGGACAGAGATGAGGAGGAATTTCTTCACCCAGAGAGTGGTGAACCTGTGGAATTCTCTACCACACAAGGCAATTGAGGCCAATTCATTAAATGTACTCAAGAAGGAGTTAGATATATTTCTTAAGGCTAAAGGGATCAAGAGATATGGGGAGAAGACAGGGACAGGGTACTGAATTTGGATCATCAGCCATGATCTCATTGAATGGCGGAGCAGGCTCGAGGGGCCGAATGGCCTACTCCTGCTCCTATCTTCTATGTTTCTATTTATCTGTTCAGCCTTGGTCAGCCTGCAAAAACTCTGAAATGTTTAATAATGAAATCAGGGAGTCAAAAAGCTGAGGTGAGGCAGTTTAAAAAGACAGTCCCTGACCAGAGATTGCTGGATGCTGACACTCGGTGCTCACGAGGATAGAATGTCCCATTCCCCAGGCACGGACATCCAGCACCTCGATCACAGCAACAATTCACAAAACAATGGCAATATAACTTGGAGCAGAGACGGTTAAGTGGAGCTGTGATCGAGGTGCTCAAAATTATATGGGGTTTTGATCGAGCAAACAAGGAGAAGCTGTTGTCACTGGCAGGAGGGTCGGTAACGAGAGGACAGATTTCAGATCATTGGCAAAAGAATCTAGAGAGGAAATGAGGAGACTTTTTTTACTCAGCGAATTGTGATGATCTGGAATGCACTGCCTGAATGGGAGGTGGAAGCAGATTCAATAGTAACTTTCAAAAGGGAATTGGATATATACTAAAGGCAGAAATTTGCAGGGCTGTGGGGAAAGAGCAGGGCAGTGGGACTAATTGCATCGCTCTTTCAGAGAGCCAGCACCAGCACGATGGGCCAAAAGGCATCCTACTGTGCTCTATGATTCTATAACATCAGCTTCTCTCTGCTCACTAGTACTGAGAGAACAGGGAATAATCTTTAAATCCAGCCCAGTTATTGGGGGCTCTTAACATTAACAAGCCCCAGTTGCCTGAATTAACATGGTTCAGTCCTGGATGTGATTAAAGGCATCGGAAACAGTGGAATCGACCCACCGCAGTCACACTGTGGACACTCTGGTGTGTCAGCGGTTGGGATACACCAGGGAATCCCTTTCCACACACTGAGGTTGACTCTAACGATCGGGAGTCCCAGGGTTTCGGACACTAGATAATCAAGCTCACAAGAACACAAATTGTCTCTCCAGACTTTATTAAGAGCGCTGCATAACACAGATCGGGTGATAATTCCCTCAATCTGGAGAATAGAAGTACAGTGGATTCGCGCGTGACCTTCGAGTCTGTTCCAACTGACAACAGCTTAAGTGGCCTGTTCTTATACACAAGCTTGGTTACCGCTCAGGAAATGGGATTGTTTGGACCCGTCTGTTGACCACCTCCTGAACTCCTGCTAATTCAGGGAATTTAGTCCATCTGTGGCCAGACTATAAACACAAGCCCGTCTGGTTATCACACCTATACGGTCCGTGAGGTTATTATTAGATTCACACCCAGACGTTGTGCCTTCACTTGTCTGGCACTTCATCCCATAACACGGGCTCAGTAATGTTTCATTCATCAGAAAAAGACAAAGTACAACAACATACTGGTCAGCTTAACAAAATCTCATCATATTTATGTGGCTATAAATATAAATGTCACTAATAAATCCAGGAGGGAATTCAGAAGAAAGTTTTTTACCCAGAGAATGGTGAGAATGGGGAACTCGCTACCACAGGGAGTGGATGAGGTGAACAGCACAGATGGATTTATGGGGAAGCCACACAAGGGAGAAAGGAATGGGCGGAGATGTTGATCGGGTTAATTGAAGTAGGGTGGGTGTGGAGCATAAACACTGGCATGGACCAGTTGGGCCGAATGGCCTGTTTCTGTGCTGTACATTCTATGGAACACCATCTAAGGATAAGGGGTAAGCCATTTAGGACAGAGATGAGGAGGAATTTCTTCACCCAGAGAGTGGTGAACCTGTCGAATTCTCTACCACAGAGGGCGGTGGAGGCCAATTCATTAAATATATTCAAGAAGGAGTTAGATATACTTCTTAAGGCTAAAGGGATCAAGGGATATGGGGAGAAGGCAGGGACAGGGTACTGAATTTGGATGATCAGCCATGATCTCATTGAATGGCAGAGCACTCTCGAGGGGCCGAATTGCCTACTCCTGCTCCTATCTTCTATGTTTCTGTGAACAGTGAAACAAAGCGAATCATCAGCACAACAATCTTAAAGATTAAACAGCAGTACAAGAATTTATAAAACATTCATCCATTCCATGTTCATGTCACCCCAGCTGTCTACAGGGCCCTGCGCTACAGAACAATGTGAACTCGCTGGTGTGTCAGCAGGTGAGAAGACCGAGTGAATCCCTTCCCCCACACAGAGCAGGTGAACGGTCTCTTCCCAGTGTGAACTCGCTGGTTTCCATTCAGATTCCTGGAGCTTTTAAAGCTCATCCCACAGACAGAACACGTAAATGGTCTCTGATCGGAGTGAACTCGCTGGTGTTGCTTAAGATCTTCAGAGGTTTTAAAGCTCATCTCACAGACGGAACATTTAAATAGTCTCTCATCAGTGTGATATCGCTGGTGTGTCAGTAGGTGGGATGACCGAGTGAATCTCTTCCCACACACGGAGCGAGTGAATGACCTCTCCCCAGTGTGAACTTGCTGGTGACTCACCAGGCTTGATGACTGAGTGAATCCCTTCCCACACACGGAGCAGGTGAACGGGCTCTCCCCAGTGTGAACTCGCTGGTGTGTCAGTAGGTGGGATGGCTGAGCAAATCCCTTCCCACACACGGAGCAGGTGAATGGTCTCTCTCCTGCTCTCTCCAGCTGGTGTCCCTTCAGCTCCTGGGACATTTGAAAGCTTTTCCCACAGTCGGAATGTTTCACCAGCCTCTCCCCAGTGTGAACTCGCTGGTGTGCCAGCAGATTCGAGGACCGAGTGAATCTCTTCCCACACACAGAGCAGGTGAACAGAATCTCTCCTGCTCTCTACAGCTGGTGTCTCTTCAGATCCTGGGACCTTTTAAATCTCTTCCCACAGACAGAACATTTAATCTCATCACTGTGAACAAGCTGGTGTCTCAGGAGGGTGGAAGAATGAGAGAATCACTTCAAAAACACGGACCAGGTCGAAGGTCTCTCATCAGTGTGGACAAGCTGGTGTCTCAGCTGCATGGATGGTGGAATTAATCCCATCCCACACATGGAGCGGGTTAAAGGTCTCTCCCTCGTGTGAACTTGCTTGTGTATCATCGGAGCGGGTGGCTGAGTGAATCCCTTCCACACACGGGGCCCGGGTTTCCCCCAGTGTGTAGGCACTGGTGTCGCTTCAGGTATTTGTAGATTTTGAAGCTCTTTCAGAACATTTAAAAGGTCTCTCATCAGTGTGAACTCACAGGGGTGCCAGCAGATTCAAGGAGCGATTGAATCAGGTCCTGATGAATCGCGTAGCTCTGTCAGAATTTGAGGTGATGTTTGGTTTGAGCTTCCTGTCTGTAAATGCTCCACTTCTAAAACCCTATAAAAGGAGTGTAGAAAGGGTAAGGGGAAGCATGAATTTTTTTTGGCTAATATTGCCTCAAAGAACAAACAGGGCAGAGCCAGTCCCACTGGTGTCCAGCCGTGCCCACAATAACCAGCGGGCCAGAAACAGCCCAATCCACCTCACTGACTTGGCCCTGAAGTCAAATCAAGTCTCATCAAAGTCTCATCAAATGACATCCTTTGTGACTGTGACAAAGGTAAACTATCCCTCCTCGTCCTTCGTGACTTGTCTGCAGTCTTTGACACGGTTGACCACTCCATCCTTCTCCAACGCCTCTCCACCATCGTCCAGCTGGGTGGGACTGCACTCGCCTGGTTCCATTCTTATCTATCTAATCGTAGCCACAGAATCACCTGCAATGGCTTCTCTTCCCACTCCCACATCGTTACCTCTGGTGTCCCCCAAGGATCTATCCTTGGGCCCCTCCTATTTCTCATCTATATGCTGCCCCTTGGCGACATCTGAAAACACAGCGTCAGTTTCCACATGTACGCTGACGACACCCAGCTCTACCTCACCACCACTTCTCTCGACCGCTCCACGATCTCTAATCCAGTTCTGGGTGAGCAGAAATTTTCTCCAATTAAATATTGGGAAGACTGAAGCAATTGTTTTCGGTCCCTGCCACAAACTCCGTTCCCGAGCCACTGGCTCCATCCCTCTCCCTAACATCTGTCTGAGGCTGAACCACACTGTTCACAACCTTGGTGTCATATTTGACCCTGAAATGAGCTTCCGAACACATATCCACAGCATAACAAAGACCGCCTACTTCCACCTCAGTAACATCGCCCGTCTCCGCCCCTGCCTCAGCTCATCCGCTGCTGAAACCCTCACCCGGGCCTTTGTTACCTCTAGACTCGACTATTCCAACGCACCCCTGGCTGGCCTCCCACATTCCAGCCCACGTAAACTTGAGGTGATCCAAAACTACCAGTGTCGTAAATCAACGCCAAGTCCCGTTCACCCATCACCCCTGTGCTCGCTGACCTACATTGGCTCCCGGTTAAGCAATGCTTCGATTTCAAAATTCTCATCCTTGTTTTCAAATCCCTCCATGGCCTCGCCCCTCCCTATCTTAGTTATTCCCTTCAGACTCGCAACCACCCGCCCCCCGCGATAGAATCACAGAAAAATTACGGCACAGAAGGAGGCCATTTGGCCCATCTTGTCCGTGCCGGCCGATTAAGTGCTATCCACACTAATCCCACTTTCCAGCACTTGGTCCGCAGCCTTGTAGGTTACGGCACTTCAAGTGCACATCCAAGTACTTTTTAAATGTGATGAGAGTCTCTGCCTCTACCACCCTGTCAGGCAGTGAGTTCCAGACCCCCACCACCCACTGGGTGAAAACATTTCTCCTCAACTCCCCTCTAAAGCTCCGACCAATTTCTTTAAATCTACGCCCCCCTGGTTGTGGACCCCTCTGCCAAGGGAAATAGGTCCTTCCTATCTAGGCCCCTCAGAATTTTATACACCTCAATCCGGTCTCCCCTCAGCCTCCTCGGTTCCAAAGAAAACAACCTCCTCCCCACCCCCCACCCCCCCCGAGACATCTGCGCTCCTCCAATTCTGCCCTCTTGAGCATCCCTGATTATAATCGCTGCACCATCAGTGGCCGTGTCTTCTGTCGCCTCGGCCCTAAGCTCTGGAATTCCCTCCCTGAAACTCTCCACCTCTCTCATAGAAAATAGGAGCAGGAGTCGGACATTCAGCCCCTCGAGCCTGCTCCGCCATTCAATGAGATCATGGCTGATCAAAACCCACCTCTGTGACCAAGCTTTTGACCATCTGCCCTAATTTCTCCTTCTGTGGCTCGGGGTCACATTTTTCAATGTCTTACAATACTCCTGTGCAGCGCCTTGGGACGTTTTCCTACGTTAAAGGCGCTATAGAAATACAGGTTGTTGTTGTTCTCATTGTTGGGTGTGAGCTCTGAACAGGCCCCGCCCCCTCCCCCTACTCCGCATGTGCCGCTCCAAGGTGAGCGCGGGCTCTGAACAGGCCCCGCCCCCTCCCCTACTCCGCATGCGCCACCGGGGCCCGCTCCCGAGGATGAGCCGCTACCGCGCTTGTGCAGGGCCTCGCATTCTGGGTCGGCCCGGGCAACCGCGAGAGTCCGGATCGTCGGCGGAAAGTGAGTTTTATGAGGGTTTTTTATATATAGCGGAGAGAAGCGCGGGCGGGGAGATAAATAAAAAGAAAATACAAACCGCACCGTCCCAGCGCCCTCCCGGCACCGAGCGGAGCGGATTGAGCGGCCGCAGCCCCTTGTCTTCTGCAGGGAGCCGGACTGGGCCACGTCATCAACTCCACGGCGGTGACTGACGGGAGCTCCGACCAATAGGGAGAGAGCGGGCGGAGCTTGGAGGACTGAGGTGGCGGTGGGTCCTCCAACCAATCGGGGTGTCCGAGGGGCGGGACTTCCGCCGCCTGCTTCTCCCGCTGCTGAGACAAGTGGAATGCAGCAGAGGGCTCAGGCCTGTTAGTGGAGCAGTGCAGAGGGAACTTTAATCTGCACTGGACTTTACTCCCTCAGCACTGCACTGGAGGGGCAGCACAGAATTTTAGACTCGAGTCTCTGGAGTGGGACTTCAACCCACAACCTTCTGACTCAGAGGAGAGAGTGCTGCCGCCTGAGCCACAGCTGACACTCTGTATCTAACCTGTGCTGTACCTGGCCTGGGAGTGTTTGATGGGACAGTGTAGAGGGAGCTTTACTCTGTATCTAACCCGTGCTGTACCTGCCCTGGGAGTGTTGTTTGGGACAGTGTAGAGGGAGCTTTACTCTGTATCTGACCCGTGCTGTACCTGCCCTGGGAGTTTTTGACGGGACAGTGTAGAGGGAGCTTTACTCTGTATCTAACCTGTGCTGTAGCTGCCCTGGGAGTGTTTGATGGGACAGTGTAGAGGGAGTTTACTCTGTATCTAACCCATGCTGTACCTGCCCTGGGAGTGTTTGAAGGGACAGTGTAGAGGGAGTTTTACTCTGTATCTAACCTGTGCTGTACCTGCCCTGGCAGTGTTTGATGGGACAGTGTAGAGGGAGCTTTACTCTGTATCTAACCCATGCTGTACCTGCCCTGGGAGTGTTTGATGGGACAGTGTAGAGGGAGCTTTACTCTGTATCTAACCCGTGCTGTACCTGCCCTGGGAGTGTTTGATGGGACAATGTAGAGGGAGCTTTACTCTGCATCTAACCCGTGCTGTACCTGCCGTGGGAGTGTTTGATGGGACAGTGTAGAGGGAGCTTTACTCTGAATCTAACCCGTGCTGTACCTGCCCAGGGAGTGTTTGATGTTGACACCAGGTGCTGAGAATGTTAAAATGTTCCTTTTCCCCAGTGACATCCAGCACCTTCATGAGCACAAAAATTCACTTCAAGAAAGTAACACCAACCCATCAGCTTCTCCCCTGGACACCGACATTGAGGGGACAGGGAATGTCTGTAACAAATCATCAATTAGCTCTCGGCTTATCTTAGAAACAAGGCCTCAATAGACTGGGTGTTTCAAACAAAGCTGATTTATTGATACAGAATTTTAAAATCCAGCCCGGTTATTGGGGTTTTAATATCCACGAAATATAAGATGGTCACCAATAAATCCAGGAGGGAATTCAGGAGAAACTTGTTTACCCAGAGAGTGGTGAGAATGTGGAACTCGCCACCACAAAGTGTAGTTGAGGCTAAAAGTACAGATGCATTTAAGGGGAAGCCACATGAGTGTGTAAGGAATAGGAGGATATGTTGATAGGGTTAACTGAAGTAGGGTGGGTGTGGGGCATAAACACCGGCATGGACCAGTTGGGTTAAATGTCCTGATTCTGTGCTGTACATTCTATGTAACACCAAGAACAGTCAAAAGAAGGAAATCATCAGAATAACAGTTATATAATATTTTTGATAAATATAAATGACCTGGATATTGGAATGCAGAGTAGAATTTCTAAATTTGCCGATGACACCAAACTTGGGGGTGTGGCAAACAGTGAGGATGATACCAATCGACTGCAACAGGACATAGAAAGGCTAGCAGAATGGGCAGACAAGTGGCAGATGGAATTTAATACAGAGAAGTGTGAGGTGATGCATTTTGGCAGAAGGGACAGGGAGAGGCAATATACACTTAATGGCACAGTTTTAAAGAGTGTGCAGGGACAGAGGGACCTGGGAGTTAATGTGCATAGGTCCCTGAAGGTGGCAGGATATATTGAGAGAGTGGTTAGCAAAGCATATGGGATCTTGGGCTTCATAAATAGAAACATTGAGTACAAAAGTAGAGAAACATAGAAACATAGAAGATAGGGGCAGGAGTAGGCCATTCGGCCCCTCGAGCCTGCTCCGCCATTCAGTGCGATCATGGCTGGTAATCCAAATTCAGTACCTGGTCCCTGCTTTCTCCCCATACCCCTTGATCCCTTTAGCCTTAAGAAATATATCCAACTCCTTCTTGAATATAGTTAATGTATTGGCCTCTACTGCCTTCTGTGATAGAGAAATCCACAGGTTCACCACTCTCTGGGTGAAGAATTTCCACTTCATTTCTGTCCTAAATGGCCTACCCCTTATCCTTAGACTGTGACCCCTGGTTCTGGACTCCCCGACCATCGGGAACATCCTTCCTGCATTTACTCTGTCCAGTCCTGTCAGAATTTTATAAGTTTCAATGAGATCCCCTCTCATTCTTCTAAACTCCAGCGAGTACAAGCCCAATCGTCCCAATCTCTCCTCATACGTCATTCCTGCCATCCCAGGTATCAGCCTGGTGAATCTTCGCTGAACTTCTTCCATGGCAACAACATCCTTCCTCAGATAAGGCGACCAAAACTGCACACACAAGGTAAGATGTGGTCTCACCAAGGCCCTGTACAACTGCAGCAAGACATCCTTGTTCCTGTACTCAAACCCTCTCGCTATGAAGGCCAACATACCATTTGCCTTCTTAACCGCCTGCTGCACCTGCATGCTTACCTTCAGCGACTGGTGCACAAGGACATCCAGGTCTCGTTGCACTAACCACTTCTCCCAATCTATTGCCATTCAGATAATAATCTGCCTTCCTGTTTTTGCCATCAAAGTGGATAACCTCACATTTATCCACATTATATTGCATCTGCCATGTTTCTGCCCAATCACCCAGCCTGTCCAAATCATACTGGAGTTTCTTGGCATCCTCCTCACAGCACACACGCCCACCCAGCTTTGTGTTGTCTGCAAATTTGGAGATATTACATCTAGTTCCCTTGTCCAGATCATTTATATATATATTGTGAATAGCTGGGGTCCAAGGATCACATTAGTCAAGCACGATTTACCTTTTGTAAATCCATGTTGACTTTGTCCGATCCAGTCACTGTTTTCCAAGTGCTCTGCTGTTACATCTTTTAAAATGGACTCTAGCATTTTCCCCACTACCGATGTCAGGCTTACCGGTCTGTAATTCCCCGTTTTCTCTCTACCACCTTTTTTGAACAGTGGGGTAACATTAGCTACCCGCCAATCCATGGGTACTGTTCCAGAGTCTATCGAATTTTGGAAGATGACCAGCAATGCATCTACTATTTCGAGGGCCACTTCCTTAAGTACCCTAGGATGTGGATTATCTTCTATGTTTCTATGTATTCAATCTTTCCTTGTAGCTGAAATTCTGTAGTCCTGGCAACATCCTCGTAAATCTCCCGTCTCGAGCAGTCACATCTTTCCTGCAATGAGGCGAGCAGAACTGCACGCAGCACTCTAGCCGGTGGCCTAACTGCTGTTTTGTACAGTTGAAGCAGAACCTCCCTGCTCTTACATGATACAGAAAGAGGCACTGCCCCTTTAAATACCCGGGGGGCACCCATTCCCCATTAGATGGCCAAGCAATTTTTTTTGTTGAAAAGGGGCCGCAGTCCCCTTTGACTCCCCCCCCACCCCTCACCCACCACAAATACTCACAAGAGAGAGAGAGAGAGAGGAGGAAGAATGCTGGTCTTTGTCCCTTTAAAAGTGGCTACCCACCAAAATGTTCACAGCACCAGGGCTCTTTGTTCTGGATAAAAGTCAAAAAGAGAAAAGGTTCACTTATTTTTAAATGAATGCAATTGATGAATAGCCTTGCAATAAAGGTAATCACAGAATCACAGAAACCCCACAGTGCAGATAGAGGACATTTCGGCCCATCGAGCCTGCACCGACACATATCCCACCCGATCCCCGTAACCCCTACATATCCCACCCTATCCCCGTAACCCCACGTATTTAATCCCCCTAACACTAAGGGTCAATTTTATCATAGCCAATCAACCTAACCCGCACATCTTTGGACTGTGGGAGGAAACCGGAGCACCCGGAGGAAACCCACGCAAACACGGGGAGAATGTGCAAACTCCACACAGACAGTCGCCCGAGGCCGGATTCGAACCCGGGTCCCTGGCGCTGTGAGGCAACAGTGCTAACCACTATGCCACCGTGCTGCCCGTAATGTAAAGGAATAAACACTCACAAGCTGGGTTTTTTTCCACCCCCTCCTCCCCTTCCCTTTAACAGCTCCTGCAGACAATGAAAGCAGGAAAGCGGCCTGCAGCCCACCAAGGTCCCGCGCCGCCATTGGTTGGAGGACCGTCAGTCCGCCCGGTCCTCCCAGCGTTTTCCGCGCTCCTGATTGGTGGGCGCCTCGCGTCAATCAACACCCCCTCCGCTTACGCGCTCACGCCAGCACACAACGCCCAGTGGTCGCCACCGCAAGGTAAAAAAAGACACCCTACACAAATGAGGAAAAACAAAAATAATCGCACTTTAGAGGGGAGCTTGTATTGTGAAGCTTGTGCCCCTTTGCCAGGCCCGCTGCCTGCGGCCCCTCTCCCAGATTCCAGCCCCAGCTCTGTGCTGACTGAGCTGCTCTCACCTGGGGACAGCGCGTCACAATCGGCCCCAGCGCGCCTGAGCTGGAGGAGGCCCCGCCCCTTTGCCGCGCCGCCATTGGTTGGCGGGCCCGGCCCGCCCTCGTCCTATTGGTTAGAGATCCCGTCAGTCACAGGCCGGGCTGGCCTCCATCCCTCAATGGCCTCTTCCTGTGATGACGTCACAAACGGGCCCCAGCCTCAGAGCCGGGGAGGAAGGTCCCGCCCCCTAGCCGCGCCGCCATTGGTTGGAGGACCAGGCCGCCCAGTTCAGTCCTCCGCGCTCAGCCCTCTTCCTATTGGTCAGCGCTCCCGTCAGTCAGAATGACATTGCTCCAGCTCACTCCGCCACCCCGCGCGGGTCAACTGCTCCGTTCGGTGTCCGCGGAGATCGATCCCGCCCGAATCTCAGGTTTGGTTTTTCTCGTATTTTACTTTATAATCTCGCTCTCTCCCCCTCGATTTAAATCGCTTCCCAAACACTTTACTTTGCCCCGGCCGCTGATTCCGCCTCTTCCCCGGGCCTGGCCTTCCGCCTTCTTCCCGGAAGTCCCGCGCAGGCGCACTGGCAGCCTCGTTTTGTGGTGAGGGGGCTGAATGAGCATGCGCGGCCCCACCTCTCCACATTTAAAGGGACACCCACCCCTTCCACATTTAAAGGGACACCCACCACCTTCACATTTAATGGGACACCCACCCGCTCCACATTTAAAGGGCCAGACACCCCCTCCACATTTAAAGGGACACCCACCCCCTCCACATTTAAAGGGATACCCATCCGCTCCACATTTAAAGGGACACCCACCACCTCCACATTTAATGGGACATTCACCCCCTCCACATTTAAAGGGACTCACTCCCCCCCTCTCATGTCCTCTACTGTGGAGGAGGAATTCCTGAAGTGTTTACGGGATGGTTTCCTGGACCAATATGTCGAGGAACCAACCAGAGATCAGGCCATCTTAGACTGGGTATTATGTAACGAGAAAGGATTAATTAACAATCTTGTTGTACGAGGCCCCTTGGGTCAGAGTGATAATAATATGATCGAATTCTTCATTAAGATGGAGAATGAAGTTGTTGACTCAGAGACTAGGGTCCTAAATTTAAATAAAGGAAACTACGATGGTCTGAGGAGCGAGTTGGGTAGGATTGATTGGGGAATGTCACTCAAAGGGTTGACGGTAGATAGGCAATGGCAAACATTCAAAGACCGCATGGATGAACTACAGAATTTGTTCATCCCAGTTTGGCATAAAAATAAAACAAAAAAGGTGACTCAACTGTGGCTAACAAGGGAAATTAGGGATAGCATAAGATCCAAGGAGAGGACATATAAATTGGCCAGAAAAAGCAGTAAAACTGAGGATTGGGAGCAGTTTAGAATTCAACAAAGGAGGACAAAGGGATTAATTAAGAAGGGGAAAATAGAATATGAGAGTAAGTTTGCAGGGAACATAAAAACTGACTGTAAAAGCTTTTATAGATATGTGAAGAGAATAAGAACATAAGAAGTAGGAGCATAAGTAGGCCGTACGGCCCCTCGGGCCTGCTCCGCCATTCAATAGGATCATGGCTGATCTGAACCTAGACTCACGTCCACTTCCCTGCCAGCTCCCCGTAACCCCTAATTCCCTGATCAGTTAGGAAACTGTCTATCTCCGTTTTAAATTTATTTAATGTCGCAGCTTCCACAGCTATCTGAGGTAGCAAATTCCATAGATTTACCACCCTCTGAGTGAAGAAGTTTCTCATCTCAGTTTTGAAACGGCAGCCCCTTATTCCAAGATTATGCCCCCTAGTTCTAGTCTCACCCATCAGTGGAAACATCCTCCCCACATCCACCCGATCAAGCCCCCTCACAATCTTATATGTTTCAATAAGATCTCCTCTCATTCTTCTGAATTCCAATGAGTAGAGGCCCAACCTACTCAACCTTTCCTCATAAGTCAACCCCCTCATCTCCGGAATCAACTGAGTGAACCTTCTCTGAACTGCCTCAAGAGCAAGTATATATTTTCTTAAATATGGAAACCAAAACTGTACGCAATATTCCAGGTGTGGCCTCACCAGTCCCCTGTATAACTGAAGCAAGACTTCCCTGCTTTTATACTCCATCCCCCTTGCAATAAAAGCCAAGATTCCATTGGCCTTCCTGATCACCTGCTGTACCTGCATACTAACCTTCTGTGTTTCATGCACCAGGACCCCCAGATCCCTTTGTACTGTAACACTTTGCAGTTTCTCTCCATTTAGATAATAACTTGCACTTTGATTTTTTCTGCCAAGGTGCATGACCTCACACTTGCCAACATTATATTCCATCTGCCAAATTTCTGCCCACTCACTTAGCCTGTCTATGTCCTTTTGCAGGTTTTTTATGTCCTCCTCACTCACTGCTTTCCCTCCCATCTTTGTATCGTCGGCAAACTTGGATATGTTGCACTCGGTCCCCTCCTCCAAATCGTTAATATAGATTGTAAAGAGTTGGTGTCCCAGCACTGACCCCTGCGGAACACCACTAGTTACTGATTGCCAACCCGAGAATGAACCATTTATCCCAACTCTCTGTTTTCTGTTAGATAGCCAATCTTCCACCCATGCCAGTATATTATCCCCAATCCCGTGATTTTTTCATCTTTTGCAGTAATCTTTTGTGTGGCACCTTGCCAAATGCCTTATGGAAGTCCAAATACACCACATCCACTGGTTCCCCTTTATCCACCCTGTTTGTTACATCCTCAAAGAATTCGAGCAAATTTGTCAAACATGACTTCCCCTTTATAAAACCATGCTGACTCTGTCCGATTAAATTATGCTGATCCAAATGTCCTGTTACTGCTTCCTTAATAATGGACTCCAACATTTTACCAACCACAGATGTTAGGCTAACTGGTCAATAGTTTCCAGCCTTTTGTCTACCTCCCTTTTTAAATAAGGGCGTTACATTAGCAGTTTTCCAATCTGCTGGGACCTTCTCTGAATCCAGGGAGCTTTCGAAAATTACCACCAACGCATCCACAATCCCCACCGCTACCTCTCTCAAGACCCTAGGATGTAAGCCGTCAGGTCCAGGGGATTTATCCGCCTTAAGTCCCAGCATCTTACTGAGTACCATCTCCTTAGTGATTTTAATCGTGTTTAGCTCCTCCCCCCCCTGTTTGTCCAGTGTTGGGATATTTTTAGTGTCCTCTACTGTAAAGACTGATACAAAATATTTGTTCAGCGTTTTTGCCATCTCCATGTTCCCCACTACTAATTTCCCGGTCTCGTCCTCTAAGAGACCAACATTCACTTTAGCCACCATTTTTCTTTTTATATAACTGTAGAAACTCTTGCTATCTGTTTTTATATTTTTTGCTAGTTTACTTTCATAATCTATCTTCCCTTTCTTAATTAATCTTTTAGTTATTCTTTGCTGGCTTTTAAATGCTTCCCAATCTTCTATCCTCCCACTAGATTTGGCTACTTTATATGCCCTTGTTTTCAGTCGGATACTACCCTTTATTATTTACTTAGCCACGGATGGCTGTCTTTTCTTTTACGCCCCTTTTTCCTCATTTACCGTCTTACACCTTAATCTATTTTCCCAGTCCACTTTAGTCAACTCTGCTCTCATACCTTCATAGTCTCCTTTATTTAAGCTCAGTACGCTGGTTTGAGATCCAACTCTCTCACCCTCCAACTGAATTTGGAATTCAACCATATTATGGTCACTCATTCCAAGGGGATCCTTTAATAGGACATATTTTATTAATCCTGTCTCATTACACAGGACCAGATCTAAGATTGCCTGCCCCCTGGTTGGTTCAGTAACATACTGCTCAAGGAACCCGTCCCTATTGCACTCTATGAACTCTTCCTCAAGGCTGCCCTGCCCAATTTGATTTGTCCAGTCAATATGAAAGTTAAAATCTCCCATGATTATAGCTGTTCCCTTATTACAAGCCCCAACTATTTCCTGATTTATACTCCAACCAATAGAGTTGCAACTGTTAGGAGGCCTATAGACTACTCCCACTAGTGACTTTTTCCTCTTATTATTCCTTATTTCCACCCAAACCGTTTCACTATCCTGATCCTTTGACCCAATATCATTTCTCACTATTGCAGTGATTCCATCCTTTATTAACACAGCCACCCCACCTCCTTTTCCTTCCTGTCTGTCCTTCCTAATAGTCAAATACCCCTGGATGTTTAGTTCCCAGTCATGGTCACCCTGCAGCCATGTCTCCGTAATGGCCACCAGATCATACCCACGTGCAGTTATTTGTACCGTCAACTCGTCTATTTTGTTACGAATGCTGTGTGCATTCAGATAAAGAACTTTTAAATATGTTTTGCGACAATTTATTCCTGCTTTTACCCCCTTTACTACTTTACCTTTATCTTTATATATTCTGTCCCTGATACGCTCTGGTTTTTAATTCCCCCACTGCTACCTTGCTCTATTGCCTTCTCCGCTGACATTTTTATTTTTCGCTCTCTTGAAACCTCCCCCCCCGCCAACTAATTAGTTGAAAGCCCTCTCTACAGCCCTAGTTATTCGATTTGCCAGGATTCTAGTCCCAGCACTGGCCAAGTGAAGTCCATCCCAATGGAACAGCTCTCCCCTGTCCCAGTACTGGTGCCAGTGTCCCAAGAAGCAAAACCCATTTCTCCCACACCAGTCTTTGAACCACGCCTTTAACTCTCTAATTTTATTTATCCTAGCCAAATTTGCTCATGAGGGCAGGTACAGCATGGGTTAGAAACAGAGTAAAGCTCCCTGTAGACTGTCCCATCAAACACTCCCAGGGCAGGTACAGCACGGATTAGATACAGAGTAAAGATCCCTCTACACTGTCCCATCAAACACTCCCAGGGCAGGTACAGCACAGGTTAGATACAGAGTAAAGCTCACTCTACACTGTCCCATCAAACACTCCCAGGGTAGATACAGCACGGGTTAGATACAGAGTAAAGCTCCCTCTACACTGTCCCATTAAACACTCCCAGGGAAGGTACAGCACGGGTTAGATACAGAGTAAAGCTCCCTCTACACTGTCCCATCAAACACTCACAGGGCAGGTACAGCATGGGTTAGATACAGAGTAAAGCTCCCTCTACACTGTCCCATCAAACACTCCCAGGGCAGGTACAGCATGGGTTAGATACAGAGTAAAGCTCCCTCTACACTGTCCCATCAAACTCTCCCAGGGCAGGTACAGCACGGGTTAGATACAGAGTAAAGCTCCCTCTACACTGTCCCATCAAACACTCCCAGGGCAGGTACAGCACGGGTTAGATACAGAGTGTCAGCCGTGGCTCAGGCGGCAGCACTCTCTCCTCTGAGTCAGAAGGTTGTGGGTTGAAGTCCCACTCCAGAGACTCGAGTCTAAAACTCTGTGCTGCCCCTCCAGTGCAGTGCTGAGGGAGTAAAGCCCAGTGCAGAGTAAAGTTCCCTCTGCACTGCTCCACTAACATGCCTGAGCCCCAAACTCAGAAGAGCGCCCTCTGCTGCATTCCACTTGTCTCAGCAGCGGGAGAAGCAGGCGGCGGAAGTCCCGCCCCCTCGGACACCCCGATTGGTTGGCGGACCCGCCGCCACCTCAGTCCTCCGAGCTCCGCCCTCTCTCCCCCTATTGGTTGGAGCTCCCGTCAGTCACCGCCGGGAGTTGATGACGTGCCCCAGTCCGGCTCCCTGCAGAAGACGAGGGGCTGCGGCCGCTCAATCCGCTCCGCTCGGTGCCGGGAGGGCGCTGGGATGGTGCGGTTTGTATTTTCTTTTTATTTATCTCCCCGCCCGCACTTCTCTCCGCTATATATAAAAAACCCTGATAAAAGTCACTTTCCGCCAGTGATCCGGACTCTGGCGGTTGCCCGGGCCGACCCAGAATGTGGGGTCTGTGCACAGGCATGGTGCCGGCTGATCCTCGGGAGCCGGTGTCCTGCCGAGCATGCGCAGTGTGGCGGCGGGCAGAGCATGCGGAGTAGGGTGAGTGGGCAGGGTCACAGCACGGGCAGTTTTGGATGAGCTCAAGGTGACGTGGGCTGGAATGTGGGAGGCTAGCCAGGAGTGTGTTGGAATAGTCAAGTCTAAAGGTGACAAACGGCCGGGGGAGGGTTTCAGCAGCGGATGAGCTGAGGCAGGAGGCCGAGACGGGCGATGTTACCCAGGTGGAAGGAGGCGCTCTTAGTGATGCTGCGGATATGGGGTCGGAACCTCATTTCAGGGTCAGATGTGACACCGAGGTTGCGAATGGTCTGGTTCAGCTTCAGACAGATGTTAGTGAGAGGGATGGAGCCAGTCGGTCTGCCTGATATTTAATTGGAGAACATCTCTGCTCATCCAGAACTGGATGTCGGACAAGCAGTCTGACAGTTTAGACACTGTGGAGGGGTCGAGAGAAGTGGTGGGGAGGTCGACCTGGGTGTCATCAGCATACATGTGGAAACTGATGCTGTGTTTTCAGATGATGTCGCCAAGGGGCAGCATTTAGATGAGAAATAGGAGGGGCCCAAGGATAGATCCTTGGGGGACACCAGAGGTAACGATGCGGGAGTGGGAAGAGAAGCCATTGCAGGTGATCCTGTGGCTATGATTAGATAGATAAGAATGGAACCAGGCGAGTGCAGTCCCACCCAGCTGGACGACGGTGGAGAGGTGTTGGGAGAAGGATGGAGTGGTCAACCGTGTCAAAGGCTGCAGACAAGTCAGGAAGGACGAGGAGAGATAGTTTACCTTTGTCACAGTCAAAAAGGATGTCATTTGATCAGACTTTGATGAGACTTGATTTGACTTCAGGGCCAAGTCACTGAGGTGGATTGGGCTGTTTCTGGCCCGCTGGTTATTGTGGGCACGGCTGGACACCAGTGGGACCGGCTCTACCCTGTTTGTTCTTTGAGGCAAAATTAGCCAAAAAAAAACGCGGTTAAGAAGGCAAATGGTATGTTGGCCTTCATAGCGAGAGGGTTTGCGTACAGGAACAAGGATGTCTTGCTGCAGTTGTACAGGGCTTGTACTCGCTGGAATTTAGAAGAATGAGAGGGGATCTTATTGAAACTTATAAAATTCAGACAGGACAGGACAGACTAGATGCAGGAAGGATGTTCCCGATGGTCAAGGAGTCCAGAACCAGGGGTCACAGTCTAAGGATAAGGGGTAGGCCATTTAGGACAGAAATTAGGAGGAATTTCTTCACCCAGAGAGTGGTGAACCTGTGGAATTCTCTACAGTAGAGGCCAATTCATTAAATGTATTCAAGAAGGAGCTGGATATATTTCTTAAGGCTAAAGGGATCAAGGGATATAGAGAGAAGGCAGGAATAGGGTACTGAATTTGGATGATCAGCCATGAGCTCATTGAATGGTGGAGCAGGCTTGAGGGGCCGAATGGCCTACTCCTGCTCCTATCTTCTATGTTTCTATGAATCCCAGGACCAGGCCCCTATAGGGATAAGGTATGCAGATCTAGCTGCCAAACTAGCTGTGGAAGAAATGCAACCAGAGGACGCGTTCAAAAACGAAATAAATATGGTCATGATAGTCAGTGGGGTACAGGAAGTGAATATAATGGAGCTACAAGAAAATACTAGTAAAGAGCAAAAGGAGAAATGGAGACAAGCTGGCGCGCAATTACAAGATGGAATTTGGAAATGGGGCCCACGTAACCAGGTGGTGGCACCGGAATGTTGTAGACAACAACTGATGGCGCTATACCCTTTCTACACTCCTTTTACAGGGTTTTAGAAGTGGAGCATTTACAGACAGGAAGCTGAAACCAAACATCACGTCAAGATCTAACAGAGTTACGTGATTCCTCAGGACCTGATTCAGTCGCTCCTCCAATCTGCTGGCACACCCGTGAGTTCACACTAATGAGAGACCTTTTAAATGTTCTGAAAGAACTTCAAGATCTACAAATACCTGAAGCAACACCAGTGGCCACACACTGGGGGAAACCCGGGCCCCGTGTGTGGGAAGGGATTCACTCAGCCATCCGCTCCAATGATACACCAGCAATTTTACACGAGGGAGGGACCTTTAACCCGCTCAGTGTGTGGGCAGCGATTAATTGCACCCTCCATGCTGAAGAGACACCAGCTTGTCCACACCGATGAGAGACCGTTGACCTGCTCCGTGTTTTTGAAGCGATTCTCTGATTCAGCCACCCTCCTGAGACACCAGCTTGTTCACAGTGATGAGAGACCGATTAAATGTTCTGACTGTGGGAAGAGATTTAAAAGGTCCCAGGAGCTGAAGGAACACCAGCTGGAGAGAGCAGGAAAGAGGCCGTTCACCTCATCCATGTGTGGGAAGGGATTCACTCAGTCATCCGCTCCAATGATACACCAGCAAGTTCACACGAGGGAGGGACCTTTTACCCGCTCTGTGTGTGGGAAGGGATTCATTGCACCATCCATGCTGAAGAGACACCAGCTTGTCCACACCGATGAGAGACCGTTGACCTGCTCCGTGTTTTTGAAGCGATTCTCTGATTCGACCACCCTGCTGAGACACCAGCTTGTTCACAGTGATGAGAGACCGATTAAATGTTCTGACTGTGGGAAGAGATTTAAAAGGTCCCAGGATCTGAAGAGACACCAGCTGGAGAGAGCAGGAGAGATTCTGTTCACCTGCTCCGTGTGTGGGAAGAGATTCGCTCGGCCCTCGAATTTGCTGGCACACCAGCGAGTTCACACTGGGGAGAGGCCGGTGAAACATTCCGACTGTGGGATAAGCTTTCAAATGTCCCAGGAGCTGAAGGGACACCAGCTGGAGAGAGCAGGAAAGAGACCGTTCACCTGCTCCGTGTGTGGGAAGGGATTCACTCGGCCATCCCACCTGGTGAGACACCAGCAAGTTCACACTGGGGAGAGACCATTCTCCTGCTCCGTATGTGGGATGGGATTCACTCTGTCATCCCACCTGGTGAGACACCAGCGAGTTCACACTGATGAGAGACCATTTAAATGTTCTGTCTGTGGGAAGAGCTTTAAAAGCACTGGGGATCTGAAGGTACACCAGCGAGTTCACACTGATAAGAGACCATTTAAATGTTCGGACTGTGGGAAGAGCTTTAAAACCTCTGGGGATCTGAAGGTACACCAGCGAGTTCACACTGATGAGAGACCATTTACATGTTCTGTCTGTGGGAAGAGCTTTAAAAGCTCCGGGGAGCTGAAGAGACACCAGCGATTTCACACTGGGAAGAAGCCGTTCACCTGTTCCGTGTGTGGGAAGGGATTCACACAGTCCTCGAATCTGATCGAACACCAGCGAGTGCACACTTATGAGAGACCATTTACATGTTCTGTCTGTGGGAAGAGCTTTAAAAGCTCCGCGAACCTGAAGAGACACCATCGAGCTCACACTGGGGAGAGGCCATTCACCTGCTCCATGTGTGGGAAGGGATTCACTCTGTCCTCGACTCTGCTCGATCACCAGCGAGTTCACACTGATGAGAGACCTTTTCACTGTTCTGACTGTGGGAAGAGCTTTAAAAGCTCCGGGAACCTGAAGAGACACCAGCGAACTCACATTGTTCTGTAGAGCAGGGCCCTCAAGACAGCTGGGGTGACATGAACATGGAATGGATGAATGTTTTAGAAATTCTTGTACTGCTGTTTAATCTTTAAGACTGTTGTGCTGACGGTTCCCTTCGATTGACAGAGGTGTACAAGATTATGCTGGGTTTGAATAGGCTAGACGGGGAAAGGCTGTTCCCACCAATTTCACAACCTGCCTTTGCTTTCTTGTGGGTTGTCTCTCATGCTCCCTGTTTTAAATTAATTTTACAGGGCACTGGAAGGGGAAGATTTACAGACGGTAAGCTCAGACCAAACATCATAGAGTCATAGAGTCATAGAGTAATACAGCACGGATAGAGGCCCTTCGGCCCATCGTGTCCGTGCCGGCCATCAAGCCCTGTCTAATCTAATCCCATATTCCAGCATTTGGCCCGTAGCCTTGTATGCTATGGCATTTCAAGTGCACATCCAAATGCTTCTTAAATGTTGTGAGGGTTTCTGCCTCCACAACCCTTTCAGGCAGTGAGTTCCAGACTCCAACCACCCTCTGGGTGAAAAAGTTCTTTCTCAAATCCCCTCTAAACCTCCCGCCCTTTACCTTGAATCTATGCCCCCCTAGTTATTGACCCCTCTACTAAGGGAAAAAGCTCCTCAGCATCCATCCTATCTATGCCCCTCATAATTTTGTACACCTCAATCATGTCCCCCCTCAGCCTCCTCTGCTCCAAGGAAAACAAACCCAATCTGCCCAGTCTCTCTTCATAGCTGAAGCGCTCCAGCCCTGGTAACATCCTGGTGAACCTCCTCTGCACCCTCTCTAACGCGATCACATCCTTCCTGTAGTGTGGCGACCAGAACTGCACACAGTATTCCAGCTGTGGCCTAACCAGTGTTTTATACAGGGCACTGGAAGGGGAAGATTTACAGACGGTAAGCTCAGACCAAACATCATAGAGTCATAGAGTAATACAGCACGGATAGAGGCCCTTCGGCCCATCGTGTCCGTGCCGGCCATCAAGCCCTGTCTAATCTAATCCCATATTCCAGCATTTGGCCCGTAGCCTTGTATGCTATGGCATTTCAAGTGCACATCCAAATGCTTCTTAAATGTTGTGAGGGTTTCTGCCTCCACAACCCTTTCAGGCAGTGAGTTCCAGACTCCAACCACCCTCTGGGTGAAAAAGTTCTTTCTCAAATCCCCTCTAAACCTCCCGCCCTTTACCTTGAATCTATGCCCCCTAGTTATTGACCCCTCTACTAAGGGAAAAAGCTCCTCAGCATCCATCCTATCTATGCCCCTCATAATTTTGTACACCTCAATCATGTCCCCCCTCAGCCACATCAAGATCTGACAGTCACTCGACTCATCGGATCTGAATATCACCGGCCTCTGAACATGGAAGCAAAAAGCACCATTCACAGCGGGGAGAAACCATACACGTGTTCTGTGTGTGGACGAGGCTTCAGCCGATCTTCTGGCCTATCGAGACACAAGCGTATTCACACTGGGGAGAGGCCATTCACCTGCTTTGAGTGTGGGAAGGGATTCACTGAGTCATCTGACCTTCAGACACACCAGCCTGTTCACACCGGGGAAAGGCCGTTCACCTGCTCTGAGTGTGGGAAGGGATTCACTAATTCATCTCACCTACTGAGACACCAGCGTGTTCACACCGGGGAGAGGCCGTTCACCTGCTCTGAGTGTGGGAAGGGATTCACTAATTCATCTCACCTGCTGACACACCAGCGAGTTCACACTGGGGAGAGGCCGTTCACCTGCCCTGTGTGTGGGAAGGGATTCACTCTGTCATCCAAACTGCTGACACACCAGCGAGTTCACACTGGGGAGAGGCCGTTCACCTGCCCTGTGTGTGGGAAGGGATTCACCGAGTCATCCAGCCTGCTGAATCACCAGCGAGTTCACACTGATGAGAGACCATTTAAATGCTCGGACTGTGGGAAGTGCTATAAAACTTCCTGGGATCTGACATACCATCAAAATGTTCACACTGTGGAGAGGCCATTCAGGTGCTCTCACTGTGGGACTGGGTTCAGGCGATCATCTGAGCTCACTGTACACCAGCGCACTCACACTGGGGAGAGGACGTTCACCTGCTCCGTGTGTGGGAAGGGATTCACTCAATCATCCGACCTGCTGAGACACCAGCGAGTTCACACTGGGGAGAGGCCGTTCACCTGCACCGTGTGTGGGAAGGGATTCACTCGCTCATCCCACCTGCTAAGACACCAGCGAATTCACTCTGATGAGAGACCATTTAAATGCTTGGACTGTGGGAAATGCTATAAAAGTTCCGGGGAACTGACATACCATCAAAGTATTCACACTGTGGAGAAGCCGTTCACCTGCTCCGTGTGTGGGAAGGGATTCACTCACTCATCCCACCTGCTGAGACACCAGCGAGTTCACGTGTGACTGCAGGGGTTGGATTCTATTGTTTTTGCTGCTGTTAATCACATCCAGGACTGAACCATGTTCATTCTGACAGTTGGGGTTTGTTTCTGCTGATGTTAATAACTCCTGTAACTGGGCTGGAGTTTAATATTCTGGATAGATGTCAAATAAATCAGCTTTGCTTTAAACACATTGCTGTAGATTTTTGTCTTTCCCACCTGAGTGTATAGCATCACCTGGCTGGAGCTCAGAAAGGACAAACTGGGGGAGGATCGTACGGTGGAAACAGAACTCCAGCCTGGACACAGTCCTTCAGGGCCACACTGAGGGGCAAACGGCACTTTGGTCTTTCTCGTCTCTCTTCACTGACAGCAAAGTCCCCATGAGGGTTAATCTCGAGGCGTGTGAGAAATGTGTCCCAGCCACTCTCTGCCATGGTTCAGAGCTCCTAGGCACGGAACAGGAGGCTCCTTTACGAATGTAGCCCAGTGCTTTTAGTTTAATGGCCTTATTAACCTGTGTCGCTACTTTTAGTGATTTGTGTATCTGTATCCCTGGATCCCTCTGCTCCTCCAGCCCATTTAGACTCTTAGGGGGAAAATTCGGTGATGCCCCCTTTGGGTCGCTAACGTCGTTGGGGCTAATTTTAGCGCCCCGAAAATGTTAGCGCCCCTGCACATTAAATTCAGTGGTAGCACCCCAGGCAGGAGGCGGGGTGCTACTGGAAGCGCTCCCCTCCTTGAGGCGCTACCAGTGAATTTTACGGCGCTTCGTGTAACAGCGCCACGCCCGTCAGCACATAGCACCGGGTCATAGCAGACCTCTCTCCCTGATTAAAGGGGAGGGGCCTAGCACTGCGCACACCGGGGCCCTGCTGGAACACCAGGGAGTGGAGTGTCGGATCAAGAGGAGCGCCGGGCTGAGCGATCGCAGCCGACACCCCAAAGAAGAAAGGGGAAGGGGGCAGGTGCTGGCAGTCGGCCAAAATAAAAAGTTGCCGCCCGACACCTGCCCTTTAAGTGGCGTCGCCGCGGCTGCAGGAACGACCCCTGACCCTGTCGGACATATCGTCCGGCGATAAGTCAGGGGCCGCATACCCAAGGTTGCAGCCGGGGTGCTGCGCATGGCGATGACGTCATTGCCGGCGGTGCAGTGCCGCGGGGCGCTACCAGCTACCGCCGCGGCTAACCTCCCACTGAATATCGCGGGAGGCACAAAGCAACCCAATTTCATCCCCTTGTCCGAGTAGTGTGTGGCCTCCTTATTCTTCCCACCAAAACACACCACCTCACACTGATCTATAGTGAAATTCATTAACACACCACCTCACACTGATCTACAGTGAAATTCATTAACACACCACCTCACACTGATCTATAGTGAAATATCTCCAAATTTGCAGACGACACAAAGCTGGGTGGGAGGGTAAGCTGCGAGGAGGATGTCAGGAAACTCCAGTACGATTTGGACAGGTTGGGTGATTGGGCAGAAACATGGCAAATGCACTGTAATGTGGATAAATGTGAGGTTATCCACTTTGGTGGCAAAAACAGGAAGGCAGATTATTATTTGAATGGCAATAGATTGGGAGAAGGGGAAGTGCAAAGAGACCTGGGTGTCCTTGTGTACCAGTCGCTGAAGGTAAGAATGCAGGTGCAGCAGGCGGTTAAGAAGGCAAATGGTATGTTGGCCTTCGTAGCAAGAGGGTTCAAGCACAGGAACAAGGATGTCTTGCTACAGTTGTACAGGGCCTTGGTGAGACCGCACCTTGAGTATTGTGTGCAGTTTTGGTCACCTTACCTGAGGAAAGATGTTCTTGCCATGGAGGGAGTGCAGCGAAGATTCACCAGGCTGATACCTGGGATGGCAGGAATGACGTATGAGGAGAGATTGTGTCGATTGGGCTTATACTCACTGGAGTTTAGAAGATTGAGAGGGGATCTCGTCGAAACCTATAAAATTCTGTCAGGTCTGGACAGACTAGATGCAGGAAGGGTGTTTCTGATGGCCGGGGAGTCCAGAACCAGGGGTCATAGTCTAAGAATAAGGGGTAAGCCATTTAGGACTGAAATGAGGAGGAATTTCTTCACCCAGAGAGTGGTGAACCTGTGGAATTCTCTGCCACCGAGAGCGGTGGAGGCCAGTTCATTAAACTTATTCAAGAAAGAGTTGGATATATTTCTTGAGGCTAAAGGAATCAAGTGATATGGGGAAAAGGCAGGGACAGGGTACTAATTTGGATGATCAGCCATGATCACATTGAATGGCTGATCTATAGTGAACACTGATCTATAGTGAAATTCATTAACACACCACCTCACACTGATCTATAGTGAAATTCATTAACACACCACCTCACACTGATCTATAGTGAAATTCATTAACACACCCCCTCACACTGATCTATAGTGAAATTCATTAACACCACCTCACACTTATCTACAGTGAAATTTATTAACACACCACCTCACACTGATCTACAGTGAACTTCATTAACACACCACCTCGCACTGATCTATCGTGAAATTCATTAACACACCACCTCACCCTGATCTATAGTGAAATTCATTAACACACCACCTCACACTGACCTATAGTGAAATTCATTAACACACCACCTGATACAGATCTACAGTGAAATTCATTAACACACCACCTCATACTGATCTATAGTGAAATTCATTAACACACCACCTCACACTGATCTACAGTGATATTCATTAACACACCACCTCACACTGATCTATAGTGAAATTCATTAACACACCACCTCACGGTGATCTATAGTGAAATTCATTGACACACCACATCACACTGATCTACAGTGAAATTCATTAACACACCACCTCACACTGATCTACAGTGAAATTCATTAACATACAACCTCACACTGATCTACAGTGATATTCATTAACACACCACCTCACACTGATCTATAGTGAAATTCATTAACACACCACCTCACATTGATCTATAGTGAAATTCATTAACACACCACCTCACACTGATCTATAGTGAAATTCATTAACACACCACCTCACATGGATCTATAGTGAAATTCATTAACACACCACCTCACATTGACCTATGGTGACATTAGGGGGATAGATAGAGTTCTTTGCAGCCGAGAGCGAGCGTCCTGAAGGCTGTGTTGCCTCCCCGGTGCCAGGGTTAAGGACATCTCCTCTGGGCTGGAGAGAAACTTGGAGTGGGAGGGCGAGGATCCAGTTGTCGTGGTCCATGTTGGTACCAATGACATAGATAGGACAAGGAAGGAGGTTCTGCTGAGGGAGTTTGAGCAGCTAGGGGCCAAATTAAAAAGCAGAACCACAAGGGTAATAATCGCTGGATTACTACCTGAGCCACGTGCAAATTTGGCTAGGGCAAATAAAATTAGAGAGTTAAATGCGTGGCTCAAAGACTGGTGTGGGAGAAATGGGTTTGGCTTCCTAGGACACTGGCATCAGTACTGGGACAGGAGAGAGCTGTACTGTTGGGACGGACTTCACTTGGCCAGTGCTGGGACTAGAGTACTGGCGAATCGAATAACTAGGGCTGTAGAGAGGGCTTTAAACTAATTAGTGGGGGGGAGGTTTTAAGAGGGTGAAAAATAAAAATGACAGCGGAGAAGGCAATAGAGCAAGGTAACAGTGGGGGAATTAAAAACCAGAGTGTGTCAGGAAGGGACAGAATGTATAATGAAAAAGGTAAAGTAGTAAAAGAGGTTAAAGCAGCAATAAATTGTCAGAAAACATATTTCAAAGTTCTTTATCTGAATGCACGCAGCATTCGTAACAAAATTGACGAGTTGACGGTACAAATAACTACACATGGGTATGATCTGGTGGCCATTACGGAAACATGGCTGCAAGATAATCATGACTGGGAACTAAACATACAAGGGTATTTGACAATTAGGACGGACAGACATGAAGGAAAGGGAGGTGGGGTTGCTATGTTAATCAAGGATGGAATCACTGCAATAGTCAGAAATGATATTGGGTCAAAGGATCAGGATAGTGAAACAGTTTGGGTGGAGATAAGGAATAATAAGGGGAAAAAGCCACTAGTGGGCGTAGTCTATAGGCCTCCTAACAGTTGCAAATCTGTTGGTCGGAGTATAAATCAGGAAATAGTTGGGGCTTGTAATAGGGGAACAGCTATAATCATGGGGGATTTTAACTTTCATATTGACTGGACTAATCAAATTGAGCATGGCAGCCCTGAGGAAGAGTTCATAGAGTGTATTAGGGACGGGTTCCCTGAGCAGTATGTAACTGAACCAACCAGGGGGCAGGCAATCTTAGCTCAGGTGCTGTGTAATGAGACAGGATTAATAAAAAATGTCCTAGTAAAGGATCCCCTTGGAATGAGTGACCATAATATGGTTGAATTCCAAATTCAGTTTGAGGGTGAGAGAGTTGGATCTCAAACCAGCGTACTGAGCTTAAATAAAGGAGACTATGAAGGTAGAGTAGAATTGACTAAAGTGGACTGGGAAAACAGATTAAAGTGTAAGACGGTACAAGAGCAGTGGTCTACATTCAAGGAGATATTTCACATCTTTCAAGATAAATATATTCCACTGAGGAAAAAGGGGAGTAAAAGAAAAGACAGCCATCTGTGGCTTAGTAAAGTAATAAAGGATAGCATCCGACTGAAAACAAGGGCATATAAAGTAACCAAATCTAGAGGGAGGATAGAAGATCGGGAAGCATTTAAAAGCCAGCAAACAATAACTAAAAGATTAATTAAGAAACGGAAGATAGATTATGAAAGTAAACTAGCAAAAAATATAAAAACAGATAGCAAGAGTTTCTACAGCTATATAAAAAGAAAAAGGGTGGCTAAAGAGAATGTTGGTCCCTTAGAGGATGGGACCGGGAAACTAGTGGTGGGGAACATGGAGATGGCAAAGACGCTGAACAAATATTTTGTATCAGTCTTTACAGTAGAGGACACTAAAAATATCCCAACACTGGACAAACAGGGGGCAATGGGGGGGGAGGAGCTAAACACGATTAAAATCACTAAGGAGATGGTACTCAGTAAAATAATGGGGCTTAAGGCGGATAAATCCCCCGGACCTGATGGCCTACATCCTAGGGTCTTGAGAGAAGTGGCGGTAGGGATTGTGGATGCATTGGTGATTATTTTCCAGAACTCCCTGGACTCAATAAAGGTCCCGGCAGATTGGAAAACTGCTAATGTAACACCCTTATTTAAGAAGGGAAGTAGACAAAAAGCTGGAAACTATAGACCAGTTAGCCTAACATCTGTGGTTGGCAACATTTTGGAGTCCATTATTAAGGAAACAGTAACAGAGCATTTGGATAAACATAATTTAATAGGACAGAGTCAGCATGGTTTTACAAAGGGCAGGTCATGTTTGACAAATTTGCTCGAATTCTTTGAGGATGTAACATACAGGGTGGATAAAGGGGAATCAGTGGATGTAGTGTATTTGGACTTCCAAAAGGCATTTGACAAGGTTCCACACAAAAGATTACTGATCAAGATAAAAAATCACGGGATTGGGGGTAATATACTGGCATGGGTGAAAGATTGGCTATCTAACAGAAAACAAAGAGTTGGGATAAATGGTTCGTTCTCGGGCTGGCAATCAGTAACTAGTGGTGTTCCGCAGGGGTCAGTGCTGGGACCCCAACTCTTTACAATCTATATTAACGATTTGGAGGAAGGGACCGAGTGCAACATATCCAAGTTTGCCGACGATACAAAGATGGGAGGGAAAGCAGTGAGTGAGGAGGAAATATAAAACCTGCAAAAGGACATAGACAGGCTAAGTGAGTGGGCAGAGATTTGGCAGATGCAATATAATGTTGGAAAGTGTGAGGTTATGCACTTTGGCAGAAAAAATCAAAGAGCAAGTTATTATCCAAATGGAGAGAAACTGCAAAGTGCTACAGTACAAAGGGATCTGGGGGTCCTGGTGCATGAAACACAGAAGGTTAGTATGCAGGTACAGCAGGTGATCAGGAAGGCCAATGGAATCTTGGCTTTTATTGCAAGGGGGATGGAGTATAAAAACAGGGAAGTCTTGCTGCAGTTATACAGGGTATTGGTGAGGCCACACCTAGAATACTGCGTGCAGTTTTGGTTTCCATATTTAAGAAAAGATATACTTGCTCTCGAGGCGGTTCAGAGAAGGTTCACTCGGTTGATTCCGCAGATGAGGGGGTTGACGTATGAGGAAAGGTTGAGTAGGTTGGGACTCTACTCATTGGAGTTCAGAAGAATGAGAGGCGATCTTATTGAAACATATAAGATTGTGAGGGGGCTTGATCGGGTGGATGCGGTGAGGGTGTTTCCACTGATGGGTGAGACTAGAACTAGGGGGCATAATCTTAGAATAAGGGGCTGCCCTTTCAAAACTGACATGAGGAGAAATTTCTTCACTCAGAGGGTAGTAAATCTATGGAATTTGCTACCCCAGAGAGCTGTAACATTAAATAAATTTAAAATGGAGATAGACAGTTTCCTAGCAGAAAAGGGAATTAGGGGTTACAGGGAGAGGGCAGGGAAGTGGACGTGAGTCTAGATCGGATCAGCCATGATCCTATTGAATGGCGGAGCAGGCACGAGGGGCCGTATGGCCTACTCCTGCTCCTACTTCTTATGTTCTTATGTTCATTGACACACCACCTCACACTGATCTACAGTGAAATTCATTAACACACCACCTCACACTGATCTACAGTGAAATTCATTAACACACCACCTCACACTGATCTACAGTGAAATTCATTAACACACCACCTCACAATGATCTATAGTGAAATTCATTTGCCAATTACACCCCCTCACACTGATCGATAGTGAAATTCATTAACACACCACCTCACACTGATCTACAGTGAAATTCATTAACACAGCACCTCACACTGACCTATAGTGAAATTCATTAACACACCACCTCGCACTGATCTATAGTGAAATTCATTAACACACCACCTCACACTGATCGACAGTGAAATTCATTAATGCACCACCTCACACTGATCTACAGTGAAATACACTAACAAACCACCTCACACTGATCTACAGTGAAATTCATTAACACACCACCTCACACTGATCTATAGTGACATTAATTAACACACCACCTCACACTGATCCATAGTGAAATTCATTAACACACCACCTCACACTGATCTACAGTGAAGTTCATTAACACACCACCTCATACTGATCTTTCATAAGAACATAAGAACATAAGAAATAGTAGCAGGAGTAGGCCAATTGGCCCCTCGAGCCTGCTCCGCCATTCAATAAGATCATGGCTGATCTGATCCTAACCGCCAATCCACTATGACAGGACTATCTCCTGAATCTAACAGAATTAGACACACGAAACAGGAGCAGGATCAGGGTACACGGCCCCTGGGCCCGCTCCGCCTCCCACAGGGCCATGACCAATCCGAACCTAGACTCATGTCCAAATTCCTGCCCGCTCCCCATAACCCTTAATTCCCCTTTCTTCTAGGAAACTGTCTATTTCTGCTTTAAATTTATGTAATGATGTAGCATCGACAGCTTTTTGGGGCAGCATATTCCATGGACCTACCACCCTCTGAGTGAAGTAGTTCCTCCTCATCTCAGTTTTGAAAGAGCAGCCCCTTATTCTAAGACTATGCCCCCTGTGGTGTATGTGCCTTTAAGAGCCCCAGGTGTGCGTAATGCCGGTAATTGCCACTTGGGCTATATAAGCCTGTGTATTGTGTATATCCTTTAGAAACCCCCCCCCCCAGACTTTGCTTAGTAAATACCTATGAACCAATGTGGTAAGCCACTGTTATTGTTGTTCACCGTTGTTGTTGTTGTTGCACACTGTTGTACCTATGCATGCCTCAGCATGTCTCTGCTGGCTCCGCCCCTGGCTCCACCCACAGGCCCAGGTATAAAGGTGATTGCTCTGCAGCCCCCTGCCTTCTTGGAACCCAGTCAACCACGAGAGGCATGCTCTGTTCTTTGCTAATAAAAGCCTTTAGTTACTCTCCTAACTCTCCGTCTTTTATGAGTAATTGATAGCGCATCATTTTTATTAGCAAAAACAAAATGTCGACAACAAACGCTGAGCAGCAGGCTGCTGCACCAAACGCTGAGCAGCAGGAGCTGCTGCGAGCCCTCAGACCAACATGCCTGGACCTAAACCCCCAAGAATCGGGTTCGGCTACCAAATTCGCGCATTGGCTGCGTTGCTTCGAGGCCTACCTGCAAGCCTCAACTGTGACCCTGGACGAAAACAAGCTGGAAATCCTGGCCTCAAAGGTGAGCCACCAAGTTTATACAATATTCCAGGACGCGACGACCTACGTGGCGGCTATCAATCTGCTAAAAGGGCAATACGCACGCCCGGTAAATACGGTCTATGCCAGGCACCTCTTAAGATCCCGCAGACAGCAGCCCGGGGAATTGGTGGAGGCCTTCCTATGGGCACTACGGATACTCGGCCGAGGCTGCGATTGCAAAGAAGTATCAGCCGCAGCACACACGGAGGGACTGATCCGAGATGCTTTCGTTGCGGGCCTAAGGTCCGACTACTCCTGGCAGAGACTGTTGGAAAAGGGAGAAATGGACCTGAGAAAGGCAGTGTCCCTCGCGCTCTCGCTCGACGCGGCCCACAGGAATATGGACGCCTTCTCCCCTAACCGCTCCGCAACGTGGACGCCACAACCTTGGGTCATGGGACCGCCACCTTCAACTGCTGCTGCGATGTCCAAGGCACAGAAATGTTATTTTTGTGGCCAGGCAAAACACCCCAGAGCACGCTGCCCGGCGAGAAACGCTACCTGCTCCAGCTGCAGGAAGAAAGGACACTATGTCAGCGCCTGCAAAGGTAAGACCGCTAACGCCAGCAGCACCGCGTGTGAACCATGGGGGCAGCCATCTTGTCTGCCATCTTGGACACCTCCAGCCGCGTGGGGATCGGGATCATGGGCGCCGCCATTTTGTCTGCCATCTTGGACGTCTCCAACTTCAACCACGGGGGACCCGGACTCAACCACCGCCTCATCTGATGACCACATCGACTCGCTCGACCATACGCTGGCCTCCGTGACGCTGGACCAATCTCTCCCTCATCAACTGTCCAGGTCCATGATGGACATTACGGTAAACGGCTGCGCCACTACCTGCCTTTTTGACAGCGGGAGCACGGAGAGCTTTATCCACCCCGACACGGTGCGCAGTTACTCTCTCCCGGTCCTGCCGACGCGCCATCGGATCTCTTTGGCTTCCAAAGCCCAGTCAGCGGACATCGGTGGCTACTGTGTAGTGACCCTTTCAGTAAGGGGCACAGAATACAAAAATTTTAAACTCCTGGTCCTGCCCCATCTCTGCGCTGCCATTCTACTGGGGCTGGATTTTCAGTGCCACCTTAAGAGTGTCACATTAGCGTACGACGGACCCCTCCCCCCACTCACAGTCTGCAGCCAGCAGCTTTTAAATCGCCCGCCGCGCACCATTTGCAGCCTCTCCACCCTTAAAGTTCCCCCCCTCCTTATTCGCTAACCTCACCCGCGACTGTAAGCCCATCGCTACCAAAAGCAGGCGTTACAGTGCCGGGGATAGGAGCTTCATTAAATCCGAGGTAGCGAGACTCCTGAAGGAAGGGATTATTGAAAGTAGCACCAGCCCGTGGCGAGCACAAGTGGTGCCTAGGGTTTTTCTCGTACTATGCTCAGTGGGTGCCCAACTATGCGGACAAAGCCAGACCCCTCATCAAGTCCACCTCCTTCCCCTGGCAGCAGAGGCCTGTGCAGCCTTCACTCTCATAAAAAGAGATATTGCGAGGGCCACGATGCACGCAGTGGATGAGTCCATCACTTTCCAAGTGGAGAGCAACGCATCCGACTTTGCCCTAGCTGCAACCCTTAACCAGGCGGGGAGACCCGTGGCCTTTTCCTCAAGGACCCTCCAGGGCCCCGAGATTCGACACTCCTCTGGCGAAAAGGAGGCCCAGGCCATTGTGGAAGCTGTGTGACATTGGAGGCATTACCTGGCCGGAAAACGATTTACCCTGCTCACTGACCAGCGTTCAGTAGCTTTTATGTTTAATAATAAGCAGAGGGGCAAAATCAAGAACGACAAGATCTTGAGGTGGAGAATCGAACTCTCCACCTACAATTACGAGATCTTGTACCGGCCCGGGAAACTCAATGAGCCCCCAGATGCCCTATCACGTGGTACATGCGCCAACGCGCAGGTCGATAGAATGAAGACCCTCCACAATGACCTCTGCCACCTGGGGGTCACCAGGTTTTTTCACTTCATCAAATCCCGTAACCTGCCCTACTCCATCGAGGAGGTCAGGACCATGACCAGGAACTGCCAAATCTGTGCCGAGTGCAAACCGCATTTTTATAGGCCAGACAGAGCAAGCCTGATCAAAGCCACGCGCCCCTTTGAATGGCTGAGCGTCGATTTTAAAGGGCCCCTCCCCTCCTCCGACCGCAATGTGTACTTCCTCAACATAATTGACGAGTACTCCCGTTTCCCGTTTGCCATCCCTTGCTCAGACATGACCAGTACCACGGTCATTAAATGTCTGAATGACCTCTTCGCCTTGTTCGGTTTCCCTAGCTATATTCATAGCGACAGGGGCTCATCCTTTATGAGCGACGAACTTCGGCAGTACCTGCTCTCGAGAGGTATTGCTACAAGCAGGACCACCAGCTACAACCCCCGGGGGAATGGCCAGGTGGAAAGGGAGAATGCGACGGTCTGGAAGGCAGTCCTTTTAAACTTGAAATCTAAGGGCCTTCCGACCTCTCGCTGGCAGGAAGTCCTCCCTGCGGTGCTCCATTCCATTTGGTCACTGCTCTGTACAGCCACCAATGCTACCCCTCACGAGAGAATGCTCTCCTTCCCCAGGAAGTCCATATCGGGGATCTCGTTACCGACATGGCTGACTTCTCCAGGACCCGTCCTACTGCGGAAGCACGTGAGGTCCCATAAGACGGACCCCCTGGTCGAGAGGGTGAGCCTCCTCCATGCCAACCCTCAGTATGCTTACGTGGTGTACCCGGACGGGCGGGAGGACACAGTCTCCATACGAGACCTCGCACCTTCGGGTGCTCCCGAAACACCTCCCTCGCCACCCACCACTACCCACACCTACCCCCAGTACGCTTACGTAGCGTACCCGGACGGGCGGGAGGACACAGCCCCCACACGAGATCTCACACCTTCGGGTGCCCCTGAAACACTACCATTGCCATCCACCACTACCCACAACCTAACCCCGCTAGACGGCATGCCGCAGCCCCAGGACCCGTCATTGACCACCCAACCACTCAATGAGACGCCAGATTCAACGTTGGATGCTGCACCATCACCGCCGCCACCACGACGATCAGGACGGCATACAAGGCCACCTGATAGACTTACTTACACGAACCTTTAGTACACTTCACCCCGCCGGACTCAATTTTAAACAAGGGGTGAATGTGGTAAACCACTGTTATTGTTGTTCACCGTTGTTGTTGTTGCACACTGTTGTACCTATGCATGCCCCTGGCTCCACCCACAGGCCCAGGTATAAAGGTGATTGCTCTGCAGCCCCCTGCCTTCTTGGAACCCAGTCAACCACGAGAGGCATGCTCTGTTCTTTGCTAATAAAAGCCTTTAGTTACTCTCCTAACTCTCCGTCTTTTATGAGTAATTGATAGCGCATCAACCATCTCCTGTCTTCAGTGTCTTTATCAACACACGGACACTACAGTGGCGATGAAGTGGAAACAGACTTACCTGCAATTCGGCAGCACCTCAAGGACATCGATTCCTCCGGCGTCCAGAAGACTCAAGGAAGTGAGAAAAGCTGTGGTTTCACCAGCTGGCCAAGCAGGTGGCAGGTACTGTGCTAATCCTTCCTGGGCGTCAGGCTGGGGCTCCAGCGGTGGGCTCTACAGCTGAGACAGGCAGCAAAATTGGAGGCAAGCAATAACGGACTGGGAGGGAGCACTCGGGAGATGGCCGGCGCGGCAAGCAGGTCAGCGTTCAGACCTCCGGCGGGAACGAGTCTCCAACAGTAAATTTAAAAAAATAAAATAAAGAGAACGGAAACCGCAGTAAACAGCGTTGTTATCGGCAGCAGCAGCGGGAAAGTGCGGGAAGCACCATATCTTTGCTACAGAAAAGAAAAAAAAGCACGGGAAGCGCCATATCTTTTCTGAAATGCCTAAGTCTGGCAATATTGATGCTTTTGATAGCAAAAGAGAGCCTAATTTTGGCAATATTGATGTTTTTGATAACGAGATAGAGGATTGGACCACATATGTGGAAAGAGTGGAGGTGTTTTGCACCGCAAATGGAATAGAAGATGAAAAAAAAGCTTCAGTGCTTCTGGATCTAATGGGCGCAAAGACATACAAGCTGTTACGAAACTTAATCACTCCAGCCGAACTGATGGACAAGAATTTTGAGGAGATTGTTGATACCCTACACTGCCAATTCGAGGCAGGACTGGCAGATTCTCTGCGAGACAAATTCATCTGCGATCCCCTAAGTGTAGAAACACAAAAAAAGGTATCTTCTGAGAAAGATTTAACACTGGACAAGGCTTTCAGTGCAATAGGAGCTGCAAAGATACAGCAAAGGCCACAGGTCTTCGGCACCCATGAAATGACACGGGGTTTCGAGAGATGTTATCGCTGCAGCAGATCCACCCATGACCAGAGGGACTGCTGGTTCAAGGGAAAAGCATGCAGGCGATGCGGAAAGATGGGACACATTCCACGTGTGTGCCGATCTGAAAATAAAAAATCCACTAACGGGAAAAGAATCAATAAGGAAAAGCACAGAAAGGTACAAATGATGACGGACAGTAGCTCCGAAGACCAGAAGAGCGATAGCGACTCCGGGAACAAGAGACTAAGCTCTCTCAAATTACATAATGTAATTGCCAAAGAAGATTACCAGACCATTTGGGTTACCCTCACAATAGCAGGGTCCCCAGTTAAAATGGAGCTAGATACAGGATCAGCTCTGACCGTCATAAATCGACGGGATTACATGCGGCTATTTCCGCATATACCTTTAAAAGACACATCCATTATCTTGAAAACATATACGGGGCAGAAAGTATACCCCAAAGGAAAAATAAGGGTGCCTGTTGTATACAACGGCAAGGAAATACAGAAGTTGTATTTATACGTTCTACAAGATGGTGGTCCACCGCTGTTGGGACATGAATGGATCAGAAAAATACGTTTAGACTGGCACTCCATTCAGGCACTGACGGTGACCAGTAAGGAAAAAAATGATGATGACGTCATACCTGAATGATTAAAAGACATCTTGGCCAACGCCAAGGAAGTGTTTCAAGAGAAACTAGGAACCTTGAAAGGCATCACCGCCTCAATAAAAGTGGAAGATGCAGCAATTCCCAAGTTTTTTAAGGCAAGACCGGTGCCATACGCAATTCGTCCAGCATTCGAGGCAGAACTGGAGAATTTGGAAAAGGCAGGCGTATTATCACAGAATCACAGAATCACAGAAACCCCACAGTGCAGATAGAGGCCATTTCGGCCCATCGAGCCTGCACCGACACATATCCCACCCGATCCCCGTAACCCCTACACCAGCACATATCCCAGTAACCCCACGTATTTAATCCCCCTAACACTAAGGGTCAATTTATCATAGCCAATCTAAAATAGATTGGAGCGAGTGGGCAACACCCATCGTCCCAGTCATGAAGAAAGCATTGAAGGGTGATGGATCTGAAGAACAGAGAAAAATTTGCATCTGTGGAGACTTCAAGGTGATTGTAAACCCAGTCCTTCACACGGTACAGTATCCTCTTCCGAGGATAGAAGATATTTTCGCCTCACTATACGGAGGGAAACGTTTCACCAAAATTGACTTGGCACAGGCATACCTACAGATGGAGGTTGAAGAGACCTCTAAAAAATATCTCACGATAAATACACACAAAGGTCTGTACCAGTACAATCGACTGGTTTTTGGAGTAGCATCCGCTCCAGCTATCTGGCAAAGAGCTATGGAGGAAGTCCTCCAAGGGATTCCGGGGACTCAATGCTACCTAGACGACATCCTTGTAACAGGAGAAAACGACAACGAGCACCTTGCCAATTTAGAGCAGGTGCTCACTAGGCTGAGAGCAAATCGCCCCAAGTGCGAATTTTTCCAAAATCAAATATCATATTGTGGCCACATAATAAATAAGGAAGGGTTGCATAAGTCACCTGAAAAAATTGAGGCGGTCATAAAAGCCTCAGCACCTGAAAATGTTTCACAATTAAGGTCGTTCCTGGGATTGATAAATTACTACCATAAATTTTTACCGAACTTGTCAACTGTTCTGCACCCTCTTAATGAACTGCTACAAACGGGAGTAATTTGGGAATGGAGCGAGGACTGTAAATGTGCCTTCCATAAATGTAAAGGCTTGATCACGTCCAAGGAAGTTTTGGCTCATTACAACCCATCACTGCCAATCAGACTGGCGTGCGATGCATCCCCTTACGGCGTAGGAGCGGTATTATCACATAGATTCCCTGATGGCTCAGAACGACTGATAGCTTTTGCGTCACGCTCATTGAACTCAGCTGAGCGTAACTATGCCCAAATCGACAGGGAAGCACTCAGCCTGGTATGGATAGTAAAGAAATTCAACCATTACCTACATGGACAAAAATTTACCTTGTTGACTGACCATCAACCCCTCATCTCCATATTCAACCCGAAAAAGGGTGTTCCCATTATGACAGCACAAAGGCTACAGCGGTGGTCCCTTTTTCTAGGGGCACACCAATACAATATAGAATACAAAGGATCAAAACAGCATGGGAATGCTGACGGTTTATCGTGCCTACCGTTGCCAATGGTAGAAGAGGCACCTACAGTAGACCCAATGGAGATGTTCCACTCTACCATAGTGGAATGTCTACCAGTAACAAATTCTGCCATTGAAAGGGAAACGAGAAATGACCCGACTCTTTCACGGGTCTACGATTTAACAGTGAAGGGATGGCCAGCACATGGCGAACCACTGTTGCCAGCATTCTCGCAAAGAAGAGAACAGCTGTCAGTGTACCGAGGAACCTTGATGTGTGGATCCAGAGTGGTGATTCCACCCAAACTCCAGGATAAAGTGCTAAAGGAGCTTCACGAGGGGCATCTGGTTGGAGTGAAAATGAAGAACCTAGCCAGGGCATTTGTATGGTGGCCAGGTATCGATGGAGACATCGAAGAAATGATCAAGAGCTGCCTAGGATGCCAGAAGGTCCAAAACGCTCCACCACAAGCCCCTCTACATCCATGGGAGTGGCCCTCATCTCCCTGGCAAAGGGTACACATCGACTTTGCTGGCCCATTTATGGACTCAATGTTCTTAATCGCGGTTGATGCACACTCCAAGTGGCCGGAGGTAATAAAGATGTCCTCCACCACCACGGAAAAAACCATCACAGTATTAAGGACCATATTTGCCAGGAATGGGCTACCAGCACAGATCTGTTCTGATAATGGACCGCAATTTGTGTCCAAAGAATTCAGAAAGTTCTTAAAAACTATGGGGTTAAGCACTACACGTCCACCCCATACCATCCCGCCACCAATGGATTGGCTGAAAGGTTTGTCCAGACCTTCAAGAAGGCCATAAAGGCCATGGGTAATGAAGACATAAAACTTCAGCACAAGGTGGATAACTTCTTATTCGCATACAGGAATGCAACACATATGGTTACCAACCAAACTCCCGCCATGATGTTCTTCAATAGAAACCTAAGATGCCGGCTGGATTTGGTCAAGCCCAACATCAGAAGGGACGTGGAGAACCGGCAGTTTCAAGGCATGAATGAAAGGCCAACTAGAACCTTCCAGATAGGCAACAAGTTTTGGCCCGGGACTACCGTACCGAGAAATGGCAGCCTGGAACTATCTGCACATGACTAGGACCACTGGTGTATACCATGGACATCGGAGAAAGCATAATAAGGTGCCATGCTGACCAAATCATAAAGTCATCTGAAAAGGGACAACCTACACCAACACTCTATACATCTAACGATGAAGTAGAGATACCCATATCTACCACCGATCCGGTGATACTGGAACCCAATGAACCCGACACTGGCATTCAAGCCAAATCAGCCTTGCCAGGAGAACCTACTACACCACCAGAAACTACTACACCCCCGAGGCGTTATCCGGACCGAGTCAGGAAGCCTCCTGAGAGACTAACTTATAATTAATTAATTACAGCAATGTATATTATTTTGCATATAACATGCAATTAATAATTACTTAAAATATGATGTACTGGTTAGCTAAAAGGGGAGGAATTGTGGTGTATGTGCCTTTAAGAGCCCCAGGTGTGCGTAATGCCGGTAATTGCCACTTGGGCTATATAAGCCTGTGTATTGTGTATATCCTTTAGAAACCCCCCCCACAGACTTTGCTTAGTAAATACCTATGAACCAACTCCTGTCTTCAGTGTCTTTATCAACACACGGACACTACACCCCCTAGTTCTAGTTTCACCCATCATCTGGAACATCCTCCCTGCATCCACCCAATCCAACCCCTTCACAATCTTATATGTTTCAATAAGATCGCCTCTCATTCTTCTGAACTCCAATGAGTAGAGTCCCAATCTACTCAACCTCTCCTCATATGTCCATCCCCTCATCCCCAGGATTAACCGAGCGAACCTTCTTTGTACTGACTCGAGAGCAAGTATGTCTTTTCTTAAGTATGGACACCAAAACTGTACGCAGTATTCCAGGTGCGGTCTCACCAATACCTTGTACAACTGAAGCAATACCTCCCTATTTTTATATTCTATCCCCCTAGCAATGAAAGCCAACATTCCATTGGCCTTCTTAATCACTTGCTGCACCTGCATACTAATCTTTTGAGTTTCGTGCACCAGGACCCCCAGATCCCTTTGTACTTCAGTACTTTCCAGTTTCTTGCCATTAAGATAATAACTTGCTCTATGATTTTTCCTGCCAAAGTGCATAACCTCACACTTTCCAGTATTGTATTCCATCTGCCAAATCTCTGCCCACTTACTTAGCCTGCCTATGTCCCCTTGCAGGTTTTTAATGTCCTCCTCACTCACTACTTTCCCTCCCATCTTAGTATCATCTGCAAACTTTGATATGTTACACTCGGTCCCCTCCTCCAAATTGTTAATATAGATTGTAAAGAGTTGGGGACCCAGCACTGACCCCTGCGGAACACCACTGGTTACTGATTGCCAGTCTGAGAATGAACCATTTATCCCAACTCTCTGCCTTCTGTTAGATAGCCAATCCTCTATCCATGCCAGAATATTACCCCCAATCCCGTGATTTTTTACCTTAAGCAATAATCTTTTGTGTGGCACCTTGTCAAATGCCTTTTGGAAGTCTAAATACACTACATCCACTGGTTCACCTTTATCCACCCTATATGTTACTTCCTCAAAGAACTCCAGCAAATTTGTCAAACATGACTTCCCCTTCATAAAACCATGCTGACTTTGTCTTATTAAATTATGATTATCCAAATGTCCTGTTACTGTCTCCTTAATAATGGACTCCAAAATTTTACCTACCACAGATGTTAGGCTAACCGGTCTATAGTTTCCAGCCTTCTGTCTACTGCCCTTTTTAAATAAGGGTGTTACATTAGCAGTTTTCCAGTCTGCCGGGACCTTTGCTGAGTCCAGGGAGTTTTGGAAGATTATTACCAATGCATCCACAATCTCTACCGCCACTTCCCTCAAGATCCTAGGATGTAAGCCATCAGGTCCAGGCGATTTATCCGCCTTGAGTCCCATTATTTTACCGAGTACCACTTCCTTAGTGATTTTGATCGTGTTTATCTCCTCCCCCCCTATAGCTCCCTGCTTGTCCAGTGTTGGGATATTCTTGGTGTCCTCTACTGTAAAGACTGATACAAAATATTCATTCAGTGTTTTTGCCATCTCCATATTTCCCACCATTAATTTCCCGGTCTCATCCTCTAAGGGACCGACATTTACTTTAGCCACCCTTTTTCTTTTTATATAACTATAAAAACTCTTACTATCTGTTTTTATATTTTTTGCTAATTTACTTTCATAATCTATCTTCCCTTTCTTAATCAATCTTTTTGTTATTTTTTGCTGTCTTTTAAAGTTTTCCCAATCCTCTATCCTCCCACTAGATTTGGCTACCTTATAGGCCCTTGTTTTTAGTCGAATACTATCCTTAATTTCTTTACTTAGCCACGGATGGCTGTCTTTTCTTTTACACCGTTTTTTTCTCAGTGGAATATACTTTTTTTGGAAGTTGTAAAATAACTCCTTAAATGTACACCACTGATCATGTATCGTCTTACCCTTTAATCTATTTTCCCAATCCACTTTACTCAATTCTGATCTCATACCTTCATAGTCTCCTTTATTCAAGCTTAGCACGCTTGTTTGAGATACAACCTCCTCACCCTCTAATTGAATATGGAATTCAACCATGTTATGGTCACTCATTCCAAGGGGATCCTTTACTAGGACATTTTTAATTAATCCTGTCTCGTTACACAGGACCAGATCTAAGGCTGCTTGCCCTCTGGTCGGTTCAGTTACATACTGCTCAAGAAACCCATCCCTAATACACTCAATGAACTCATCCTCAAGGCAGCCATGCCCAATTTGATTTGTCCAATTAATATGATAGTTAAAATCCCCTATAATTATAGATGTTCCCTTATTACAAGCCTCAACTATTTCCTGATTGATACTCCGTCCAACCGAGTTGCAACTGTTCAGAGGCCTATAGACTACGCCCACTAGTGTTTTTTTCCCCTTATTATTCCTTACCTCCACCCAAACTGTTTCATTATCCTGATCTTTTGACCCAATATCATTTCTCTGTATTACAGTGATTCCTTCCTTTATTAACATAGCCACCCCACCTCCCCTTCCTTCCTGCCTGTCCTTCCTGATTGTTAAATAACCTGGTATGTTTAATTCCCAGGCATTGTCACCCTGCAGCCATGTTTCTGTAATGGCCACAAGATCATACCCATATGTAGCTATTTGTGCCATTAACTCGTCTATTTTGTTACGAATGCTACGTGCATTCAGATAGAGAACTTTCAAATGTATTTTGTGACACTTAGTTCCTGCTTTTGCCCTTTTTATTACTTTACCTTTTACTCCATACCTTCTGCCCCTTCCTGACACGCTCTGGTTTTTAATTTCCCCACTGCTACCTAAGTCTATGACCTTCTCTGTTGTCATTTTTATTATTTGTTCTCTAGGAACCTCCCCCCCACTGGTTAGTTTAAAGCCCTCTCTACAGCCCTAGTTATTTTCGTGAAATTCATTTGCCAATTACACCCCCATGCTGAAATTTATTAATGGCTTCTTGCATTTTGTCTTCCTCAGTATTAACTCTACCTTTTTTGGTGTTATCGACAAACTTTGAAATTGTTCTTCTGATTCCCGAGTCCAAATCGTTTATGAACAACAGTGATCCCAGCACCGATCCCTGTGGAACACCACTGTACCTGAACTCTCAAATCACTCTGCTCTTCTACTCCTTTTAAAGTTTTACATAAGAACATAAGAATTAGGAGCAGGAGTGGGTCACACGGCCCCTCGAGCCTACTCTGCCATTCAATAAGATCATGACTGATCATCGACCTCAACTCCACTTTCCCACCCAATCCCCATATCCCTTGATTCCCCTAGAGTCCAACAATCGATCTATCTCAGCCTTGAATATACTCAAAGACTCAGCATTCACAGCCTTCTGGGGCAGAGAATTCCAAAGATTCACAACCCTCTGAGTGAAGAAATTCCTCCTTATCTCAGTCTTAAATGGCCGACTCCTTATCCTGAGACTATGCCCCTTATTTCTAGACACTCCAGCCAGGGGAAACAACCTCTTAGCATCTACCCTGTCAATACCCCTCAAAATCTTGTATGTTTCAACTTAAAATGTACATTTCCCCTCATTTTTCCTCCCAAAATGTATCACTTCACATATCTCTACACTAAATTTCATCTGACCTCTACCTGTTCAATCTACTAACCCATGTATATCACATTGAAATCACTCTTCACAGTTCCCTACACTCCCTATTGTAGTCTCATCTAGATACTTTGATCTTGTGCTCCATAAACCCAAGCCCAGATCATTTGCCTATATTCAGAAGAGCAATGGTCCCAACACTGACCCTGGGGGACACCACTGTTTACACCCCTCCAGTCTGAACATCCATTAACCACTACTCTCTGTCCTTTACAAAACTTCCTATCCACGCTGCCCCACTCCCTTTAATACCGTGAGCCTTAACTTGTCCTCCCACTTTTAAAGATTTGTGTATCTGAGCCGTTTGTTTCCTACAATACAGCACTGTCAGTGACTACACTTCCAAAGTACTTCATTGGCTGTGAAGCACATTGCGACGTCCTGAGGTGGTGAAAGGTGCTATATAAATGCAAGTCTTTCTTTCTTGTAGGTTTTAGAGATATTAACATAACAAGGCTAAAATTCATTGACATCAAATGTCTTATGTAATATGCATTATGGGAAAGAGAAGTTTAGTCTGAGTTAGAAACTCAAACAGCTGTTTCACAGCAGACAGGTCGCTATGGCAACACTGATAAGACATTCCATTCACTGAATTGACTGGTTGCAATCTGTAATCAGATCAGGGGAAAGAACAGGGTGTGTCTGTTAATAAACACAATATAAGCTTAAAGCAGAGTGAGTAGTAGAATAGTGTAGGTATTGTCGTATATCTAACCAATAACGGATTCAACTCAGAAGAACAACAAGCTGGTTTTTAATGTTGAATTCGATTATTTACAGCAGACAACAGAGATTGATGTTGGAGAACTGTGGAACAGGTCTTTCCCCAGCGGGGATGCCACGAGGACTGACTAGACAGTCCGGAGGTTTGTGCGATGACGTCATCGCGTTTGCATCGTAACGTCATTGCTTTGTTCGCGTTTCCCACGCTTGGGGCATCACGTGACTTGTGTGATGACGTTAGCACGTGTATGTCCGCGTCATCATGTTTACCCGGCACCCGGCACTGTAGCTGGCCGTTGCGGCCGTAGTCACAGGAGCGGGAGGCACCCGGCGCTGCAGCTGGCTGATGCGGCCAAAGTCGTGGGCGCGGGAGGCCGAGCTGTGCCGGCAGCCATCGCGGGAGCAGGAGGCTGAGCTGTGCCGGCGGCCGTCGTGGGAGCAGTCACGTGACATGCGTCGTGACATCACTGTGTTCTTAAAAGGGCAACGCCCCGTGCAAGCAAACTATATACAATGTTGAAGGGAATTATGTACAACAGGTAAGTGACATTCGGTAGTGCCACTACATACGCCCCCCCAGAATTCCCTTCAACGGACAAAGTCAAACGGTGAAGTGGTCCGACGAGCTTGTCTGAAGGAATCGCGTAGTGCCGAGGCAGAGGCTGTTGGGCGGCTGGCGATCAGGCGGGCGGTCGTATGATCTGCCGTAACGACGAAGGTGTCCGGTGGTCTCGGCGGTCGTGCTGTCTCAACTTGGCGGGCGAGGTCTAAAGATGCTGGTTGTGAGCGGATCCTTACGCGCATCATCATGGCGAATAAAACGTATCCGTCATGCAAAGGACCGTAGAGACGGGTGACCTCTGCAGCCAGTGGCTCGAAGCGGGCGCCGGGGCAAAACAGCTGGCCGCGTCATAGTGACTGGCAGGTTGGGCAGACGTGGACCATGGCGTTGTTGGTGTTGTTAGGAAGTCCCCTGTCGAACGAAATCTTCAGGAATGCTGTAACAGGGATCCAGGAGGAAATGAACGTGGGTCTAGTCAGTTGGGTAACTTGCCGAGCAGGCAAGCGAACTCATCGGCAGTCGGGAACGCATGGAACGGTGCGTGCCGTAGTGTTACCACGGTAACTCTGAAACGAGCTGAAAGTTGCTGTGTTGATCAGTGATCAGGGATGGACAGCAATCGTCCCGCGTGGCCAGTCGCGGCCACGGGATGCTCGTAGACCCATACCTCATTGTTCGGAGTGTCGGTTGTTGTTTCGTTCATGGGGAAAACTGCCGGGAGTGCGGCAACACCTTGCTTTCACGCCAAACTGCACACAGTAGTTTACACAAACCAGCAGGATGACGGGCTGGTGTGGCGTCGGCGGGGGATGAGTCATCGTGGCTCGTGAAGGATGGGTCCTCGTGGTTCATGAGGGATGGGTCCTCGTGCTTCGCGAGGGATGGGTCCTCATGGTTCGTGAGGGATGGGTCCTCATGGTTTGCAAGGGATGGGTCCTCGTGGTTCATGAGGGATGGGTCCTCATGGTTCGCGAGGAGTGCGTCCTCGTGGTTTGCGGGGGTGAGTCCTCGTGGTACCTCTGCGGGGGCGCGCTCCGATCTTGTGGGCCCGAACGTGCCGTACCCACGCTGTGAGGGGTTTAAACTTGCTGTTCCTTGAAGGGTGTCGAGGAGGCGGACGACCCGGGAGTCGGTAGAGCAGTCGAGTACGGAGACCTCGTTGGTCTGCGCCACATCAGTGTTCTAGGCGAACGGGGCTTCTACCTGATGAAAGCACGAGGGTGATTGTTGCTCCAAGGATGGCTGAGCGAAACGGCTTTAGCTTCCATGCGTGCTTCTTTTGTGAAAATCGTTCACAAAACTCGGGGTCCGGCTGCGCTGCTTTCGTGAAAAACGTGCATGAAAAACGGAGTCACCAATCAATGTAGGAATTGATGAGCTCCCATACTCACGTCGTCTGGTCACCAATGTAGGTATTGATGGTCGTCGGCTGTTGTTCGTTGGTCATTGTTCGTTGGATGTTGTTCGCCGTGCTCTTCTTCTGTGAAAGCGTTCAGAGACGGGTTTTAGGCTGTGCGCTGTTTCCGTGGAAAACGTTCACGGAGACGGGGTCAACAATGTAGGTGTTGTTGTATACCTAACCAATAACGGAGTTCAACTCAGAAGTACAACAAACTGGTTTTTAATGTTGAATTCGATTATTTACAGCAGACAACAGAGATTGATGTTTGTAAGGGGTTTTAGATCGCAGAGGTTTCTCTCTCCAGAGGCCTCTCTCTCTTGCACAGTAAAACCTTGAGTGGTTCGACCCACTCGCCCCTTAGGTTCTGTACACTGGACTTTGAGGCAGGAACTACAATGCAGAGAATACTCTTTCGGCCAGTTTTAATGAAAACGAAATGAAATGTTATTGTAATAAAGGAAAATATTGAATGCAAGTCAATATATGGTACATGGGAGGGAAAAACAAATTCATAATACATTACTAACTGAGATAGATACAGGCATATTATACTTTACAAAAGTCATCACGAAATGGGGAAACACACGGAACATTGAGGGACAACAACTCATAATTAGTTATCCCCTGAAATGCCCACCCCCTTAAACCTATCTAGATCTGATTATGAAGGGCCAGAAACATGCTCACCAATCCAGTTAGGAACTGCAAGGTTTTGAAAGGTCTGCGTTTTGATCCTCTCAGGCGTCCTGTCTCCACGTGGTCATTGGGCTGTAGGAGCAGCGGGCTGCTCAAGCTGATGGCCTCTCTTATTTCAGCAAGGCGAGCGGACCCTCATTTCGTTCACAGCTCGTTTTTCTCGGTGCTCCGGCACCTGATGTTGTAGGGCGTTTCGTCCTCTCTTCTTCCTCGCCTACGGCCCGGGGTCGATCGATGATCTCCCGATAGCTACCCCGGGTCTGGGCGCAGACTCGAATCACCTTCTTGGATCTTCATGACTCATATGAACCTGAACTTCACTTAACCGATCTCCACTGCACTGCCTTGAACTGCCTTGATGATCACACCGGGTCCCCAATTATACTTCTCAATGAAGGCCTTATCTCCCGCCATCTCACGGTGAGTCTTTGTTTAATTTTTGGCGGGCTGGTATTACAACGGGGTAGTTATTATATTTAAAGTGCTTTCGGGATGGCCGGTGATGGCCATCTCTGGTCTGGAATGACCTTGTATTGTTTTGAATGTCTTCTTGATGTCTTTAATGGGTCTTTGATGTTCCCCCTATGAATATAAAACTGTTTCCCTTTGTCTGGGTAAACATACAGATGGCCTTTATCTACAGGCCGATCTGACTGGATCTGCATCCAATCCATATGTATGGGGTTCTGTCTGGTTTCGTTTACTCTGAAATTGTGTTCCAGAACTTACTGTGGGCTGAATCCACAAAGGCTGTCTGTGGACTGCAAGAACCATTTTAAACGGTCCCAAAAGCTGGTCACGGGGTCCGGCGGCCATTTTGTATGCCCCTTTTTCCTGGGCTTTCTTTTAAAACAGTCTTTAAAATTAAAGGCCTCTTCTGCCATAGACCCTTATCTGACAATATTTAATTTTGCAAATCTTACAGTCCCCCCTGATGATACTATAACTTGCTTGAAGTATCATAATTCTGGGTGAGCAAAATTTTCTGACTTTCCATAATCAAACCATCCCCTGTATTTACCTATCTATGATCCCACGACACATGCATTTCCCATTTCAGAAAACCCACAGTGTACATTAAGCATCTATAGATGGCAATACTTTGGAATTAACCATCTGACACACACATTTCCAGGTGTGGAGGGGGGCCTAATACCCCTACACCACCTGGTCATACACACTATCTTTATTAATAACAACGCCCACATTAATAAACTTCAATAAAAATAGTAAAAGAACATACACACAAAATCGTACATGAATACTATCAATCGTGAAGGAGGGAGGGAAAACTTTAACTTTATACACAGCAGCAGAAATCTAAACGGGTGTCTCTTCGTCTACCCGCACATAATGCTCCCTCCATTCTCCTCTGTTCTCATATTTCTGTAAACGTTTGTCCTTTTTACAGTGTACAAATAGTAAATAAATCACAATAACAATCTGACACACTACGAGGATGTGAGAGGCTATCCTAATCCAGGAAGGGACTTCTATATTAGTGAACAGGTCCCCACCATGGTGGGGTCACTATGTCTAATATGTCTGCCCCTATTTCTAATGTCTTCTGCTCCAGCGTGTAAAAATGTTTCTGTGAAATTGCAATGGCTTTTAGTATCGTGGTGAGGTGTTCAGGGAGAGGGGGAATGATATAGCCAAAATGTGCAACGAACCGTTGCAGATCGGTGAAATTCTCTTTGACAGTGATGTGAACAGTGGAAGGTTCAGGAATAGGGACAATTCACTCTTGGGCCACTTGAACTTCTGCCTTGGGTTTGAAGCAGAAACTGCTGTCACTGACCAGACACCAGCCATGCTGTCCATGTTGGTAGTGGGGTGCTGCAGTGGTGACACAGTATGTCCCACCTCCTATATATGCCACCTGCAGAGGCACATGGCCTTGTGCCATTGCCTCCATGGTGCAATTTATAGGCTTCGCGCCAGCAGTTCCGAACCCGCACTGTGGTCTCGAATAGGCATTCAAGTGCTGGGGACACAGGATGATGTGTGCTCCCCGGCTCCAGCACCCCAAGAAGTCGGTACCCGTCATTGCAAGCTCCCTTCGAATGACGTAAGGTGGGACCGCTGTGTAGCGAATGTGTGCACCCCCCTGAATGACTCCAATGTTCTCCACCCTGTATACTGGGGCGGGTTTAGCTGTCTTTCCCATAACCGGCATTCTTACCACTATCCCCATAATGGTATGATTAGACCACCCACAGTCCACTGGGACTGGGTAGGCCTCTGATGCTAGTCTGAGCTGGCACAGACTTAATGCGTTCTCAAAAGGGTGGAGGGCTGCGAGGTGCTTGTTGCTGATCCAGGAGGGGACCAAACCTTGTTTTAAATCCTCCAGATTACTGCGGCCCTCGCCCAGTAACCACGCCCCGTACAGCACGCACGCTTCGTTCTGCGCAGCCTGATCTGACGCATTCCAATCCTCTCTGACGAGAGCATTCACCATTTTAGCGTGTTTCTCCAGCTCAGCAATAATTTCCTTTAAGTGTAGTGTCATGGCCTGGTCCTCATGTAACTCAGAACCCACTACCTTATTCTCGCCTGTCAGTATCTTTCTTAACTGTGTTTTCAGACCATTGATCTGGGTCTGCAGCTCCACGTCATCCAGAGTGTTGATGACGGAAGTCCCTCTGTTGAAAGCGGTGAAAATATCATTAACTGCACCCCTTCTTTGTCTCCCTACCCTGTCCAAGACCTCATGTGGTGTGGTGTACAATCCGGCTCTGTCTACATCGGCAAAGTCGAATTCGTAAAACTGCCTGAACATGTTTGTTAACAGGACCTGGTACAATTGCTCCGTTTCCTTGGGGCACCACTCTGGCAATCGCACCTCGGTGAGGTTTAAAATCACCGAAGCTACCACGTAGTGCACCCCTTGGTACAGCACCTGACCTGTGGGTACCAATATCAGTCCATTCCCGGGTCCCTTGGTAGCGGCGGGGCACCCTTCCTTGCGGGCTTTTGCTACTGGAATCATGGGCAGGGGCTTGCGGGGTCGGGTGATGAGCTCAGTGGCGTTCACCGGGATCTGGGAGTATGGGACTCCGCACGCCCGCATGCTGAAGTCCCACCTCATCCCTCTCCCAGCATCCTGCCACTGTCTCTGGAAAAAGATGGAGATGCCTGTGGGGCAGACGTGTTCTGAACCCCACATACAGATGTAAATCCCCTCATCTGGTTCCCACCATTTGTCCCAACAGACATTCAATCCCCCATGAGTCCCCGTAATAGTCCGATGGGTATTGTTACCCAGTCTCTCCCACTCGACCGTGGAGTTCTTCATGGTTTTGCTCAACTTTCGCAACCACCACCATCTGTCCAAAGGAACATGTCCGTAGCATTCCAAACAGATCTTCTTCCCGACAGTGACGCTGACTCTGGGCGCGATGATCCTCACCCTGGGACACATTAGAGAAGTCTCTCCGTACTTGAAACCGGACTGGCTGGAGTATTCCGTTGAGTTCGACCCCAGCCATCCTGGCCACTTCCCTTCGTGGAAATAGGTGGCTGTTTCTTCAACGTCCCGTCTCCCGGTCCCATCAGTCGCGATGGGGGCTGTGGCCCCGGAACAGCCATACATGATGGAGTCCTTGGTGTAGCCCCGATATGCCAAGCTACACCCGATCACCGCGAACATAATGAGAATCCGTTCCATTGGACCTCTGGTTCCTGGAACAAATTAAATGATACAGCCAGGCTCCCGAGAGATTCTGGCCTAGGTGAAGGCATGGTCGGGTCTTTTGACCTTGACCCAAAACAAAACGCACATGCTGGGCAGATTCCAAACTACATAATACTCATCACTATATTTAATTACACAATTCAAACTTAACTAAACTTAACCTTAAATTATGTACAACGTCCCCCGTCGGCCTGCCTAATCCCTGTTCGGGTTGCAGCTCACCGCTCCCTGTGGCGGGGCTGCACTGACCTGCAGCTTGAGTCCCCTGCAGCCTTTTGCTGCCAATTGGGGACTGCATCTCTCCAGGGATCTCCCAAGTTGGTATCTGCTGATGTAAGGGGAATCGGGCCAGAGTTTCCTTGGCTGAGGCGTCCGAGACGACCTGCGAGGGGGTACCTTTGGCAAGGCTCCCTTAGTGAGTGGACCTTTGGGTGGGACTTTAGCCCTCACAGCCCGTGGCTCCTCCACGACTGCTGGCTTCGGCTCCCTTCCCTCAGGCTCCGCCCCTTTGGGATTTGGGTCTGTGGCAGACGACTTCTCCCTGCCTGTCCCTACAGGTGGAGAATCCCCGCCACCAAGTTCTACCTCCCCTACGCTTGAGTCGAGGGCGGGACCTCCGTCCTCCGACTCCACCTCCTCCAGAATCATGTCAAGCCAGAGTTTTATTGGCCGAGGCGACCTGCGAAGGGGTACCTTGGGCGAGGCTCCCTTAGCGAGTGGACCTTTGGTTGGGACTTTAGCCCTCACAGCCCGTGGCTCCTCCATGAATGCCGGCTTCGGCTCCCTTCCCTCAGGCTCCGCCCCTTTGGGATTTGGGTCTGTGGCAGACTACTTCTCCCTACCTGTCCCTACAGGTGGAGAATCCCCGCCCCCAAGTTCTACCTCCCCTACGCTTGAGTCGAGGGCGGGACCTCCGTCCTCCGACTCCACCTCCTCCAGAATTGTGTCAAGCCAGAGTTTTATTGGCTGAGGTGTCCGAGGCGACCTGCGAGGGGGTACCTTGGGCGAGGCTCCCTTAGCGAGTGGACCTTTGGTTGGGACTTTGGCCCTCACAGCTCGTGGCTCCTCCACGACTTCTGGCTTCGGCTCCCTTCCCTCAGGCTCCGCCCCTTTGGGATTTGGGTCTGTGGCAGACGACTTCTCCCTACCTGTCCCTAAGAACATAAGAACATAAGAAATAGGAGCAGGAGTAGGCCAATCGGCCCCTCGAGCCTACTCCACCATTCAATAAGATCATGGCTGATCTGATCCTAACCTCAAATCTACTATCACTCTACATCCCACCCAAACCCATGTGATCGCCTGGGAGAGGCAAAAAACCAGATTAAAAAAACCAATGGCCAATTTGGGAGAAAAAAATCTGGGAAATTCCTCTCCGACCCATCTAGGCGATTAAAACTCGTCCAGGAGATCACTCTGTCCCTATATTTTCTACAGTACTTACCGTATGTAATGAGAAAGGATTAATTAGCAATCTTGTTGTGTGAGGCCCCTTGGGTCAGAGCGATCATAATATGATAGAATTCTTCATTAAGATGGAGAGTGAAGTATTTGACTCCGAGACTAGGGTCCTGAATTTAAATAAAGGAAACTACGATGGTATGAGGCGTGAGTTGGGTAGGATTGATTGGGGAATGTTACTCAAAGGGTTGATGGTGGATAGGCAATGGCAAACATTCAAAGATCGCATGGATGAACTACAGAATTTGTTCATCCCAGTTTGGCATAAAAATAAAACAAAAAAGGTGACTCAACGGTGGCTAACAAGGGAAATTAGGGATAGCATAGGATCCAAGGAGAGGACATATAAATTGGCCAGAAAAATCAGTAAACCTGAGGATTGGGAGCAGTTTAGGATTCAGCAAAGGAGGACAAAGGGATTTATTAAGAGGGGGAAAATAGAGTATGAGAGTAAACTTGCAGGGAATATAAAAACTGACTGTAAAAGCTATTATAGATATATGAAGAGAAAAAGATTGGTGAAGTCAAGCATAGGTCCCTTGCAGTCAGAATCAGGGGAATTTATAATGGGGAACAAACAAATGGCGGACCAATTAAATACATACTTTGGTTCTGTCTTCACAAAGGAGGACACAAATTATTGAATCCGTTGATTCTTAAAGTATGATGTTTTCCAATAACTAGACGGAGGCTGTAAATTAACAATCAACAGGTGTTTACTGGAGGAGGGTAGTCTAAAGACTAACAGTACAGAGGCATGCTCAAGGCTCATATACAGGTGTGGTCACTGCCGGTACTACAGTATACAGGAGCAGTAAAAGTAGTTCTCTCTTAAAGGTACATACACTACAACTCCTCCCCTTTTAGATTAACAGTACCCATAACATTCAAGTAACAGTTAACACTTTAACATGCACATTAAACTGAAATAGTCCATTTATAGATTCAGTCTTTGGGGTGGCTTCCTGATCCTTTCGGGATAGTGCCTTTCCTGAGGTTCTTGTTCTTGGTAAGGAGGCGATTCTGGCTCCCTTTCATTGGTTAGTTCATCAGTTTCCGCTGCTACTGTTTCTGGGGTAGATGCTACCGGTATGTCGGGTTCATCCCCAGGTATGCGAGACATGGGGTTGACTCATTCCTGTGACACTAGGATCTGGTCGATGTGGCATCTCACAATGTTCTCCCCGACATCCACTGTGTACATTAGTGGGCCCTGCCGTGTGCATATCATTCCGGGTTGCCATTTCTCTGTTCGGTAGTCGCGGGCCAAGACTGGTTGTCCTACATTGAAGCTCCTTGTCGGCTTCTCATTAATGTGCTGGAATTGCTTATCCTCAACATTCCTTCGCACATTTGGTCTGAGCAAATCCAGACGAGATCTCAACCTTCGGTTAAAGAACATCATGGCTGGGGTCTGGTTGGTAACTGCATGTGTCGCATTTCTGTAGGCTAACAGGAAATTGTCCACCTTATGCTGTAATGGAATTTCATCATCGCACATGGCCCTTATTGCCTTTTTAAAGGTTTGTACAAACCTCTCAGCCAATCCATTTGTGGCTGGATGAAACGGGGCGGATGTGTAATGCCTTACCCCATTCCTTTTCATAAATTTTCGAAACTCTTCGGACACAAACTGTGGTCCGTTATCAGAGCAAATCTGCTCTGGCAAGCCGTTCCTGGCAAATATGGTCCATAGGACTGCAATCATTTTCTCTGTAGTGGTGGAGGACATTTTGATCACCTCAGGCCATTTCGATTGCACATCCACTGCTATTAAGAACATTGAGTCCATGAATGGACCAGCAAAATCAATATGCACCCATTGCCATGGAGAGGAGGGCCACTCCCATGGGTGTAGAGGGGCATGTGGTGGTGCATTTTGGAGCTTCTGGCATCCTGAGCAGCTCTTTGTTAGGTCCTCGATTTGTTGATCGATCCCCGGCCACCACACATAAGCCCTGGCAAGGCTTTTCATTTTCATTCCTCCCAGATGGCCTTCGTGAAGCTCATTGAGCACTCTCTCCCTTAACTTGGGTGGAATTACCACTCGTGATCCACACATCACTGTCCCCTGGCATACTGACAGCTGTTCTCTTCTGGATGAGAATGCTGGCAACAGTGAGTCGCCATGTGTTGGCCATCCCTTCACCGTCAAATCATATACCCGAGACAGTGTCGAATCATTGCGGGTCTCCTTCTCTATATCCACGTTAGTTACTGGCAACCGTTCAATTATCGACAAATAAAATATTTCGATAGGGTCCACTGCTGGTGCTTCCTCCACAGTAGGCAGTGGCAGGCGTGATAGCCCATCAGCGTTTCCATGCTGTTTCGTGCCCTTATACTCTATTTCATATTGGTTTGCCCCTAGAAAAAGGGACCATCTTTGTAGCCATTGCGCAGTCATCACCGGAACGCTCTTCTTTGGATTAAAGATGGAGACAAGTGGTTGGTGGTCAGTCAGCAAGGTGAACTTCTGCCCATGCAGATAGTGGTTGAATTTTTTTACTCCCCATACTAGGCTGAGGGCCTCCCTGTCAATCTGGGTGTAGTTGCGCTCAGCTGAGGTTAGTGACCGAGACGCAAAGGCTACTGGCCTCTCCAACCCGTCTGGGAATTTGTGCGACAGCACCGCTCCAATACCATAGGGTGATGCATCACACGCCAACCGAATTGGTAGTGCTGGGTTGAAATGGGCCAACACCTCTTTTGATGTGATCAATTCTTTGCACTTCTGGAAAGCTCATTTACATTCGTCATTCCACTTCCATGGTACCCCTGTTTGCAGTAGGGTGTTCAGTGGGTGTAGTACTGTAGACAAATTTGGTAAGAACTTATGGTAGTAGTTCACCAGCCCGAGGAACGACCTCAGTTGTGACACATTTTCCGGTGCTGGAGCCTTGACTACTGCCTCAATCTTTTCAGGGGACTTATGTAACACCTCTTCATCAATAACGTGGCCACAATACGAGATCTGCTTCTGGAATAACCCGCACTTGTGGCAATTAGCTCGTAGACCATATTCCTTTAATCTAGTGAGCACCTTCTCCAGGTTGGTGAGGTGATCACTGTCATTTTCGCCCGTGACCAGGATGTCGTCCAAATAACACTGGGTCCCTGGAATCCCTTGCAGGACTTGATCCATTGCCCTTTGCCAAATAGCCGGAGCCGATGCTACCCCGAACACCAGCCAGTTGTATTGGTAGAGACCTTTATGAGTGTTGATCATGAGGTATTGTTTCAAGGCTTCTTCCACCTCCATTTGCAGGTACACCTGGGCCAGATCAATCTTGGTGAAGCGTTTACCTCCAGATAGCGAGGCGAAAATATCCTCAATCCGTGGAAGTGGATATTGTACCATGTGAAGGACTGGGTTCACTGTCACCTTAAAATCCCCACAGATGCGGACCTTCTTTGGTTCCCCAGGCATATTACTCAACGACCTCTTCATTACAGGAATGATGGGTGCAGCCCACTCGCTCCAGCCCACTTTGAACAGTACTCCTGAACGTTCCAACCCTTCCAGCTCTGCTTCGACGGCTGGTCGGATCGCATAAGGCACCGGTGTGGCCTTAAAAAACTTTGGGCTTGCATTTTCCTCTATTTTAATCGTTGCTGTTATGCCTTTTAATGTTCCGAGTCCCTCCTGGAAAACTTCTTGTGCATCAGTTATCATTTTTGACAGTCGTCCAGGTGTGACGTCATCATCCTTTTTGGCCTCAACCTTCAGTGCCTGTATGGAATGCCCATCTAATTGTATCTTCCGGATCCATTCACGTCCTAGTAGTGGTGGTCCTCCATCTGGCAATACATATAGGTCCATTTTGGGTATTTCCTGGCCTTTGTATATCACTTTCACCCTTATTTTTCCTTTGGGGTAGACTTTTTGCCCCGTGTACGTCTTCAAGACAATCTCTGTAGCTTTCAATGGTATATGTGAGAATAGCCGCTTGTAGTCCCTTTGGTTTATGACTGTTAGGGCTGATCCTGTGTCCAATTCCATTTCCACTTGGACTCCGTCTATCTTGAGCATGACCCACATAGTCTGGTGATCCTCCATTTTGATTACCTTATGTAGTTTCAGACAACCCAGCTCCTTGCTTCCGGAGTCTGTATCACTTTTCTGTTCATCTGAACTACTGTCCATCACCTTATGTACCTTTTTGTACTTCTCCTGTGGAGATTTCTTGCTGCTGGTTTTCTTCCCTGGCCTGCAGACTCTTGCTATGTGTCCTGCTTTTCCACACTGTCTGCACACTTGGTCCTTGAACCAACAATCCTTCTGGTCGTGTGTTGTTCTGCCGCAGCGATAACACTTCCCTGCTCCATATGACATTTCATTGGTGCCATATTCTTGCGGTCTCCATTATATCTCTGCAGTGCCCCGTGCGGCTGCTTCGTGTGATACTGCCATGCTGAAAGCCTTGTCCAGCGTAAGATCCTTTTCTGATAGAAGCCATTTCTGGGTTCCTTCACTTTGAAGCCCACACACAAACTTGTCCCTTAACGTATCTGCTAGTCCCAATCCAAACTGGCAGTGTTTCGATAGCTTGTGCAGTTCTGTTAAGTACTCAGCATTACTTTCGTCTTTATGCTGGTTCCTTTTGTGGAACTTAAATCTTTCTGCTATCAGCAGCGGTGTGGGGTTTAAGTGATCCTGTAGGATTTCCACTATGCTTTCGAAATTCTTATCCACTGGCTTCTCTGGGTTATTAGGTTTTGCAGTAAGCCATAGGTTTTTGCACCCATGGAATTTAACAAAACCAGTGCTTTCCTAGCATCTGGCACTTCATTCGCCTTGCAGTACACCTCAATGCGTTCCACATATGTCGCCCAATCTTCGACTTCATTGTCGAACGCAGTGATACTGCCACTCTTCGACATCCCTGGGTGTGATTAAACTGTCTAAAATGGCGTCTCCCGCGCTCTCCCTTCATCCCATGCTCGCCCTTCTTCTCCGCTGCGGCTTCTAAAATGGCGTCTCCCGTGCTCTCCCTTCTTCTCCGCGGCTCAATGGCGTCTCCCACGCTTCCTTTTTTTTTCCGCGGACGCTGTTCAGCCCTTGAGCCCTGGCTGCGCTCTGCACGTTCTCCTGTGCTTTACCCTCTCTCTCTTTTTGTTTTCCGTCGACGCCGCTCGGTCTTCAACCCCCCCGGCTGCGCCCTGTGCACTTCACCCTCTCTCTTACCCCATGGTCGGCTCCAGCCACCGCTGTCCGGGAAGGGTCTGCGCTGTACCTGTTGCCAGTGTGTTGCTGGATCGTCGTGGCTGGAGAACCAAGCCCAGCCCTCAACAGCCTCCCCTGCGATGTTCACTCTCTGCCGGATGACTGGGCGGTTGCTCATGGTCGACGCCCGTGCTTCTGGCCTCGACTTTCTTCCACCATCCTCCCGGAGCGAATCCTTGAAAGGAAATGCAGAGTTGCAGGTAGATTCGAATCAACCTCGTCGCCACTATTGAATCCGTTGATTCTTAAAGTATGATGTTTTCCAATAACTAGACGGAGGCTGTAAATTAACAATCAACAGGTATTTACTGGAGGATGGTAGTCTAAAGACTAAAAGTACAGAGGCATGCTCAAGGCTTATATACAGGTGTGGTCACTGCCGGTACTACAGTATACAGGAGCAGTAAAAGTAGTTCTCTCTTAAAGGTACATACACTACACAAATAACCTCCCAGAGATGTCGAGGAACATAGGGTCTAATGAGAGGGAGGAACTGAAAGAAATCAGCATTTGTAGGGAAATGGTGTTAGGGAAATTGACAGGATTGAAGGCCAATAAACCCCCAGGGCCTGATAATCTACATCCTAGGATACTTAAGGAAGTGGCCCTAGAAATAGTAGATGCATTGCTGGACATCTTCCAGAACTCGATAGAATCTGGAACAGTACACATGGATTGGAGGGTAGCTAATGTTACCCCACTATTCAAAAAAGGTGGTAGAGAGAAAATGGGGAATTATAGACTGGTAAGCCTGACATCGGTTGTGGGGAAAATGCTAGAGCCCATCATAAAAGATGTAATAGCAGAGCACTTGGAAAACAGTGACAGGATCAGACAAAGTCAACATGGATTTACAAAAGGTAAATCGTGCTTGACTAATCTACTGGAATTTTTTGAGGATGTAACTGGTAGAATAGATAAGGAAGAACCAGTGGATGTGGTGTATTTGGACGTTCAGAAGGCTTTTGATAAGGTCCCGCATAAGAGATTAGCGTGTAAAGTTAAGGCACATGGGATTGGGGGCAAGGTACTGACTTGGATAGAGAACTGGTTGGCAGACAGGAAGCAAAGAGTTGGAATAAATGGCTCTTTTTCCGAGTGGCATGCAGTGACTAGTGGGGTACCACAGGGATCGGTCCTAGGACCCCAGCTACTCACAATATATATAAATGATCCAGACGAGGGAACTAGATGTAATGTCTCCAAGTTTGCAGATGACACAAAGCTGGGTGGGCATGTGTGTTGTGAGGAGGATGCCGAGAAACTCCAGTATGATTTGGACAGGTTGGGTGATTGGGCAGAAGCATGGCAGATGTAGTATAATGTGGATAAATGCGAGGTTATCTACTTTGGTCACAAAAACAGGAAGGCAGATTATTATCTGAACGGCAATAGATTGGCAGAAGGGGAAGTGCAACGAGAACTGGGTGTCCTTGTGCACCAGTCGCTGAAGGTAAGCATGCAGGTGTAGCAGGTGGTTAAGAAGGCAAATGGTATGTTGGCCTTCGTAGCAAGAGGGTTCAAGTACAGGAACAAGGATGTCTTGCTGCAGTTGTACAGGGCCTTGGTGAGACCACACCTTGAATATTGTGTGCCATTTTGGTCGCCTTATCTGAGGAAGGATGTCCTTGCCATGGAGCGAGTGCAGCGAAGATTCACCAGACTGATACCTGGGATGGCAGGAATGACGTATGAGGAGAGATTGGGTCAATTGGGCTTATACTCGCTGGAGTTTAGAAGAATGAGAGGGGATCTCATTGAAACTTATAAAATTCTAACAGGACAAGACAGACTAGATGCAGGAAGGATGTTCCCGATGGTCGGGGAGTCCAGTTAAAAACTAACTCCAAAAGCTTTTATAAATATATCAAAAGGAAAAGACTGGTGAAAACCAAAGTTGGTCCATTGCAGTCAGATACGGGGGAATATATAATGGGAAATAAGGAAATGGCAGATCAACTAAATGCATACTTTGGGTCAGTCTTTACGAAGGAAGACACAAAAAACCTCCCTGGGATATCGGGAAAAATAGGGACATTGGCAAAGGAGGAACTGACGCAAATCAATATCTCTAAGGATATGGTGTTAAGGAAGCTAAAGGGATTGAAGGTGGACAAATCCCCAGGGCCTGATAACATGCATCCTAGGGTACTGAAGGAGGTGGCCCTAGAGATAGCGGATGCACTAAGGATGATTTTTCAGAATTCATTAGACTCGGGAACAGTGCCGATGGATTGGAGGGTAGCTAACGTTACCCCACTATTCAAAAAGGGGGGTAGGGAAAAAGCAGGTAATTACAGACCTGTAAGCCTTACATCAGTTGTGGGCAAAATGCTGGAGTCCATCATTAAGGATGAAATAGCGGAGCACTTAGCAAATGGGGACAGGATAGGACAGAGTCAACATGGATTTACAAAGGGTAAATCGTGCTTGACTAATCTATTGGAATTTTTTGAGGGAGTAACTGGTAGAATAGATGGGGGAGAGCCAGTAGATGTGGTGTACCTGGACTTCCAAAAGGCCTTCGATAAGGTCCCACATAAAAGATTAGCATGGAAAATTGAGGCTCATGGGATAAAGGGGAAAGTTTTGGCGTGGATAGGGAACTGGCTGTCAGATAGAAAACAGAGAGTTGGAATAAACGGCTCATTTTCTGAATGGCAGGCAGTAACAAGTGGGGTACCACAGGGATCTGTCCTGGGCCCCCAGCTGTTCACAATTTACATTAATGACCTGGATCAGGGAGTCGGATGCAGCATTTCCAAATTTGCAGACGACACTAAACTAGGAGGGGGGGTGGGCTCAGAGGAAGAGACCAGGAAGCTCCAGAGCGATTTGGACAGACTGGGCGATTGGGCGGATAAATGGCAGATGCACTATAATGTGGACAAGTGCGAAGTTATCCACCTTGGGTGCAGGAACGGGAGGGCAAATTATTATTTAAATGGCAATAGATTGGGAGAGGGGGAAGTACAGAGAGACCTGGGTGTTCTTGTACACCAGTCACTGAAGGCGAGCATGCAGGTGCAACAGGCGGTCAAGAAGGCAAACGGTATGCTGGCCTTCATAGCAAAAGGGTTAGAATACAGGAACAGGGATACCTTGCTGCAGCTGTACAGGGCACTGGTGAGACCACACCTCGAGTACTGTGTACAGTTTTGGTCGCCTCATCTGAGGAAGGATGTTCTTGCCATGGAGGGGGTGCAGCGGCGATTCACCAGGCTGATACCAGGAATGGCGGGAATGACCTATGAGGAGAGACTATGTAGTTTAGGGATGTACACACTGGAGTTTAGAAGATTGAGAGGGGACCTCATAGAAGTGTATAAAATTCTGACAGGTCTAGACAGACTGGATGCAGAAGGAATGTTTCCCTTGGCGGGTGAGAACAGAACTAGAGGACATAATTTAAGGATAAGGGCTAAACCATTTAGGACAGAGATGAGGGGGAATTTCTTCACTCAGAGAGTGGTGAACCTGTGGAACTCATTGCCACAGAGGGCAGTGTACGCCAGCTCATTAAATATATTTAAGAGGGAATTAGATATATTTCTACGGGCAAAAGGGGTTAAGGGTTACGGAGAGAAGGCGGGGACGGGATACTGAATTAAAGGATCAGCCATGATCTCATCGAATGGCGGAGCAGGCACGAAGGGCCGAATGGCCTACTCCTGCTCCTATCTTCTATGTATCTATGTATCTATGTAACCAGTGGTCACAGTCTAAGGATAAGGGGTAAGCCATTTAGGACAGAGATGAGGAGGAATTCCTTCACCCAGAGAGAGTGGTGAACCTGTGGAATTCTCTACCACAGAAGGCAGCAGAGGCCAATTCATTAAATAGTTTCAAGGAGTTAGATATATTTCTTAAGGCTAAAGGGATCAAGGGATATGGGGAGAAGGCAGGGACAGGGTACTGAATTTGGATGATCAGCCAAGATCTCATTGAATGGCGGAGCAGGCTCGAGGGGCCGAATGACCTACTCCTGCTCCTATCTTCTATGTTTCTAAGTTACTGTGGACATGCGGGACTTGCATGTTTACTCTGATAGAGGATCAATATAAGGTACGGAGGACAGAGAATCTGCTGACCTTATATTTCCGAATAAGGTATTAAAGTTGGTGACATGAGACTCTCAATTCTGCTAATTAATAAGACAAGGCATTATCTAGAATCTTACACCCCAAAGTCCCTCTGCTCCTCGAAACCTTTTAAAGTTTTACCATTTAATGTAGAAATCCTACTTTTTTCTTCCAGCCAAAATGCATCACCTTATAATTCACTGCGTTAAATTTCCTCTGACATCTCCCGGCCCCATTTACTAACCCGTGTATTCACACTGAAGTCACTTACAGTCCTCTTCACAGCTTCCCACTATCCCTATTTTGGTCTCATCTGGAGATTTTGATCTTGTTCTCCATGTAGCCAAGCCCATATCATAGAAACATAGAAAAATAGGAGCAGGAGTAGGCCATTCGGCCCTTCGAGCCTGCTCCACCATTCAATATGATCAAGGTTGATCCTCTATCTCAATAGCATATTTTCGTTCTCTCCCCATACCCATTGATGCCTTTTGTGTCTAGAAATCTATCTATCTCCTTCTTAAATATATTCAGTGACTTGGCCTCCACAGCCTTCGGTGGTAGAGAATTCCACAGGTTCCCCACCCTCTGAGTGAAGAAATTTCTCCTCATCTCAGTCCTAAATGTCCTACCCCGTATCTTGAGACTGTGACCCGTCGTTCTAGACCCCCCAGCCAGGGGAAACATCCTCCCTGCATCCAGTCTGTCTGGAGCATCCAGAGCGTGACCGGGGGGGAGGAGAGCGCGCGACCGGGGGGAGGGGAGCGAGCGACCGGGGGGAGGGGAGCGAGCGACCGGGGGGAAGGGAGTGAGCGACCGGGGGGAGGGGAGCGAGCGACCGGGGGGAGGGGAGCGAGCGACCGGGGGGAAGGGAGCGAGCGACCGGGGGGAAGGGAGCGAGCGACCGGGGGGGAAGAGAGCGAGCGACCGGGGGGAAGAGAGCGAGCGACCGGGGGGAAGAGAGCGAGCGACCGGGGGGAAGAGAGCGAGCGACCGGGGGCAAGAGAGAGCGCGACCGGGGGGAAGAGAGAGCGCGACCGGGGGGAAGAGAGAGCGCGACCGGGGGGAAGAGAGAGCGCGACCGGGGGGAAGAGAGAGCGCGACCGGGGGGGGGAAGAGAGAGCGCGACCGGGGGGAAGAGAGAGCGCGACGGGGGGGGAAGAGAGAGCGCGACGGGGGGGGGAAGAGAGAGCGCGACGGGGGGGGAAGAGAGAGCGCGACGGGGGGGGAAGAGAGAGCGCGACGGGGGGGGAAGAGAGAGCGCGACGGGGGGGGAAGAGAGAGCGCGACGGGGGGGAAGAGAGAGCGCGACGGGGGGGAAGAGAGAGCGCGACGGGGGGGAAGAGAGAGCGCGACGGGGGGAAGAGAGAGCGCGACGGGGGGGAAGAGAGAGCGCGACGGGGGGGAAGAGAGAGCGCGACGGGGGAAGAGAGAGCGCGACGGGGGGAAGAGAGAGCGCGACGGGGGGAAGAGAGAGCGCGACGGGGGGAAGAGAGAGCGCGACGGGGGGAAGAGAGAGCGCGACGGGGGGGAAGAGAGAGCGCGACGGGGGGGAAGAGAGAGCGCGACGGGGGGGAAGAGAGAGCGCGACGGGGGGAAGAGAGAGCGCGACGGGGGGGAAGAGAGAGCGCGATGGGGGGGAAGAGAGAGCGCGACGGGGGGGAAGAGAGAGCGCGACGGGGGGGAAGAGAGAGCGCGACGGGGGGGAAGAGAGAGCGCGACGGGGGGGAAGAGAGAGCGCGACGGGGGGGAAGAGAGAGCGCGACGGGGGGGAAGAGAGAGCGCGACGGGGGGAAGAGAGAGCGCGACGGGGGGGAAGAGAGAGCGCGACGGGGGGAAGAGAGAGCGCGACGGGGGGGAAGAGAGAGCGCGACGGGGGGGAAGAGAGAGCGCGACGGGGGGGAAGAGAGAGCGCGACGGGGGGGAAGAGAGAGCGCGACGGGGGGGAAGAGAGAGCGCGACGGGGGGAAGAGAGAGCGCGACGGGGGGAAGAGAGAGCGCGACGGGGGGAAGAGAGAGCGCGACGGGGGAAGAGAGAGCGCGACGGGGGGGAAGAGAGAGCGCGACGGGGGGGAAGAGAGAGCGCGACGGGGGGAAGAGAGAGCGCGACGGGGGGAAGAGAGAGTGCGACGGGGGGAAGAGAGAGCGCGACGGGGGGGAAGAGAGAGCGCGACGGGGGGGAAGAGAGAGCGCGACGGGGGGGAAGAGAGAGCGCGACGGGGGGGAAGAGAGAGCGCGACGGGGGAAGAGAGAGCGCGACGGGGGGGAAGAGAGAGCGTGACGGGGGGAAGAGAGAGCGCGACGGGGGGGAAGAGAGAGCGCGACGGGGGGGAAGAGAGAGCGCGACGGGGGGGAAGAGAGAGCGCGACGGGGGGGAAGAGAGAGCGCGACGGGGGGGAAGAGAGAGCGCGACGGGGGAAGAGAGAGCGCGACGGGGGGGAAGAGAGAGCGCGACGGGGGGGAAGAGAGAGCGCGACGGGGGGGAAGAGAGAGCGCGACGGGGGGGAAGAGAGAGCGCGACGGGGGAAGAGAGAGCGCGACGGGGGGGAAGAGAGAGCGTGACGGGGGGAAGAGAGAGCGCGACGGGGGGGGAAGAGAGAGCGCGACGGGGGGGAAGAGAGAGCGCGACGGGGGGGAAGAGAGAGCGCGACGGGGGGGAAGAGAGAGCGCGACGGGGGGGAAGAGAGAGCACGACGGGGGGAAGAGAGAGCGCGACGGGGGGGAAGAGAGAGCGTGACGGGGGGAAGAGAGAGCGCGACGGGGGGGGGGGAAGAGAGAGCGCGACGGGGGGGAAGAGAGAGCGCGACGGGGGGGAAGAGAGAGCGCGACGGGGGGGAAGAGAGAGCGCGACGGGGGGGAAGAGAGAGCGCGACGGGGGGAAGAGAGAGCGCGACGGGGGGGAAGAGAGAGCGCGATGGGGGGGAAGAGAGAGCGCGACGGGGGGGAAGAGAGAGCGCGACGGGGGGAAGAGAGAGCGCGACGGGGGGGAAGAGAGAGCGCGACGGGGGGGAAGAGAGAGCGCGACGGGGGGGAAGAGAGAGCGCGACGGGGGGAAGAGAGAGCGCGACGGGGGGAAGAGAGAGCGCGACGGGGGGGAAGAGAGAGAGCGACGGGGGGGAAGAGAGAGCGCGACGGGGGGGAAGAGAGAGCGCGACGGGGGGGAAGAGAGAGCGCGACGGGGGGGAAGAGAGAGCGCGACGGGGGGGAAGAGAGAGAGCGACGGGGGGGAAGAGATTGTCGCCTTACGAGATCGTCATGGGAAGACCACAGAGATTGCCCTTTTCGGCACCTTTAACAGCTAAACAAATGGACATTCATAAAATGGAGGAAGATATGTTGAGTTATTGTATTGCACTCACCAAATGCCTTTCTAGTTTCCATCAACAGGTAAAAGAAGCCCAGGTCGATCCCGTTGAAGGAAAGTGCCATACTTTCGAGCCAGGAGATAACGTCTACATAAAAATCTATGAGCGAAAGAATGGCCTTCAACCCAGATTTGAGGGACCCTTCCAGGTAATCCTGACCACAAACACCGCTGTAAAAGTAAAGGAGCGACCAACATGGATACACGCGTCCCATTGTAAGAAGGCATCAGTCGAAGACGATACACTGTCAGGATGAACTGGATTTGGACTCTAATAAGACTGTTCCCTTTGTTAACGATATGATAATCAAAGGAATCCAGAAAGTTTATTAGTCACCTCAATGGGGACGTTAAACAATACAAAAGGAGGTCTGCCTGGTCAAGGGAAGGAGGCACATGTGCAATCATAGGAACTGAATGTTGCACCTATATTCCAGATAGCTCAGAAAATATCACCAATTTGGTAAACCACATAAAGGAGGCCGTAAAGAAACTACACCAACCTGAACAATGGTCCATTTGGGATTGGATTTCAGGATGGGGAGGAGCATTAGGAAAGCACATTTTGGAAGTCTTAATTGCAATTGTGATGATAATAATTTTAATTAGTTTATTGATTGGCTGTTTAAAATTATTGTGTACAAAAGTCCTTTCCTTATTAACATCAACTCCTCCAGTACCCATGATGTCTGAATATGAGGATATTAAGGGTGAGACCTTTGATGTCGAATTTCTTAAACTTAGCGAAATAGATTGTCCTTAGTAAGGACAAAAGGGGGGTATGAGGAAATCTACATGATATAAGGGGTTAATTTCAGGTGCTTGCTGGGTAAAAGTTTTCAGACTTGACACCGGTCAAGTGTCGATGTGTAACTAGAGCTATTGCACGTACCTGGATTACAGCCAAGAACAGATGTCTGCCCACCTAATGAGAATGTAGAAGTGAAACAATGGGTTCCGTTTGAAGTACCCAGTGACTTAATAACTTGTTAGACCTAGTCTCCAGATACATGATTAAGATTAAAGAGGACCTCCGGTTACACGATTCATGCCCTGTTATAGATTAACGGTTGACTTATGTGTCCAGGATCCTTCTGTCAATATGTCATAAGACCTGATGATTAATCTAAAATGTATCCTGATAGAGGAACAAAGGAATGTCAATCAAACTTGTTTGTTACACTGTATAAATATGGAATGCTTACGCTGTATCATTGGAATAGTAGCCTCACCCCTTGAGTGGAGGTGCTGATTCCCCTTGCAAGTGAAATAAAAGGCCTGTCCGTCTGATGAATCCAAGAGCGTATTGAGTCATTACCCAGAGCTAAGAAGTATTCCACTTCAACACTCCCTCTCTCTCCCCCTCCTCCCCTCCCTCTCACCTCCTCCCTACCCACTTCCTCCCTCTCCCCCTCCCCACTCCCCCCTCCTCCTCCTCCTCCCCTCCCCTCTCTTCCCCCTCCCTCTTCCCCCCCTCCTCCCCTCCCTCTTCCCCCCTCCTCCCTCTCCCTCTTCCCCCTCCTCCTCCTCCCTCCCCCTCCCTCTTCTCCTCCTCCCTCCCTCTCTCTCTCCCTCCCTCTCCCCTCCTCCATCCTCCCTCTCCCCCTCCTCCCTACCCCCTTCCTCCCTCTCCCCCTCCTCCCTACCCCTTCCTCCCTCTCCCCCTCCTCCCTACCCCTTCCTCCCTCTCCCCCTCCTCCCTACCCCTTCCTCCCTCTCCCCCTCCTCCCTACCCCTTCCTCCCTCTCCCCCTCCTCCCTACCCCTTCCTCCCTCTCCCCCTCCTCCCTACCCCTTCCTCCCTCTCCCCCTCCTCCCTCTCCCCTCCTCCCTACCCACTTCCTGCCTCTCCCCTCCTCCTCCTCCCTCTCCTCACCCCTCCTCCCCTCCCCTCCCCCCTCCTCCCTACCCACTTCCTGCCTCTCCCCTCCTCCTCCCTCTCCTCACCCCTCCTTCCCTCCCCTCCTCCTCCCTACCCACTTCCTGCCTCTCCCTCCCCTCCCCTCCCCCCCACCTCCTCCTCCTCCCCCCCACCTCCTCCTCCTCCCCCCCACCTCCCCTCCCCTCCTCCTCCCCTCCCCTCCTGCCTGAGCCCTCATCCCCCGCTCCAATCCCTCTTTCTGCCCCGGGGCCCGGGCCTCGGCACCTGGATGAACGCGTTCCCTTGGACGCTTTTGGTGGCCTCGGCCATCACCCTGATGCCGTTGGCCGAGGCGAACACCCGCAAAGACATGGCCCAGCCGAGTCCAGCGCCCCGGTCAGCTCGAGGTCCGCAGCCGCCATTCAGCCGCAGGCCACAAAGCACCTGAGCCCAGCGCCGGCGATGGCTCCGCGGAGCTCCGTGCCGCCCCACGCACTGACATGGCCCTGCCCTCCCGAGCTGGCTTCAAGACCGCCGATTGTGGCTGTGAGAGACGGCCGGCGGGCCCGGTTGCTGGGGTAACCCTTCCCGCTCTCCAAGCCCCGCCCGCGATCCGCACTCCTGAGAGCCCCGCCAGAGCCGAGCGAGGAACAGAGAGAGACGCCGCATCTCAGCTGCTCCTGCTGTGCGCGCACCCTGTGTATGTCCCGTGACCCTCATGGCTGACGCCGTTGCCCCACTAATGAGCGGATAATGAGATGCTAATGAGCAGAATTTTGAACGTTTTTGGATACCACGGGCGCAATTTTTGTCCAGCCAAAACGTAAATACGCTTACGACCGTTTTGGAATGGTAAGCTTTCTTTTGATGTAATGCACGCGTAGGTACGCTCTATAACTTTCGAGTGTACAGCCGGACAGACGCACACCGAAGGACAGACAGATGTATCCGTTTATATATATAGATAGAAGATAGATGGATAGATAAAAAGGGAGACACTGTCCCTTTAAAATCAGTCATCCACGGGGGACGCGGTCCCTTTAATGAAAATCATATAGCAAAAGAGAGTGCCTGTCCCTTTAAGAGAACCCCCACCACTCCCATATTTCTCTTAAAGTGCTTGAAATTAATAATTTAAAATGCTGAAAATTAATATTAAGAAAATTAATTCAGGGAAAACAAATATTTTTACTCAAGTATTTGTTCCACAGGGTTTGTTATTTCATCAATTTAAAAGCGAGCTTTTCTTTAATAAAAAGTATCTTCTGCAAAACAAAATTAGTTTGAGCTGTAAAATGTGAAAGGAACATTAAAAATAAACTTTCCCAGGCTCACAGGTCCTGAGCCACTTTACAAAATGGCAGCGGGCCAATCCGTCCAATGAGCCGGTTCCAGGTCCCGCCTCCTCCTTCGCCGCGATTGGTTGGAGGACCAAAGCCCCTCGGTCGGTCCTCCAGGCTCAGCCGCCCCTCGCTCATTGGTGCAGAGCTCATGTCTATCATTGTACGACGGCGACGTCTTGAGGTGACTGGTTGGGTGAAGAGGGGGGTGGGCGCATGGGGCGCCAGCTCGCTCCTCCAGCCCTGCCCTGCTCGCTCCCTATTGGTCGGAAGCTCCCGTCAATCAGGCCCTGGGCCCGGGTCACGTGTCCCTGGAGCGCGCTCCGCCAAGCTGAAGAAGCTCCGCTCGGGGCCCGGATCCGCGGACTCTCAGGTTTGGATTCCCCTTTATTCTCTCCCCTCCTCTGATCTCAATCGGATCTGGGGGAAAACTCACTTTCCCTCACTGATTGCGGCTCTTCACCAACACTGACTTTACAAAGAAAGCCCCGCGCGGCAGCCTGGAGCTCAGGGGCCCAATGCGCAGGCGCGGGGGAGGATGAGTGACAGGGGCCCAGGGTGTGTGCTGAGCATGCGCAGTGCGGGCCGTGCGCCTGTGGAGCAGGAGAGGGCGGGGCCATGGGGCGCATGCGCAGTGTCAGCCACAGCTCAGCGCGGCGGCCAGAGCGCTTTCTGGAGCGCAGGGGCTTGTGGGGATTGCAGCCGCCATTACTGTTGATCCTTTCAACCAACCTGTGCAGCAGCTGGGGCCTGAAAATCAGCTTCACTGCCCCTGGGCTGGGAAAAGTGGAGATGTAAAACTGTGACCCCTGGTTCTAGAAACATAGAAGATAGGAGCAGGAGTAGGCCATTCGGCACCTCGAGCCTGCTCCGCCATTCAATGAGATCATGGCTGATCATCCAAATTCAGTACCCTGTCCCTGTCTTCTCCCCATATCCCTTTAGCCTTAAGAAATATATCTAACTCCTTCTTGAATATATTTAATGAACTGGCCTCAACTGCCTTGTGTGGTAGAGAATTCCACAGGTTCACCACTCTCTGGGTGAAGAAATTCCTCATCTCAGTCCTAAATGGCCTACCCTTTATCCTTAGACTGTGTCCCCTGGTTCTGGACTCCCCAACCATCGGGAACATCCTTCCTGCATCTGGTCCTGTTAGAATTTTATAAGTTTCAATGAGATTCCCTCTCATTCTTCTAAACTCCAGTGAGTATAAGCCCAATCGACCCAATCTCTCCTCATACATCATTCCTGCCAAGACGCTCCTTAAAACCCACCTGTGTGACCAAGCTTTTGGCCATCTGCCCTAATTTCTCCTTCTGTGGCTCGGGATCACATTTTTCAATGTCTTACAATCCGCCTGCGCAGCGCCTTGGGACGTTTTCCTACGTTAAAGGCGCTATAGAAATACAAGTTGTTGTTGTTCTCATCGTTGGAGGTGAGCTCTGAACAGGCCCCGCCCCCTCCCCCTACTCCGCATGCACCGCTCCAAGGTGAGCGCGGGCTCTGAACAGGCCCCGCCCCCTCCCCCTACTCCGCATGCGCTGCTCCAAGGTGAGCGCGGGCTCTGAACAGGCCCCGCCCCCTCCCCCTACTCCGCATGCCCTGCTCCAAGGTGAGCGCAGGCTCTGAACAGGCCCCGCCCCCTCCCCCTACTCCGCATGCGCCGCTCCAAGGTGAGCGCGGGCTCCGAACAGGCCCCGCCCCCTCCCCCTACTCCGCATGCGCCGCTCCAAGGTGAGCGCAGGCTCTGAACAGGCCCCGCCCCCTCCCCTACTCCGCATGCACCGCTCCAAGGTGAGCGCGGGCTCTGAACAGGCCCCGCCCTCTCCCCCTACTCCGCATGCGCCGCCGGGCCCCGCTCCCGAGGTTGAGCCGCTACCGCGCCTGCGCAGGGCCTCGCATTCTGGGGAAGGCCCGGGCAACCCCGAGATGCCGGATCACCGGCAGAAAGTGAGTTATGAGGGTTTTTTTTTTATATATAGCGAGAGAAGCGCGGGCGGGGAGATAAATAAAAAGAAAATACAAACCGGACCGTCCCAGCGCCCTCCCGGCATCGAGCGGTGCGGATTGAGCGGCCGCAGCCCCTTGTCTTCTGCAAGGAGCCGGACTGGGGCACGTCATCAACTCCACGGCGGTGTCTGACGGGAGCTCCGACCAATAGGGAGAGCGGGCGGAGCTTGGAGGACTGAGGTGGCAGCGGGTCCTCCAACCAATTGGGGTGCCCGAGGGGCGGGACTTCCTCCGCCTGCTTCTCCCGCTGCTGAGACAAGTGGAATGCAGCAGAGGGCGCTCTTCTGAGTTTGGGGCTCGGGCCTGTTAGTGGAGCAATGCAGAGGGAACTTTACTCTGCACTGGGCTTTACTCCCTCAGCACTGCACTGGAGTGGCAGCACAGAGTTTTAGACTCGAGTCTCTGGAGTGGGACTTCAACCCACAACCTTCTGACTCAGAGGAGAGAGTGCTGCCGCCTGAGGCACGGCTGACACTCTGTATCTATCCCGTGCTGTACCTGCCCTGGGAGTGTTTGATGGGACAGTGTAGAGGGAGCTTTACTCTGTATCTAACTCATGCTGTACCTGCCCTGGGAGTGTTTGATGGGACAGTGTAGAGGGAGCTTTACTCTGTATCTAACCCGTGCTGTACCTGCCCTGGGAGTGTTTGATGGGACAGTGTAGAGGGAGATTTACTCTCTCTCTAACCCATGCTGTACCTGCCCTGGGAGTGTTTGATGGGACATTGTAGAGGGAGCTTTACTCTGTATCTAACCCGTGCTGTACCTGCCCTGGGAGGGTTTGTTGGGACAGTGTAGAGGGAGCTTTACTCTGTATCTAACCCATGCTGTACCTGCCCTGGGAGGGTTTGTTGGGACAGTGTAGAGGGAGCTTTACTCTGTATCTAACACGTGCTGTACCTGCCCTGGGAGTGTTTGATGGGAGTGTAGAGGGAGCTTTACTCAGTATCTAACCCCGTGCTGTACCTGCCCTGGGTGTGTTTGATGTTGCTGAGAATGTTAAAATGATCCATTCCCCCACAATGACTTCCAGAACCTCGATGGTAATAAAACGCACAAAGTAACAGAAGCTTCTCTCCTGGACACAGATATTGAGAGGACAGGGAATGTCTGTAACAAGTCATCAATTAGCTCTCGTCTTATCTTAGTAACAAGGACTCAATCGACTGTGTGTTTCAAACAAAGCTGATTTACTGATATAGAATATTAAAATCCAGTCCAGTTATTGGGGTTTTAACATCCACAAATTATAAGATGGTCACCAATAAATCCAGGAGGGAATTCAGGAGAAACTTGTTTACCCAGAGAGTGGTGAGAATGTGGAACTCGCCACCACAAAGAGTACTTGAGGCTAAAAGTACAGATGCATTTAAGGGGAAGCCATGAGTGTGAAAGGAATAGGAGGATATGTTGATCGGGTTAATTGAAGTAGGGTGGGTGTGGGGCATAAACACTGGCATGGACCAGTTGGGCTGAATGGCCTGTTTCTGTGCTGTACATTCTATGTAACACCATGAACAGTCAAATCAAGGGAATCATCAGCACAACAGTTTTAAAGATTAAACAGCAGTACAAGAATTTATAAAACATTCATCCATTCCATGTTCATGTTGCCCCAGCTTTTTGCAGGGCCCTGCGCTACAGAACAATGTGAGCTCGCTGGTGTTTCAGCAGATGTGAAGACCGAGTGAACCCCTTCCCACACACAAGGCAGGTGAATGGCCTCTACCCAGTGTGACCTCGCTGGTGTCTCAGCAGGCTGCATGAATGAGTGGATCCCTTCCCACACACAGAGCAGGTGAACGATCTCTCCCCAGTGTGAACTCGCTGGTGTCCATTCAGATTACTGGAGCTTTTAAAGCGCTTCCCACAGACAGAACATGTAAACGGTCTCTCATCAGTGTGATATTGCTGGTGTTCCTTCAGATCCCTAGAGCCTTTAAAGCTCTTCCCACAGTCAGAACCTTTAAATGGTCTCGCATCAGTGTGAACTTGCTGGTGTCTCACCAGGCTTGGTGACTGAGTGAATCCCTTCCCACACACGGAGCAGGTGAACAGACTCTCTCCAGTGTGAACTCGCCGGTGTATCAGTAGGTGGGACGTCCAAGTGAATCTGTTCCCACACACGGAGCAGGTGAATGGCCTCTTTCCTGCTCCCTTCAGCTGGTGTCCCTTCAGCTCCTGGGAACTTTTAATGTTTTTTCCACAGGAGGGTGGCAGAATGAGAGAATCGCTTCAAAAACACGGAGCAGGTCAACGGTCTCTCATAGGCGTGGACAAGCTGGTGTCTCAGCAGCACGGATGGTGCAATTAATCCCGTCCTACACACGGAGCGGGTTAAAGGTCTCTTCCCTAGTGTGATCTTGCTGGTGTATCATCGGAGTGGATTACAGAGTGAATCCCTTCCTACACACGGGGACGGTGAACGGGCTCTCCCCAGTGTTTAGCCACTGGTGTCGCTTCAGGTACTTGTAGATTTTGAAGCTCTTCCCACACTCAGAACATTTAAAAGGTCTCTCATCAGTGTGAACTCGCTGGTGTGCCAGCAGACTGGAGGAGCGATTGAATCAGGTCCTGATGAATCGAGCGACTCTGTCTGTTCTTGACGTGATGTTCGGTCTGAGCTTCCTGGCTGTAAATGCTCCACTTCTAAAACCCTGTAAAAGGAGTGTAGAAAGGGGTAAGCGGGAGAATGTTGCCTCCTGTCCCCCTTTCCCAGCCCAGGGGCAGTGAAGCTGATTTTCAGGCCCCAGCTGCTGCACAGGTTACATACGAACATACGAATTAGCAGGAGTAGGCCACTCGGCCCCTCGAGCCTGCTCCACCATTCAATAAGATCATGGCTGATCTGATTACTCCACATTCCCACCTACCCCCGATAACCTTTCACCCCCTTGCTTATCAAGAATCTATCTACCTCTGCCTTAAAAATATTCAAAGACTCTGCTTCCACGGCCCTCTGAGGAAGAGAGTTCGAAATACTCACGACCGTCTGTAAGAAAAGATTTCTCCTCATCTCTGTCTTAAATGGGCGACCCCTTATTTTTAAACAGTGACCCCTAGTTCTAGATTCTCCCACAAGAGGAAACATCCTCTCCACATCCACCCTGTCCAGACCCCTCAGGATCTTATATGTTTCAATCAAGTCACCTCTTACTCTTCTAAACTCCAGCGATACAAGCCTCGCCTGTCCAACCTTTCCTCATAAGACAACACACCCATTCCAGGTATTAGTCTAGTAAACCTTCTCTGAACTGCTTCCAATGCATTTACATCCTTCCTTAAATAAGGAGACCAATACTGTACACAGTACTCCAGATGTGGTCTCACCAATGCCCTGTATAACTGAAGCATAACCTCCCTACTTTTGTATTCAGTTTCCCTCGCAATAAACAATAACATTCTATTAGCTTTCCTGATTACTTGTTGTACCTGAATACTAACCTTTTGCAATTCATGCATTAGGACACCCAGATCCCTCTGCATCTCAGAGCTCTGTAATCTCTCACCATTTAGATAATATGCTTCTTTTTTATCCTTCCTGCCAAAATGGACAACTTCACATTTTCCCACATTATGCTCCATTTGCCAGATCTTTGCCCACTCACTTAACTGATCTATATCCCTTTGTAGCCTCCTTATGTCCTCTTCACAATTTACTTTCCCACCTATCTTTGTGTCATCAGCAAATTTAGCAACCATGCCTTCGGTCCCTTCATCGAAGTTATTTATATAAATTGTAAAAAATTGAGGCCCCAGCACTGATCCCTGTGGCACACCACTCGTTACATCTTGCCAAGCAGAAAATGACCCATTTATGCCTACTCTCTGTTTCCTATTAGCTAGCCAATCTTCTAGCCATGCCAACATGTTACACCCTACACCATGAGCTTTTATTTTCCGCAATAACCTTTGATGTGGCACCTTATCAAATGCCTTCTGGAAATCTAAGTACAGTACATCCACCAGTTCCCCTTTATCCACAGCACATGTTACTTCCTCAAAGAACTCCAATAAATTGGTTAAACATGATTTCCCTTTCACAAAACCATGTTGACTCTGCCTGATTACCTTGAACTTTTCCAAGTGCCCTGTTATAACATCTTTAATAATAGCTTCTAACATCTTCCCGATGACAGATGTTAAGCTAACTGGCCTGTAGTTTCCTGCTTTCTGTCTCCCTCCCTTTTTGAATAAAGGAGTTACAGTCACTATTTTCCAATCTAATGGAACCTTCCCCGAATCTAGGGAATTTTGGAAAATTAAAACCAACGCATCAACTATCTCACTAGCCACTTCTTTTAAGACCCTAGGATGAAGTCCATCAGGACCCGGGGACTTGTCAGCCCACAGCTCCAACAATTTGCTCAGTACCACTTCCCTGGTGATTGTAATTTTCTTGAGTTCCTCCCTCCCTTCCATTTCCTGATTTACAGCTATTTCTGGGATGTTACTTGAATCCTCTATAGTGAAGACCGATGCAAAATACCTGTTCAATTCAACTGCCATCTCCTTATTTTCCATTATTAATTCCCCAGACTCACTTTCTATAGGACCAACGCTCACTTTGTTAACTCTTTTCTTTTTTAAATATCTATAGAAACTCTTACTATCTGTGTTTATATTTCTAGCTAGCTTTCTCTGGTACTCTCATTTTTCTCTCCTTATTAATCTTTTAGTCGTTCTTTGCTGTTTTTTATATTCTGTCCAATCTTCTGACCTGCCAGCCATCTTTGGACAATTATATGCTTTTTCTTTAAGTTTGATACTATCTTTAACTTTTTTAGTTAACCATGGATGGTGGGTCCTCCCCTTTGAATTTTTCTTTCTCGTTGGAATGTATCTATTCTGTGTATTCTGAAATATCCCCTTAAATGTCTGCCACTGCAACTCTATTGACCTATCCCTTAACCTAATTTGCCAGTTCACTTTAGCTAGCTCTGCTTTCATGCCCTCATAATTGCCCTTATTTAAGTTTAAAATACTAGTCTTGGACCCACTCGTCTCTCCCTCAAACTGAATGTAAAATTCAATCATATTATGATCGCTGCTACCTAGGGGCGCCTTCACTATGAAGTCATTAATTAATCCTATCTCACTGCACAATACCAGGTCTAGTATAGCCTGCTCTCTGGTTGGCTCCAGAACGTGCTGTTCTAAGAAACTATCCCAAAAACATTCTATGAACTCCTCATCTAGGCTACCTTTGCCCATCTGATTTTTCCAGTCTATATGTAGATTAAAATCCCCCATGATTATTGCCATACCTTTCTGACAAGCTCCCATTATTTCTTCCTTTATACTCCATCCTACCGTGTGGTTACTGTCAGGGGGCCTGTACACCACTCCCACAAGTGACTTCTTGCCTTTATCATTTCTCATCTTAACACGTTGGTGCAGCAAGCAATTAGGAAAGCAAATGGTATGTTAGTCTTTATTACAAAAGGATTGGAGTATAAGAGTAAAGTCTTACCGCAATTATATAGGGCCTTGGTGAGACCACACCTGGAGTATTGTGTACAGTTTTGGTCTCCTTACCTAAGGAAGGATATACTTGCCTTAGAGGGAGAGCAACAAAGGTTCACCAGACTGATTCCTGGGATGGGGGGATTGTCCTATGAGGAGAGATTGAGGAGACTGGGCCTATATTCCCAGGAATTTTGAAGAATGAGAGGTGATGTCATTAAAACATCTACAATTCTTACAGGGCTTGACAGGGTAGATGCTGGGAGACTGTTTCCCCTGGCTGGGGAGTCTAGAACCAGGGGTCACAGTCTCAGAATAAGGGGTCGGCCATTTAGGACTGAGATGAGAAGTTTCTTCACTCAGAGGGTGGTGAATCTTTGGAATTCTCTGCCCCAGAGGGCTGTGGAGGCTCAGTCATTGAGTATAATCAAGACTGAGAGATAGATTTTTGGACTCATGGGGAATCAAGGGATATGGGGATTGGGCGGGAAGGCGGAGATGAGGTAGAAGATCAGCCATGATCTTATTGAATGGCGGAGCAGGCTCGAAGGGCCGAATGGCCTGCTCCTGCTCCTATTTCTTATGCTCTTAAGAAAGCTGTTTGCTATAGCCTGCTGCCCCACGACAAATACACAGAGGATTTCAGTTACGTGGAGAGACTGGAGAAGCTGGGATTGTTCTCCTTGGAGCAGAGAAGGTGCAGCGGAGATTTAATAGAGGTGTTCAACACATGAAGGGTTTTGATAGAGTAAATAGGAGCATGGGAACAGGAGGAGCCAATTCAGCCCCTCCAGCCTGTTCCGCCATTCAATGAGATCATGGCTGATCTGTGTCTTAACTCCACCCACCTGCCTTGGCTCCATATCCCTTTGCTCCCTTGTCGAGTAAAAATCTATCGCTCTGGGATTTAAAATGATTAATTGAGCTGGCATCGACTGCTTTCTGTGGGAGAGGGTTCCACACTTCTACCACCCTTTGTGTGAAGAAGTGTTTCCCAACTTCTCTCCTGAATGGCCTGGCTCTGATTTTAAGGTGATGTCCCCTTGTCCTCGACTCCCCCACCGGCGGAAAAAGTTTCTCTCTATCTACTCTACCAATTCCTTTCAAAATCCTAAAATCCTCAATCACTCCTTAACCTTCTAGATTCCAGGGAACACAAGCCTAGTTTATGTAATCTCTCCCTCATAATCTAACCCTTGGAGCCCGGGTAACATTCTGGTGAATCTGTGCTGCACTCCTTCCAAGGCCAGTATATCCTTTCTGAGCTGCGGTGCCCAGAACTGTACACAGTGCTCCAGGGAGTTCCTGGGAGTTACTGTGCGTAGGTCCCTGAAGGTGGCGGGACATATTGAGAGAGTGGTTAACAAAGCATATGGGATCTTGGGCTTCATAAATAGAGGTATTGAGTACAAAAGTAGAGAAGTTATGCTGAACCTTTATAAAGCGCTGGTTAGGCCACAACTGGAGTATTGCGTCCAGTTCTGGTCACCACACTTTAGGAAGGATGTGAAGGCCCTTGAGAGGGTGCAGAGGAGATTTACCAGAATGGTTCCGGGGATGGGGGATCTTAGCTACAAGGACAGGTTGGAGAAGCTGGATTTGTTTTCATTAGAGCAAAGGAGGTTGAGGGCTGATTTGATAGAGGTGTACAAGATTATGACGGGTTTGGATAGGCTAGACGGGGAAAGGCTGTTCCCACGAGTTGATGGGACAAGGACTAGGGGACACAGATTTAAGGTTTTAGGCAAGAGATACAGGGGGGATGTGAGGAAAAACTTTTTTACACAGCGAGTTTTGATGACCTGGAACTCGCTGCCGACGGAAGTGGTGGAAGCGGAGACGCTCAATGTTTTCAAGGGGAGGCACGAGGGAAATAAACTTGCAGGGCTACGGGGATAGAGCGGGGGAGTGGGACTGACTGGATTGCTCTACAGAGAGCCGGCACGGACTCGATGGGCCGAATGGCCTCCTTCTGTGCCGTTATGACTCTGTGACTCTCTGGGATCTAACCCGAGCTTTGTGAAGAAGTTAAGCCTGGTCAAAGAGGTAGGTTTGAAGGAGCGTCTTAAAGGAGGAAAGAGAGGTGGAGAGGTTTAGGGAGGGAATTCCAGAGCTTAGGGCCCAGGCAGCTGAAGGCACGGCCAATGGTGGAGCGATTAAAAACCAGGGATGCTCAAGAGGCCAGAATTGGAGGAGCGCAGAGATCTCTTTTGGTCGGGGCGGGGGGGGGGGGGTGGGGGGTGGGGGTTGGGCGGGTGGTGGCTGGAGGAGATTGCAGAGATGGGGACGGGGGGGGGGTGAGGCCACGGAGGGATTTGCACCAGGATGAGAATTTTGAAATCGATTGTACAACAGTTCTCCACCCAGATTTCATCCTCTGTCAGCCTGACTGTCTACCCTGACTGTAACTGGCAGAATAGATAAGGGAGATAAGTGGATGTGGTGTATTTGGGACTTTCAGAAGGCTTTCGATAAGGTCCAAAATAAGAGATTAGCGTGCAAAGTTAAGGCACATGGGATTGGGGGCAAGGTATTGACTTGGATAGAGAACTGGTTGGCAGACAGGAAGCAAAGAGTTGGAATAAACGGTTCTTTTTCCGAGTGGCAGGCAGTGACTAGTGGGGTACCGCAGGAATCGGTCCTTGGACCCCAGCTAGTCACAATATATATTAGTAATCTAGACAAAGGAACTAGATGTAATATCTCCAAGTTTGCAGATGACACAAAGCTGGGTGGGCGTGTGTGCTGTGAAGAGGATGCTGAGAAACTCCAGTATGATTTGGACAGGTTGGGTGATTGGGCAGATGCCTGGCAGATGCAATATAACATGGATAAATGTGAGGTTATCCACTTTGGTGGCAAAAACAGGAAGGCAGCTTATTATCTGAACGGCAATAGATTGGGAGAAGGGGAAGTGCAATGAGACCTGGGTGTCCTTGCGCACCAGTCGCTGAAGGCAAGCATGCAGGTGCAGCAGGCGGTTAAGGCGGCAAATGGTTTGTTGGCCTTCGTAGCGAGAGGGTTCGAGTACAGGAACAAGGATGTTTTGCTGCAGTTGTACAGGGCCTTGGTGAGACCGCATCCTGAGTATTGTGTGCAGTTTTGGTCGCCTTATCTGAGGAAGGATGTTCTTGCCATGGAGGGAGTGCAGCGAAGATTCACCAGGCTGATACCTGGGATGGCAGGAATGACGTATGAGGAGAGATTGGGTCGATTAGGCTTATACTCGCTGGAGTTTAGAAGACTGAGAGGAGATCTCATTGAAACGTATAAAATTCTAACAGGACTAGACAGACTTGATGCAGGAAGGATGTTCCCGATGGTCGGGGAGTCCAGAACCAGGGGTCACAGTCTACGGATAAGGGGTAAGCCATTTAGGACAGATGAGGAGGAATTTCTTCACCCAAAGAGTGGTGAATCTGTGGAATTCTCTATCACAGAAGGCAGTTGAGGCCAATTCATTAAATATATTCAAGAAGGAGTTAGATATATTTCTTACGGCTAAAGGGATCAAGGGATATGGGGAGAAGGCAGGGACAGGGTACTGAATTTGGATGATCAGCCATGATCTCATTGAATGGCGGAGCAGGCTCGAGGGGCCGAATGGCCTACTCCTGCTCCTATCTTCTATGTTTCTATGTTTAATGGAATGGGCGGACATGTGGGAGATGAAATTTAACGCAGAAAAGTGCAAAGTGATACATTTTGGTGGGAAGAACAAGGAGAGGAAATATAAACTAAAGGGTACAATCCTAAAGTGGGTGCAGGAACAGAGCGACCTGGGGGTATGTGTGCACAAATCGGTGAAGGTGGCAGGGCAGGTTGAGAAAGCGGTTAAAAAAGCATACGGGATCCTGGGCTTTATAAATAGAGGCATAGAGTCCAAAAACAAGGAGGTTATGATGAACGTTTACGAAACACTGGTTCGGCCTCAACTGGAGTATTGTGTCCAATTCTGGGCACCGCACTTCAGGAAGGATGTGAAGGCTTTAGAGAGGGTGCAGAAAAGATTTACCAGAATGGTTGCAGGGATGAGGGACTTCAGTGACGTGGAGAGACTGGAGAAACTGGGGTTGTTCTCCTTAGAGCAGAGAAGGTAGAGAGGAGATTTGAAAGGGTTGTTTAAAATCATGAGGGGTCTGGACAGAGTAGATAGAGAGAAACTGTTTCCATTGGCGGAAGGGTCGAGAACCAGAGGACACAGATTTAAGGGGATTGGCAGAAGATCCAAAGGCGACATGAGTAAAAACTTTTTTACGCAGCGAGTGGTTAGGATCTGGAATGCGCTGCCTGAGAGGGTGGTGGAGGCAGATTCAATCACCGCTTTCAAAAGGGAATTGGATAAGTACCTGAAGGAAAACAATTTGCAGGGCTACGGGGAAAGGGCGGGGGAGTGGGACTAGCTGAGAGTCGGCACGGGCTTGACAGGCCGATTGGCCTCCTTCTGTGCTGTAACCACTCTGATTCTATAGGAGCAGGAGTCGGCCATTCAGCCCCTCGAGCCTACTCCGCCATTCAATAAGATCATCGACCCCAACTCCACTTTCCCGCCCGATTCCCATATCCCTCGATTCCCCGAGAGCCCAAACACCTATCGATCTCAGCCTTGATTATACTCATCGATTGAGCCTCCACAGCTCTCTGGGGCAGAGAATTCTAAAGATTCACCGCCCTCTGAGTGAAGAAATTCCTCCTCACCTCAGTCTTAAATGGCCGACCCCTTATCCTGAGACTGTGTCCCCTGGTTCTAGACTCTCCAGAACTTCAGCCAGGCAAAGCTGCGATCGGTCACTGCAAGAACGGTTAAATGTTTAAAAATGAAACAACAACAACTTGTATTTCTATAGCGCCTTTAATGTAGTAAAACGTCCCAAGGTGCTTCACAGGAGCATTTTAAGACAAAAAAAATTTGACACCGAGCCACATAAGGAGAAATTAGGGCAGGTGACCAAAAGCTTGGTCAAAGAGGCAGGTTTTAAGGAGCGTCTTAAAAGAGGAAAGAGAGGTAGAGAGGCGGAGAGGTTTAGGGAGGGAATTCCAGAGCTTAGGGCCGAGGCGGCTGAAGGCACGGCCACCAAAGGTTGAGCGATTATAATCAGGGATGCTCAAGAGGGCAGATTTAGAGGAGCACAGATATCTCGGGGGGATTGTGGGGCTGGCGGAGATTAGAGAGATAGGAAGGGGCGAGGAGGGATTTAAAAACAAGGATGAGAATTTTGAAATCGAGGCATTGCTTAACCGGGAGCCAATGTAGGTCAGCGAGCACAGAGGTGATGGGTGAACGGGACTTGGCGTTGAGTTACGACACGGGTAGTTTTGGATGACCTCAAGTTTACGTGGGCTGGAATGTGGGAGGCCAGCCAGGAGTGCGTTGGAATAGTCGAGTCTCGAGGTAACAAAGGCCCAGGTGAGGGTTCCAGCAGCGGATGAGCTGAGGCAGGGGCGGAGACGGGCGATGTTACCGAGGTGGAAGTAGGCGGTCTTTGTTATGCTGCGGATATGTGGTCGGAAGCTCATTTCAGGGTCAAATATGACACCAAGGCTGCGAACAGTGTGGTTCAGCCTCAGACAGATGTTAGGGAGAGGGATGGAGTCAGTGGCTAGGGAACAGAGTTTGTGGGGTGTCTGCCCTTTAACTACAATTCATAGAATCATAGAAATTTACAGCACAGAAGGAGGCCATTTGGCCCATCATGTCTGTGCCGGCCGACAAAGAGCTCTCCACACTAATTCCACTTTCCAGCACTTGGTCCGTAGTCTTGTAGGTTACGGCACTTCAAATGCATATCCAAGTACTTTTGGTTTCTGCCTCTATCACCCTTTCAGGGAGCGAGTTCCAGACCCCCAAAAGATCCCCTCAAATCCCCTCTAAACCTCCGACCAATTACTTTAAATCTATGCCCCCTGGTTATTGATCTGTCTGCTAAGGGAAATAGGTCCTTCCTATCCACTCTCTCTCTGCCCCTCATTATTTTATACACCTCAATCAGGTCTCCCCTCAGCCTCCTCTGTTCCAAAGAAAACAACCCCAGCCTATTCGATAAGGTCCTGCATAAGAGATTAGCATGTAACGTTAAGGCACATGGGATTGGGTGCAAGGTACTGACTTGGATAGAGAACTGGTTGGCAGACAGGAAGCAAAGAGCTGGAATAAATGGGTCTTTATCTGAGTGGCAGGCAGTGTCTAGTGGGGTACCGCAGGGATCGGTCCTTGGACCCCAGCTATTCACAATATATATTAATGATCTGGACAAGGGAACTAGATGTAATATCTCCAAGTTTGCACACGACACAAAGCTGGGTGGGCGTGTGTGCTGTGAGGAGGATGCCGAGAAACTCCAGTATGATTTGGACATGTTGGGTGATTGGGCAGATGCATGACAGATGCAGTATAATGTGGATAAATACGAGGTTATCCACTTTGATGGCAAAAACAGGAAGGCAGATTATTATCTGAACGGCAATAGATTGGGAGAAGGGTAAGTGCAATGAGACCTGGGTGTCCTTGTGCACCAGTCGCTGAAGATAAGCATGCAGGTGCAGCAGGCGGTTCAGAAGGCAAATGGTATGTTGGCCTTCATAGCGAGAAGGTTTGAGTACAGGAACAAGGACGTCTTGCTGCAGTTGTACAGGGCCTTGGTGAGACCACATCCTGAGTATTGTGTGCAGTTTTGGTCGCCTTATCTGAGGAAGGAGGTTCTTGCCATGGAGAAAGTGCAGCGAAGATTCACCAGACTGATACCTGGGATGGCAGGAATGATGTATGAAGAGAGATTGGGTCGATTAGGCTTATATTTGCTAGAGTCTAGAAGAATGAGAGGGGATCTCATTGAAACGTATAAAATTCTAACAGGACTGGACAGACTAGATGCAGGAAGGATGTTCCCGATGGCGGGGGAGTCCAGAACCAGGGGTCACAGTCTAAGGAGTAAGCCATTTAGGACTGAGAGGAGGAGGAATTTCTTAACCCAGAGAGTGGTGAACCTGTGGAATTCTCTACCACAGAAGGCAGTAGAGGCCAATTCATTAAATATATTCAAGAAGGAGTTAGATATATTTCTTAAGGCTAAAGGGATCAAGGGATATGGGGAGAAGGCAGGGACAGGGTACTGAATTTGGATGATCAGCCATGATTGCATTGAATGGTGAAGCAGGCTCGAGGGGCCGAATGGCCTACTCCTGCTCCTATCTTCTATGTTTCTATGTTTCCCCAGGTATTTAAAGGGGCAGTGCCTCTCTCTTTCTGTATCATGTAAGAGCAGGGAGGTTCTGCTTGAACTGTACAAAAACACCAGTTAGGCCACCGGCTAGAGTGCTGCGTGCAGTTCTGCTCGCCCCATTGCAGGAAAGATGTGACTGCTCGAGACGGGAGATTTACAAGAATGTTGCCAGGACTAGAGAATTTCAGCTACAAGGAAAGATTGAATACATAGAAACATAGAAGATAATCTACATCCTAGAGTAAATCCATGTTGACTTTGTCTGATCCGGTCACCGTTTTCCAAGTGCTCTGCTATTACGTCTTTTATAATGGACTCCAGCATTTTCCCCACTACCGATGTCAGGCTTACCGGTCTGTAAGTCCCCGTTTTCTCTCTACCACCTTTTTTGAACAGTGGGGTAACATTAGCTACCCTCCAATCCATGGTACTGTTCCAGAGTCTATCGAATTTTGGAAGATGACCAGCAATGCATCTACTATTTCTAGGGCCACTTCCTTAAGTACCCTAGGATGTAGATTATCTTCTATGTTTCTATGTATTCAATCTTTCCTTGTAGCTGAAATTCTCTAGTCCTGGCAACATCCTCGTAAATCTCCCGTCTCGAGCAGTCACATCTTTCCTGCAATGGGGCGAGCAGAACTGCACGCAGCACTCTAGCCGCTGGCCTAACTGGTGTTTTGTACAGTTCAAGCAGAACCTCCCTGCTCTTACATGATACAGAGAGAGGCACTGCCCCTTTAAATACCTGGGGGGCGCCCATTCCCCTTTAAATGGCCAAGCAAATTTTCTGTTGAAAAGGGGCCGCAGTCCCCTTTGACTCACCCTCTCACCCACCACAAATACTCACGAGAGAGAGAGAGAGGAGGAAGAATGCTGGTCTTTGTCCCTTTAAAAGTGGCTGCCCACCAAAATGTTCACAGCACCAGGGCTCTTTGTTCTGGATAAAAGTCAAAAAGAGAACAGGTTCACTTATTTTTAAATGAATGCAGTTGATGAATAGCCTTGCAATAAAGGTAATGCAAAGGAATAAACACTCACAAGCTGGGTTTTTTTCCACCCCCTCCTCCCCTTCCCTTTAACAGCTCCTGCAGACAATGAAAGCAGGAAAGCGGCCTGCAGCCCACCGAGGTCCCGCCCCCCTCCCTCCCGCGCCGCCATTGGTTGGAAGACCGTCAGCCCGCCCGGTCCTCCCAGCGTTTTCCGCGCTCCTGATTGGCGGGCGCCTCGCGTCAATCACACCCCCCCTCCGATTACGCGCTGACGCCAACACGCAACGCCCAGGGGTCGGTTGGATCGGCGCACGCCACCGCAAGGTAAAAAAAAAGACACCCCACACAAATGAGGAAAAACAAGAATAATAATAATCGCACTTTAGAAAGCAGCTTGTATTGTGAAGCTTGTGCCCCTTTGCCAGGCCCGCTGCCTGCGGCCCCTCTCCCAGATTCCAGCCCCAGCTCTGTGTTGACCTCATCTCCTCTGGAGATCTTCCCCCCGCTGCCACCAACCTCATAGTTCCCCAACCCCGCACAGCCCGCTTCTACCTCCTTCCCAAGATCCACAAACAGGACTGCCCTGGTAGACCCATCGTTTCAGCCTGTTCTTGCCCTACGGAACTTATCTCTTCCTATCTTGACTCTATCTTTTCTCCCCTTGTCCAGTCTCTTCCCACCTACATCCGCGACTCTTCGGACGCCCTCCGCCACTTTAACAGTTTCCAGTTTCCTGGCCCCAACCGCTTCCTTTTCACCATGGACGTACAATCCCTCTACACCTCCATCCCCCACCCGGATGGCCTGAGGGCACTCCGCTTCTTCCTTGAACAGAGGCCCGACCAGTCCCCATCCACCACGACCCTCCTCCGCCTGGCTGAACTTGTTCTCACATTGAACAATTTCTCCTTTAACTCCACTCATTTCCTCCAAATCAAAGGTGTTGCCATGGGTACCCGCATGGGTCCTAGCTATGCCTGCCTTTTCGTGGGCTATGTGGAACAATCTTTGTTCCAGTCCTACTCGGGTCCCCTCCCTCACCTCTTTTTCCGATACATTGATGACTGTATTGGTGCCGTTTCCTGCTCTCGCCCCGAACTTGACAATTTCATTCACTTTGCCTCCAATTTCCACCCTTCCCTCACCTTCACATGGTCCATCTCTGACTCTTCCCTTCCCTTCCTCGACTTCTCCGTCTCCATCTCTGGGGATAGGTTATCGACCAATATTTACTACAAGCCCACTGACTCCCACAGCTACCTGGACTACACTTCCTCCCACCCCGCTTCCTGTAAGGACTCTATTCCATTCTCCCAGTTTCTCCGCCTCCGCCGTATCTGCTCCGACGATGCCACCTTCCACACCAGTGCTTCAGACATGTCTTCCTTTTTCCGCAACCGAGGATTCCCCTCTACCGTGGTGGACACTGCCCTCGACCGTGTCAGTTCTATCTCCCGCACCTCTGCCCTCACCCCTGCCCCTCCCTCCCAGAACCACGATAGGGTTCCCCTTGTCCTCACCTTTCACCCCACCAGCCTCCACATTCAACGGATCATCCTCCGGCATTTCCGCTACCTCCAAAGTGATCCCACCACCGAACGTATCTTCCCCTCCCCTCCCCTTTCAGCATTCCGCAGGGACCACTCTCTCCGAGACACCCTAGTCCACTCCTCTATCACCCCCAACAGCCCTTCCCCTTCGCCTGGCACCTTCCCGTGCAAGCGGAGGAGATGTAACACCTGCCCCTATACCTCCCCCCTCCCCACTGTCCAGGGCCCCAAACACCCCTTCCAGGTGAAACAGCGATTTACTTGTACTTCTCGCAATCTAGTATACTGTATTCGCTGCTCACGATGCGGTCTCCTCTACATTGGGGAGACCAAACGCAGATTGGGTGACCGCTTTGCGGAACACCTCCGTTCAGTCCGTAAGGGTGACCCCGAGCTTCCTGTCGCCTGTCATTTCAATTCACCGCTCCATTCCCACTCGGACCTCACCGTCCTTGGCCTCTTGTACTGTTCCACGGAAGCTCAACGTAAACTCGAGGAACAGCACCTCATCTTCCGATTAGGCACTCTGCAGCCTTCCGGTCTCAATATCGAGTTCAACAATTTCAGATCATAACCTCGGCCCCCATTTCATTTTTACTTATATTTTTCCACTCCTTTCCTTCCCCCCCCCTTTCCTTTTGTTTCTCTCTCACACCTGGCAGCTATCTTTCGCCCTGCCAGCACACTTTACACCTAATCCCAGCCTATTACCATCTCGTCTAGCTTCTAATCTCTTTTACTTCTTTTGGTTCTTTTATTCTTTTGTCCGATCGCAGCCCTGCCTTCGATCTAGTTCCTTTTCTCTCCAGTTTTGAAGAAGGGTCAAACCCGAAACGTCAACTCAAATTTCTCTCCACAGATGTTGCCTGACCTGCTGAGTTTTTCCAGCATTTTCTGTTGTTATTTCTGTGTTGACTGAGCTGCTCTCACCTGGGGACACCGCGTCACAATCGGCCCCAGCGCACCTGAGCTGGAGAGGAGGCCCCGCCCCCTTGCCGCGCCGCCATTGGTTGGAGGACCAGGCCGCCCAGTTCAGTCCTCCCACCTCAGCCCTCTTCCTATTGGTCAGCGCTCCCGTCAGTCAGAATCACATTGCTCCGGCTCACTGCGCCCCCCCCCGCGCGGCTCAATCTGCTCCGTTCGGTGTCCGCGGAGGTCCCGCCCGACTCTCAGGTTTGGTTTTTCTCGTATTTTACTTTATAATCTCGCTCTCCGCTCCCCCCTCACCTCGATTTAAATCGATTCCCCAACACTTTAACCCGGCCGCTGATTCCGCCTCTTCCCCGGGCCCGGCCTTCCGGTTGCTGCCCGGAGGGCCCGCGCAGGCGTACTGGCAGCCTCGATTTGTGGTGAGAGGGCTGAATGAGCATGCGCGGCCCCGCCTCTCCACATTTAAAGGGACACCCACCCCCTCCACATTTAAAGGGACACCCACCCCCCTCCACATTTAAATGGGCACCCACCCCCTCCACATTTAAAGGGACACCCACCCCCTCCACATTTAAAAGTACTCCCTCCCCCCTCTCATGTCCTCTACTGTGGAGGAGGAATTCCTGGAGTGTTTACGGGATGGTTTCCTGGACCAATATGTCGAGGAACCAACCAGAGATCAGGCCATCTTAGACTGGGTATTATGTAACGAGAAAAGATTAATTAGCAATCTTCTTGTACGAGGCCCCTTGGGTCGGAGTGATCATAATATGATCGAATTCTTCATTAAAATGGAGAATGAAATTGTTGACTCAGAGACTAGGGTCCTAAATTTAAATGAAGGAAACTACGATGGCCTGAGGCGCGAGTTGGGTAGGATTGATTGGGGAATGTCACTCAAAGGGTTAACGGTGGATAGGTAATGGCAAACATTCAAAGACCGCAAGGATGAACTGCAGAATTTGTTCATCCCAGTTTGGCATAAAAATAAAACAAAAAAGGTGACTCAACCGTGGCTAACAAGGGAAATTAGGGATAGCATAAGATCCAAGGAGAGGACATATAGATTGGCCACAAAAAGCAGTAAACCTGAGGATTGGGAGCAGTTTAGGATTCAACAAAGGAGGACAAAGGGATTAATTAAGAAGGGGAAAATAGAATATGAGAATAAGCTTGCAGGGAACATAAAAACTGACTATAAAAGCTTTTATAGATATGTGAAGAGAATAAGAACATAAGAAGTAGGAACAGAAGTAGGAGCAGAAGTAGGCCATACGGCCCCTCGGGCCTGCTCCGCCATTCAATAGGATCATGGCTGATCCGAACCTAGACTCACGTCCACTTCCCTGCCTGCTCCCCGTAACCCCTAATTCCCTTATCAGTTAGGAAACTGTCTATCTCCGTTTTAAATTTATTTAATGTCGCAGCTTCCACAGCTCTCTGAGGTAGCAAATTCCATAGATTTACTACCCTCTGAGTGAAGATGTTTCTCCTCATCTCAGTTTTGAAACGGCAGCCCCTTATTCTAAGATTATGCCCCCTAGTTCTAGTCTCACCCATCAGTGGAAACATCCTCACCGCATCCACCCGATCAAGCCCCCTCACAATCTTATATGTTTCGATAAGATCGCCTCTCATTCTTCTGAACTCCAATGGGTAGAGGCCCAACCTACTCAACCTTTCCTCATAAGTCAACCCCCTCATCTCCGGAATCAACCAAGTGAACATTCTCTGAACTGCCTCGAGAGCAAGTATATCTTTTCTTAAATATGGAAACCAAAACTGCACGCAATATTCCAGGTGTGGCTTCACCAGTACCCTATATAACTGAAGCAAGACTTCCCTGCTTTTATACTCCATCCCCCTTGCAATAAAAGCCAAGATTCCATTGGCCTTCCTGATCACCTGCTGTACCTGCATACTAACCTTCTGTGTTTCATGCACCAGGACCCCCAGATCCCTTTGTACTGTAGCACTTTGCAGTTTCTCTCCATTTAGATAATAACTTGCTCTTTGATTTTTTTCTGCAAAGGTGCATAACCTCACACTTTCCAACATTATATTCCATCTGCCAAATTTCTGCCCACTCACTTAGCCTGTCTATGTCCTTTTGCAGGTTTTTTATGTCCTTCTCACTCACTGCTTTCCCTCCCATCTTTGTATCGTCGGCAAACTTGGATATGTTGCACTTGGTCCCCTCCTCCAAATCGTTAATACAGATTGTAAAGAGTTGGGGTCCCAGCACTGACCCCTGCGGAACACCACTATTTACTGATTGCCAACCCGAGAATGAACCATTTATCCCAACTCTCTGTTTTCTGTTAGATAGCCAATCTTCCACCCATGCCAGTATATTACCCCAATCCCGTGATTTTTTATCTTGTGCAGTAATCTTTTGTGTGGCACCTTGTCAAATGCCTTTTGGAAGTCCAAATACACCACATCCACTCGTTCCCCTTTATGCACCCTGTTTGTTACATCCTCAAAGAATTCGAGCAAATTTGTCAAACATGACTTCCCCTTTATAAAACCATGCTGACTCTGTCTGATTAAATTATGCTTATCCAAATGTCCTGTTACTGCTTCCTTAATAATGGACTCCAACATTTTACCAACCACAGATGTTAGGCTAACTGTTCAATAGTTTCCAGCCTTTTGTCTACCTCCCTTTTTAAATAAGGGCGTTACATTAGCAGTTTTCCAATCTGCTGGGACCTTACCTGAATCCAGGGAGTTTTGGAAAATTACCACCAATGCATCCGCAATCCCCACCGCTACCTCTCTCAAGACTCTAGGATGTAAGCCATCAGGTCCAGGGGATTTATCTGCCTTAAGTCCCATTATCTTACCGAGTACCATCTCCTTAGTGATTTTAATCGTGTTTATCTCCTCCCCCCCCATAGCCCCCTGTTTGTCCAGTGTTGGGATATTTTTAGTGTCCTCTACTGTAAAGACTGATACAAAATATTTGTTCAGCGTTTTTGCCATCTCCATGTGCCCCACTACTAATTTCCTGGTCTTGTCCTCTAAGGGACCAACATTCACTTTAGCCACCCTTTTTCTTTTTATATAACTATAGAAACTCTTGCTATCTGTTTTTATAGTTTTTGCTAGTTTACTTTCATAATCTATCTTCCCTTTCTTAATTAATCTTTTATTTATTCTTTGCTGGCTTTTAAATGCTTCCCAATCTTCTATCCTCCCACTAGATTTGGCTACTTTATATGCCCTTGTTTTCAGTCGGATACTATCCTTTATTACTTTACTTAGCCACGGATGGCTGTCTTTTCTTTTACGCCCCTTTTTCCTCAGTGGAATATATTTTTCTTGAAAGTTGTGAAATATCTCCTTGAATGTACACCACTGCTCATGTACCGTCTTGCACCTTAATCTATTTTCCCAGTCCACTTTAGTCAACACTGCTCTCATACCTTCATAGTCTCCTTTATTTAAGCTTAGTACGCTGGTTTGAGATCCAACTCTCTCACCCTCCGACTGAATTTGGAATTCAACCATGTTATGGTCACTCATTCCAAGGGGATCCTTTACTAGGACATTTTTTATTAATCCTGTCTCATTACACAGGACCAGATCTAAGATTGCCTGCCCCCTGGTTGGTTCAGTAACATACTGCTCAAGGAACCCGTCCCTAATTCACTCTATGAACTCTTCCTCAAGGCTGCCCTGCCCAATTTGATTTGTCCAGTCAATATGAAAGTTGAAATCTCCCATGATTATAGCTGTTCCCTTATTACAAGCCCCAACTATTTCCTGATTTATACTCCGATCAATAGAGTTGCAACTGTTAGGAGGCCTACAGATTACGCCCACTAGTGACTTTTTCCCCTTATTATTCCTTATTTCCACCCAAACCGTTTCACTATCCTGATCCTTTGACCCAATATCATTTCTCACTATTGCAGTGATTCCATCCTTTATTAACACAGCCACCCCACCTCCTTTTCCTTCCTGTCTGCCCTTCCTAATAGTCAAATACCCCTGGATGTTTAGTTCCCAGTCATGGTCACCCTGCAGCCATGTCTCCGTAATGGCCACCAGATCATACCCATGTGTAGTTATTTGTACCATCAACTTGTCTATTTTGTTACGAATGCTGCGTGCATTCAGATAAAGAACTTTTAAATATGTTTTGTGACAATTTATTCCTGCTTTTACCGCCTTTACTACTTTACCTTTATATATTCTGTCCCTTCCTGACACGCTCTGGTTTTTAATTCCCCCACTGCTACCTTGCTCTATTGCCTTCTCCGCTGACATTTTTATTTTTCGCTCTCTTGAAACCTCCCCCCCCCAACTAATTAGTTGAAAGCCCTCTCTACAGCCCTAGTTGTTCGATTCGCCAGGATTTTAGTCCCAGCACTGGCCAAGTGAAGTCCGTCCCAATGGAACAGCTCTCTCCTGTCCCAGTACTGATGCCAGTGTCCCAAGAAGCAAAACCCATTTCTCCCACAACAGTCTTTGACCCATGCATTTAACTCCCTGATTTTATTTACCCTAGGCAAATTTGCACGTGAGGGCAGGTACAGCACAGTTTAGATACAGAGTAAAGCTCCCTCTACACTGTCCCATCAAACACTCCCAGGGCAGGTACAGCACGGGTTAGATACAGAGTAAATCTCCCTCTACATTGTCCCATCAAACACTCCCAGGGCAGGTACAGCACGGGTTAGATACAGAGTAAAGCTCCCTCTACACTGCCCCATCAGACACTCCCGGGGCAGGTACAGCACGGGTTAGATACAGAGTAAAGCTCCCTCTACACTGTCCCATCAAACACTCCCAGGGCAGGTACAGCACGGGTTAGATACAGAGTAAAGCTCCCTCTACACTGTCCCATCAAACACTCCCAGGGCAAGTACAGCACGGGTTAGATACAGAGTGTCAGCCGTGGCTCAGGCAGTAGCACTCTCTCCTCTGAGTCAGAAGGTTGTGGGTTGAAGTCCCACTCCAGAGACTGGAGTCTAAGACTCTGTGCTGCCCCTCCAGTGCAGTGCTGAGGGAGTAAAGCCCAGTGCAGAGTAAACTTCCCTCTGCATTGCTCCACTAACAGGCCTGAGCCCCAAACTCAGAAGAGCGCCCTCTGCTGCATTCCACTTGTCTCAGCAGCGGGAGAAGCAGGCGGCAAAAGTCCCACCCCTCGGATACCCTGGTCAGTCACCACCGTGGAGTTGATGACGTGCCCCAGTCCGGCTCTGGCCGCTCAATCCGCTCCGCTCGGTGCTGGGATGGTGCGGTTTGTATTTTCTTTTTATTTATCTCCCCGCCCGCGCTTCTCTCCGCTATATATTAAAAAAAACTCATAAAACTCACTTTCCGCCGGTGATCCGGACTCTCGCGGTTGCCCGGGCCGACCCAGAATGCGGGGTCCTGCGCAGGCGCGGTAGCGGCTCATCCTCGGGAGCGGGGCCCGGCGGTGCATGCAGAGTAGGGGGAGGGGGCGGGGCCTGTTCAGAGCCCGCGCTCACCTTGGAGCAGCGCATGCGGAGTAGGGGGAGGGGCCGGGCCTATTCAGGGAGGTAAGCCATTTAGGACAGAGATGAGGAGGAATTTCTTCACCCAGAGAGTGGTGAACCTGTGGCATTCTCTACCACAGAAGGCAGTGGAGGCCAATTCATTAAATATATTCAAGAAGGAGTTGGATATATTTCTTAAGGCTAAAGGGATCAAGGGATATGGGGAGAAGGCAGGGACAGGGTACTGAATTATGATGATCAGCCATGATCTCATTGAATGGCAGAGCAGGCTCGAGGGGCCGAATGGCTGACTCCTGCTGCTATTTTCTATGAAAGAGAGGCGGAGAGGTTCAGGGAGGGCATTCCAGAGCTTAGGGCCGAGGCAACAGAAGACACGGCCACTGCTGGTGCGGCGATTATAATCACGGATGCTCAAGAGGGCAGAATTGGAGGAACGCAGATGTCTCGGGGGGGAGGAGGTTGTTTTCTTTGGAACCGAGGAGGCTGAGGGGAGACCTGATTGAGGTGTATAAAATTCTGAGGGACCGAGATAGGAAGGACCTATTTCCCTTGGCAGAGGGGTCCACAACCAGGGGGCGTAGATTTAAAGTAATTGGTCGGAGGTTTAGAGGGGAGTTGAGGAGAAATGTTTTCACCCAGTGGGTGGTGGGAGTCTGGAACTCACTGCCTGACAGGGTGGTAGAGGCAGAAACTCTCATCACATTTTAAAAGTACTTGGATGTGCACTTGAAGTGTCGTAACCTACATGGCTACGGACCAAGTGCTGGAAAGTGGGATTAGTGTGGATAGCACTTAATCGGCCGGCACGGACAAGATGGTCCGAATGGCCTCCTTCTGTGCCATAATTTTTCTGTGATTCTATCGCAGGGGGACGGGTGGTTGTGAGGCTGAAGGGAATAACTAAGATAGGGAGGGGCGAGGCCATGGAGGGATTTGAAAACAAGGATGAGAATTTTGAAATCGAATCATTGCTTAACCGGGAGCCAATGTAGGTCAGCGAGCACAGGGGTGATGGGTGAACGGGACTTGGTGTTGAGTTACGACACGGGTAGTTTTGGATCACCTCAAGTTTACATAGGGTAGAATGTGGGAGGCCAGCCAGGAGTGCGTTGGAATAGTCGAGTCTCGAGGTAACAAAGGCCCGGGTGAGGGTTTCAGCAGCGGATGAGCTGAGGCAGGGGTGGAGACGGGCCATGTTACGGAGGTGGAAATAGGCGGTCTTTGTTATGCTGCAGATATGTGTTCGGAAGCTCATTTCCGGTTCAAATATGACACCAAGGTTGTGAGCAGTGTGGTTCAGCCTCAGACAGATGTTAGGGAGAGGGATGGAGCCAATCGGTCTTCCCGATATTTATTCGGAGAAAATTTCTGCTCATCCAGAACTGGATGTCGGACAAGCAGTCTGACAATTTAGACACTGTGGGGGGTCAAGAGAAGTGATGGTGAGGTCGACCTGGGTGTTGTAAGCGTACATGTGGAAACTGACGCTGTGTTTTCAGAAGTCGCCAAGGGGCAGCATTTAGATGAGAAATAGGAGGGGCTCAAGGATAGATCCTTGGGGGACACCAGAGGTAATGATGCGGGAGTGGGAAGAGAAGCTGTTGCAGGAGATTCTGTGGCTATGATTAGATAGATAAGAATGGAACCAGGCGAGTACAGTCCCACCCAGCTGGATGACGGTGGAGAGGCGTTAGAGAAGGATGGAGTGGTCAACAGTGTCAAAGGCTGCAGGTAAGTGAGGAAGGACGAGGAGGGATAGTTTACCTTTGTCACAGTAACAAAGGATGTCATTTGATGAGACTTGATTTGACTTCAGGGCCAAGTCAGTGAGGTGGATTGGGCTGTTTCTGGCCCGCTGGTTATTGTGGGACCGGATGTACCCTGTTTGTTCGTTGAGCAAAATAAGCCCAAAAAATTCCTGCTTCCCCCCTTACCCTTTCCACACTCCTTTTACAGGGTTTTAGAAGTGGAGCATTTACAGACAGGAAGCTGAAACCAAACATCACCTCAAATTCTGACAGAGTTACATGATTCCTCAGGACCTGATTCAGTCGCTCCTCCAATCTGCTGGCACCCCCGTGAGTTCACACTGGGGAGAGGCCTTTTAAATGTTCTGAAAGAGCTTCAAAATCTACAAATACCTGAAGCAACACCAGTGGCCACACACTGGGGGAAACCCAGGCCCCGTCTGTGGGAAGGGATTCACTCAGCCATCCGCTCCGATGATACACCAGCAAGTTCACACTAGGGAGGGACCTTTAACCCGCTCCTTGTGTGGGACGGGATTAAGTGCACCCTCCGTGCTGCTGAGACACCAGCTCGTCCACGCCGATGAGAGACCGTTGACCTGCTCCGTGTTTTTGAAGCGATTCTCTCATTCTGCCGCCCTCCTGAGACACCAACTTGTTCACATTAAATGTTCTGTCTGTGGGAAGAGATTTAAAAGGTCCCAGGATCTGAAGAGACACCAGCTGGAGAGAGCAGGAGAGATTCTGTTCACCTGCTCCGTGTGTGGGAAGAGATTCACTCGGTCCTCGAATCTGCTGGCACACCAGCGAGTTCACACTGGGGAGAGGCCGGTGAAACATTCGGACTGTGGGAAACACTTTCAAATGTCCCAGGAGCTGAAGGGACACCAGCTGGAGAGAGCAGGAAAGAGGCCATTCACCTGCTCCGTGTGTGGGAAGGGATTCACTCGGTCATCCCACCTGTTGAGACACCAGCGATATCACACTGATGAGAGACCATTTAAATGTTCTGACTGTGGGAAGAGCTTTAAAACCTCTGGTGATCTGAAGGAACACCAGCGAGTTCACTCCGATCAGAGACCGTTTACATGTTCTGTCTGTGGGAAGAGCTTTAAAAGCTCCAGAACTGTGAACAAACACCAGCGAGTTCACACTGGAAAGAGGCAATTCACCTGCTCCGTGTGTGGTAAGGGATTCACTCGGTCATTCCACCTGTTGAGACACCAGCAAATTCACACTGATGAGAGACCATTTCAATGTTCTGACTGTGGGAAGAGCTTTAAAAGCTCCGGGGAGCTGAAGCAACACCAGCGAGTTCACACTGATGAGAGACCATTTAAATGTTCTGTTTGTGGGAAGAGCTTTAAAACCTCTGGGGATCTGAAGGTACACCAGCGAGTTCACTCCGGTCAGAGACCATTTAAATGTTCTGTCTGTGGGGTGAGCTTTAAAAGCTCCAGCAATGTGAACGGACACCAGCGAGTTCACACTGGGGAGAGGTTGTTCACCTGCTCCGTGTGTGGGAAGAGATTCACTTTGTCATCAAGCCTTCTGACACACCAGCGAGTTCACTCCGATCAGTGACCATTTACATGTTCTGTCTGTGGGAAGAGCTTTAAAAGCGCTGGGATTTTGAATGGACACCAGCAAGTTCACACTGGGGAGAGGGCGTTCACCTGCTCCGTGTGTGGGAAGGGATTCACTCAGTCATCCCACTTACTGACACACCAGTGAGTACACACTGATGAGAAACCATTTAAATGTTGTGACTGTGGTAAGACATTTATATGTTCAAAGGGCCTGAAGACTCACCAGCTGGAGAGAGAAGGAAAGAGACTGTTCACCTGCTCAGTGTGTGGCAAAGGATTCACTCGGTCATCTCACCTACTGAGACACCAGCGAGTTCACATTGTTCTGTAGCGCAGGGCCCTGTCGTTAGCTGGGGTGACATGAACGTGGAATGGATGAATGTTTTATAAATTCTTGTGCTGCTGTTTAATCTTTAAGACTGTTGTGCTGATGATTCCCTTCGATTGACTGTTCATGGTGTTACATAGAATGTACAGCACAGAAACAGGCCATTCGGCCCACTGGTCCATGCCAGTGTTTATGCCCCACACCCACCCTACTTCAATTAACCCGATCAACATCTCCTCCCATTCCTTTCTCCCTTGTGTGGCTTCCCCATAAATCCATCTATGGTGTTCACCTCAACTACTCCCTGTGGTAGCGAGTTCCCCATTCTCACCATTCTCTGGGTAAAAAAGTTTCTCCTGAATTCCCTCCTGGATTTATTAGTGACTTATATTTATAGCCACATAACTATGATGAGATTCTGTTAAGCTGACCAGTATGTTGTTGTACTTTGTCTTTTTCTGATGAATGAAACATTACTGAGCCCCTGTACCTGTGTTATGGGATGAAGTACCAGACAAGTGAAGACACAACATCTGGGTGTGAATCTGATAACCTCATGGACCGTATAGGTGTGATAACCAGACGGGCTTGTGGTTTTAGTCTGGTCACAGATGGACTAAATTCCCTGAATTAGCAGGAGTTCAGGAGGCGGTCAACAGACGGGTCCAAACAATCCCATTTCCTGAGCGGTAACCAAGCTTGTGTATAAGAACAGGCCACTTAAGCCGTTGTCAGTTGGAACAGACTCGACAAGAACACGCGTGAATCCACTGTACTTCTATTCTCCAGATTGAGGGAATTATCACCCGATCTGTGTTATGCAGCGCTCTTAATAAAGCCGGGAGAGACAATTTGTGTTCTTGTGAGCTTGATTATCTGGTATCCGAAACCGTAGGACTCCCGATCATTAGAGTCAACCTCAGTGTGTGGAAAGGGATTCCCTGGTGTATCCCACCCGCTGACACACCAGAGTGTCCACACTGTGTCTCAATTTCTCTGCTCCCCTCACTCACTCCAACCTCCCTCCCTCTGAGCTTGCAGTATCCCGTTCTCTCTGATCCAACCCTAACATTGTCATTAAACCTGACAAGGGTGGTGCTGCTGTTGTTTGGTGAACCAATCTCTACTGTGCGGAGGCTGAACACCAACTCTCTTGACACCTCCTCCTACCTCCCCCTGGACCATGACCCCACTACCACATCAAGCCATTGTTTCCAGGACTGTCACTGACCTCGTCTCCTCTGGAGATCTTCCCTCCATGGCTGTGAACCTCATAGACCCCCAACCCCGCACAGCCCGCTTATACCTCCTTCCCAAGATCCACAAACAGGGCTGCCCTGGTAGACCCATCGATTCAGCCTGTTCTTGCCCCACAGAACTTATCTCTTCCTAGCTCAACTCTATTTTTTCTCCCCTTGTCCAGTCTCTTCCTACCTACATTCATGGGAACTAGATGTAATATCTCCCAGTGTGCAGATGACACAAAGCTGGATGGGCGTGTGTGCTGTGAGGAGGATGCCGAGAAACTCCAGTATGATTTGGACAGGTTGGGTGATTGGGCAGAAGCATGGCAGATGCAGTATAATGTGGATAAATGCGAGGTTATCCACTTTCGTGGCAAAAACAGGAAGGCAGATTATTATCTGAACAGCAATAGATAGGGAGAAGGGGAAGTGCAACGAGACCTGGGTGTCCTTGTGTACCAGTCGCTGAAGGTAAGCATGCAGGTGCAGCAGGCGGTTAAGAAGGCAAATGGTATGTTGGCCTTCGTAGCGAGAGGGTTCGAGTACAGGAACAAGGATGTCTTGCTGCAGTTGTACAGGACCTTGGTGAGACCACACCTTGTGTATTGTGTGCAGTTTTGGTCGCCTTATCTGAGGAAGGATGTTCTTGCCATGGAGGGCGTGCAGCGAAGAATCACCAGACTGATACCTGGGATGGCAGGAATGACGTATGAAGAGAGATTGGGTCGATTAGGCTTATATTTGCTAGAGTTTAGAAGAATGAGAGGGGATCTCATTGAAACTTATAAAATTCTAACAGGACTAGATGCAGGAAGGATGTTCCGAATGGCGGGGGAGTGCAGAACCAGGGGTCACAGTCTAAGGATAAGGGGTAAGCCATTTAGGACAGAGATGAGGAGGAATTTCTTCACCCAGAAAGTGGTGAACCTGTGGAATTCTCTACCACACAAGGCAGTTGAGGCCAATTCATTAAATATATTCAAGAAGGGCTTAGATATATTTCTTAAGGCTAAAGGGATCAAGGGATATGGGGAGAAAGCAGGGACAGGTACTGAATTTGGATGATCAGCCATGATCTCATTAAATGGCGGAACAGGCTCGAGGGGCCGAATGACCTACTCCTGCTTCTATGTTTCTATGACTCTTCCGACGCCCTCTGCCACTTTAACAGTTTCCAGTTTCCTGGCCCCAACCGTCTCCTTTTCACTATGGACATCCAATCCCTCTACACCTCCATCCCCCACCAGGATGGCCTGAGGGCGCTCCGCTTCTTCCTTGAACAGAGGCCCAACCAGTCCACATCCACCACCACCCTCCTCCGCCTGGCTGAGCTTGTTCTCACATTGAGCAACTTCTCCTTTGACTCCGCTCACTTCCTCCAAATTAAAGGTGTTGCTATGGGAACCGCATGGGCCCTAGCTATGCCTGCCTTTTCATGGGATATGTGGATCATTCTTTAAGAACATAAGAAATAAGAGCAGGAGTCAGCCATACGGCCCCTCGAGCCTGCTCCGCCATTCAATAAGATCATGGCTGATCATCGACCTCAACTCCACTTTCCCGCCCGATCTCCATATCCCTCGATTCCCCTAGAGTCCAACAATCTATCGATCTCAGCCTTGAATATACTCAACGACTCAGCATTCACAGCCCTCTGGGGCAGAGAATTCCAAAGATTCACCACCCTCTGAGTGAAGAAATTCCTCCTCATCTCGGTCTCAAATGGCCGACCCCTTATCCTGAGACTATGCCCCCTAGTTCTAGACACTCCAGCCAGGGGAAACAACCTCTCAGCATCTACCCTGTCAATCCCCTTCAGAATCTTGCATGTTTCAAGGAGATCACCTCTCATTCTTCTAAACTCCAGAGAGTATAGGCCCATTCTACACAATCTCTCATCATAGGACATCCCTCTCATCCCAGGAATCAATCTAGTGAACCTTCGTTGCACCACCTCCAAGGCAAGTATATCCTTCCTTAGATAAGGAGACCAAAACTGTGCACAGTACTCCAGGTGTGGTCTCACCAAGGCCCTGTACAATTGGAGCAAGACTTCCTTACTCTTATACTCCAACCCCCTTACAATAAAGGCCAACATGCCATTTGCCTTCCTTATTGCTTGCTGTACCTGTATGCTAGCTTTGTTCCAGTCCTACTCAGGTCCCCTCCCTCCCCTCTTTTTCCGCTACATTGATGACTGTATTGGTGCCGTTTCCTGCTCTCGCCCTGAACTACAACATTTCATTCACTTTGCTTCCAATTTCCACCCTCCCCTCACCTTCACATAGTCCATCTCTGACTCTTCACTTCCCTTCCTCGACTTCTCTGTTTCCATTTCTGGGGATAGGCTATCGACCAACAACTATTATAAGCCCACTGACTCCCACAGCTACCTGGACTACACTTCCTCCCACCCCGCCTCCTGTAAGGACTCTATTCCATTCTCCCAGTTTCTCCGTCTCCGCCGCATCTGCTCTGACGATGCCACCTTCCTTACCAGTGTTTCCGACATGTCTTCCTTTTTCCTCAACTGAGGATTCCCCTCTACTGTGGTTGGCATGGCCCTTGACCGTGTCCGTTCTATCTCCCGCACTTCTGCTCTCACACCTTCCCCTCCCTCCCGGAACCACGATAGGGTTCCCCTTGTCCTCACCTTTCACCCCACCAGCCTCCATATTCAACGGATCATCCTCCGCCATTTCCACCACCTCCAGCGTGATCCCACCACCAAACACATGTTCCCCTCCCTCCCCCTTTCAGCATTCCGAAGGGACCGCTCCCTCCACAACACCCTGGTCCACTCCTCTATCACCCACAACACCCCTTCCCCTTTGCCCGGCACCTTCCCATGCAAGCGCAGGAGATGCAACACATGCCCTTTTACCTCCTCCCTTCCCACTGTCCAGGGCCCCAAACACCCCTTCCAGGTGAAACAGCGATTTACTTGTACTTTTTGCAATCTAGTCTGTCGTGTATGTACCTTTAAGAGCCCCTGTGTACTGTAATACCGGTAGTGACCACTCGGGTATATAAGCCTGTATAGCGTCTTGTATCTTTTAGTTCACCTCCAGACTTTGTTCAGTAAACACCTGTTAAACCAACTCCTGCATTCCGTGTCTCCATTACACACGGATACAACAGTGGTGACGAATTGGAAACGGACTTACCTGCAATTCGGCAGCACCTCAAGGAGATCGATTCCTCAGACGAAGGTCGAAGAAAAAAAAAAGAAAAAAAACTGTGGTTTCACCAGCTAGCTGGGCTGGTGGCAGGTACTGCACTAATCCTTCCTGGGCGGTGGGCTGGGGCTCGATCGGGTGGCTCTGCAGCGGGGCCGAGCAGCGAGTCGGAAGGCAGAGGCAAACAGAGACAGAGGGTGGAGCACTCGGGAGACGGCCGGCGCTGCAAAGCAGGTCGGCATTCGGACCAAGCAGAGGGAGGGAAAAGTCCCAGAGGGTCCGGCGGGAACGAGTCTCCAACTATTAAAAATATCTGTGTAAATAAAAACCGCGGAGAACAGCGTTGTCAGCAGCGGCAGCAAAGCGCGGGAGGTGCCATTTTTTCTTGGCAGGGAAGAAAGGAAAGCGCGGGAGGCGCCATTTTTGATTTTCAGGATGCCTAAGACTGGCAATATTACTGCTTTCGATAGTGATATAGAGGATTGGACCACATATGTGGAAAGAGTGGAGGTATATTGCACAGCGAATGAAGTAGAGGATGATAAAAAGGCATCGGTACTTCTAAATCTGATGGGCGCAAGGACATACGGGCTGTTACGAAACTTAATCACTCCAGCCAAACCGATGGACAAGAATTTTAAGAAGATTGTTGATACCCTACAGGAGCACTTAAACCCAACACCGCTGCTGATAGCGGAACGATTCAAATTCTTCAGGAGGAATCAGCACAAGAATGAAAGTAACGCTGATTACCTCACCGAATTAAGAAAGCTGTCAAAGCACTGCCAATTCGGGGCAGGACTGGCAGATTCTCTACGAGACAAATTCGTCTGCGGTCTCCTAAGTGAAGGAACACAGAAAAGGCTACTTTCTGAGAAAGATTTGACACTATACAAGGCTTTCAGTGTGGCTGTATCATACGAAGCAGCAGCAAGAGGAGCTGCAGAGATACAGCAAAAGCCACAGGACTTCGGCACCCATGAAATGACACGGGGTTTCGAGAGATGTTATCGCTGCGGCAGATCCACCCATGACCAGAGGGACTGCTGGTTCAAGGACAAAGCATGCAGGCAATGCGGAAAGATGGGACACATTGCACGTGTATGCCGATCTGGAAACAAAAAATCCACTGACAGAAAAAAAATCAATAAGGAAAAGTACAGAAAGGTACAAATGATGACGGACAGTAGCTCCGAAGACCAGAAGAGCGATAGCGACTCCGGAAACAAGAGACTAAGCTGTCTCAAATTACATAATGTAATTGCCAAAGAAGATTACCAGACCATTTGGGTTACCCTCACGATAGCGGGGTCCTCAATTAAAATGGAGCTAGATACAGGATCAGCTCTGACCGTCATAAGTCGACGGGATTACGAGCGGCTATTTCCGCATATACCTTTGAAAGACACATCCATTATCTTGAAGACATATACGGGGCAGAAAGTATACCCCAGAGGGAAAATAAAGGTGCCTGTTGTATACAACGGCAAGGAAATACAGAAGTTGTATTTATACGTTCTGCAAGATGGTGGTCCACCGTTGTTGGGACGTGAATGGATCGGGAAGATACATTTAGACTGGCACTCCATTCAGGCACTGACGGTGACCAGTAAGAAAAAAAATGATGATGACGTCATACCTGAACGATTAAAAGACATCTTGGCTAACGCCAAAGAAGTGTTTCAACAGGAACTAGGAACCTTGAAAGGCGTCACCACCTCAATAAAAGTGGAAGATGCGGCAATTCCCAAGTTTTTTAAGGCAAGGCCGGTGCCATACGCAATTCGTCCAGCAGTCGAGGCAGAGCTGGAGAATTTGGAAAAAGCAGGTGTGTTATCCAAGGTAGATTGGAGCGAGTGGGCAACACCCATCGTCCCGGTCATGAAGAAAACGTTGAATAATGATAAATCTGAAGAACAGAGAAAAATTCGCATCTGAAGGGACTTCAAGGTGACTGTAAACCCGGTCCTTCACATGATACAGTATCCTCTTCCAAGGATAGAAGATATTTTTGCCTCACTATCCGGAGGGAAACGTTTCACCAAAATTGACTTGGCACAGGCATATCTACAGGTGGAGGTTGAGGAGGCCTCTAAAAAGTATCTCACAATAATCACACACAAAGGCCTGTACCAGTACAATCGACTGGTTTTTGGAGTAGCATCAGCTCCAGCTATCTGGCAAAAAGCTATGGAGCAAGTCCTGCAAGGGATTCCGGGGACTCAATGCTACCTAGACGACATCCTTGTAACAGGAGAAAACGACAACGAGCACCTTGCCAATTTTGAGCAGGTGCTCACTAGGCTGAGAGAACGGGGCCTACGAGCAAATCGCCCCAAGTGCGAATTTTTCCAGAAACAAATATCATATTGTGGCCATATAATTAACGAAGAAGGGTTGCATAAGTCACCTGAAAAAAATTGAAGCGGTCATAAAAGCCCCAGCACCTGAAAATGTCTCACAATTAAGGTCGTTCCTGGGATTGATAAATTACTATCATAAATTTTTACCGAACTTGTCAACTGTTCTGCACCCTCTTAACGCACTGCTACAAACGGGAGTAATTTGGAAATGGAGCGAAGACTGTAAACGCGCCTTCCATAAATGCAAAGGCTTGATCACGTCCAAGGAAGTGTTGGCTCATTACAACCCATCACTGCCAATCAGACTGGCGTGCGATGCATCCCCTTACAGTGTAGGAGCGGTATTATCGCATACATTCCCTGATGGCTCAAAGCGGCCAATAGCTTTTGCGTCACGCTCATTGTACTCAGCTGAGCGTAACTATGCCCAGATCGACAGGGAAGCACTCAGCCTGGTGTGGGGAGTGAAGAAATTCAACCATTACCTACACGGACAAAAATTTACCTTGTTGACTGACCATCAACCCCTCGTCTCCATATTCAACCCTAAAAAGGGCGTTCCCATTATGACAGCGCAAAGGCTACAGAGGTGGTCCCTTTTCCTAGGGGCACACCAATATGACATAGAATACAAAGGATCAAAACAGCATGGGAATGCTGATGGTTTATCGCGCCTACCATTGCCAACGGTAGAAGAAGCACCTACAGTGGACCCAGTGGAGATGTTCCACTCAACCATAGTAGAATGTCTACCAGTAACAAATTCTACCATTGAAAAGGAAACGAGAAATGACCCGACTCTCTCACGAGTCTACGATTTAACGGTGAAGGGATGGCCAGCACATGGCGAACCACTGTTGCCAGCATTCTCGCAAAGAAGAGAACAGCTGTCAGTGTGCCGAGGAACCTTGATGTGTGGATCCAGAGTGGTGATTCCACCCAAACTCCAGGATAAAGTGCTAAAGGAGCTTCACGAGGGGCATCTGGGTGGAGTGAAAATGAAGAACCTAGCCAGAGCGTTTGTGTGGTGGCCAGGTATCGATGGAGACATCGAAGAAATGACCAAGAGCTGTCTAGGATGCCAGAAGGTCCAAAACGCCCCACCACAAGCCCCTCTACATCCATGGGAGTGGCCCTCATCTCCATGGCAAAGGGTACATATCGACTTTGCTGGTCCATTTATGGACTCAATGTTCTTAATCGCGGTTGATGCACACTCCAAGTGGCCGGAGGTAATAAAGATGTCCTCCACCACCACGGAAAAAACCATCACAGTATTAAGGACCATATTTGCCAGGAATGGGCTGCCTGAACAGATCTGTTCTGATAATGGACCGCAATTTGTGTCCGAAGAATTCAGGAAGTTCTTACAAAACAATGGGGTTAAGCACTACACGTCCGCCCCATACCATCCCGCCACCAATGGATTAGCTGAAAGGTTTGTCCAGACCTTCAAGAAGGCCATAAAGGCCATGGGTAATGAAGACATAAATCTACAACATAAGGTAGATAACTTCTTGTTTGCATACAGGAATGCAACACATGTGGTTACAAACCAAACTCCCACCATGATGTTTTTCAATAGAAGACTAAAATGCCGGCTGGATTTGATCAAGCCAAACATCAGAAGGGACGTAGAGAACCGGCAATTTCAAGGCATGAATGAAAGGCCAACTAGAACCTTCCAGATAGGTCAACAAGTTTTGGCCCGGGACTACCGTACCGAGAAATGGTAGCCTGGAACTATTTGCACACGACTAGGACCGCTGATGTATACCGTGGACATTGGTGAAAGCATAATAAGGCGCCATGCTGACCAGATCATGGAGTCATCCGAAAAGGGACAACCTACACCACAACTCTATACGCCTAATGATGAAGCAGAGATACCCATAGTATCTACCTCCAATCCGGTGATACTGGAACCAGATGAACCCGACACTAGCATTCAAGCCGAATCGACCTTACCAAAAGAACCTACTACACCACCGAAAACTACTACACCACCGAAAACTACTACACCACCGAGGCGTTATCCGGACCGAGTCAGGAAGCCTCCAGAGAGACTGACTTATAATTGATTAACTGCAGCAAATGTGTAGATTATTGTTCTTGTAAACATGTTAATTAATGATTACTTAAAATGTTATGTACTAATTATCTAAAAGGGGAGGAATTGTAGTGTATGTACCTTTAAGAGCCCCTGTGTACTGTAATACCGGTAGTGACCACTCGGGTATATAAGCCTGTATAGCGTCTTGTATCTTTTAGTTCACCTCCAGACTTTGTTCAGTAAACACCTGTTAAACCAACTCCTGCATTCCGTGTCTCCATTAACATACGGATACAATCTAGTAAACTGTATTCGCTGCTCACGATGTGGTCTCCTCTACAATGGGGAGACCAAACGCAGATTGGGTGACTGCCTTGAGGAACACCTCCATTCAGTCCATAAGGGTGACCCCGAGCTTCCGATCGCCTGTCACTTTAATTCTCCGCTCCACTCCCACTCTGACCTCTCTGTCCTTGGCCTCTTACACTGTTCCAACGAAGCTGAACGTAAACTCGAGGAACAGCTCCTCATCTTTCTATTACGCACTTTACAGACTTCTGGACTTAACATCGAGTTCAACAATTTCAGACTATAACCTGCATTTCTTTATATATTTTAATATTTATATCTTGTTTTCTCACATGGTAGCTGTTAATGTTGCTCCCATCATTATTCACACCACATCTAGAGCCATCTTTTGTTTCTTAACTTGTCCCATTACCTCTCCTTTTGCCTTGCACCATCATCCCTTTTGTCAGTCAATCTCTCCTGCCTTCCATCCAATCACAGACCTTCCCTTTGTTCTTTCCTCCTATCACAGACCTTCCCTTTGTTCTTTCCTCCCCTCCTCCCTGCCCCTGCTTAAAAATCTCTCTTCTCTAACCTTTTCCAGTCCTGATGAAGGGTCCTCGACCCGAAACATTGACTCTGTTTCTCTCTCCTCGATGCTGCTGGACCTGCTGAGTGTTTCCAGCATTTTCTGTTGTTATTTCTATCTTGATACTATTCGACTGCCTGCGGCTGCACGTAGGCCTCTCTGTTCTTATCCACTTGTCATTGATCATTCCATCCCCAGGCTGACTCTGTGTTAACACCTCATATGAGCCTCCACCTGTTCTCCCGGTTACAGAACCAGTTTGTCTCTATCAGGAATGCCCAAGGCTCTGTTGTCTGGGCACCAACTCACTCAGGACCTCACATGTTGCAACAAGTCTGCTGCCTGAGCAGTTTGCAGTGTTATTAGGTCTGTGGGTCTCTTAGCAACCACCTCCCTTATCTAGGCAAAGGGCTCATCTCCTGACTTTGGGTGTTATCATTCCAAACTTCAGCATTCTCTGTCTTTTAGCTGCAATCTGTCTGTGTCCACCCAGTGACAACACTGAGCTCCTCCCTCCAACCACTGACACTCGCCCTCTCGCTGAGAAAGACTTGCATTTATATAGCGCCTTTCACAACCTCAGGACGTCCCAGAGTGCTTTACAGCCAATGAAGAACTTCTGAAGTGTAGTCACTGTTGTAATGTAGGAAACGGGGCAGCCAATTGGTGCACAGCAAGCTCCCACAAACAGCAATGTGACAATGACCAGATAATCTATTTCAGTGATGTTGATTGAGGGATAAATATTGGCCCCAGGACACCGGGGAGAACTCCCCTGCTCTTCTTCAATGTAGTGCCATGGGATCTTTTACATCCACCTGAAAGAGCAGACGGGGGCCTCGGTTTAACATCTCATCCAAAAGACGGCACCTCTGACAGTGCAGCACTCTCTCAGTACTGAAGTGTCAACCTAGATTTTTATGCTCAAGTCTCTGGACTGGGACTTGAACCCACGACCTTCTGACTCAGAGGTGAGAGTGCTGCCCACTGAGCTAAGGTGCCTGGAGCTAAGCCAGCTGGGATACTTGACATAGGATTACATCGGATATACGGCACAGAAACAGGCCATTCGGCCCAACCAGTCCATGCCGGTGTTTATGCTCCACTCGAGCCTCCTCCCGTCTTTCCTCATCTAAATCTATCAGCATAACCCTCGATTCCCTTCTCCCTCATATGCTTGTCTAGCCTCCCCTTAAATGCATCGATACTATTCGCTTCAACCACTCCCTGTGGCAGCGAGTTCCACATTCTCACCACTCTCTGGGTAAAGAAGTTTCTTCTGAATTCCCTATTGGATTTCTTGGTGACTATCTTATATTGAGGCCTCTAGTTATGCTCTTCCCCACAAGTGGAAACATTCTCTCTGTATCCACTCTATCAAAATTTTTCATAATTTTAAAGACCTCTATTAGGTCACCCCTCAGCCTTCTGTTTTCAAGAGAAAAGAGACCCAGCCTGTTTATCCTTTCCTGATATGTATACCCTCGCATTTCTGGTATCATCCTTGTAAATCTTCTCTGCACCCTCTCCAGTGCCTCTATATCCTTTTTATAATATGGCGACCAGAACTGTACGCAGTACTCTAAGTGTGGTCTAACCAAGGTTCGATACAGGTTTAGCATAACTTCACTACTTTTCAATTCTATCCCTCTAGAAATAAACCCTAGTGCTTGGTTTGCTTTTTTTATGGCCTTGCTAACCTGTGTCGCAACTTTTAGTGATTTGTGTATTTGTACTCCGAGATCCCTTTGTTCCTCTACCCCACGTGGACTCGCACCCTCCCAGTGATAAGTGACCTCCCCATTCTTCCTACCAAAATGTAATACCTCACATTTATCTGTTCAGCCTTGGTCACTCTGCAAAAACTCTGAAATGTTTAATAATGAAATCAGGGAGTCAAAAAGCTGAGGTGAGGCAGTTTCAAAAGACAGTCCCTGACCAGAGATTGCTGGATGCTGACACTCGGTGCTCACGAGGATAGAATGTCCCATTCCCCAGGCACGGACATCCAGCACCTCAATCACAGCAAAAATTCACAAAACAATGGCAATATAACTTGGAGCAGAGACGGTTAAGTGGAGCTGTGATTGAGGTGCTCAAAATTATGAGGGGATTTGATCGAGCAAACAAGGAGAATCTGTTGTCACTGGCAGGAGGGTCGGTAACGAGAGGACACAGATTTCAGATCATTGGCAAAAGAATCTAGAGAGGAAATGAGGAGACTATTTTTACACAGCGAATTGTGATGATCTGGAATGCACTGCCTGAATGGAAGGTTGAATGTAAGAAGTCACACAACACCAGGTTATAGTCCAACAGTTTTATTTGAAATCACAAGCTTTCGGAGCGCTGCTCCTTCGTCAGGTGAAGTGGAGAGATGCATAAAGACACAGCTTATATAGTCAGAGAATAATGCCAGATGATTACAGGTAAAGATGATTACACATACTCATGTAACTCGGCCAACGTTGTCTACCTCATACGTTGCAGGAAAGGATGCCCCGAAGCATGGTACATCAGCGAGACCATGCAGACACTGCGACAATGGACGAACGGACACCGCGCAACAATCGCCAGGCAGGAGTGTTCCCTCCTAGTCGGGGAACACTTCAGCAGTCAAGGACATTCAGCCTCCGGTCTTCGGGTAAGCATTCTCCAAGGCGGCCTTCGAGACACACAACGCAAAATCATCGAGCAGAAACTGATAGCCAAGTTCCGCACTCATGAGGACGGCCTCAACCGCGATCTTGGGTTCATGTCACGCTACATGTAACCCCACCTGACGTACGGTCACCCAGACTCGAGTCGTCATTGGCTTGTTCTCTCTACACAGATGCGGCCGGACCTGCTGTGATTTCCAGCAAAAAAAAAGTTTTTTTGTCTGTTTTTTGTTTTTCATACAGACCCCAGCATCTGCAACATTTGACCCCCTTGTGACCCCACCTCATTGTTCTTTGATGTAATGTTTTCCTGACTGACCTGTTGGGACACCATTCACACCTTTGATCGCTGTGATTATCTCTCTGCCTAGGTGTGATAAATGGCAGTTAGAAAGATTACCTGCAATCATCTGGCATTATTCTCTGACTATATAAGCTGTGTCTTCATGCATCTCTCCACGTCACCTGACGAAGCAGCAGCGCTCCAAAAGCTTGTGATTTCAAATAAAACTGTTGGACTATAACATGGTGTTGTGTGACTTCTTACATTTGTCCACCCCAGTCCAACTCCGGCATCTCCACACCATGAATGGAAGGTGGAAGCAGATTCAATAGTAACTGTCAAAAGGGAATTGGATATATACTAAAGGCAGAAATTTGCAGGGCTGTGGGGAAAGAGCAGGGCAGTGGGACTAATTGCATCGCTCTTTCAGAGAGCCGGCACCAGCACGATGGGCCGAAAGGCATCCCACTGTGCTCTATGATTCTATAACATCAGCTTCTCTCTGCTCACTAGTACTGAGAGAACAGGGAATAATCTTTAAATCCAGCCCAGTTATTGGGGGCTCTTAACATTAACAAGCCCCAGTTGCCTGAATGGTTCAGTCCTGGATGTGATTAAAGGCATCGGAAACAGTGGAATCGACCCACCGCAGTCACACTGTGGACACTCTGGTGTGTCAGCAGGTGGGATACACCAGGGAATCCCTTTCCACACACTGAGGTTGACTCTAATGATCGGGAGTGCTAGGGTTTCGGATACCAGATAATCAAGCTCACAAGAACACAAATTGTATCTCCAGGCTTTAATAAGAGTGCCGCATAACACAGATCGGATGATAATTCCCTCAATCTGGAGAATAGAAGTACAGTGGATTCGCGCGCGATCTTCTTGAGTCTGTTCCAACTGACAACGGCTTAAGTGGCCTGTTCTTATACACAAGCTTGGTTACCGCTCAGGAAATGGGATTGTTTGGACCCCTCTGTTGACCGCCTCCTGAACTCCTGCTAATTCAGGGAATTTAGTCCATCTGTGACCACAAGCCTGTCTGGCTATCACTCCTATACGGTCCGTGAGGTTATTATCAGATTCACACCCAGACGTTGTGCCTTCACTTGTCTGGCACTTCATCCCATAACACAGGTACAGGGGCTCAGTAATGTTTCATTCATCAGAAAAAGACAAAGTACAACAACATACTGGTCAGCTTAACAGAATCTCATCATATTTATGTGGCTATAAATATAAAAGTCACTAACAAATCCAGGAGGGAATTCAGGAGAAACTTCTTTACCCAGAGAATGGTGAGAATGGGGAACTCGCTGCCACAGGGAGTAGTTGAGGTGAACACCATAGATGGATTTATGGGGAAGCCACACAAGGGAGAAAGGAATGGGAGGATGTGTTGATCGGGTTAATTGAAGTAGGGTGGGTGTGGAGCATAAACACTGGCATGGACCAGTTGGGCCGAATGGCCTGTTTCTGTGCTGTACATTCTATGTAACACCATGAACAGTCAATCGAAGGGAGTCATCAGCACAACAGTCTTAAAGGTTAAACAGCAGTATAACACATTCATCCATTCCATGTTCATGTCACCCCAGCTGCCTGCAGGGCCCTGCACTACAGAACTGTGTGAACTCGCTGGTGTCTCAGCAGGTGGGATGACCGAGTGAATCCTTTGCCACAAACGGAGCAGGTGAACGGTCTCTTTCCTTCTCTCTCCAGCTGGTGTCTCTTCAGGGCCCTCGACCATTTAAATGTCTGCCCACAGTCAGAACATTTAAATGGTCTCTCATCAGTGTGAACTTGCTGGTGTGTCAGTAGGCTGGATGACTGAGTGAATCCCTTCCCACACACGGAGCAGGTGAACGGCCTCTCCCCAGTGTGAACTCGCTGGTGTATCAGCAGATTCCTGGAGCTTTTAAAGCTCATCCCACAGTCAGAACATGTAAACGGGCTCTGATCGGAGTGAACTCGCTGGTGTACCTTCAGATCCCCAGCGCTTTTAAAACTCATCCCACAGACAGAACATGTAAATGGTCTCTCATCAGTGTGAACTTGCTGGTGTTTCTTCAGATTCTGAGAGGTTTTAAAGCTCATCCCACAAACAGAACATGTAAACGGTCTCTCATCGGAGTGAACTCGCTGGTGTCTCTTCAGATCCCTAGAGGTTTTAAAGCTCATCCCACAAACAGAACATGTAAATGGTCTCTTATCGGTGTGAACTCGCTGGTGTTGCTTCAGAACTGCAGAGGTTTTAAAGCTCTTCCCACAGGCAGAACATTTAAATGGTCTCTCATCAGTGTGATATTGCTGGTGTGTCAGCAGGTGGGATGACTGAGTGAATCCCTTCCCACACATGGAGCAGGTGAATGGCCTCTTTCCTGCTCTCTCCAGCTGGTGTCCCTTCAGCTCCTGGGACCTTTTAAAGCTTTTTCCACAGTCTGAATGTTTCACCGGCCTCTCCCCAGTGTGAACTCGCTGGTGTGCCAGCAGATTCAAGGACCGAGTGAATCTCTTCCCACACACGGAGCAGGTGAACAGAATCTCTCCTGCTTTCTCCAGCTGGTGTCTCTTCAGATCCTGGGACCTTTTAAACCTCTTCCCACAGTCAGAACATTTAATGTGAACAAGCTGGTGTCTCAGGAGGGTGGCAGAATGAGAAAATCGCTTCAAAAACACGGAGCAGGTCAACGGTTTCTCATCGGTGTGGACAAGCTGGTGTCTCAGCAGCACAGAGGGTGCAATTAATCCCGTCCCACACACGGCACGGGTTAAAGGTCCCTCCCTAGTGTGAACTTGCTGGTGTATCATTGGAGCGGATGGCTGAGTGAATCCCTTCCCACAGACGGGGCCCGGGTTTCCCCCAGTGTGTGGCCACTGGTGTCGCTTCAGGTATTTGTAGGTTTTGAAGCTCTTTCAGAACATTTAAAAGGTCTGTCCCCAGTATGAACTCACGGGTGTGCCAGCAGATTGGAGGAGCGACTGAATCAGGTCCTGAGGAATCACGTAACTCTGTTAGATCTTGAGGTGATGTTTGGATTGAGCTTCCTGTCTGTAAATGCTCCACTTCTAAAACCCTGTAAAAGGAGTGTAGAAAGGGTAAGGGGGGGAAGCAGGAATTTTTTTTGGCTTATTTTGCCTCAAATAACAAACAGGGCAGAGCCGGTCCCACTGGTGTCCAGCCGTGCCCACAATAACCAGCGGGCCAGAAACAGCCCAATCCACCTCACTGACTTGGCCCTGAAGTCAAATCAAGTCTCATCAAAGTCTCATCAAATGACATCCATTGTGACTGTGACAAAGGTAAACTATCCCTCCTCGTCCTTCTTGACTTGTCTGCAGCCTTTGACACGGTTGACCACTCCATCCTTCTCCAACGCCTCTCCACCGTCGTCCAGCTGGGCGGGACTGCACTCGCCTGGTTCCATTCTTATCTATCTAATCGTAGCCACAGAATCGCCTGCAATGGCTTCTCTTCCCGCTCCCGCATTGTTACCTCTGGTGTCCCCCAGGGATCTATCCTTGGGCCCCTCCTATTTCTCATCTAAATGCTGCCCCTTGGTGACATCTTCTGAAAACACAGCCTCAGTTTCCACATGTACGCCGACGACACCCAGCTCTACCTCACCACCACTTCTCTCGACCCCTCCACGATCTCGAATCCGGTTCTGGGTGAGCAGAAATTTTCTCCAATTAAATATTGGGAAGACTGAAGCAATTGTTTTCGGTCCCTAGCCACTGGCTCCATCCCTCTCCCTAACATCTGTCTGAGGCCGAACCACACTATTTGCAACCTTGGTGTCATATTTGACCCTGAAATGAGCTTCCGAACACATATCTGCAGCATAACAAAGACCGCCTACTTCCACCTCGGTAACATCGCCTGTCTCCGCCCTTGCCTAACTCATCCGCTGCTGAAACCCTCACCCGGGCCTTTGTTACCTCGAGACTCGGCTATTCCAATGCACTCCTGGCTGGCCTCCCACATTCCAGCACACGTAAACTTGAGGTGATCCAAAACTACCCGTGTCGTAACTCAACGCCAAGTCCCATTCACCCATCACCCCTGTGCTCGCTGACCTACATTGGCTCCCGGTTAAGCAATGCTTCGATTTCAAAATTCTCATCCTTGTTTTCAAATCCCTCCATGGCCTCGCCCCTCCCTATCTTAGTTATTCCCTTCAGCCTCACAACCACCCGCACCCCGCGATAGAATCACAGAAAAATTACAGCACAGGAGGCCATTTGGCCCATCTTGTCCATGCCGGCCGATTAAATGCTATCCACACTAATCCCACTTTCCAGCACTTGGTCCGTAGCCTTGTAGGTTACGGCACTTCAAGTGCATATCCAAGTACCTTGTTTCTGCCTCTACCACCCTGTCAGGCAGTGAGTTCCAGACCCCCACCACCCACTGGGTGAAAACATTTCTCCTCAACTCCCCTCTAAACCTCCGACCAATTACTTTAAATCTATGCCCCCTGGTTGTGGACCTCTCTGCCAAGGGAAATAGGTCCTTCCTATCTCGGCCCCTCATACTTTTCTACACCTCAATCAGGTCTCCCCTCAGCCTCCTCGGTTCCAAAGAAAACAACCTCCTCCCCCCCGCCCCGAGACATCTGTGTTCCTCCAATTCTGCCCTCTTGAGCATCCCTGATTATAATCGCTCAACCATCAGTGGCCGTGTCTTCTGTTGCCTCGGCCCTAAGCTCTGGAATTCCCTCCCTGAACCTCTCCGCCTCGCTATCCTCCTTTAAGACATAGAAATATCGAAGGTAGGAGCAGGAGTAGGCCATTCGGCCCCTCGAGCCTGCTCCGCCATTCAATGAGATCATGGCTGATTATCCAAACTCAGTACCCTGTCCCTGCCTTCTCCCCATATCCCTTGATCCTTTTAGCCTTAAGAAATATATCTAACTCCTTCTTGAATATATTTAATAAATTGGCCTCCACTGCCTTCTGTGGTAGAGAATTCCACAGGTTCACCACTCTCTGGGTGAAGAAATTCCTCCTCATCTCTGTCCTAAATGGCTTACCCCTTATCCTTAGACTGTGACTCCTGGTTCTGGACTCCCCTGCCATCGGGAACATCCTTCCTGCATCTAGTGTGTCTAGTCCTGTTAGAATTTTATAAGTTTCAATGAGATCCCCTCTCATTCTTCTGAATGCAAGAGAATACAGGCCTAGTTTACTCAATCTCTTCTCATACGACAGTCCCGCCATCCCAGGAATCAATCTCGTGAACCTTCATTGCACTCCCTCTATGGCAAGTATATCCTTCCTTATGTAAGGAGACCAAAATTGTACACAGTACTCCAGGTGTGGTCTCACCAAGGCCCTATATAATTGGAGTAAGACTTCTTTACTCCTGTACTTATATATTTCTTAAGGCTAAAGGGATATGGGGAGGAGGCAGGGACCGGGTACTGAGTTTGGATGATCAACCATGATCACATTGACTGGCGGAACAGGCTCGAGGGGCCGAATGGCCTACTCCTGTTCCTATCTTCTATGTTTCTAGGTATTCAATCTTTCCTTGTAGATGAAATTCTCTAGTCCTGGCAACATCCTCGAAAATCTCCCGTCTGGAGCACAGTCACATCTTTCCTGCAATGGGGACGACCAGAACTGCACGCGGTGGCCTAACTGGTGTTTTGTGTAGTACAAGCAGAACCTCCCTGCTCTTACATGATACAGAGAGACGCACTGCCCCTTTAAATACCTGGGGGGCACCCATTCCCCTTTAAATGGCCAAGCCATTTTTTTTGTTGAAAAGGGGCCGCAGTCCCCTTTGACTCACCCCACCCACCCTCTCACCCACCACAAATACTCACAAGAGAGAGGGAGAGAGAGGAGGAAGAATCCTGGTCTTTGTCCCTTTAAAAGTGTCTGCCCACCAAAACGTTCACAGCACCAGGGCTCTTTGTTCTGGATAAAAGTCGAAAAGAGAAAAGGTTCACTTATTTTAAATGAATGCAGTTGATGAATAGCCTTGCAATAAAGGTAATGCAAAGGAATAAACACTCACAAGCTGGGTTTTTTCCACCCTCTCCTCCCCTTCCCTTTAACAGCTCCTGCAGACAATGAAAGCAGGAAAGCGGCCTGCAGCCCACCGAGGTCCCGCGTCGCCATTGATTGGAGGACCGTCAGCCCGCCCGGTCCTCCCAGCATTTTCCGCGCTCCTGATTGGCGGGCGCCTCGCGTCAATCAACACCCCCTCCGATTACGCGCTGACGCCAGCACGCAACGCCCAGGGGTCGGTTGGATCGGCGCACGCCGCCGCAAGGTAAAAAAAACACCCCACACAAATGAGGAAAAACAAAAATAATAATAATCGCACTTTAGAGGGGAGGAGGTTGGGGGAATTAATGAGTGTTTTCAATTTGTTTCGCAAAAAAGAATATTTGAAAAGCTTCCCAACGGTGCGAGGCGGGCTGCGCATGCGCTCCAGCCAGCCTTTGACTCCCCCACGTGGGCCCGGGGGCTGGACACGCCCACTTGCCTTCCCCTGCACCAATCACAGCGCGGGCAGGCGCTTCTATCAATCATCACCTGTCAATCACCCTCCCTTCCCCCTCGTGGTGTCGATTGACAGCGGTGTCAGCCAATGAGGTGCAGGAAGGGGCGGGACCAGGGCCAGGACTGACAGCAAGCCTGAACTAACTCAATTAAATACCTGCATGCAGCCAAAAAAAACCTTTTATTTAGTCAGCCAAAAAACAGCAAAGCAAATGAGGTTTGCTGAGTCAGCAAAGCCTATTTTAAAGAATTATAGAGCGATATCGCAGGGATCGGTGCTAGGACCCCAGTCATTCACAATATATATTAATGATCTAGACGAGAGAACTAGATGTAATACCTCAAGTTTGCAGATGACACAAAGCTGGGTGGGCGTGTGTACTGTGAGGAGGATGCCGGGAAACTCCAGGCTGATTTGGACAGGTTGGGTGATTGGGCAGAAGCATGGCAGATGCAATATAACGTGGATAAATGTGAGGTTATCCACTTTGGTGGCAAAAACAGGAAGGCGGATTATTATCTGAATGACAATAGATTGGGAGAAGGGGGAGTGCAACGAGACCTGGGTGTCCTTGTGCACCAGTCGCTGAAGGTAAGCATGCAGGTGCAGCAGGCGGTTAAGAAGGCAAATGGTATGTTGGCCTTCGTAGCAAGAGGGTTTGAGTACAGGAACAAGGATGTCTTGCTGCAGTTGTACAGGGTCTTGGTAAGACCACACCTTGAGTATTGTGTGCAGTTTTGGTCGCCTTATCTGAGGAAGGATGTTCTTGCCATGGAAGGAGTGCAGCGAAGATTCGCCAGACTGATACCTGGGATGGCAGGAATGATGTATGAGGAGAGATTGGGTCGATTGGGCTTATACTCGCTGGAGTTTAGAAGAATGAGAGGGAATCTCATTGAAACTTATAAAATTCTAACAGGACTAGATGCAGGAAGGCTGTTCCCGATGGTCAGGGAGTCCAGAACCAGGGGTCACAGTCTAAGGATAAGGGGTAAGCCATTTAATTTCAATTTCAATTTCAGTTTCAATTTTATTGGTCACATAACTAAATACAAGAAGTGTAATCTAGTCAGTGAAATGCTTTTTTCTTGACGAGCCAAGAGCACCAAGCAGCAAGAACACTGAGCTGCCTGGTACGCACGGAGCTCGCAAGGACGGCAGCCATCTTCATCGGCGCCATCACAAAAAAACACATACCGACATATACACGCATGCATACTTTAAATATAAATAAAGCAGACATAAAATAAATACATAAAAAGACAGCACATAAAATGAACAAGCAATAACGTAAAAAAGTAATTTCTACAGTAATTACATTGATATTTCTACCCAGGCTTCCAGAATAATCTCTGGTTACAGGGTGGCCACACTGGGAGAGCATCGTGAGGAACTCACAACGTATAATTAAATAAATTTAATTAATTAATTAAATAATTAAATAAATAAAGTGCCTCCTCAGTCTTTCTCGATGTTTCCATCTTGGTTTCTCTCGATGTTTCCCCTCTCTCTCGATGTTTCCTGTCTCGATGTTTCCTCTCAGTTTTTCTCGATGTTTCCCCTCGGTTTCTTCCACACACCTGGCCTGCACATTACCCTGGCTGTCCAACTTGGCGTCCTGGTAACCGGGTTCCACTCCAGCTCTCATCCTTCAAACTGTCTCTCCAGCTCTCGACCTTCAAACTGTCTCTCCAGCTCTCGACCTTCAAACTGTCATTCCAGCTCTCGACCTTCAAACTGTCTCTCCAGCTCTCGACCTTCAAACTGTCTCTCCAGCTCTCAATCTTCAAACTGTCACTCCAGCTCTCGACCTTCAAACTGCTCTCTCCAGCTCTCGACCTTCAAACTGTCTCTCCAGCTCTCGACCTTCAAACTGTCTCTCCAGCTCTCGACCTTCAAACTGAGGATTCAAACAAATTTAGGACAAAGACGAGGAGGAATTTCTTCACCCAGAGAGTGGTGAACCTGTGGAATTCTCTACCACAGAAGGCAGTTGAGGCCAATTCATTAAATATATTCAAGAAGGAGTTGGATATATTTCTTAAGGCTAAAGGGATCAAGGGATATGGGGAGAAGGCAGGGACAGGGTACTGAATTTGGATGATCAGCCATGATCTCATTGAATGGCTCGAGGGGCCGAATGGCCTACTCTTTCTCCTATCTTCTATGTTTCTCTGTTTCTATAAAGTGCAGGAGGAGGCCATTCAGTCCCACGAGCCTGCTCCGCCATTCAGTGAGATCATGGCTGGTCTGCAGCCTCACTCCATATACCCGCCTTTGGCCCATATCCCTTAATACCTTTGGTTAACAAAAATCTATCAGTCTCCGATTTAAAATGAATGATCGAGCATCAATTGCCGTTTGTGGAAGAGAGTTCGAAACCTCTACCACCCTTTGTGTGTAGAAGTGTTTCCTAATTTCACTCCTGAATGGTCTGGCTCTAATTTTTAGACTCTGCCCCCAGTCCTAGAATCCCCAACCAGCAGAAATAGTTTTGATCTATCGCCCCTCTCTATTTCCCCTCAATATCTTGAAAACTTCCATCAGATCGCCCCTTAACCTTCTAAATTCTAGGGAATACAACCCTAGTTTGTGTAATCTCTCCTCGTAACTTAACCCTTGGAGTATTTGAAAGAGCTCTCCAATTAATCCCACTCCCCTCATATCCCTGCAAATGTTTCCCCTTAAAGTATCGATCCAATTCTCTTTTGAAAGTTACTATTGAATCTGCTTCCACCGCCCTTTCAGGCAGCGCATTCCAGATCACAACAACTCGCTGTGTAAAAAAATGTTTCCTCATGTCACCTCTGGTTCTTTTACCGATTATCTTCAATCTGTGTCCTCTGGTTACTGACCCTCCTGCCGCTGGAAACACTTTCTCTTTATTTACTCTATCCAAACCCTTCATGATTTTGAATGCCTCTATTAAATCTCTCCTTAACCTTCTGCTCTAAGGATAACAATCCCAGCTTCTCCAGTCTTTCCACATAACTGAAGTCCCTCATCCCTGGAACCATCCTGGTAAATCTCCTCTGCACCCTCTCCAAGGCCTTGACATCCTTCCTAAAGTGTGGTGCCCAGAATTGGACACAATACTCCGGCTGGTGCCTAACCAGTGATCTATAAGGGTTTAAGAACATAAGAAATAGGAGCAGGAGTCGGCCATTCGGCCCTTCGAGCCTGCTCCGCCATTCAATGAGATCATGGCTGATCTTCTGCCTCAACTCCATTCACTGGCCCTATCGCCATATCCCTTGATGCCCTTACTAGTCAGAAATCTATCGACTTCTGTTTTGAATATACCCAATGACTGAGCCTCCACAGCCCTCTGGGGTAGAGAATTCCAAAGATTCACCACCCTCTGTGTGAAGAAATTTCTTCTCATCTCAGTCCTGAATGGCCTACCCTTTATCCTGAGGCTGTGGGCCCTGGTTCTAGACTCCCCAGCCAAGGGAAACATTCTCCCAGCATCCACCCTATCAAGCCCTGTAATCATTTTGTATGCTTCAATGAGATCCCCTCTCATTCTTCTGAATTCAAGAGAATACAGGCCTAGTTTACTCAATCTCTTCTCATACAACAGTCCCGCCATCCCAGGAATCAATCTCGTGAACCTTCGTTGCACTCCTTCTATGGCAAGTATATCTTTCCTTAGGTAAGGAGACCAAAATTATACACAGTACTCCAGGTGTGGTCTCACCAAGGCCCTATATAATTGGAGGCAGTGTTGGTGCTACCTCTCCAGTGATTTGAGGTGCACTGGAGAGGTACCACCAATGCTGCCTCCGCAAGATCCTGCAAATTCATTGGCAGGATAGACGCACCAACGTCAGTGTTCTCGCTCAGGCCAACATCCCCAGCATCGAAGCTTTGACCACGCTTGATCAGCTCCGATGGATGGGTCACATTGTCCACATGCCCGATACGAGACACCCAAAACAAGCGCTCTACTCAGAGCTCCGGCACGGCAAGAGAGCCCCAGGTGGGCAGAGGAAACGCTTCAAGGACACCCTCAAAGCCTCCCAAAGGTGCAACATCCCCACTGACACCTGGGAATCCCTGGCCCAAGACCGCACAAAGTGGAGGAGAAGCATCCGGGTAGACGTCGAACACCTCGACTCTCTTCGCCGGGAGTAAGCGGAAGCCAAGCGCAATGAGCGCACATCAACCCAAGCACCCCACTCACCTGCCCCTTCAACCACCATCTGCCCCACCTGTGACAGAGACTGTAGGTCCCGCATTGGACTCATCAGTCACCTGAGAACTCATTTATAATGTGTAAGCAAGTCATCCTCGCTTCCGAGGGACTGCCTAAGAAGAAGATATAACTGGAGTAAGATTTCTTTACTCCTGTCCTCAAATCCTCTTGTAATGAAGGCCAGCATACCATTTGCCTTCTTAACCACCTTTCATGACCACCGGACGTCCCAAAGCGCTTTACAGCCAGTGAAGTACTTTTGAAGTGTAGTCACTGTTGTAATGTGGGAAACGCGGCAGCCAATTTGCGCACAGCAAGCTCCCACAAACAGCAATGTGATAATGATCAGATAATCTGTCTTTTCGTCATGTTGATTGAGGGATAAATATTGAGTTCAAAACACCAGGGATAACTTCTTCAAAATAGCACCACGGGATCTTTTACATCCACCTGAGGGGGCAGACGGGGGCCTCGGTTTAACATCTCATCCGTAAGACGGCACCTCCGACACTGCAGCGCTCCTTCATTACTGCCCCTCCGACAATGCAGCACTCCCCCAGCATTGCTCCCCCCGACAGTACGGCACTCCCGCAGTACTGCCCCTCCGACAGGGCCGTGCCCCCTAAGCACCGCCCCTCCGACAGTGCAGCGCTCCTTCAGTACTGCACTCCCTCAGTACTGCCCCTCCGACAGTGCGGCGCTCCCTCAGTACTGCCCCTCCGACAGTGCTGCGCTCCCTCAGTACTGCCCATCCAACAGGGCAGCGCTCCCTCAGTACTGCCCCTCCGACAGGGCAGCGCTCCCTCAGTACTGCCCCTCTGACAGTGCCGCGCTCCCTCAGTACTGCCCCTCCAACAGGGCAGTGCTCCCTCAGTACTGCCCCTCCGACCGTGCAGCACTCACTGAGCACTGCCCCTCCGACAATTCGGCGCTCCCTCAGTACTGCCCCTCCGACAGTGCGGAACTCCCTCAGTACTGCCCCTCCGACAGTGCCGCGCTCCCTCAGTACTGCCCATCCAACAGGGCAGCGCTCCCTCAGTACTGCCCCTCCGACAGGGCAGCGCTCCCTCAGTACTGCCCATCCAACAGTGCCGCGCTCCCTCAGTACTGCCCCTCCGACAGTGCCGCGCTCCCTCAGTACTGCCCCTCCGACAGTGGCGCGCTCCCTCAGTACTGCCCCTCCGACAGTGCCGCGCTCCCTCAGTACTACCCCTCCAACAGGGCAGCGCTCCCTCAGTACTGCCCCTCCGACCGTGCAGTACTCACTGAGCACTGCCCCTCCGACAATTCGGCGCTCCCTCAGTACTGCCCCTCCGACAGTGCGGAACTCCCTCAGTACTACCCCTCCGACAGTGCGGCAATCCCTCAGTACTGCCCCGCCGACAGTGTAGCGCTCCCTCAGTACTGCCGCTCCGACAGTGCGGCGCTCCCTCAGTACTGCCCCTCCGACAGTGCGGCGCTCCCTCAGTACTGCCCCTCCGACAGTGCGGCGCTCCCTCAGTACTGCCCCTCCAAAAGGGCCAGCGCTCCCTCATTACTGCCCCTCCGACCGTGCAGCACTCACTGAGCACTGCCCCTCCGACAATTCGGCGCTCCCTCAGTACTGCCCCTCCGACAGTGCGGAACTCCCTCAGTATTGCCCCTCCGACAGTGCCGCGCTCCCTCAGTACTGCCCATCCAACAGGGCAGCGCTCCCTCCGACAGGGCAGCGCTCCCTCAGTACTGCCCCTCCAACAGTGCCGTGCTCCTTCAGTACTGCCTCTCCGACTGTGCCGCGCTCCCTCAGTACTGCCCCTCGCAACAGGGCAGCGCTCCCTCAGTACTGCCCCTCCGACCGTGCAGCACTCACTGAGCACTGCCCCTCCGACAATTCGGCGCTCCCTCAGTACTGCCCCTCCGACAATGCGGAACTCCCTCAGTACTGCCCCTCCGACAGTGCGGCAATCCCTCAGTACTGCCCCTCCGACAGTGCAGCGCTCCCTCAGTACTGACCCTCCGACAGTGCGGTGCTCCCTCAGCACTGCCCCTCCGACAGTGCGGCGCTCCCTAAGCACTGCCCCTCCGACAGTGCGGAGCTCCCTCAGTACTGCCCCTCCGACAGTGCGGCGCTCCCTCAGCACTGCCCCTCCGACAGTGCGGCACTCCCTCAGCACTGCCCCTCCGACAGTGCGGCGCTCCCTCAGTACTGCCCCTCCAACAGTGCGGCGCTCCCTCAGTACTGCCCCTCCGACGGTGCGGCGCTCCCTCAGTACTGCCCCTCCGACAGTGCAGCGCTCCCTCAGCACCGCACTGGAGTGTCAGCCTCGCTTTATGTGCTCAAGTCCCTGGAGCGGGATTTGAACCCACAACCTTCTGACTCTGCTATCCACTGAGCCACAGCTGACTCCAGTCTTTCACAGTTTCAATATAACTTCCTTGCTTTTGCACTCTACGCCTCTCCTAAAGCAAGGGAGTTATGATGAATTGTTAAACAGTTTTTTTGCAGAGTGACCAAGGCTGTCTGTAGGAAACAATTTTGCATTTGAAAGAAGCTTGTATTGTGAAGCTTGGATTTATAAATAGGGCCCAGTGCACAGAGCAAAGAGGCAATGATAAACTTGTAATAACAGAAAATGATGGAAACACTCAGGCAACATTTAATCTAATATAAGCTAATAGAATGCTATTGTTTATTGCGAGGGGAATTGAATACAAAAGTAGGGAGGTTATGCTTCAGTTATACAGGGCATTGGTGAGACCACATCTGGAGCACTGTGTACAGTATTGGTCTCCTTATTTAAGGAAGGATGTAAATGCGTTGGAAGCAGTTCAGAGAAGGTTTACTAGACTAATACCTGGAATGGGTGGGTTGTCTTATGAGGAAAGGTTGGACAGGCTAGGCTTGTATCCGCTGGAGTTTAGAAGAGTAAGAGGTGACTTGATTGAAACATATAAGATCCTGAGGGGTCTGGACAGGGTGGATGTGGAGAGGATGTTTCCTCTTGTGGGAGAATCTAGAACTAGGGGTCACTGTTTAAAAATAAGGGGTCGCCCATTTAAGACAAAGATGAGGAGAAATTTTTTCTTAGACGGTCGTGAGTCTTTGGAACTCTCTTCCTCAGAGGGCCGTGGAAGCAGAGTCTTTGAATATTTTTAAGGCAGAGGTAGATAGATTCTTGGTAAGCAAGGGGGTGAAAGGTTATCGGGGGTAGGCGGGAATGTGGAGTAATCAGATCAGCCATGATCTTATTGAATGGTGGAGCAGGCTCGAGGGGCCGAGTGGCCGACTCCTGCTCCTAATTCGTATGTGACTTATGCATAGAAACATAGAAGATAGGAGTAGGAGTCGGCCCCTCGAGCCTGCTCCACCATTCGATGAGATCATGGCTGATCGTCCAAACTCAGTACCCTGTCCCTGCCTTCTCCCCATATCCCTTGATACCTTTTGCTCTAAGAAATATATCTAACTCCTTCTTGAATATATTTAAAGACTTGGCCTCAACCGCCTTCTGTGGTAGACAATTCCACAGGTTCACCACTCTCTGGGTGAAGAAATTCCTCCTCATCTCTGTCCTAAATGGCTTACCCCTTATCCTTAGACTGTGACCCCTGGTTCTGGACTCCCCCGACATTGGGAACATTCTACCTGCATCTAGTTTGTCCAGACCTGTCAGAATTTTATAAGTTTCGATGAGATCCCCTCTCATTCTTCTAAACTCCAGCGAGTATAAGCCCAATCGACCCAATCTCTCCTCATACGTCATTCCTGCCATCCCAGGGATCAGCCTTGTGAATCTTCGCTGAACTCCTTCCATGGCAAGAACATCCTTCCTCAGATAAGGCGACCAAAACTGCACTCAGTACTCAAGGTGTGGTCTCACCAAGGCCCTGTACAACTGCAGCAGGACATCCTTGTTCCTGTACTCAAACCCTTTCTCTATGAAGGCCAACATACCATTTGCCTTCTTAACCGCCTGCTGCACCTGCATGCTTACCTTCAGCGACTGGTGCACAAGGACACCCAGGTCTCGTTGCACTTCCCCTTCTCCCAATCTATTGCCATTCAGATAATAGTCTGCCTTTCTGTTTTTGACACCAAAATGGATAACCTCGCATTTATCCACGTTATATTGGATCTGCCACGCTTCTGCCCAATCACCCAACCTATCCAAATTATCCTGGAGTTTCTCGGTATCCTCCTCGCAGCACACACGCCCAGCCAGTTTTGTGTCATCTGCAAACTTGGAGATATTACATCTAGTTCCCTTATATAGATCATTAATGTATATTGTGAATAGCTGGGGTCCAAGGACCGATCCTTGCGGTACCCCACTAGTCACTGCCTGCCACTCGGAAAAAGACCCGTTAATTCCTACTCTCTGCTTTCTGTCCACCAACCAGTTCTCTATCCAAGTCAATACCTTGCCCCCAATCCCATGTGCCTTAACTTTACACACTAATCTCTTATGCAGGACCTTATCGAAAGCCTTTTGAAAGTCCAAATACACCACATCCACTGGTTCTCCCTTATCTATTTTCCCAGTTACATCCTCAAAAAATTCCAGTAGATTAGTCAAGCACAATTTACCTTTTGTAAATCCATGCTGACTTTGTCCGATCCTGTCACTGTTTTCCAAGTGCTCAGCTATTACATCCTTTATAGTGGACTCCAGCATTTTCCCCACTACCGATGTCAGGCTTACCGGTCTGTAATTCCCTGCTTTCTCTCTATCACCCTTTTTGAATAGTGGGGTAACATTAGCTACCCTCCAATCCATGGGTATAGTTCCAGATTCCAGCGAATTTTGGAAGATAATCAGTAATGCATCTACTATTTCCAGGGCCACTTCCTTAAGTACCCTTGGATGTAGATTATCAGGCCCTGGGGATTTATCGGCCTTCAATCCCGTCAATTTCCCTAACACCATTTCCCTACAAATACTGATTTCTTTCAGTTCCTCCCTCTCATCAGACCCTATGTTCTCCAACATCTCTGAGAGGTTATTTGTGTCCTCCTTTGTGAAGACAGAACCAAAATATGCATTTAATTGGTCAGCCATTTCTTTGTTCCCCATTATAACTTCCCCTGCTTCTGACTGCAAGGGACCTACACTTGATTTCACTAATCTTTTTCTCTTCACATATCTATAAAAGCTCTTACAGTCAGTTTTTATGTTCCCTGCAAGCTTACTTTCATATTCTATTTTCCCCTTCTTAATTAATCCCTTTGTCCTCCTTTGTTGAATCCTAAACTGCTCCCAATCCTCAGGGTTACTGCTTTTTCTGGCCAATTTATATGTCCTCTCCTTGGATCTTATGCTATCCCTAATTTCCCTTGTTAGCCACGGTTGAGTCACCCTTTTTGTTTTATTCTTATCTCAAACTGGGATGAACAACTTCTGTAGTTAATCCATGCTGTCTTTGAATGTTTGCCATTGCCTATCCACCGTCAACCCTTTGAGTGACATTCCCCAATCAATCCTACCCAATTCGCGCCTCATACCATCGTAGTTTCCTTTATTTAAATTCAGGACTCTCGTTTCTGAGTCAACTACTTCATTCTCCATCCTAATGAAGAATTCTATCATATTATGATCACTCCGACCCAAGGGGCCTCATACAACAAGATTGCTAATTAATCCTCTCTCATTACATAATACCCAGTCTAAGATGGCCTGATCTCTGGTTGGTTCCTCGACATATTGTTCCAGAAAACCATCCCGTAAACATTCTAGGAATTCCTCCTCCACAGTATTGTTACTGATTTGGTTAGCCCAATCTATCAGCACGGTGGCATAGTGGTTAGCACTGTAGCCTCACAGCGCCCGGAACCTGGGTTCGAATCCGGCCTCGGGTGACTGTCTGTGTGGAGTTTGCACATTCTCCCCGTGTTTGCGTGGGTTTTCTCCGGGTGCTCCGGTTTCCTCCCACAGTCCAAAAGATGTGCAGGTTAGGTTGATTGGCTATGATAAATTGACCCTTAGTGTTAGGGGGATTAAATACGTGGGGGTACGGGGATAGGGTGGGATATGTGTTGGTGTAGGGGTTAAGGGGATCGGGTGGGATATGTGTCGGTGCAGGCTCGATGGGCCGAAATGGCCTCTATCTGCATTGTGGGGTTTCTGTGAATTCTGTGAATATGTAAATTAAAGTCACCCATGATGGCTGCTGTGCCCTTATTGCACACATCTCTAATTTCCCGTTTAATGCCATCCCCAACCTCCGCATTACTGTTTGGAGGTCTATATACTGCTCCCACTAACGTTTTTGCCCCTTGATATTTCTCAGTTCTACCCCTACAGATGCCCATTAACTCCCAGATCCCTCTGTCCCTGCACACTCTTTAAAACTGTGCCATTAAGTGTATATTGCCTCTCCCTGTTCCTTCTGCCAAAATGCATCACCCACACACTTCGATTGGGTCGATTGGGCTTATACTCGCTGGAGTTTAGAAGAATGAGAGGGGATCTCATTGAAACTTATAAAATTCTAACAGGACTGGACAGGGTAGATGCAGGGAGGATGTTCCCGATGGTCGGGGGAGTCCAGAACCAGGGTCACAGTCTAAGGATAAGGGGTAAGCCATTTAGGACTGAGATGAGGAGGAATTTCTTCACCTAGGGAGTGCTGAACCTGTGGGATTCTCTACCACACAGGGCAGTTGAGGCCAATTCATTAAATATATTCAAGAAGGAGTTAGATATATTTCTTAAGACTAAAGGGATCAAGGGATATGGGGAGAAAGCAGGGACAGGGTACTGAATTTGGATGATCAGCCATGATCTCATTGAATGGCGGAGCGGGCTCGAGGGGCCGAATGGCCGACTCCTGCTCCTATCTTCTCTGTTTCTATGTAACAGATTTTAAGCAAGTGCAGGGGCAGGGAAAAGGGAGGAGGGGAGGAAAGAACAAAAGTGAGAGTCTGTGATAGGGTGGACGGCAGGAGAGATTAAATGACAAAAAGGGACGATGGTGCGAGGCGAAAGGCGATGGTAATGGGACAGGTAAAGGAACAAGATATGGTTGTGGAGGAGATGTAAATGGGATTGGCAGAATCATCAACAGTTGCCGTCTGCAACAATAGGTGACTAATCCAGTAACATAACTACTATGTTACTGTACCCCGTTAAAGGTGTGGTAGGTTCCCTTCTCTGAAGGATGTTGGCGATGACAATTGGGTTTCCGTAATAGTCGGGAAGATAAAATGCAACATAGAAATATAGAAGATCGGAGCAGGAGTAGGCCATTCGGCCCCTCGAGCCTGCTCCGCCATTCAATTAGATCATGGCTGATTATCCAAATTCAGTACCCTGTCCCTGCCTTCTCCCCATATCCCTTGATCCCTTTAGCCTTAAGAAATATATCCAATTCCTTCTTGAATATATTTAAAGAAGCTTATATTGTGAAGCTTGTGCCCCTTTGCCAGGCCCGCTGCCTGCGGCCCCTCTCCCAGATTCCAGCCCCTGCTCTGTGCTGACTGAGCTGCTCTCACCTGGGGGCAGCGCATCACAATCGGCCCCAAGAGACCCAGGGCCTGCCCCCTAGCCACGCCACCATTGGTTGGAGGACCAGGCCGCCCAGTTCAGTCCTCAAAGCTCAGCCCTCTTCCTATTGGTCAGCGCTCCCGTCAGTCAGAGTCACATTGCTGCCGCTCAATCTGCTCCGTTCGGCGTCCACGGAGGTCCCGCCCGCCCGACTCTCAGGTTTGGTTTTTCTCATATTTTACTTTATAATCTCGCTTGCCGCTCCCCCCCCTCACCTCGATTTAAATCGCTTCCCAAACACTTGACTTTACCCCGGCCGCTGATACCGCCTCTTCCCCGGGCCCGGCCTTCTGTCTGCTCCCTGGAGGCCCCGCACAGGCGCACTGGCAGCCTGGTGTTGTGGGGGCGCCGAATGAGCATGCGCGGTCCCGACTCTCCACATTTAAAGGTGTAATGATCAGTAACCTGTCATTCTGGAATGGTACACTAGGTGGTGCTGTACGTATATAAGAGTGGGCTACCCACGATGCACTAGGCCACCCACAAGGCAGCAGTCAAGATGGAGGCATCTACAGATACTGTACCTAGTCCACATGTGCTCAATAAAGTGTCTAGCAAAAGCTAGCTGTTCTTAATAAAAACGACTAGTTATTAATGAACATAACATGGTACCAGGAGTTGTGAAAATCTGCTAAAAATTGTGAAATGCGACATGGAGTCTTTGAAGCCACCAGGAGGTTTGAACCTCACGGGAAATGTCGACTACAATTGGCGGGCTTTCAAACAACAATTCGAACTCTACATTGCTGCCATCGGATTCGGTACGAAGCCAGACGCAAGGAAGATAGCATTGCTGCTCACGGTTACAGGCCCACAGGCGATAGAGGTATTTAATACATTTGTATTTAATCCAGAGGAGAACAGAGAAAAATTAGAAGATGTGCTAAAGAAATTTGATACACATTGTTCTCCCAAAAAGAATGAGACGTATGAAAGATACATCTTCCATTCTCAGACACAGCAACAAAATGAGACTTTTGATAGCTTTATAACTGATCTGAAACTGAAAGCACAGACATGTAATTTCTCTGAGCTGAAAGCATCCATGATTCGTGACCAGATTGTGTTTGGTATTCATGATAAAAAGGTCAGGGAACGTCTGTTGAGAGAAACCGAACTGACATTGGAAAATGCTGTGAAAATATGCCAAGCCAGTGAGCTAGCTCGACAGCACGCGAAGACTTTCAGTGAAATCAATAATGATGCGATTGTAGTAAGTGCTGCTGTCGGTGCTGTGTCCTACAAAGGGAAGAAACATAGGCAGAACAGAAATGAAAAGCAATCAGAGGAAGGACATTTTTAATTGTAAACGCTGTGGTTACAAACACCAGTTAAGACAATGCCCAGCGTTTGGAAAAATGTCATGGAAAGAATCACTTTGCGAAACAATGCCTTTCAAAAGTAAAAACAAAGAAAGGGCAACAAGTCCAAGTTAATGTGATTGAGGACACTGATTTAAGTGAGACATTTTTTGTACGAATGGTGTCATGTGACAATGTCAAAAATGATACAGAAAATGTGCAGCCCTCAGATATGGACAATGCTGAACATAATGTTAATGCAGTAAAAGAGGACAAATGGATGATCCCACTGCAGGTAAATGGAGCATTAGTTACATTGAAACTAGACACTGGGGCAAAAGCAAACTTAATCAGTATGAGTGACATTAAAAACATGAAAGAAAAGCCCAAAATACAGAAAAAGTCAGTACTACTGAAGAACTATAATGGACAGAAAATAGATAGCTTAGGTGTATGCACACTTAAAGAGACGGTCAAAGACAAAGTGCATCATCTCATGTTTTCTGTTGTGGCTGAAGGACTTGATTCACTACTGGGTGACAAAGCTTGTGAAGACTTAGAACTGGTCAAGAGAGTATACCGTATAAACTGTGCCATAAACAGACCAGATGACTCAGTGGATTCTGTAGTAAATAATTTCCAGGATGTGTTCAAAGGATTTGGAGTTCTACCATTCACTTACAAGATCCAGCTAAAGGAGGATGCTCAGCCAGTGGTACATGCTCCACGGAGAGTTCCAACACCCCTGTGTGACCGGCTCAAGAAAGAACTGGACAGAATGACCACACTAGGAGTCATCAGGAAAGTCGAAGAGCCAACAGACTGGGTTAACTCCATGGTATGTGTAAAGAAAAAGAACAATGATCTAAGAATATGCATGGATCCAAAGGACTTAAATGCAAACATAAAACGTGAACACTACCAGATTCCCAAGCAAGAAGAAATCACCAGTGAAATGTCAGGTGCCAGATACTTTACAAAGCTCGATACCTCACAAGGATTTTGGCAACTAAAACTGGATGAAGAGAGCACCAAATACTGTACCTTCAACACACCATTTGGCAGGTATTGTTTCCTCAGAATGCCTTTCGGGATAATATCTGCATCTGAAATCTTTCATAGAGCGAAATTGAAGGTCTGGAAGGAGTACGGGTCTATGTTGATGACATTATCATCTGGGGCTCGACACTAAAAACACAAGAGACTATTCAAGAGCAGATTGATGACAATGCCGCAACTGCATCTTGTCAATCACTACCAGAACAATCTCATGAAGACACATCAGACTTACCCGTGTTGAGAAGATCCACACATGAAGTAAAAAAGCCTGATAGACGTAATCTTTGAGTATAATGTAAAGCTTTGAAAATGTGTTGACTGTTGTGAAAATGTTTATGTTTATAGAGCACTAACAAAAGTGTTACTGATATCATCTTTATTGTTTTTCTTGAAAGTTGATTGATATTGATTTTGTTTAACCTCAAAGAAAGGGGGATGTAATGATCAATAACATGTCATTCTATAGTGGACACTAGGTGGAGCCGTAGAGCTGTATATTGCTGTATGTCTATATATATATATAAGACTACATTACCCATGAGGCACTAGGCTACCCAGAAGGCAGTAGTCAAGATGGCAGCCTGCACACAGAAGCACACATGCTGAATCTCTACAGATGCTGTACCTAGAGAACGTGAACTGAATAAATAACTAGCTAGAAGCTAGCTGTTCATAATAAGAATGTCTAGTTATTAATGAACATAACAAAAGGGACACCCACCCCTTCCACATTTAAAGGGACACCCACCCCCTCCACATTTGAAGGGACACCCACCCCCTCCACATTTAAAGGGACACCCACCCCCCTCCACCTTTAAAGGGACACCCACACCCTCCACATTTAAAGGGACTCCCTCCCCCCTCTCATGTGTTCTTCTGATTAAAGGGACAGTGAGAATTCCCGCGGCCACCGCACTTTAGTAAGGATATGAAAGACCTTGAGAGCCTCTCTCTTCTCTTAGGCAGTCCCTCGGAACTGAGGATGACTTGCTTCCACGTTAAAAATGAGTTTGCAGGTGTCTGATGAGTCCAATGCAGGACCTACAGTCTCTGTCACAGGTGGGGCAGACGGTGGTTGAAGGTCCCTTGCAGTCAGAATCAGGGGAATTTAATATGGGGAACAAAGAAATGGAAGACCAATTAAATACATACTTTGGTTCTGTCTTAAAAAGGAGGACACAATTAACTTCCCAGAGATGTCAGGGAACATAGGGTCTAATGAGAGGGAGGAATTGAATGAAATCAGTATTTGTAGGGAAATGGTGTTAGGGAAATTGACGGCATTGAAGGCCGATACATCCCCAGGGCCTGATAATCTACATCCTAGGGTACTTAAGGAAGTGGCCTTAGAAATAGTAGATGCATTGCTGGTCGTCTTCCAAAATTCTATAGACTCTGGAACAGTTCCCATGGATTGGAGGGTAGCTAATGTAACCCCACTATTTAAAAAAGGTGGTAGCAGAAAACGGGGAATTATAGACCGGTAAGTCTGACATCGGTAGTGGGGAAAATGCTAGAGTCCATTATAAAAGATGTAATAGCAGAGCACTTGGAAAACAGTGACAGGATTGGATAAAGTCAACATGGATTTACAAAAGGTAAATCATGCTTAACTAATCCAATGGAATTTTCTGAGGATGTAACTGGTAGAATAGATAAGGGAGAACGAGTGGATGTGGTGTATTTGGACTTTCAGAAGGCTTTTGATAAGGTCCCGCATAAGAGATTAGCGTGCAAAGTAAAAGCCCACGGGATTGGGGGTAAGGTACTGACTTGGATAGAGAACTGGCTAGCAGACAGGAAGCAAAGAGTTGGAATAAACGGGTCTTTTTCTAAGTGGCAGGCAGTGGCTAGTGGGGTACCGCAGGGATCGGTGCTAGGACCCCAGCTATTCACAATATATATAAATGATCTAGACGAGGGAACTAAATGTAATATCTCCAAGTTCGCAGACGACACAAAGCTGGTTGGGCGTGTGTGCTGTGAGGAGGATTCAGAGAAACTCCAGTATGATTTGGACAGGTTGGGTGATTGGGCAGATGCATGGCAGATGCAGTATAATGTGGATAAATGCGAGGTTATCCACTTTGGTGGCGAAAACAGGAAGACAGATTATTATCTGAACGGCACTAGATTGGGAGAAGGGGAAGTGCAACGAGACCCGAGTGTCCTTGTGCACCAGTCGCTGAAGGTAAGCATGTAGGTGCAGCAGGCAGTTAAGAAGGCAAATGGTATGTTGGCCTTTGTAGCGAGAGGGTTTGCGTACAGGAACAAGGATGTCTTGGTGCAGTTGTACAGGGCCTTGGTGAGACCACATCTTGAGTATTGTGTGCAGTTTTGGTCGCCTTATCTGAAGAAGGATGTTCTTGCCATGGAAGGAGTTCAGTGAAGATTCACCAGGCTGATACCTGGGATGACAGGAATGACGTATGAGGAGAGATTGGGTCGATTGGGCTTATACTCGCTGGAGTTTAGAAGAATGAGAGGGGATCTCACTGAAACTTATAAAATTCTGACAGGACTGGACAGACTAGATGCAGGGAGGATGTTCCCGATGGTCAGGGAGTCCAGAACCAGGGGTCACAGTCTAAGGATAAGGTGTAGGCCTTTTAGGACAGAAATGAGGAGGAATTACTTCACCCAGAGAGTGGTGAACCTGTGGAATTCTCTACCACAGAAGGCGGTCGAGGCCAATTCATTAAATATATTCAAGAAGGAGTTGGATATATTTCTTAAGGCAAAAGGGATCAAGGGGTATGTGGAGAAAGCAGGGACCGGGTACTGAATTTGGATGATCAGCCATGATCCCATTGAATGGCGGAGCGGGCTCGAGGGGCCGAATGGCCGACTCCTGCTCCTATCTTCGATGTTTCTATGTAACAGATTTTAAGCAAGTGCAGGGGCAGGGAAAGGGGGTAGGGGAGGAAAGAACAAAAGGGAGGGTCTGTGATAGGGTGGACGGCAGGAGAGATTAAATGACAAAAAGGGACGATGGTGCAAGGCGAAAGGCGATGGTAATGGGACAGGTAAAGGAACAAGATATGGTTGTGGAGGAGATGTAAATGAGATTGGCAGAATCATCAACAGGTGCCGTCTGCAACAATAGGTGACTAATCCAGTAACAGAACCACTATGGTACTGTACCCCGTTAAAGGTGTGGTAGGTTCGCTTCTCTGAAGGATGTTGGCGACGACAATTGGGTTTCCGTAATAGTCGGGAAGATAAAATGCAACATAGAAATATAGAAGATCGGAGCAGGAGTCGGCCATTCGGCCCCTCGAGCCTGCTCCGCCATTCAATAAGATCATGGCTGATCATGCAAACTCAGTACCCTGTCCCTGCCTTCTCTCCATATCCCTTGATCCCTTTAGCCTTAAGAAATATATCCAACTCCTTCTTGAATATATTTAAAGAAGCTTGTATTGTGAAGCTTGTGCCCCTTTGCCAGGCCCGCTGCCTGCGGCCCCTCTCCCAGATTCCAGCCCCAGCTCTGTGCTGACTGAGCTGCTCTCACCTGGGGACAGCGCGTCACAATCGGCCCCAGCGCACCGGAGCTGGAGAGGAGGCCCCGCCCCCTTGCCGCGCCGCCATTGGTTGGAGGACCAGGCCGCCGCTCCCCCCCCCACCCACCTTGATTTAAGTCGCTTCGCAAACACTTATTCAATTTGGTAGGAAGAATAGAAAAGCAAATTGTTATTAAATGGAGAGACTACAGAACGCTGCAGTACAGAGGGATCTGGGGGTCCTCGTACATGAAACACAAACAGTTAACATGCAGGTACAGCAAGTAATTAGGAAGGGAAATGGAATGTTGGCCTTTATTGCCGGGGGCTGGAGTATAAAAGTAGGGAAGTCCTGCTACAACTGTACAGGGCGTTGGTGAGACCACACCTGGAGTACTGCGTACAGTTTTGGTCTCCTTATTTAAGGAGGGATACACTTGCATTGGAGGCAGTTCAGAGAAGGTTCACGAGGTTGATTCCTGGAGATGAAGGGGTTGTCTTATGAGGAAAGGTTGAGCAGGTTGGGCCGATACTCATTGGAGTTTAGAAGAATGAGAGGTGATCTTATTGAAACATAAGATTCTGAGGGGGCTCGACAGGGTAGATGCTGAGAGGATGTTTCCCCTCGTGGGGGAATCTAGAACTAGGGGGCATAGTTTCAGAATAAGGGGTCGCCCATTTAAGACGGAGATGAGGAGGAATTTCTTCTCTGAGGGTCGTGAATCTTTGGAATTCTCTACCCCAGAGAGCTGTGGAGGCGGAGTCTCCAAGGCAGAGACAGACAGATGTTTGAACTACAGGGGGGTCGAGGGTCATGGGGAACAGGCAGAAAAGTGGAGTTGAGGCCAAGATCAGATCAGCCATGATCTTATTGAATGTCAGAGTGGGCTCGAGGGGCTGAATGGCCGACACCTGCTCCTATTCCTTATGTTCTTATTCTTATGATTTACAGACGGGAAACTCAAACCAAACTTCATATCAAGATCTGAGAGAGTCATAGAAATATAGAAACATAGAAGATAGGAGCAGGAGTCGGCCATTCGGCCCCTCGAGCCGGCTCCGCCATTCAATAAGATCATGGCTGATCATCCAAACTCAGTACCCTGTCCCTGCTTTCTCCCCATATCCCTTGATCCCTTTAGCCTTAAGAAATATATCCAACTCCTTCTTGAATATATTTAATGAACTGGCCTCCACTGCCTTCTGTGGTAGAGAATTCCACAGGTTCACCACTCTCTGGGTGAAGAAATTCCTCATTTCTGTCCTAAATGGCTTACCCCTTATCCTTAGACTGTGTCCCCTGGTTCTGGACTCCCCGACCATCGGGAACACCCTTCCTGCATCTAGTCTGTCTAGTCCTGTTAGAATTTTATAAGTTTCAATAAGATCCCCCTCATTCTTCTAAACTCCAGCGAGTATAAGCCCAATCGACCCAATCTCTCCTCGTACGTCATTCCTGCCATCCCAGGTATCAGCCTGGTGAATCTTCGCTGAACTCCTTCCATGGCAAGAACATCCTTCCTCAGATAAGGTGACCAAAACTGCACACAATACTCAAGGTGTGGTCTCACCAAGGCCCTGCCCAACTGCAGCAAGACATCCTTGTACCTGTACTCAAACCCTCTTGCTACGAAGGCCAACATACCATTTGCCTTCTTAACCACCTGCTGCACCTGCATGCTTACCTTCAGCGACTGGTGCACAAGGACACCCAGTTTGGCATAAAAATAAAACAAAAAAGGTGACTCAACCGTGGCTAACAAGGGAAATTAGGGATAGCATAAGATCCAAGGAGAGGACATACAAATTGGCCAGAAAAAGCAATAATCCTGAGGATTGGGAGCAGTTTAGGATTCAACAAAGGAGGACAAAGGGATTAATTAAGAAAGGGAAAATAGAATATGAGAGTAAGCTGGCAGGGAACATAAAAACTGACTGTAAAAGCTTTTATAGATATGTAAAGAGGAAAAGATTGGTGAAGTCAAGCGTAGGTCCCTTGCAGTCAGAATCGGGGGAATTTATAATGGGAAGCAAAGAAATGGCAGACCAACTAAATACAGATTTTGGTTCTGTCTTCACAAAGGAGGACACAAATAACCTCCCAGAAATACCGCGGAACATAGGGTCTGATGAAAGGGTGGAACTGAAAGAAATCAGTATTTGTAGGGAAATGGTGTTAGGAAAATTGATGGGACTGAAGGTCGATAAATCCCCAGGGCCTGATAATCTACATCCCAGGGTACTTAAGGAAGTGGCCCTAGAAATAGTAGATGCATTGCTGGTCATCTTCGAGAACTCAATAGACTCTGGAACAGTACCCATGGATTGGAGGGTAGCTAATGTTACCCCACTATTCAAAAAAGGTGGCAGAGAAAAAGCGGGGAATTATAGACCGGTAAGCCTGACATCGGTAGTGGGGAAAATGCTAGAGTCCATTATAAACATAAGAACATAAGTACATAAGAAATAGGAGCAGGAGTAGGCCAATCGGCCCCTCAAGCCTGCTCCGCCATTCAATAAGATCATGGCTGATCTGATCCTAACCGCCAATCCACTATCACCGAACCATCTCCTGAATCTAACAGAATTAGACACACGAAATAGGAGCAGGATCAGGCTACATGGCCCCTGGGCCCGCTCCGCTACCCACAGGGCCATGACCGATCTGAACCTAGACTCATGTCCAAATTCCTGCCCACTCCCCGTAACCCTTAATTCCCTTTACTTCTAAGAAACTGTCTATTTCTGTTTTAAATTTATATAATGATGTAGCTTCTACAGCTTTTTGGGGCAGCATATTCCATGGACCTACCACCCTCTGAGTGAAGTAATTCCTCCTCATCTCAGTTTTGAAAGAGCAGCCCCTTATTCTAAGACTATGCCCCCTAGTTCTAGTTTCACCCATCATCGGGAACATCCTCCCCGCATCCACCTGATCCAACCCCTTCACAATCTTATATGTTTCAATAAGATCGCCTCTCATTCTTCTGAACTCCAATGAGTAGAGTCCCAATCTACTCAACCTCTCCTCATATGTCCATCCCCTCATCCCCGGGATTAACCGAGTGAACCTTCTTTGTACTGACTCGAGAGCAAGTATGTCCTTTCTTAAGTATGGACACCAAAACTGTACACAGTATTCCAGGTGCAGTCTCACCAATACCTTGTACAACTGATGCAATACCTCCCTATTTTTATATTCTATCCCCCTAGCAATGAACGCCAACATTCCATTGGCCTTCTTAATCACTTGCTGCACCTGCATACTAACCTTTTGAGTTTCGTGCACCAGGACCCCCAGATCCCTTTGTACTTCAGTACTTTCCAGTTTCTTGCCATTAAGATAATAACTTGCTCTACGATTTTTCCTGCCAAAGTGCATAACCTCACACTTTCCAGTATTGTATTCCATCTGCCAAATCTCGGCCCACTTACTTAGCCTGTCTATGTCCCCTTGCAGGTTTTTTATGTCCTCCTCACTCACTACTTTCCCTCCCATCTTAGTATCATCTGCAAACTTTGATATGTTACACTCAGTCCCCTCCTCCAAATCGTTAATATAGATTGTAAAGAGTTGGGGACCCAGCACTGACCCCTGCGGAACACCACTAGTTACTGATTGCCAGTCTGAGAATGAACCATTTATCCCAACTCTCTGCCTTCTGTTAGATAGCCAATCCTCTATCCATGCCAGAATATTACCCCCAATCCCGTGATTTTTTATCTTAAGCAATAATCTTTTGTGTGGCACCTTGTCAAATGCCTTTTGGAAGTCTAAATACACTACGTCCACTGGTTCCCCTTTATCCACCCTATACGTTACTTCCTCAAAGAACTCCAGCAAATTTGTCAAACATGACTTCCCCTTCATAAAACCATGCTGACTTTGTCCTATTAAATTATGATTATCCAAATGTCCTGTTACTGTCTCCTTAATAATGGACTCCAAAATTTTACCTACCACAGACGTTAGGCTAACCGGTCTATAGTTTCCAGCCTTCTGTCTACTGCCCTTTTTAAATAAGGGTGTTACATTAGCAGTTTTCCAGTCTGCCAGGACCTTTGCCGAGTCCAGGGAGTTTTGGAAAATTATTACCAATGCATCCACAATCCCTACTGCCACTTCCCTCAAGACCCTAGGATGTAAGCCATCAGGTCCAGGTGATTTATCCGCCTTGAGTCCCATTATTTTACCGAGCACCACTTCCTTAGTGATTTTGATCGTGTTTAGCTCCTCCCCCCCTTTAGCCCCCTGTTTGTCCAGTGTTGGGATATTCTTAGTGTCTGCTACTGTAAAAACTGATATAAAATATTCATTCAGTGTTTTTGCCATCTCCATATTTCCCACCATTAATTTCCCAGTCTGATCCTCTAATGGACCAACATTTACTTTAGCCACCCTTTTTCTTTTTATATAACTATAAAAACTCTTACTATCTGTTTTTATATTTTTTGCTAATTTACTTTCATAATCTATCTTCCCTTTCTTAATCAATCTTGTTGTTATTTTTTGTTGTCTTTTAAAGTTTTCCCAATCCTCTATCCTCCCACTAGATGTGGCTACCTTACATGCCCTTGTTTTTAGTTGAATACTATCCTTAATTTCTTTACTTAGCCACGGCTGGCTGACTTTTCTTTTACACCCTTTTCTTCTCAGTGGAATATATATTTTTTGGAAGTTGTAAAATAACTCCTTAAATGTACACCACTGATCATGTATCGTCTTACCCTTTAATCTATTTTCCCAATCCACTCTACTCAATTCCGCTCTCATACCTTCATAGTCTCCTTTATTCAAGCTTAGCACGCTTGTTTGAGATCCAACCTTCTCACCCTCTAATTGAATATGGAATTCAACCATGTTATGTTCACTCATTCCAAGGGGATCCTTTACTAGGACATTTTTAATTAATCTTGTCTTGTTACACAGGACCAGATCCAAGGTTGCTTGCCCCCTGGTCGGTTCAGTTACATACTGCTCAAGAAACCCATCCCTAATGCACTCAATGAACTCATCCTCAAGGCAGCCCTGCCCAATTTGATTTGTCCAATTAATATGATAGTTAAAATCCCCCATAATTATAGATGTTCCCTTATTACAAGCCTCAACTATTTCCTGATTGATACTCCGTCCAACAGAGTTGCCACTGTTCGGAGGCCTATAGACTACGCCCACTAGTGTTTTTTTCCCCTTATTATTCCTTACCTCCACCCAAACTGTTTCATTATCCTGATCTTTTGACCCAATATCATTTCTCTGTATTACAGTGATTCCTTCCTTTATTAACATAGCCACCCCACCTCCCCTTCCTTCCTGCCTGTCCTTCCTGATCGTTAAATAACATGGTATGTTTAATTCCCAGGCATTGTCACCCTGCAGCCATGTTTCTGTAATGGTCACAAGATCATACCCATATGTAGTTATTTGCGCCATTAACTCATCTATTTTGTTACGAATGCTACGTGCATTCAGATAGAGAACTTTCAAAGATGTTTTGTGACACTTAGTTCCTGCTTTTGCCCTTTTTATTACTTTACCTTTTACTCCATACCTTCTGCCCCTTCCTGACATGCTCTGGTTTTTAATTTCCCCACTGCTACCTAAGTCTATGACCTTCTCTGTTGTCATTTTTATTATTTGCTCTCTAATAACCTCCCCCCAACTAGTTAGTTTAAAGCCCTCTCTACAGCCCTAGTTATATGATCCGCCAGGACTCTAGTCCCAGCACTGGCCAAGTGAAGCCCGTCCCAACGGAACAGCTCCCTCCTGCCCCAGTACTGGTGCCAGTGTCCCAGGAAGCAAAACCCATTTCTCCCACACCAGTCTTTGAGCCACGCATTTAACTCTCTAATTTTATTTGTCCTAGCCAAATTCGCTCGTGGCTCAGGTAATAATCCAGAGATTATTACCCTTGTGGGTCTGCTTTTTAATTTGACCCCTAGCTGCTCAAACTCCCTCAGCAGAACCTCCTTCCTTGTCCTATCTATGTCGTTGGTACCAACATGGACCACGACAACTGGATCCTCCCCCTCCCACTCCAAGTTTCTCTCCAGTCCAGAGGAGATGTCCTTAACCCTGGCACCGGGCAGGCAACACAGCCTTCGGGACTCTCGCTCTCGGCTGCAAAGAACTCTATCTATCCCCCTAACGATACTATCCCCTAACACTACAACATTTCTTTTAACTCCCCCCACTTGAATGGCCCCCCGCTCCACGGTGCTGTGGCCAGGTTGCTCATCCTCCCCGCAGTCCCTGTTCCCATCCTCACAGGGAGTAAGAACTTCGAACCTGTTGGACAAGAGCAAGGGCTGTGGCTCCTCCAACACTACCTCCTGGATCCCTGTACCTGCCTCACTTCTAGTCACACCATCCTGACCCTGGCCACGGACTACATCTGAATTAATTAATGTAATTGGTGTGACTACCTCCTGATACACAGAGTCCAGGTAACTCTCCCCCTCCCTGATGTGTCTCAGTGTTTGAAGCTCGGACTCCAGCTCTTCAACACAGAGCCGGAGTTCCTCGAGCAGCCAACACTTACTGCAAATGTGATCACCGTGAGCATCAATGGTGTCCACCAGCTCCCACATATTGCAGCAGTAACACATCACCTGATCTCCCATTCCATGTAATTAATTAAATTTATTAATATTATTCTTAAATACCCTCTGCCCCGATTTCTAGATGGTGAATATCACACCTTAGAAACTATGGCCTAGAAATTCAGTTGGGCGCTGCAAGCTTTGCGCCCAGTTGGCGCCTAAAGAGGGTTTCTGCGCCAGTATAAGAGGTTGCACTGATATTCAGCGCTGCGGTAATGGCAGCGGTAGCCGGTAGCGCTGCGCCGACACCGATGACATCATCGGTGTGCGCAGTGCCCCGGTACCGCCCCGCTTTCGGCCCAAACCCCATATTTAGTTGCGGCCGCCTCTTCTGCAGCGGCCGCAAACAACGTTCGTGAAACGGGGCCGTACTGCTGCGCTACTGGGGCGCTTTAAGGTGGAGGTGAGGCCGGCCGCTTTTTCGGCGGCCGCCTGCCCGCACCTCCCTCCCCGGCCTCCTCCACCACCCCCCCGCGGCATTGGTGGCTGATTCCCGTGAGCCCGGCACTTCTCCGTGGTGCCGGGCTCATTTGCCGGCAGAATCCAGCGGCGATCTCACGGCTGCAGGCAGCTCCTCCTTAAGAGAAGGAGGAGGCCTGCAGTACCCCAGCCTGCCGCACCGCATCGGGTGGCGCAGCGGCAGCTGGAGCGCTGAAATTCACTTTCAGCGCCCCAAGCGGAGGCGGGCACACCCTGGAATAGCGCCCGGTTCCGACTTGGGACGCTAAACCTTTGGCCGTTAGCCTGCTGGCGGGCCTTAACTGAATTTCTAGGCCTATAGACCAAAGAGATTTAAGCTTAAAAAGGGAGAAATACTCACCAACCAATCACTTACCCGCTTTCTGGTGACGTCACAGTTGGATTACTTTTTACCTCTCTCCTTCCCTCCGAGTTACCAGACTGGAGACTGGTAAACCTACCTGGTCTCTGGGGCGTTTTATAGCCCCACTGCTGCCGCTGAGTTCCCACCGACGCACTGAGGCCTTACCTGGTCTCTGGGGACTTTTATAGCCCCGCTCTGCCGCTCAGGATTCCTGCCGACGCACTGAGGCCTTACCTGGTCTCTGGGACTGTTATAGCCCCGCTCTGCCGCTCAGGATTCCCGCTGACGCACTGAGGCCTTACCTGGTCTCTGGGGACTTTTATAGCCCCGCTCTGCCGCTCAGGATTCCTGCCGACGCACTGAGGCCTTACCTGGTCTCTGGGACTGTTATAGCCCCGCTCTGCCGCTCGAGATTCCCGCCGATGCACTGAGGCCTTACCTGGTCTCTGGGACTTTTATAGCCCCGCTCTGCCGCTCAGGATTCCCGCTGACGCACTGAGGCCTTACCTGGTCTCTGGGGACTTTTATAGCCCCGCTCTGCCACTCAGGATTCCCGCCGACGCACTGAGGCCTTACCTGGTCTCTGGGACTTTTATAGCCCCGCTCTGCCGCTCGAGATTCCCGCCGACGCACTGAGGCCTAACCTGGTCTCTGGGACTTTTATAGCCCCGCTCTGCCGCTCGAGATTCCCGCCGACGCACTGAGGCCTTACCTGGTCTCTGGGACTTTTATAGCCCCGCTCTGCCGCTCAGGATTCCCGCCGACGCATGTAATAGCAGAGCACTTGGAAAGCAGTGACAGGATCGGACAAAGTCAACATGGATTTACAAAAGGTAAATCATGCTTGACTAATCTACTGGAATTTTTTGAGGATGTAACTGGTAAAATAGATAAGGGAGAACCAGTGGATGTGGTGTATTTGGAGTTCCAGAAGGCTTTTGATAAGGTCCCGCATAAGAGGTTAGCGTGCAAAATTAAGGCACATGGGATTGGGGGCAAGGTATTGACTTGGATAGAGAACTGGTTGGCGGACAGAAAGCAAAGAGTTGGAATAAACGGGTCATTTTCCGAGTGGCAGGCAGTGACTAGTGGGGTACCGCAAGGATCGGTCCTAGGACCCCAGCTGTTCACAATATATATTAATGATCTGGACGAGGGAATTGGATGTAATATCTCCAAATTTGCAGATGACACAAAGCTGGGTGGGGGGGGGTATGCTGTGAGGAGGATGTCGTGAAACTCCAGTACGATTTGGACAGGTTGGGTGATTGGGCAGAAACATGGCAAATGCACTATAATGTGGATAAATGTGAGGTTATCCACTTTGGTGGCAAAAACAGGAAGGCAGATTATTATTTGAATGGCAATAGATTGGGAGAAGGGGAAGTGCAAAGAGACCAGGGTGTTATTGTGCACCAGTCGCTGAAGGTAACCATTCAGGTGCAGCAGGCGGTTAAGGAGGCAAATGGTATGTTGGCCTTCGTAGCAAGAGGGTTCGAGTACAGGAACAAGGATGTCTTGCTACAGTTGTACAGGGCCTTGGTGAGACCGCACCTTGAGTATTGTGTGCAGTTTTGGTCACCTTACCTGAGGAAGGACGTTCTTGCCATGGAGGGAGTGCAGCGAAGATTCACCAGGCTGATACCTGGGATGGCAGGAATGACGTACGGGGAGAGATTGTGTCAATTGGGCTTATACTCACTGGAGTTTAGAAGATTGAGAGGGGATCTCATCGAAACCTATAAAATTCTGTCAGGTCTGGACAGACTAGATGCAGAAAGGATGTTTCTGATGGCCGGGGAGTCCAGAACCAGGGGTCATAGTCTAAGGATAAGGGGTAAGCCATTTAGGACTGAAATGAGGAGGAATTTCTTCACCCAGAGAGTGGTGAACCTGTGGAATTCTCTGCCACAGAGGGCGGTGGAGGCCAGTTCATTAAATATATTCAAGAAAGAGTTGGATATATTTCTTGAGGCTAAAGGGATCAAGGGATACGGGGAGAAGGCAGGGACAGGGTACTGAATTTGGATGATCAGCCATGATCTCATTGAATGGCGGAGCAGGCTTGAAGGGCCGAATGGCCTACTCCTGCTCCTATCTTCTATGTTTCTATGTCTCGTTGCACTTCCCCTTCTCCCAATCTATTGCCATTCAGATAATAATCTGCCTTCCTCTTTTTGCCACCAAAGTGGATAACCTCACATTTATCCACGTTATAATGCATCTGCCATGCTTTTGCCCAATCACCCAACCTGTCCAAATCATCCTGGAGTTTCTCGGCATCCTCCTCACAGCACACACGCCCACCCAGCTTTGTGTCATCTGCAAATTTGGAGATATTACATCTAGTTCCCTTGTCTAGATCATTAATATATATTGTGAATAGCTGGGGTCCAAGGACCGATCTCTGCGGTACCCCACTCGACACTGCCTGCCACTCGGAAAAAGACCCGTTTATTCCAACTCTTTGCTTTCTGTCTGCCAACCAGTTCTCTATCCAAGTCAATACCTTGCCCCCAATCCCATGTGCCTTAACTTTACATGCTAATCTCTTATGCAGGACCTTATCGAAAGCCTTCTGAAAGTCCAAATACACCACATCCACTGGTTCTCCCTTATCTATTTTACCAGTTACATCCTCAAAAAATTCCAGTGGATTAGTCAAGCACGATTTACCTTTTGTAAACCCATGTTGACTTTGTCCGATCCTGTCACTTTTTTCCAAGTGCTCTGCTATTACATCTTTTATAATGGACTCTAGCATTTTCCCCACTACCAATGTCAGTCTTACCAGTGTGCAATTCCCCGTTTTCTCTCTACCACCTTTTTTGAATAGTGGGGTAACATTAGCTACCCTCCAATCCATGGGTACTGTTCCAGATTCCATCAAATGTTGTAAGATGATCAGCAATGCATCTACTATTTCTAGGGCCACTTCCTTAAGTACCCTTGGATGTAGATTATCAGGCCCTGGGGATTTATCGGCCTTCAATCCCATCAATTTCCTTAACACCATTTCCCTACAAATACTGATTTCTTTCAGTTCCTCCCCTTCATCAGACCCTATGTTCCCCAACATCTCTGGGAGGTTATTTGTGTCCTCCTTTGTGAAGACACAACCAAAATACGTATTTAATTGGTCTTCCATTTCTTTGTTCCCCATTATAAATTCCCCTGATTCTGACTGCAAGGGACCTACGCTTGACTTCACCAATCTTTTTCTCTTCACATATCTATAAAAGCTTTTACAATCTGTTTTTATGTTCCCTACAAGCTTACTCTCATATTCTATTTTCCCCTTCTTAATTAATCCCTTTGTCCTCCTTTGTTGAATCTTAAACTGCTCCCAATTACTGCTTTTGCTGGCCAATTTATATGTCCTCTCCTTGGATCTTATGCTATCCCTAATTTCCCTTGTTAGGCACGGTGGAGTCACCTTTTTTGTTTTATTTTTATGCCAAACTGGGATGAACAAATTCTGTAGTTCATCCATGCGGTCTTTGAATGTTTGCCATTGCCTATCCACTTTCAACCCTTTGAGTGACATTCCCCAATCAATCCTACCCAACTCGCGCCTCAGACAATTGTAGTTTCCTTTATTTAAATTCAGGACCCTAGTCTCTGAGTCAACTACTTCATTTTCCATCTTAATGAAGAATTCGATCATATTATGATCACTCCGACCCAAGGGGCCTCGTACAACAAGATTGCTAATTAATCCTTTCTCGTTACATGATACCCAGGCTAAGATGGCCTGATCTCTGGTTGGTTCCTCGACATATTGGTCCAGGAAACCATCCCGTATGCACTCCAGGAATTCCTCCTCCACAGTATTGTTACTAATTTGGTTAGCCCAATCTATATGTAAATTAAAGTCACCCATGATGACTGCTGTGCCCTTATTGCACGCTTCTCTAATTTCCCATTTAATACCATCCCCAACCTCTGCATTACTGTTTGGAGGTCTATATACCACTCCCAGTAACGTTTTCTACCCCTTGGTATTTCTCAGTTCTACCCATACAGATTCCACATCATCAGAGCTAATATCCTTCCTTACAATTGTGTTAATCCCTTCTTTAACCAGGGGATTCGATAGTCAGGGGGGATAGACAGGCGTTTCTGCAACCCTCGACGTGAGTCCCGCTTGGTATGTTGACTCCCTGGTGCCGGGGTAAAGGACGTCACTGAAAGGGTGCAGAACATTTTGAGGGGCGAAGTTGAACAGCCAGGAGTCGTGGTCCATGTGGGAACCAATGACATAGGAAGGAAAGGGGCTGAGGTCCTGCAGGCAGAGTTTCAGGAACCCGGGAGGAAATTAAAGAGCAGGCCCACAAAGGCAGCAATGTCTGGATTACTCCCAGTGCCACGCCCTAGTGAGTGTAGGAATAGTTGGATAAGTCATGTTAATGCATGGCTGGTGAAATGGTGCAGGAAGGAGGGCTTCAGATTCCTGGGGCAGGAGGGACCAGTTCTGGGGCAGGAGGGACCTGTCCAAGGTGGATGGGTTGCACCTCAACAGAGCTGGGACCAATGTCCTCGCGGGAAGGTTAACTAGTGCTGTGGTGGAGGGTTTAAATTAATTAGACTGGGGGATGGGCAGCAGGATGAAACATTAGAGAGGAGAAACAAGGTGAAGAGAGGACTGGGAGAGACAAGTAGCACGAGAGGGACAGAATTGAAAAGCAGAGAGGTTCGGTGAACCTTGTATTGAGCCTTGGTTAGCCCACAGTTGGAGCACTGGGCACAGTTCTGGTGTCCATATTATACAAAGGATATCGAGGCACTGGAGAAGGTGCAGAAAGATGATCCCAGAACTGAGAGATTATACCGATTGAAAAGATTGAACTGGCTGGGGCTCTTTTCTCTAGAAAGGAGAAGACCGAGGGGTGACCCGATGAAGGCCTTTAACTTTATCAAAGGCTGTGATAGAGTAGATACAGAGAAGATGTTTCCACTTGTGGCCAGACCAGAACTAGGGGCCATAAATATAAGACAGTCACTAATAAACCCAACAGGGAATTCAGGAGAAACTTCTTTACCGAGAGAGTGGTGAGAATGTGGAACTCGCTGCCACAGGGAGTGGTTGAGGCGAATAGTTTCGATGCATTCAAGGGGAAGCTGGATAAGCACCTGAGGGAGATGTTGATGGGGTGAGATGAAGAAGGCTGGGAGGAGGCTCGTGTGGAGCATGAACACCGGCAGAGATCTGCTGGGCCCAATGGGCTGCTTCTGTGCTGTAAATACCGTGTAATACTTCACTAGATATTGACTCACTACAGTCTCACAATACAACTGTCTTCAGATTACATTGAATGACACACAAGGAGCACAACCTGGTTCCTCGACCCCGGAGCCAGCAGTTCCCACTCTCGAGGCTGCCTGCTCGGCTGTGGACTTCCGGCCGTCCCGAGAATTCCAACTATTGCAGGGAACAGGCTCCACCTTGATACTATTCAGCTGCCTGGGGCTGCACCTAGGCCTCTCTGTTCTTATCCACTAGTCATTGATTGTGGTTGATAATGAAGAAGAAAGCTGCAGACTGCAGGAAGATATCAATGGACTGGTCAGGTGGGCAGAACAGTGGCAAATGGAATTCAATCCGGTGAAGTGTGAGGTAATGCATTTGGAGAGGGCTAACAAGGCAAGGGAATACACTATAAATGGTAGGACACTGAGAAGTGCAGAGGATCAGAGGGACCTTGGAGTGCATGTCCACAGATCCCTGAAGGTAGCAGGACAGGTAGATAAGGTGGTTAAGAAGGCACACGGGATACTTGCCTTTATTAGCCGAGGCATAGAATGTAAGAGCAGGGAGGTTATGCTTGAACTGTATAAAACACTAGTTAGGTCACAGCTAGAACACTGCGTGCAGTTTTGGTCACCACATTACAGGAAGGATGTGATTGCACTAGAGGGGGTGCAGAGGAGATTTACGAGGATGTTGCCTGGGCTGGGGAATTTTAGCTATAAGCAGAGATGGCTGGGGTTGTTTTCTTTGGAACGGAGGAGGCGGAGGGGAGACCTAACTGAGGTGTATAAAATTATGAGGGGCCTAGATAGAGTGGATAGGAAGGACCTATTTCCCTTAGCAGAAGGGTCAATAACCAGGGGGCATAGATTTAAAGTAATTGGTCGGAATTTAGAGGGGATTTGAGGAGAAATGTTTTTCACCCAGAGGGTGGTGGGGGTCTGGAACTCACTGCCTGAAAGGGTGGTAGAGGCAGAGACCCTCATCACATTTAAGAAGTACTTGGATTTGCACTTGAAGTGCCGTAACCTACAAGGCTACGGACCAAGTGCTGGAAAGTGGGATTAGGGTGGATAGCTCTTTGTTGGCTGGCACGGACAAGATGGGCCGAATGGCCTCCTTCTGTGCTGTACATTTCTATGATTCTATGATTCATTGATCATCCCATTCCCAAGCTGACTCTGTGTTAACACCCCAGACGAGCCGTCCCACGTAATGTGACTCCCTCAACCTGTTCTCCCGGTTACAGAACCAGTTTGTCTTTCTCAGGAATGCCCAAGGCTCTGTTGTCTGGGAACCAACTCACTCGTGACCTCACATGTTGCAATAAGTCTACTGCCTGAGCAGTTTGCTGTGTTATTAGGTCTGTGGGTCTCTTAGCAACCACCTCCCTTATCTAGGCAAAGGGTTCATCTCCTGACTTTGGGTGTTTTCATTCCAAACTTCAGCATTCTCTGTCTTTTAGCTTCAATCTGTCTGTGTCCACCCAGTGACAACACTGAGCTCCTCCCTCCAACCACTGACACTCGCCCTCTTGCTGAGAAAGAAAGACTTGCATTTATATAGCGCCTTTCACAACCTCAGGATGTCCCAGAGCGCTTTACAGCCAATGAAGAACTTCTGAAGTGTAGTCACTGTTGTAATGTAGGAAACACGGCAGCCAATTGGCGCACAGCAAGCTCCCACAAACAGCAATGTGACAATGACCAGATAATCTATTTCAGTGATGTTGATTGAGGGATAAATATTGGCCCCAGGACACCGGGGAGAACTCCCCTGCTCTTCTTCAATGTAGTGCCATGGGATCTTTTACATCCACCTGAAAGAGCAGACGGGGGCCTCGGTTTAACATCTCATCCGAAAGACGGCACCTCTGACAGCGCAGCACTCTCTCAGTACTGGAGTGTCAGCCTAGATTTTTATGCTCAAGTCTCTGGACTGGGACTTGAACCCACGACCTTCTGACTCAGAGGTGAGAGTGCTGCCCACTGAGCTAAAGTGCCTGGAGCTAAGCCAGCTGGGATACTTGACATAGGATTACATCGGATATACGGCACAGAAACAGGCCATTCGGCCCAACCAGTCCATGCCGGTGTTTATGCTCCACTCGAGCCTCCTCCCGTCTTTCCTCATCTAAATCTATCAGCATAACCCTCGATTCCCTTCTCCCTCATATGCTTGTCTAGCCTCCCCTTAAATGCATCGATACTATTCGCTTCAACCACTCCCTGTGGCAGCGAGTTCCACATTCTCACCACTCTCTGGGTAAAGAAGTTTCTTCTGAATTCCCTATTGGATTTCTTGGTGACTATCTTATATTGATGGCCTCTAGTTATGCTCTTCCCCACAAGTGGAAACATTCTCTCTGTATCCACTCTATCAACATTCTTCATAATTTTAAAGACCTCTATTAGGTCACCCCTCAGCCTTCTGTTTTCAAGAGAAAAGAGACCCAGCCTGTTCATCCTTTCCTGATATGTATACCCTCACATTTCTGGTATCATCCTTGTAAATCTTCTCTGCACCCTCTCCAGTGCCTCTATATCCTTTTTATAATATGGTGACCAGAACTGTACGCAGTACTCTAAGTGTGGTCTAACCAAGGTTCGATACAGGTTTAGCATAACTTCACTACTTTTCAATTCTAACCTTCTAGAAATAAACCCTAGTGCTTGGTTTGCTTTTTTTATGGCCTTGCTAACCTGTGTCGCAACTTTTAGTGATTTGTGTATTTGTACTCCGAGATCCCTTTGTTCCTCTACCCCACCTAGACTCGCACCCTCCCAGTGATAAGTGACCTCCCCATTCTTCCGACCAACATGTAATACCTCACATTTATCTGTTCAGCCTTGGTGACTCTGCAAAAACTCTGAAATGTTTAATAATGAAATCAGGGAGTCAAATAGCTGAGGTGAGGCAGTTTAAAAAGACAGTCCCTGACCAGAGATTGCTGGATGCTGACACTCGGTGCTCACGAGGATAGAATGTCCCACTCCCCAGGCACGGACATCTAGCACCTCGATCACAGCAACAATTCACAAAACAACGGCAATATAACTTGGAGCAGAGATGGTTAAGTGGAGCTGTGATCGAGGTGCTCCAAATTAGGAGGGGTTTTGATCGAGCAAACAAGGAGAAGCTGTTGTCACTGGCAGGAGGGTCAGTAACGAGAGGACACAGATTTCAGATCATTGGCAAAAGAATCGAGAGAGGGAATGAGGAGACTTTTTTTACACAGCGAATTGTGATGATCTGGAATGCACTGCCTGAATGGGAGGTGGAAGCAGATTCAATAGTAACTTTCAAAAGGGAATTGGATATATACTAAAAGCAGAAATTTGCAGGGCTGTGGGGAAAGAGCAGGGCAGTGGGACTAATTGCATCGCTCTTTCAGAGGGCCGGCACCAGCACGATGGGCCGAAAGGCATCCTACTGTGCTCTATGATTCTATAACATCAGCTTCTCTCTGCACACGGGTACTGAGAGAACAGGGAATAATCTTTAAATCCAGCCCAGTTATTGGGAGCTCTTAACATTAACAAGCCCCAGTTGCCTGAATTAACATGGTTCAGTCCTGGATGTGATTAAAGGCATCGGAAACAGTGGAATCGACCCACCGCAGTCACACTGTGGACACTCTGGTGTGTCAGCGGGTGGGATACACCAGGGAATCCCTTTCCACAGACTGAGGTTGACTCTAATGATCGGGAGTCCCAGGGTTTCGGATACCAGATAATCAAGCTCACAAGAACACAAATTGTCTCTCCAGACTTTATTAAGGGCGCTGCATAACACAGATCAGGTGATAATTCCCTCAATCTGAAGAATGGAAGTACAGTGGATTCGCGCGCGATCTTCTCGAGTCTGTTCCAACTGACAACGGTTTAAGTGGCTTGTTCTTATACACAAGCTTGGTTACCGCTCAGGAAATGGGATTGTTTGGACCCGTCTGTTGACCGCCTCCTGAACTCCTGCTAATTCAGGGAATTTAGTCCATTTGTGACCAGACTAAAACCACAAGCCCGTCTGGTTATCACACCTATACGGTCCATGAGGTTATTATCAGATTTACACCCAGACGTTGTGCCTTCACTTGTCTGGCACTTCATCCCATAACACGGGTACAGGGGCTCAGTAATGTTTCATTCATCAGAAAAAGAAAGTACAACAACATACTGGTCAGCTTAACAGAATCTCATCTTATTTATGTGGCTATAATGAATCCAGGAGGGAATTCAGGAGAAACTTCTTTACCCAGAGAATGGTGAGAATGGGGAACTCGTTACCACAGGGAGTAGTTGAGGTGAACAGCACAGATGGATTTATGAGGAAGCCACACAAGGGAGATAGGGATGGGAGGAGATGTTGATCGGGTTAATTGAAGTAGGGTGGGTGTGGGGCATAAACACTGGCATGGACCAGTTGGGCCGAATGGCCTGTTTCTGTGCTGTACATTCTATGTAACACCATGAACTGTCAAAAGAAGGGAATCATCAGCACAACAGTCTTAAAGATTAAACAGCAGTTCAAGAATTTATAAAACATTCATCCATTCCATGTTCACGTCACCCCAGCTGTCGACAGGGCCCTGCGCTATGGAACAGTGTGAACTCGCTGGTGTCTCTGTAGGTGGGATGACCGAGTGAATCCTTTGCCACACACGGAGCAGGTGAACGGTCTCTTTCCTTCTTTCTCCAGCTGGTGTCTCTTCAGGCCCTTTGAACATTTAAATGTCTTCCCACAGTCAGAACATTTAAATGGTCTCTCATCAGTGTGAACTTGCTGGTGTCCGCTCAGATTCCTGGAGCTTTTAAAGCTCATCCCACAGACAGAACATGTAAATGGTCTCTGATCGGAGTGAACTCGCTGGTGTTCCTTCAGATCCCCAGAGGTTTTAAAGCTCACCTCACAGTCAGAACATTTAAATGGTCTCTCTTCAGTGTGAACTCGTTGGTGTCTCAACAGGTTGGATGACTGAGTGAATCCCTCCTGACACATGGAGCAGGTGAATGGTGTCTCCCCAGTGTGAACTCGCTGGTGTCTCAACAGGTGGGAGGGCCGAGTGAATCTCTTCCCACACACGGAGCAGGTGAATGGCCTCTTTCCTGCTCTCTCCAGCTGGTGTCCCTTCAGCTCCTGGGACATTTGAAAGCTTTTCCCACAGTCGGAATGTTTAACGGCCTCTCCCCAGTGTGAACTCGCTGGTGTGCCAGCAGGTTCGAGGACCGAGTGAATCTCTTCCCACACACCGAGCAGGTGAACAGTATCTCTCCTGCTCTCTCCAGCTGGTGTCTCTTCAGAGCCTGGGACCTTTTAAATCTCTTCCCACAGTCAGAATATTTAATGTGAACAAGCTGGTGTCTCAGGAGGGTGGCAGAATGAGAGAATCACTTCAATAACACGGAGCAGGTCAACGGTCTCTCATCGGTGTGGACAAGCTGGTGTCTCAGCAGCACACGGAGCGGGTTAAAGGTCTCTCCCTAGTGTGAACTTGCTGGTGTATCATCGGAGCGGATGGCTGAGTGAATTCCTTCCCACACATGGGGCCCGGGTTTCCCCCAGTGTGTGGCCACTGGTGTCGCTTCAGGTATTTGTAGATTTTGAAGCTCTTTCAGAACATTTAAAAAGGTCTCTCCCCAGTGTGAACTCACGGGTGTGCCAGCAGATTGGAGGAGCGACTGAATCAGGTCCTGAGGAATCACGTAACTCTTGTCAGAATTTGAGGTGATGTTTGGTTTGAGTTTCCCGTCTGTAAATGCTCCACTTCTAAAACCCTGTAAAAGGAGTGTAGAAAGGGTAAGTGGGGAAGCAGGAATTTTTTTGGCTTATTTTGCCTCAAAGAACAAACAGGGTAGTGCCGGTCCCACTGGTGTCCACCCGTGCCCACAACAACCAGCGGGCCAGAAACAGCCCAATCCATCTCACTGACTTGGCCCTGAAGTCAAATCAAGTCTCATCAAATGACATCCTTTATGACTGTGACAAAGGTAAACTATCTCTCCTCGTCCTTCCTGACTTGTCTGCAGCCTTTGACACGGTTGACCACTCCATCCTTCTCCCAACTCCTCTCCACCGTTGTCCAGCTGGGTGGGATTGCACTCGCCTGGTTCCATTCTTATCTATCTAATCGTAGCCACAGAATCACCTGCAAAGGCTTCTCTTCCCGCTCCTGCATCATTACCTCTGGTGTCCCCCAATGATCTATCATTGGGCTTCTCCTATTTAGAGTCATAGGCCTAGAAATTCAGTATAGCCACTTTTGGGGCGCTAAAGTCGGGCGGCCGCTAAAGTTTGCGCCCGGCACAAAGTCGCGCCACCTTCGCCGATATTCAGTCGCATCGCCCCAAGAGGTTGCTGCTGCGCTGAAACAGGCGATGCACGACTATCTTTAGGCGCTAAGCCGGCGGTGCTGAGCGATACCCCCGAGGCCGGGCGCAGCGCCGGTGCGGCGAGTTGTTGATTGACGGCAGACACTCTGGCGCCGGTCAGCTCTTAAAGGGGGAGGGTGGATTTGTTTGCCTGCCACGCCCTGCACACTGCAGCCCTCAACCTAGGCCTGACCACTTCAGCTTCATCTGCACAACGCCCAGGGCTATGGAGAAGGCCAGGGAGAGACCGCAGCGCTTCAGCAACGGTGACCTGAGGCTGCTGGTTGGTGGAGTGGAGCGCAGGCGCCATGTTCTGTTCCCAGAAGGTGGCAAGAGGCCGCTGCCCAGCGCCTACCGGAAAGCCTGGAGGGAGGTCTCAAACAGGGTGTCTTCCAACAGCGTGGTTGCCAGGACTCCTGTGCAATGCCGGAAGAAGTTCAACGACCTCACTCGGGTTGTCAGGGTGAGTACCCTTTCCAGTGTCCTCCTCATCCCTGCATGTGCACCTTACTTTATGGGCAAAGGGACCTGAAAGCCCTAATGGCCCTCATCCAGCAGCTATGGGACTGGCATGAAAATCACTTGCACATTCAGCACTTTACACACTGTACAAGCTCTTCGACCATGGGAGGTGTGGTAAACCACTGTTATACCTGCCTGTGTGGGTGTTTGTATTCCACTGTGTACATGTCTGTACATGCCTCGGCTGACTCCTCCCACGAGTCCAGGTATAAAGGTGACTGCTCCACAGTCCCTCTGTATTCTGGACTGGTCGACCACTCGAGGCACACCTTCATTCTCTTGTTAATAAAAGCCTGTTAGTTACTTGCTTAACCTCAGTCTTTTGAGTAATTGATAGCGCATCAATTTTATTAACAAGATTTTTTTATAATGGAGAAGATCCTCACACCAGCATGCCTGGACTTAGACCATCGGGAGGCGGACGCATCCACCAAGTTTGCTCACTGGCTTAGGTGCTTTGAAAGATTCCTGATCGCCTCCGCTGCAGCGGTCAAATCGGATGAGGACAAACTGGATGTCCTGACCTCCAAAGTGAACCACCGAGTGTACTCGGTCATCCAGGACGCGACCTCGTACACGGCTGCTCTCAAGCTCCTCAAGGACCAGTACACGCGCCCAGTGAACGAGGTGTACGCCAGGCACCTCCTGGGGAGTCGTAAACAACAACCTGGGGAATCGACCGAGGAATACCTTCAGGCACTGTCGGTGCTTGGCCGGGCCTGTGGTTGTAAGGATGTAAAGGCCGCCGTGTACACAGAGGAACTTATCCGGGACGCTTTTGTAGCGGGCCACAGGTCCAATTACACCCGACAGCAACTGTTGGAGCAGAGTGACCTCGACCTCAACAAGGCCTCTGAACTCACACTATCATTGGACGCAGCCTACCGGGGCATGGATGCCTACTCCTCTGCACCGTGGACGCCGCGGGGAACGACAGCCTGGGACACGGTAGGACCGTCTCATAGCGCCGTGCCACCCCAGCCACATCCCAGCAACGGCCCAACTACCGCAGCAGTGTCCCAAGGCCAGAAATGCTACTTCTGTGGCCAGGCCAAACACCCCAGAGCGCGCTGCCCGGCGAAAAATGCGATCTGCTTGGGCTGCGGGAAGAAGGGACACTACGCCAGCGTCTGCAGGGCCAAAGCCACCCCGAACCCCAGCAGCGCCGCGTGTGGGCCGTGCGGGCCGCCATCTTGGGCCTCCCCAGCCATGTGCGAACCACCGGAACAGCAGCCATTTTGGACGCCTCCAGCCACATGGGGATCATGGACACCGCCATCTTGGACGCCAGCCGGGACGCAGCAGGCCCCCAACACCGCCTCATCTGATACCCGCAGCGACACACCGACCCCTACGCTGGCCTCCGTTACGCTGGACCAAGCGAGACCGCACCAACTGGCCCGGTCCACAATGGACATTAAGGTAAATGGTCACGAAACAACCTGTCTTTTTGACTCTGGGAGCACGGAGAGCTTCATCCACCCCGACACGGTGCGGCGTTGCTCTCTCCCAGTCCTGCCTGCGCACCAGCGGATTTCTATGGCCTCCGAGTCCCAGTCGGCGGACATTGGCGGCTACTGCGTGGTGACACTCTTAGTAGACGGGACTGTGTACGATAATTTTAAACTTCTGGTCCTGCCCCACCTCTGCGCTGCCATTCTACTGGGGTTAGATTTTCAGTGCCACCTTAAAAGTGTTACGATGGCGTACGGTGGACCCCTCCCCCCACTCACAGTCCGCAGCCAGCAGCTTCCAAATTGCCCGCCGCGCACCAGGTGCAACCTCTCCACACTCAGAGTCACCCCCCCCCTAATGTTTGCTAACCTCACCCCCGACTAAGCCCATCGCCACAAAGAGCAGGCAATACAGTGCCAGGGACAGGGTTTTCATTAAAACCGAAGTGGAGCGGCTCCTGAAGGAGGGGATTATTGAGGGCAGCACCAGCCCCTGGCGAGCCCAGGTTGTGGTCGTTAAGACCGGCGAGAAGCAGCGCCTGGTCATCAACTACAGCCAGACAATAAATCGCTACACCCTGCTGGACGCTTACCCACTCCCCCGCATAGCTGATATGGTCAACCAGATCACGCAGTACCGCGTCTTCTCGACCATTGACCTGAAATCAGCGTACCACCAGCTCCCTATCCGCCCTGAGGACTGCCAGTGTACTGCCTTTGAGGCAAACGGCCGCCTCTATCACTTCCTTAGGGTCCCCTTTGGCGTCACCAACGGGGTCTCCGTCTTCCAAAGGGAGATGGACCGGATGGTCGATCAAAATGCGTTGCAGGCCACTTTCCCATATCTGGACAATGTGACCATCTGCGGCCATGACTTGCAGGACCATGACGCAAACCTCGAAAAATTCCTCTGCACCGCCCAACTCCTGAACCTGACGTATAACAAGGAGAAGTGCATATTCCGCACAACCCGCCTCGCCATCCTTGGCTGTGTTGTGGAACACGGAGTCATCGGTCCCGACCCCAACCGGATGCGTCCCCTCATGGAACTCCCACTGCCACAGTGCCTCAAGGCCCTGAAGAGGTGCCTAGGGTTTTTCTCCTATTACGCCCAGTGGGTCCCCTACTATGCGGACAAGGCCCGTCCGCTGATCAAGTCCACCTCTTTTCCCTTGACGGCAGAGGCCCGCTTAGCCTTCCACCGTATCAAGGAAGACATTGCCAAAGCCACCATGCACGCAGTGGACGAATCCATCCCCTTCCAGGTGGAAAGCGACGCATCCGACTTTGCCCTGGCCGCTACCCTTAATCAGGCGGGGAGACCCGTGGCCTTCTTTTCACGAACCCTCCAGGGCCCGGAGACCAGACACTCCGCTGTTGAGAAGGAGGCCCAGGCTATTGTGGAGGCTGTGCGTCATTGGAGGCACTACCTGGCCGGAAAACGATTTACCCTGCTCACTGACCAGCGTTCAGTTGCTTTTATGTTTAACAACAAGCAGAGGGGCAAAATCAAAAACGACAAGCTCTTGAGGTGGAGAATCGAACTTTCCACCTACAATTACGAGATCTTGTACCGGCCCGGGAAGCTCAATGAACCCCCGGATGCGCTATCGCGTGGCACCTGCACCAGCGTGCAGATCGATAGACTGCGGGCCCTCCACAATGACCTCTGCCACCCGGGGGTCACCAGGTTCGTCCACTTCATCAAGGCCCGCAACCTGCCTTACTCCATTGAGGAGGTCAGGACCATGACCAGGAACTGCCAAGTCTGCGCTGAGTGCAAACCGCACTTTTATAGACCAGACAGGGCTCACCTGATAAAAGCCACTCGCCCCTTCGAGCGCCTGAGCGTTGATTTTAAAGGGCCTCTCCCCTCCTCCGACCGCAATGTGTACTTCCTCAACATTATTGATGAGTACTCCCGTTTCCCGTTCGCCATCCCCTGCCCGGACATGACCAGTGCCACGGTCATTAAATGTCTGAACGACCTCTTCACCCTGTTCGGTTTCCCCAGCTATATCCATAGCGACCGGGGCTCATCGTTTATGAGCGACGAACTCCGCCAGTACCTGCTCGCTAGGGGTATTGCCACAAGCAGGACCACCAGTTACAACCCCCGGGGGAACGGACAGGTGGAAAGAGAGAATGCGACAGTTTGGAAGGCCGCCCTGCTAGCCTTAAAGTCTAGGGGCCTTCCGACCTCCCGCTGGCAGGATGTGCTCCCCGATGCGCTCCACTCTATTCGGTCACTGCTCTGCACTGCCACTAACGCCACCCCTCATGAGAAAATGTTTGTCTTCCCAAGGAAGTCCACATCGGAGACATCGCTACCGCCATGGCTGACGTCCCCAGGGCCCATGCTTACATTGCGTACCCGGACGGGCGGGAGGACACAGTCTCCATACGAGACCTCGCACCCTCGGGGGCCCCAGTAACCCACTACCACCGCCCCCCACGATCCAATATCCAACCCCAGCAGACGGCACGCCTGGGCCCCGCGACCCGCTCGACACCCACGAGGACTACACACCAGTGCCCCAGCCTACGCGGGACTCGACGCCGGAAGCTTCACGACCCCCACCGTCGCCACGTCGATCACAGCGGCAGACAAGACCTCCGGAGAGACTCCAATACACAAACTTTTAATACACTTCACCCCGCCGGACTCATTTTTAAACAAGGGGTGAATGTGGTAAACCACTGTTATACCTGCCTGTGTGGGTGTTTGTATTCCACTGTGTACATGTCTGTACATGCCTCGGCTGACTCCTCCCACGAGTCCAGGTATAAAGGTGACTGCTCCACAGCCCCTCTGTATTCTGGACTGGTCGACCACTCGAGGCACACCTTCATTCTCTTGTTAATAAAAGCCTGTTAGTTACTCACTTAACCTCAGTCTTTTGAGTAATTGATAGCGCATCAGGAGGCATTGCAGACAAGATCAGGGCTACACACTGTACAAGCTCTTCGACCATGGGAGGCAGTGCAGACAAGATCAGGGCTTCACACTGTACTTAGTGGCCGTCCTTTCTCTTGCAGGCCAAGGTGGCGCACAACCGGCGGAACCGAACTGAGACCGGGGGAGGCCGTCCTGACGTCAAAGAGCTCTCCGACCTCGACCAGCGTGTGCAGCGCATTATGGCAGGCCGGCTGATTGGCCCCATCGCCAGTGGAGATGCCGACCCTGTTCTGGGCACCAATGGTAAGGGCATCACCTTTTTGACCTCTCTCGTTCCACTTGCGCCTCAGATCAGCATCCTTTGCCACTGTCCGACCAATGCAGTGAATGGCAGCACTCATGCCTCCCTCGCTGCCGCCCTGTCCTCACTCTAAAGCTACTCTTGTGCCTTCCTGCTTTCAGATGGTGAATCGGCAGGTGAGGAGGCGGGCCCTCAAGCTGCCAGCGTCAGCGCTTCCGAATTGGAGGAGGAGGAAGAGGAAGCCGGCCCATCAGTGCCACCCTCAGCCGCGCCAGCCCATGGCGATGAAGGGGACACGTCTTCTCTGGAGGGGAGCCGGGGGGAAGGGTCGGAGGAGAGTGAAGCTCCGGGGCCCAGCGGCCTGCAGCAACGCGGGAGGGGAGGCGAAGCTCGGCGGACTTCTCCCCAGAGGGTGAGTGCGGCCTCCAGTCCTGCGACGGTCAGCGCAGAGGAGGTGCGGCTCCTGGAGGAAATGGCCATCCAGGCTGAGCGCAGGCACAATGAGCTCATGGCTGCAGTGGCAAGGATGCCTGACTCCATTGAGTCTTTGTCAAGGAGTGTGCAGCAATTTGGAGCAGCACAGGCCAGGAGTCTACAGGACTTCGCGGCAGCACAGGCGGCTTCGAGCCAAGTGCTCAGTCGTGCCGTCCATTCACTGGCTGTTGTCATGCGGACACAGACCAGGGCCACACGGGCACTAACTGCTGCCACCCTCGCTGGATGAGCCAGGCATCGCCAGGGCACTCGCCACGCAGCAGCAGCCCAGCAGTCTGTTCTTCAGCTGTTTGCTGCGCATGCTGCAGTGCTGGCCCGTGCGAGTGCCACTGTATCAGGCGACCAGCGAGCACCTGCGATCTGTCAGGTTGGCACCATTCCTGCAGCCGACACTGCCACTCCACCATTGCAGCTGCCACGAGCCGCTGGACAGACTGCTGCCGCCCAAGCAGAGTTGCAGCAGTCAGCAGCCGGCCCCTCAAGGGCCAGAGCTGGTGCAGGCTGACCCCCAAGGGCATCTGCCGTCTCGCCATCTGACCCTCAGCAGCCTTCCCCCAGCCTTGCTGCAGCCACTGGGCTCCCATTGAGGAGGAGCTGCAGGGCGGGCAGGGGCCAGGCAAGGATGCAAAAGGCATCGCCCTCGCAGGGCAAAAAGTAGAAGGTCTGCACAAATGGCTGGTGCTTTTTGTAACGCCGAGACTGGTGTAGTTGTGTTTTTGTAAGGCCGAGACTGGTGTCTTTGTTGTGTTTTTGTAAGGCCGAGACTGGTGTCTTTCTTTGTTTTTGTAAGGCCGAGACTGGTGTCTTTCTTTGTTTTTGTAAGGCCGAGACTGGTGTCTTTCTTTGTTTTTGTAAGGCCGAGACTGGTGTCTTTCTTTGTTTTTGTAAGGCCGAGACTGTTAGTTTTGTGTTTTTGGAGGGGGCTTCTCCACATGAGGTTGTAATGTGGGAAGGGCAGAGGTTTGCAATAAATTAATGTTCTTAAATTGCACTGTGCATGGTTTTTTTGTCAAGTCCTGGTTGCCCTGCTCGGCTGAGGGCTTGTGGAGCGGCTACATTCATCTGCTGACATTGGCACAAGCCATTCCCTGAGAGGGGGCCTAGAACCGACGTTCAATAAGCCGGCGACGGGCGGCCCTTGCACTTTCTGCCTCCCTCCTGTGCTGGTCCTCCTCCTCCTCCTCCTCAGGTGGTCCTCCAATCTCTGGTGGCTAAGTCCTGCGGATAGCCAGGTTGTGCAGCATGCAGCAAACGACCACGAAATGCGAGACTCGCTCCGGCGAATACTGTAGGGCTCCACCGGAATGATCCAGACAGCGGAACCGTTGCTTCAGGACGCCGATTGTTTGCTCTATGATGTTCCTGGTCGCTTGATGGCTATCGTTGTATCCCTCTTCAGCAGGGGTGCTGGGCGCACGGAGCGGGGTCATCAGCCAGGTACACAAAGGATAGCCTTTGTCCCCGATAAGCCATCCTCGTGGGTGAGGCTGTGCCTGGAACATGTCTGCCACAGAAGTCTGGCGCAGGATGAAGGCATCGTGGCTGCTGCCTGGAAAGCGGGCATTGACAGCTAGGATGAGCTGCCTGTGGTCACACACCAGCTGGACGTTGAGCGAATGGTAGCCCTTCCGGTTGCGGTAATCCTCGGCATTCTCCAGAAGTGCCCGCAAAGCCACATGCGTGCAGTCAATGGCGCCCTGCACCATGGGGAAGCCCGCGAATGCTGCAAAGCCCATTGCACGCTGTTGCTGCTTGGCAAGGGCCATGGAGAAGGAGATGAACTGACGTCTCCTTTTGAAAAGGGCATTGGTCACCTGGCGGATGCAGCAATGCACGGCGAACTGGGAGATGTTGGAAATGTCCACAGTAGCGGATTGGAAGGAGCCGGTGGCATAGAAGTTGAGAGCCACCGTCACCTTCACTGCCATCGACAGAGACGTCCTGCTCCTCAGCTGTGGCTGCAGATCACCGCCAAGCAGGTGGCAGATCTCTGTGACCACCTCCCTTCGGAATCGCAGCCTCCGAACACACTGCTCGTCAGACATGTTGAGATAGGAGAACTGCTGGCGGTATACCCTGGGTGGGTAAGGCCTCCTTTGCCGACGCCTGTTGCCCCCTCTCTGTCTAGCCAGGGCTGCCACTCTCTCACGGCGTCTGTGAGCCCTTTGGATGCAATGCAGAAAGCCAGTGTTTGCACCCATTGCAGCCCCCATAATATGTTAGCAAACAATATGTCAATGAAGACAAAGACAAGTGGAAAGCTGTGGCCTGAAGCCACAAGTACCTGTCCGAGTGTTGAGCCAAAGCAGAAAGCTCTCTACCTTGGTCTCTCTGCAAAGATCCGTCTCTCAAGAAGGAGTGCTGCGAAATGGCAGCCTTTTATAGTGCAGGAGGAGTGCCCTTTAATTTGCGCCCCCCGCGCCCCGCATCGACTGAGCATCGTTCCACTCTACCAGTTGCTAGGGGCGCCAGGCGCACAATGGGGCGTCGCGACTGAATTTCCGGTTGGGGGCGCACAAAGGGCGTTGCACGAGGAAATTACGTCAGGATCTGCGCGCGCAGCTGAGCGCGCGCAAAGACTTTGCGCCGCCGCTAAATCGTGAGTGAAGTTGGGGAGAGGCGCAGATTGCGCTGCGCCCGGCCGCTAGCCGCCTAGCGCCCGACATCTACTCCTCCTAAGGTGCTACCGGCTGGCGCAACCAAATTAATTTCTAGGCCATAGAGTTGTACAGCACAGAAAGAGGCCCTTCGGCCCATCGTGTCCATCAAGCCCTGTCTAATCTAATCCCATTTTCCAGCACTTGGTCCGTAGCCTTGTATGCTATAGCGTTTCAAGTGCTCATCCAAATGCTTCTTGAATGTTGTGAGGGTTCCTGCCTCTACCACCCTTTCAGGCAGTGAGTTCCAGATTCCAACCACCCTCTGGGTGAAAAAGTTTTTCCTCAAATCCCCTCTAAACCTCCTGCCCCCTACCTTGAAACTATGTCCCCCCCCCACCCTGGTTATTGACCCCTCTACTAAGGGGAAAAGTTCCTTTCTATCTACCCTATCTATGCCCCTCATAATTTTGTACACCTCAATCAGGTCCCCCCTCAGCCTTCTCTGCTCCAAGGAAAACAACCCGAGCCTGTCCAGTCTTTCTTCATAGCTGAAGCGCCCCAGCCCAGGTAACATCCTGGTGAATCTCCTCTGCACCCTCTCCAAAGCAATCACATCCTTCCTATAGTGTGGCGACCAGAACTGCACACAGTATTCCAGCTGTGGCCTAACTAGCGTTTTGTACAGCTCCATCATAACCTCCCTGCTCTTATATTCTATGCCTTGGCTAATGAAGGCAAGTATCCCATATGCATTTTTAACCACCTTATCTACCTGTCCTGCTGCCTTCAGGGATCTATGTACATGCACACCAAGGTCCCAGTGGATGTGGTGTATTTGGACTTCCAAAAGGCATTTGACAAGGTGCCACACAAAAGATTACTGCACAAGATAAAAAATCACAGGATTGGGGGTGATATACTGGCATGGGTGGAAGATTGGCTATCTAACAGAAAACAGAGAGTGGGGATAAATGGTTCATTCTCGGGTTGGCAATCAGTGACTAGTGCTGTTCCGCAGGGGTCAGTGCTGGGACCCCAACTCTTTACAATCTGTATTAACAATTTGGAGGAAGGGACCGAGTGTAACATATCCAAGTTTGCCGACGATACAAAGATGGGAGGGAAAGCAGTGAGTGAGGAGGACATAAAAAACCTGCAAAAGGACATAGACAGGCTAAGTGAGTGGGCAGAAATTTGGCAGATGCAATATAATGTTGGAAAGTGTGAGGTTATGCACTTTGGCAGAAAAAATCAAAGAGCAAGTTATTATCTAAATGGAAAGAAACTGCAAAGGGATCTGGGGGTCCTGGTGCATGAAACACAGAAGGTTAGTATGCAGGTACAGCAGGTGATCAGGAAGGCCAATGGAATCTTGGCTTTTATTGCAAGGGGGATGGAGTATAAAAGCAGGGAAGTCTTGCTTCAGTTATACAGGGTACTGGTGAGGCCACACCTGGAATATTGCGTACAGTTTTGGTTTCCATATTTAAGAAAAGATATACTTGCTCTCGAGGGAAGGTTCACTCGGTTGATTCCGGAGATGAGGGGGTTGACTTATGAGGAAAGGTTGAGTAGGTTGGGCCTCTACTCATTGGAATTCAGAAGAATGAGAGGCGATCTTATCGAAACATGTAAGATTGTGAGGGGGCTTGATCGGGTGGATGCGGTGAGGATGTTTCCACTGATGGGTGAGACTAGAACTAGGGGGCATAATCTTAGAATAAGGGGCTGCCCTTTCAAAACTGAGATGAGGAGAAACTTCTTCACTGAGAGGGTGGTAAATCTATGGAATTTGCTACCTCAGAGAGCTGTGGAAGCTGCGACATTAAATAAATTTAAAATGGAGATAGACAGTTTCCTAGCTGATAAGGGAATTAGGGGTTACGGGGAGAGGGCAGGGAAGTGGACTTGAGTCTAGGTTCGGATCAGCCATGATCCTATTGAATGGCGGAGCAGGCTCGAGGGGCCGTATGGCCTACTCCTGCTCCTACTTCTTATGTTCTTATATAAGAATTATTATGTCCCTCTGATCCTCTGTCCTTCCTGGGGTCCGACCATTCATTGTGTATTCCCTTGCCTTGTTTGTCCTCCCAAAATGCATCACCTCACACTTTTCAGGGTTAAATTCCATTTGCCACTGTTCTGCCCATCTAACCAATCCATCTATATCATCCTGTAGCCTGAGGCTTCCCTCCTCGCTATTTACCACTCCACCAATTTTTGTGTCATCTGCGAACTTACTGATCATACCTCGTACATTCATATCGCAATCATTAATGTACACTACAAGCAGCAAAGGACCCAGCACCAATCCCTGCGGTACACCACTGAACACAGGCTTCCAGTCACAAAAACAACCTTCGACCATCACCCTCTGCCTCCTGCCACGAAGCCAATTTTGGATCCAATGTGCCAAATTGCCCTGGATCCCATGGGCTCTTACCTGCTCATCTAAATGCGGCCCCTTGGCGACATCATCCGAAAACACAGCGTCAGTTTCCACATGTACGCTGACGACACCCAGCTCTACCTCACCACCACTTCTCTCGACCCCTCCACGATCTTCTAATCCAGTTATGGATTAAATATTGGGAAGACTAAAGCAATTGTTTTCGGTCCCTAGCCATTGACTCCATCCCTCTCCCTAACATCTCTCTGAGGCTGAACCACACTGTTCACAACCTCGGTGTCATATTTGACCCTGAAATGAGCTTCCGAACACATATCTGCAGCATAACTAAGACCGCCTACTTCCACCTCGGTAACATCGCCCGTCTCCACCCCTGCCTCAGCTCATCCGCTGCTGAAACCCTCACCCGGGCCTTTGTTACCTCTAGACTTGACTATTCCAACGCACTCCTGGCTGGCCTCCCACATTCTACCCTATGTAAACTTGAGGTGATCCAAAACTACCCGTGACGTAACTCAATGCCAAGTCCCGTTCACCCATCACCCCTGTGCTCACTGACCTACATTGGCTCCCGGTTAAGCAACGCCTCGATTTCAAAATTCTCATCCTTGTTTTCAAATCCCTCCATGGCCTCGCCCCTCCCTATCTTAGTTATTCCCTTCAGCCTCACAACCACCCGCCCCCCGCGATAGAATCACAGAAAAATTACGGCACAGAAGGAGGCCATTCGGCCCATCTTGTCCGTGCCGGCCGATTAAGTGCTATCCACACTAATCCCACTTTCCAGCACTTGGTCCGTGGCCTTGTAGGTTACGGCACTTCAAGTGCATATCCAAGTACTTTTTAAAATGTGATGAGAGTTTCTGCCTCTACCACCCTGTCAGGCAGTGAGTTCCAGACCCCCACCACCCACTGGGTGAAAACATTTCTCCTCAACTCCCCTCTAAAGCTCCGACCAATTTCTTTAAATCTACGCCCCCTGGTTGTGGACCCCTCTGCCAAGGGAAATAGGTCCTTCCTATCTCGGCCCCTCAGAATTTTATACACCTCAATCAGGTCTCCCCTCAGCCTCCTCAGTTCCAAAGAAAACAACCTCCTCCCCCTCCCCCCCGAGACATCTGCGTTCCTTCAATTCTGCCCTCTTGAGCATCAAGAAATTCCTCCTCATTTCTGTCCTAAATGGCCTACCCCTTATCCTTAGACTGTGACCCCCGGTTCTGAACTCCCTGACCATCGGGAACATCCTTCTTGCATCTAGTCTGTCCAGGCCTGTCAGAATTTTATAAGTTTCAATGAGATCCCCTCTCATTCTTCTAAACTCCAGCGAGTACAAGCCCAATCGACCCAATCTCTCCTCATACGTCATTCCTGCCATCCCAGGGATCAGTCTGGTGAATATTCGCTGCACTCCCTCCATGGCAAGAACATCCTTCCTCAGATAAGGCGAACAAAACTGCACACAATACTCAAGGTGTGGTCTCACCAAGGCCCTGTACAACTGCAGCAAGACATCCTTGTTCCTGTACTCAAACCCGCTCGCTACGAAGGCCAACATACCATTTGCCTTCTTAACCGCCTGCTGCACCTGCATGCTTACCTTCAACGACTGGTGCACAAGGACGCCCAGGTCTCGTTGCACTTCACCTTCTCCCAATCTATTGCCATTCAGATAATAATCTGTCTTCCTGTTTTTGCCACCAAAGTGGATAACCTTGCATTTATCCACGTTATATTGCATCTGCCATGCTTCTGCCCAATCACCCAACCTGTCCAAATCATCCTGGAGTTTCTCGGCATCCTCCTCACAGTACACACGCCCACCCAGCTTTGTGTCGTCTGCAAATTTGGAGATATTACATCTAGTTCCCTTGTCTAGATCATTAATATATATTGTGAATAGCTGGGGTCCAAGGACCGATCCCTGCGGTACCCCACTAGTCACTGCCTGCCACTCGGAAAAAGACCCGGTTATTCCAACTCTTTGCTTTCTGTCTCCCAACCAGTTCTCCATCCAAGTCAATACCTTGCCCCAATCCCATATGCCTTAACTTTACATGCTAATCTCTTATGCGGGACCTTATCGAAAGCCTTTTGAAAGTCCAAATACACCACATCCACTGGTTCTCCCTTATCTATTCTACCAGTTACATCCTCAAAAAATTCCAATAGATTAGTCAAGCACGATTTACCTTTTGTAAATCCATGTTGACTTTGTCCGATCCGGTCACTTTTTTCCAAGTGCTCTGCTATTACATCTTTTATAATGGACTCTAGCATTTTCCCCACTACCGATGTCTGTAATTCCCCATTTTCTCTCTACCACCTTTTTGACTAGTGGGGTAACATTAGCTACCCTCCAATCAATGGGTACTGTTCCAGATTCCATCGAATGTTGGAAGATGATAAGCAGTGCATCTACTATCTCTAGGGCCACTTCCTTAAGTACCCTAGGATGTAGATTATCAGGCCCTGGGGATTTATCGGCCTTCAATCCCCCTAACACCATTTCCCTACAAATACTGATTTCTTTCAGTTCCTCCCCTTCATCAGACCCTATGTTCCCCGACATCTCTGGGAGGTTATTTGTGTCCTCCTTTGTGAAGACAGAACCAAAATATGTACTTAATTGGTCTGCCATTTCTTTGTTCCCCATTATAAATTCCCCTGATTCTGACTGCAAGGGACCTACGCTTGACTTCACCAATCTTTTTCTCTTGACATATCTATAAAAGCTTTTACAGTCAGTTTTTATGTTCCCTGATAGCTTACTCTCATATTCTATTTTCCCCTTCTTAATTAATCCCTTTGTCCTCCTTTGTTGAATCGTAAACTGCTCCCAATCCTCAGGTTTACTGCTTTTTCTGGCCAATTTATATGTCCTCTCCTTGGATACTGTCCCTAATTTCCCTTGTTAGCCACGGTTGAGTCACCTTTTTTGTTTTATTTTTATGCCAAACTGGGATGAACAAATTCTGCAGTTCATCCATGCAGTCTTTGAATGTTTGCCATTGCCTATCCACCGTCAACCCTTTGAGTGACATTCCCCAATCAATCCTACCCAACTCGCTCCTCAGACCATCGTAGTTTCCTTTATTTAAATTTAGGACCTTAGTCTCTGAGTCAACAACTTCATTCTCCATCTTAATGAAGAATTCCATCATATTATGATCACTCCGACCCAAGGGGCCTCGTACAACAAGATTGCTAATTAATCCTTTCTCGTTAAATAATACCCAGTCTAAGATGGCCTGATCTCTGGTTGGTTCCTCGACATATTGGTCCAGGAAACCATCCCGTAAACACTCCAGGAATTCCTCCTCCACAGTAGAGGACGTGAGAGGGGGGGGGAGGTAGCCCCTTTAAATGTGGAGAGGGTGGGTGTCCCTTTAAATGTGGAGGGGGTGGGTGTCCCTTTAAATGTGGGGGGTGGGTGTCCCTTTAAATGTGGAGAGGCGGGGCCTTGCACTCATTCGGCCCCCTCACCACAACACGAGGTTGCCAGAGTGCCTGCGTGGGTCCTCCGGGGAGCAGACGGAAGGCCGGGGTAAAGTAACGTGTTGGGGAATCGATTTAAATCAAGGTGAGGGGGAGGCGGAGAGCTCTGACCAATAGGACGAGGGCGGGCTGGGTCCGCCAACCAATGGCGGCGCAGCAAGGGGGCGGGGCCTCCTCTCCAGCTCAGGTGCGCTTAGGCCGATTGTGACGCGCTGTCCTCAGGTGAGAGCAGCTCAGTCAGCACAGAGCTGGGGCTGGAATCTGGGAGAGGGGCCGCAGGCAGCGGGCCTGGCAAAGGGGCACAAGCTTCACAATACAAGCTCCTTTCAAATGCACAATTGTTTCCTACAGGCAGCCTGGGTCAGTCTGCAAAAAAAACTGTTTAACAATTCATCATAACTCCCCTGCTTTAGGAGAGGGGTAGAGTGCAAAAGCAAGGAAGTTATGATGAAACTGTGTAAAAGACTGGAGTCAGCTGTGGCTCAGTGGATAGCAGAGTCAGAAGGTTGTGGGTTCAAATCCCGCTCCAGGGACTTGAGCACATAAAGCGAGGCTGACACTCCAGTGCGGTGCTGAGGGAGCGCCGCACTGTCGGAGGGGCAGTACTGAGGGAGCGCCGCACTGTCGGAGGGGCACTACTGAGGGAGCGCCGCACTGTCGGAGGGGCACTACTGAGGGAGCGCCGCACTGTCGGAGGGGCAGTACTGAGGGAGCGCCGCACTGTCGGAGGGGCAGCACTGAGGGAGTGCCGCACTGTCGGAGGGGCAGCACTGAGGGAGTGCCGCACTGACAGAGGGGCAGTGCTGAGGGAGCGCCGCACTGTCGGAGGGGGAATACTGAGGGAGTGCCGCACTGTCGCAGATGCAGTACTGAGGGAGCGCCGCACTGTCGGAGGGGCAGTGCTGAGGGAGCGCCGCACTGTCGGAGGGGGAATACTGAGGGAGCACCGCACTGTCGGAGGGACAGTACTGAGGGAGCGCCGCACTGTCGGAGGGGAAGTACTGAGGGAGCGCCGCACTGTCGGAGGGGCAGTACTGAGGGAGCGCCGCACTGTCGGGGGGGCAGTACTGAGGGAGAGCCGCATTGTCGGAGGGGCAGTAATGAAGGAGCGCCGCACTGTCGGAGGTGCCGTCCTACGGATGAGACGTTAAACCGAGGCCCCCGTCTGCCCCCTCAGGTGGATGTAAAAGATCCCGTGGTGCTATTTTGAAGAAGTTATCCCCGGTGTTTTGAGCCCAATATTTATCCCTCAATCAACATGACGAAAATGAGATTATCTGGTCATTATCACATTGCTGTTTGTGGGAGCTTGCTGTGCGCAAATTGGCTGCCACGTTTCCCACATTACAACAGTAACTACACTTCAAAAGTACTTCATTGGCTGTAAAGCGCTTTGGGACGTCCGGTGGTCGTGAAAGGCGGTTAAGAAGGCAAATGGTATGCTGGCCTTCATTACAAGAGGATTTGAGTACAGGAGTAAAGAAGTCTTACTCCAATTATATCTTCTTTCTTCTTAGGCAGTCCCTCGGAACTGAGGATGACTTGCTTCCACATTAAAAATGAGTTCTCAGGTGTAAGGGTAAACCGGGAGAGCTTCTTCTCCCCGAGACGGACCCTCTGATATAAAGGGTCGACTGGATCCATGTTTATCTGTAATTTAAACAGAGGTCTGGTCGTCTTCCGAGCTCTTTCCCCTAGAGGAGAGGGTAGAATGGGGGTCTTTAATGTTAAATGGTTTCACCTGGGTCCATTGCATCCATCGCATACCCATCGGTTCCTGTAGACAAACACACGTATCACTTGTCATTAATACAGTACATGGCCCCATCCAACGGGCCCCATTCCCTTTCTTCCGATAACTTGCGTCATTACTTGTTGACCTATTCTGGGCAACTCGTCTGGTTTAAGTCCAGCATTCTGCCTTTCTAGATCTTTAATCTGTTGTTGGTTCCTCACTTCTTTATTTAGTGCTTGTACCTCCTGATTTAGTTGTAGTATCGCCTTAATCTATCTTACACTGGTCCTGGTCTTAAATACATACTTTGGTTCTGTCTTCACAAAGGAGGACACAAATAACCTCCCAGAGATGTCAGGGAACATAGGGTCTGATGAAAGGGAGGAACTGAAAGAAATCAGTATTTGTAGGGAAATGGTGTTGGGGAAATTGATGGGATTGAAGGCCGATAAATCCCCAGGGCCTGATAATCTACATCCTAGGGTACTTAAGGAAGTGGCCCTAGAAATAGTAGATGCATTGCTGATCATCTTCCAAAATTCGATGGAAGCTGGAACAGTACCCATGGATCGGAGGGTAGCTAATGTTACCCCACTGTTCATAAAAGGTGGAAGAGAGAAAACGGTGAATTATAGACCGGTAAGCCTGACATCGGTAGTGCGGAAAATGCTAGAGTCCATTATAAAGGATGTAATAGCAGAATACTTGGAAAAAAGTGACAGGATCGGACAAAGTCAACATGGATTTACAAAAGGTAAATCATGCTTGACTAATCTACTGGAATTTTTTGAGGATGTAACTGGTAAAATAGATAAGGGAGAACCAGTGGATGTGGTGTATTTGGACTTTCAAAAGGCTTTCGATAAGGTCCCGCATAAGAGATTAGCGTGTAAAGTTAAGGCACATGGGATTGGGAGCAAGGTATTGACTTGGATAGAGAACTGGTTGGCAGACAGGAAGCAAAGAGTTGGAATAAACGGCTCTTTTTCCGAGTGGCAGGCAGTGACTAGTGGGGTACCGCAGGGATCGGTCCTTGGACCCCAGCTATTCACAATATATATTAATGATCTGGACGAGGGAACTAGATGTAATATCTCCAAGTTTGCAGATGACACAAAGCTGGGTGGGCGTGTGTGCTGTGAGGAGGATGCCGAGAAACTCCAGTATGATTTGGGCAGGTTGAGTGATTGGGCAGAAGCATGGCAGATGCAATATAACGTGGATAAATGCGAGGTTATCCACTTTGGTGTCAAAAACAGGAAGGCAGATTATTATCTGAATGGCAATAGATTGGGAGAAGGGGAAGTGCAACGAGACCTGGGTGTCCTTGTGCACCAGTCACTGCAGGTAAGCATGCAGGTGCAGCAGGTGGTTAAGAAGGCAAATGGTATGTTGGCCTTCGTAGCGAGAGGGTTCGAGTACAAGAACAAGGATGTCTTGCTGTAGTTGTACAGGGCCTTGATAAGACCACATCTTGAGTATTGTGTGCAGTTTTGGTCGCCTTATCTGAGGAAGGATGTTCTTGCCATGGAGGGAGTGCAGCGAAGATTCACCAGACTGATACCTGGGATGGCAGGAATGACATTTGAGGAGAGATTGGGTCGATTGGGCTTATACTCACTGGAGTTTAGAAGAATGAGAGTGGATCTCATTGAAACTTATAAAATTTTAACAGGACTAGACAGACTAGATGCAGGAAGGCTGTTCCCGATGGCCGGGGAGTCCAGAACCAGGTGTCACAGTCTAAGGATAAGGGGTAAGCCATTTAGGACAGAGATGAGGAGGAATTTCTTCACCCAGAGAGTGGTGAACCTGTGGAATTCTCTACCACAGAAGGCAGTGGAGGCCAATTCATTAAATATATTCAAGAAGGAGTTGGATATATTTCTTAAGGCTAAAGGGATCAAGGGATATGGGGAGAAGGCAGGGACAGGGTACTGAATTTGGATGATCAGCCATGATCTCATTGAATGGCGGAGCAGGCTCGAGGGGCCGAATGGCCCACTCCTGCTCCTATCTTCTATGTTTCTATGAACCCCGGGACCAGGCCCCTGTAGGGAATAGGTATGCAGATCTAGCCGCAAAACTAGCTGCGGAAGAAATGCAACCAGAGGACACGTTCAAAAACGAAATAAATATGGTCATGATAGTCAGTGGGGTACAGGAAGTGAATATAATGGAGCTACAAGAAAATACTAGTAAAGAGCAAAAGGAGAAATGGAGACAACTGGCGCGCAATTACAAGATGGAATTTGGAAATGGGGCCCACGTAACCAGGTGATGGCACCGGAATGTTGTAGACAACAACTGATGGCGCTATACCATGGTGTAACACATACTGGCAGAAGTAACATGTTGCACCTACTGACACAGTACTGGTGGTGGCCAAAGATAGGTCGGGAAGTAGCGAAATATTGCCACCGCTGTATAATATGCGCAAGAATAATGTAGGACAGAGATGTCGAGTTAGAGTAGCAAACCAACCCAGGCCCCAAGGACCCTGGGAAAACTTACAAATTGACTTTACCGGCCCCTTAGCGCAGGACCGGGGGAAGAAATATTGCCTGGTAATAATTGACCAATTTACCAGGTGGGTGGAAGCCTTTGCCACCCGAGACTGCTCTGCAAAAACAGTTGCCCTAATATTGGCTACCGAGGTTATACCCTGTTGGGGAGTGCCTCTGCAAATTGACTCAGACAACGGCACTCATTTCACCAGCAAAATAATGAAAGAAATCTGTAAGCTGCTACATGTGACACAAAAATATTACATACCATATCACCCCCAGAGCTCGGGGATGGTAGAAAGAATGAATAGGACACTGAAAAACGTGCCGACAAAAGCCATCCAAGAAACAGGGATGGGATGGTCGGAATTATTACCCAGCATACCAATGAGGCTGCGAGCCACCCCAGGACGAACGACCAGACTGACCCCCTATGAATTAATGACAGGACAAGCTATGAGACTACCAGAGGATTTGGCTGGAGGGGTGGGAGAACCAGGAACAGTACAAGATAGATTAAGGCGATACTTAGTACAACTAAATCAGGAGGTACAAGCACTAAATAAAGTAGTAAGGATCCAACAACAGATTAAAGATCTAGAAAGGCAGAATGCTGGACTTAAACCAGACGAGTTGCCCAGAATAGGTCAACAAGTAATGACGCAAGTTATCGGAAGGGAATGGGGCCCGTTGGATGGGGCCATGCACTGTATTAATGACAAGTGATACGTGTGTTTGTCTACAGGAACCGATGGGTATGCGATGGAAGCAATGGACCCAGGTGAAACCATTTAACACTAAAGACCCCCATTCTACCCTCTCCTCTAGGGGAAAGAGCTCGGAAGACGACCAGACCTCTGTTTAAATTACAGATAAACATGGATCCAGTCGACCCTTTATATCAGGGGGTCCGTCTCGGGGAGAAGAAGCTCTCCCGGTTTACCCTTACACCTGAGAACTCATTTTTAATGTGGAAGCAAGTCATCCTCGGTTCCGAGGGACTGCCTAAGAATAAAGAAGATATAATTGGAGTAAGACTTCTTTACTCCTGTATTCAAATCCTCTTGTAATGAAGGCCAGCATACCATTTGCCTTCTTAACTGCCTTTCACGACCACCGGACGTCCCAAAGCGCTTTACAGCCAATGAAGTATTTTTGAAGTGTAGTCACTGTTGTAATGTGGGAAACGCAGCAGCCAATTTGCGCACAGCAAGCTCCCACAAACAGCAATGTGATAATGACCAGATAATCTGTTTTTTTGTCATGTTGATTGACCGATAAATATTGGGCTCAAAACACCGTGGACAACTTCTTCGAAATAGCACCACGGGATCTTTTACATCCACCTGAAGCGGCAGACGGGGCCCTCGGTTTAACGTCTCATCCGTAGGACGGCACCTCCGACACTGCAGCGCTCCTTCATTACTGCCCCTCCGACAGTGCGGCGCTCCCTCAGCACTGCCCCTCCGACAGTGCGGCGCTCCCTCAGTACTGCCCCTCCGACAGTGCGGCGCTCCCTCAGTACTGCCCCAGACAGTGCGGCGCTCCATCAGTACTGCCCCAGACAGTGCGGCGCTCCATCAGCTCGCTTCATGTGCTCAAGTCCCTGAAGCGGGATTTGAACCCACAACCTTCTGACTCTGCTATCCACTGAGCCACAGCTGACTCCAGTCTTTTACACAATTTCATCATAACTTCCTTGCTTTTGCACTCTACGCCTCTCCTAAAGCAGAGGAGTTATGATGAATTGTTAAAGTTTTTTTTGCAGAGTGACCAAGGCTGTCTGTAGTAAACAATTGTGCTTTTGAAAGAAGCTTGTATTGTGAAGCTTGTGGCCCTTTGCCAGGCCCGCTGCCTGCGGCCCCTCTCCCAGATTCCAGCCCCAGCTCTGTGCTGACTGAGCTGCTCTCACCTGGGGACAGCGCGTCACAATCGGCCCCAGCGCACCTGAGCTGGAGAGAAGGCCCCGCCCACTTGCCGCGCCGCTAATGGTTGGAGGACCAGGTCGCCCAGTTCAGTCCTCCCAGCTCAGCCCTCGTCCTATTGTGTGGAGATGCCGGAGTTGGACTGGGGTGGACAAATGTAAGAAGTCACACAACACCAGGTTATAGTCCAACAGCTTTATTTGAAATCACAAGCTTTCGGAGCGCTGCTCCTTCTTCAGGTGAAGTGGAGAAATGCATAAAGACACAGCTTATATAGTCAGAGAATCATGTCAGATGTTTACAGGTAACCTTTCCAACTGCCATTTATCGCACCTCGGCAGAGAGATAATCACAGCAGTCAAAGGTGTGAATGGTGTCCAAACAGGTCAGTCAGGGAAACATTACATCAAAGAACAATGAGGTGGGGTCACAAAGGGTCAAATATTGCAGATGCTGGGGTCTGTATGAAAAACAAAAAAAGACAAAAAACACTTTTTTTGGCTGGAAATCACAGCAGGTCCGGCCGCATCTGTGTAGAGAGAACAAGCCAATGTCGACTCGAGTCTGGATGACCCTGCATCAGGTGGGGGGTTACATGTAGCGTGACATGAGCCCAAGATCTCGGTTGAGGCCGTCCTCATGAGTGCGGAACTTGGCTATCAGTTTCTGCTCGACGATTTTGCGTTGTCGTGTGTCTCGAAGGCCACCTTGGAGAATGCGATAAATGGCAGTTGGAAAGGTTACCTGTAAACATCTGACATGATTCTCTGACTATATAAGCTGTGTCTTTATGCATTTCTCCACTTCACCTGAAGAAGGAGCAGCGCTCCAAAAGCTTGTGATTTCAAATAAAGCTGTTGGACTATAACCTGGTGTTGTGTGACTTCTTACACTCGTCCTATTGGTCAGAGGTCCCGTCAGTCACAGGCCCGGTGCCGGGCCTCCATCCCTGAATGGCCTCTTCCTCTGGTGACGTCATAATCGGGCACCAGCCTCAGCGCCTGGGAGGAAGGTCCCGCCCCCTAGCGGCGCCGCCATTGCTTGGAGGACCAGGCCGCCCAGTTCAGTCCTCCCAGCTCAGCCCTCTTCCTATTGGTCAGCGCTCCCGTCAGTCAGAATCACATTGCTGAGGCTCACTCCGGCACCCCGCGCAGCTCAATCCGCTCCATTCGGCGTCGGCTGAGGTCCCGCCCGCCCGACTATCAGGTTTAGTTTTTCTCGTAATTTACTTTATAATCTCGCTCTCCGCTCCCCTCTCACCTCGATTTAAATCGATCCCCCAACACTTGACTTTACCCCGGCCGCTGATTCCGCCTCTTCCCCGGGCCCGGCCTTCCGTCTGCTCCCCGGAGGCACCGCACTGCCAGCCTCGTGTAGCGCCTGCCCGCGCTGTGATTGGTGCAGGGGAAGGCAAGTGGGCGTGTCCGGGCCCGGCCCACGTGGGGGAGTCAAAGGCTGGCTGGAGCGCATGCGCAGCCCGCTTCGCACCGTTGGGAAGCTTTTCAAATATTTTTTTTTGCGAAACAAATTGAAGACACTCATTAATTCCCCAACCTCCTCCCCTCTAAAGTGCGATTATTATTATTTTTGTTTTTTCCTTATTTGTGTGGGGTGTCTTTTTTTTACCTTACGGTGGCGTGCGCCGATCCAACCGACCCCTGGGCGTTGCGTGTTGGCGTCAGCGCGTAATCGGAGGCGGGGTGTGATTGACGCGAGGCGCCGGCCAATCAGGAGCGCGGAAAACGCTGGGAGGACCGGGCGGGCTGACGGTCCTCCAACCAATGGCGGCGCGGGAGGGAGGGGGGTGGGACCTCGGTGGGCTGCAGGCCGCTTTCCTGCTTTCATTGTCTGCAGGAGTTGTTAAAGGGAAGGTGAGGAGGGGGTGGAAAAAACCCAGCTTGTGAGTGTTTATTCCTTTGCATTACCTTTATTGCAAGGCTATTTATCAACTGCATTCATTTAAAAATAAGTGAACCTTTTCTCTTTTCGCCTTTGATCCAGAACAAAGAGCCCTGGTGCTGTGAACATTTTGGTGGGCAGCCACTTTTAAAGGGACAAAGACCAGCATTCTTCCTCCTCTCTCTCTTGTGAGTATTTGTGGTGGGTGAGAGGGTGGGGGGTGAATCAAAGGGGACTGCGGCCCCTTTTCAACAAAAACAATTGCTTGGCCATTTAAAGGGGAATGGGTGCCCCCCAGGTATTTAAAGGGGCAGTGCCTTTCTCTGTATCATGTAAGAGCAGGGAGGTTCTGCTTGAACTGTACAAAAACACCAGTTAGGCCACTGGCTAGAGTGCTGCGTGCAGTTCTGGTTATCCCCATTGCAGGAAAGATGCGACTGTGCACCAGACGGGCGATTTACGAGGATGTTGCCAGGACTAGAGAATTTCAGCTACAAGGAAAGATTAAATACATAGAAGTTAGGAGCAGGAGTAGGCCATTCGGTCCCTCGAGCCTGCTCCACCATTCAATGAGATCATGGCTGATCATCCAAATCGGTCCCTGCTTTCTCCCCATATCCCTTGATCCCTTTAGCATTAAGAAATATATCTAACTCCTTCTTGAATATATTTAATGAATTGGCCTCTACTGCCTTCTGTAGTAGAGAATTCCACAGGTTCACCAATCTCTTGGGGGAAGAAATTCCTCCTCATCTCTGTCCTAAATGGCTTACCCCTTATCCTTAGACTGTGACCCCTGGTTCTGGACTCCCCCGCCATCGGGAACATCCTTCCTGCATCTAGTCTGTCTAGTCCTGTTAGAATTTTATAAGTTTCAATGAGATCCCCTCTCATTCTTCTAAACTCCAGCGAGTATAAGCCCAATCGACCTAATCTCTCCTCATACGTCAGTGCCTCTCTCTTTCTCTGTATCATGTAAGAGCAGGGAGGTTATGCTTGAATGTTTGGACCAAGGCTGTAATGAGGTCAGGAGCTGAGTGGCCCTGGCGGAACCCAAACTGGGCGTCAGTTAGCAGGTTATTGCTGAGTAAGTGCGGCTTGATAGCACTGTCGACGACACCTTCCATCACTTTGCTGATGATTGAGAGTAGACTGATGGGACGGTAATTGGCCGGGTCGGATTTGTCCTGCTTTTTGTAGACAGGACATACTTGGGCAATTTTCCACATTGCCGGGTAGATGCCAGTGATGTTGCCAGGACTAGAGAATTTCAGCTACAAGGAAAGATTGAATACATAGAAACATAGAAGATAATCTACATCCTAGGGTACTTAAGGAAGTGGCCCTAGAAATAGTAGATGCATTGCTGGTCATCTTCCAAAATTTGATAGACTCTGGAACAGTACCCATGGATTGGCGGGCAGCTAATGTTACCCCACTGTTCAAAAAAGGTGGTAGAGAGAAAACGGGAAATTATACACCGGTAAGCCTGACATCAGTAGTGGGGAAAATGCTAGATGTAATAGCAGAGCACTTGGAAAACAGTGACCGGATCGGACAAAGTCAACATGGATTTACAAAAGGTAAATCATGCTCGACTAATCGACTGGAATTTTTTGAGGATGTAACTGGTAAAATAGATAAGGGAGAACCAGTGGATGTGGTGTATTTGGACTTTCAAAAGGCTTTCGATAAGGTCCCGCATAAGAGATAGAAACATAGAAGATAGGAGCAGGAGTAGGCCATTTGGCCCCTCGAGCCTGCTCCGCCATTCAATGCGATCAGTGCTGATCATCCAAGTTCAGTACCCTGTCCCTGCCTTCTCATTTCTGTCCTAAAAGGCCTACCCCTTATCCTTAGACTGTGACCCCTGGATCTGGACTCCCCGACCATCGGGAACAACCTCCCTGCATCTAGTCTGTCCAGTCCTGCCAGAATTTTATAAGTTTCAATGAGATCCAATCTCATTCTTCTAAACTCCAGCGAGTACAAGCCCAATCGACCCAATCTCTCCTCATACATCATTCCTGCCATCCCAGGTATCAGCCTGGTGAATCTTCGCTGAACTCCTTCCATGGCAAGAACATCCTTCCTCAGATAAGGTGACCAAAACTGCACACAATACTCAAAGTGTGGTCTCACCAAGGCCCTGTACAACTGCAGCAAGACATCCTTGCTCCTGTACTCAAACCCTCTCGCTATGAAGGCCAACATACCATTTGCCTTCTTAACCACCTGCTGCACCTGCATGCTTACCTTCAGCGACTGGTGCACAAGGACACCCAGGTCTCGTTGCACTTCCCCTTCTCCTAATCTATTGCCATTCAGATAATAATTTGCCTTCCTGTTTTTGACACCAAAGTGGATAACCTCACATTTATCCACATTATATTGCGTCTGCCATGCTTCTGCCCAATCACCCAACTTGTCCAAATCATCCTGGAGTTTCTCGGCATCCTCCTCACAGCTCACACGCCCACCCAGTTTTGTGTCGTCTGCAAGTTTGGAGATATTACATCTAGTTCCCTTGTCTAGATCATTAATATATATTGTGAATAGCTGGGGTCCAAGGACCGATCCCTGCAGTACCCCACTACTCACTGCCTGCCACTCGGAAAAAGACCCGTTTATTCCAACTCTTTGTTTTCTATCTGCCAACCAGTTCTCTATCCAAGTCAATACCTTGCCCCCAATCCCATGTGCCTTAACTTTACACGCTAATCTCTTATGTGGGACCTTATCGAAAGCCTTCTGAAAGTCCAAATACGCCACATCCACTGGTTCTCCCTTATCTATATACTAGTTACATCCTCAAAAAATTCCAGTAGATTAGTCAGGCATGATTTACCTTTTGTAAATCCATGTTGACTTTGTCTGATCCTGTCACTGTTTTCCAAGTGCTCTGCTATTACATCTTTTATAATGGACTCTAGCATTTCCCCCACTACCGATGTCAGGCTTACTGGTCTGTAATTCCCCGTTTTCTCTCTACCACCTTTTTTGAATAGTGGGGTAACATTAGCTACCCTCCGATCCATGGGTACTGTTCCAGCTTCCATCGAATGTTGGAAGATGATCAGCAATGCATCTACTATTTCTAGGGCCACTTCCTTAAGTACCCTAGGATGTAGATTATCAGGCCCTGGGGATTTATCGGCCTTCAATCCCATCAATTTCCCTACACCATTTCCCTACAAATACTGATTTCTTTCAGTTCCTCCCTTTCATCAGACCCTATGTTCCCTGACATTTCTGGGAGGTTATTTGTGTCCTCCTTTGTGAAGACAGAACCAAAATATGTATTTAATTGGTCTTCCATTTCTTTGTGCCCCATTATAAATCCCCTAATTCTGACTGCAAGGGACCTATGCTTGACTTCACCAATCTTTTTCTCTTCACATATCTATAAACGCTTTTACAGTCAGGTTTTATGTTCCCTGCAAGCTTACACTCATATTCTATTTTCCCTTTCTTAATTAATCCCTTTGTCCTCCTTTGTTAAATCCTAAACTGCTCCCAATCCTCTGGATTACTGCTTTTTCTGGCCAATTTATATGTCATAGAGTCATAGAGTTATACAGCACAGAAAGAGGCCCTTTGGCCCATCGCGTTCGCGCCGGCCATCAAGCCCTGTCTAATCTAATCCCATTTTCCAGCATTTGGTCCATATCCTTGTATGCTATGGCGTTTCAAGTGCTCATCCAAATGCTTCTTGAATGTTGAGGGTTCCTGCCTCTACCACCCTTTCAGGCAGTGAGTTCCAGATTCCAACCACCCTCTGGGTGAAAAAGTTTTTCCTCAAATCCCCTCTAAACCTCCTGCCCCTTACCTTGAATCTATGCCCCCTTGTTATTGACCCCTCTACTAAGGGGAAAAGTTCCTTTCTATCTACCCTATCTATGCCCCTCATAATTTTGTACACCTCAATCAGGTTCCCCCTCAGCCTTCTCTGCTAAGGAAAACAACCCCAACCTGTCCAGTCTCTCTTCATAGCTGAAGTGCTCCAGCCCAGGTAACATCCTGGTAAATTTCCTCTGCACCCTCTCCAAAGCAATCACATCCTTCCTATAGTGTGGCGACCAGAACTGCACACAGTACTCCAGCTGTGGCCTTACCAGCGTTTTGTACAGCTCTATCATAACCTCCCTGCTCTTATATTCTATGCCTCGGCTAATGAAGGCAGGTATCCCATATGCCTTTTTAACCACCTTATCCACCTGTTCTGCTGCCTTCAGGGATCTATGTACATGCACACCAAGGTCCCTCTGATCCTCTGTCCTAGCATTCATTGTGTATTCCCTTGCCTTGTTAGTCCTCCCAAAATGCATCACCTCACACTTTTCAGGGTTAAATTCCATTTGCCACTGTTCCGCCCATCTGACCAGCCCATCTATATCGTCCTGTAGCCTGAGGCTTCCCTCCTCGCTATTTACCACCCCAGCAATTTTCGTGGCATCTGCGAACATACTGATCATACCTTTTACATTCACATCCAAATCATTAATGTAGACCACAAACAGCAAGGGACCCAGCACCGATCCCTGCGGTACCCCACTGGACACAGGCTTCCAGTCACAAAAACAACCTTCAACCATCACACCCTGCCTTCTGCCACTAAGCCAGTTTTGGATCCAACGTGCCAAGGCACCCTGGATCCCATGGGCTCTTACCTTCCTGACCAGTCTCCTATGCAGGACTTTATCAAAAGCCTTACTGAAATCCATGTAAACCACATCCACTGCACTACCCTCATCCACACACCTAGTCACCCCCTCGAAAAATTCAATCAAATTGGTCAGACATGATCTTCCCTTGACAAAGCCATGCTGGCTATCCCTAATTAATCCTTGCCTCTCCAAGTGGAGACTAATTCTGTCCCTCAGAATTTTTTCCAATAATTTCCCTACCACTGATGTTAGGCTCACTGGCCTGTAATTCCCTGGTTTAACCCTACTACCCTTCTTGAATAATGGTACTACGTTAGCTGTTCTCCAGTCCTTTTAGAAACAGCTTCTTTCCCAGGGCTGTCATCCTGCTGAACTCCACAAATAAACTATAAAGCCTGCACATCTGCCAATGCCCTTTATTATGGTTATGTTCATGTTAATATACTACAAGCCAAATGTATGTTGAATGTTTAAATGTCTTAATCCAAATGTACACTCTCGGGAGCCGCAAGCCTACATTTCGTTGTACTGCACTTGTGCACTAACAATGACAATAAAAGTTGATTTGATTTGATTTGATTCTGGCACATCCCCTGTGGCCAGAGAGGTTCTGAAAATTTGTGTCAGAGCCCCTGCAATCTCCCCCTTTGCCTCACATAGCAGCCTGGGATACATCTCGTCCGGGCCTATGGCCTCTCCTTGGATCTTATGCTATCCCTTATTTCCCTCGTTAGCCACGGTTGAGTCACCTTTTTTGTTTTTATTTTTATGCCAAACTGGGATGAACAAATTCTGTAGCTCATCCATTCGGTCTTTGAATGTTTGCCATTGCCCATCCACCGTCAACCCTTTCAGTGACATTCCCCAATCAATCCTACCCAATTCGCGCCTCAGACCACCATCGTAGTTTCCTTTATTTAAATACAGGACCCTCATCTCTGAGTCAACTACTTCATTCTCCATCTTAATGAAGAATTCGATCATATTATGATCGCTCCGACCCAAAGGGCCTCGTACAACAAGGTTGCTAATTAATCCTTTCTCGTTACATAATTCCCAGTCTAAGAGAATGATTCCAGGGATGAGGGACTTCAGTTACATTGATAGACTGGAGAAGCTGGGGTGGTTCTCCTTGGAGCAGAGAAGATTGAGAGGAGATTTGATAGAGGTGTTCAAAATCAAGAGGGGTCTGGACAGAGTAGATAGAGAGAAACTCTTCCAATTGGCAGAGGGGTCGAGAACCAGAGGACACAGATTTAAGGTGATTGACAAAAGAACCAAAGGTGACATGAGGGAAAACTTTTTTACGCAGCGAGTGGTTAGGATCTGGAATGCACTGCTTGAAAGGGTGGTGGAGGCAGATTCAATCACCGCTTTCAAAAGGGAATTGGATAAGTACAGGAAACTTTGTGCTATCCGGAGGTTGAATGTCCGGCAGCTTTGATCTAACGGCAGAAATCAGCAGCCGTTTTGGTTAGGTTTTTTTCCTTCTCCTAGCATTCTTTTCACAGGCAGGCTCTGGAAAGCGTCTTTGTAGCTTAGCAACAGCTTCAGAGACGCTTCCAAGCCACGGGCCGAGTGCTGACAAGCTGTTGCTAAGCAACAGTCTTTGTTGTCAGATACGGAGATGAAAAGCTCCTATCTGATAACATTGACGCTGGTCTATCCGGAAGTTTTGAGGCAACGGCAGCAGCTCGGTCCCGTGGGTGCCGGATAGCACAAACTTTCCTGTACCTGAAAGAGAAATATTGCAGGACTTCAGATTCCTGGGGCAGGAGGGACCAGTTCTGGGGCAGGAGGGACCTGTCTAAGGTGGACGGGTTGCACCTCAACAGAGCTGGGACCAATGTCCTCATGGGACGGTTAACTAGTGCTGCGGGGGAGGGTTTAAATTAATTAGACAGGGGGATGGGCACCAGGATGAAACATTAGAGAGGAGAAACAAGGTGAAGAGAGGACTGGGAGAGACAAGTAGCACTAGAGGGACATAATTGCTGGTCATCTTCCAAAATTCGATAGACTCTGGAACAGTTCCCATGGATTGGAGGGTAGCTAATGTTACCCCACTATTCAAAAAAGGTGGTAGAGAGAAAACGGGAAATTATAGACCGGTAAGTCTGACATCGGTAGTGGGGAAAATGCTAGAGTCCATTATAAAAGATGTAATAGCAGAGCACTTGGAAAACAGTGACAGGATCGGACAAAGTCAACATGGATTTACAAAAGGTAAATCGTGCTTGACTAATCTACTGGAATTTTTTGAGGATGAAACTGGTAGAATAGATAAGGGAGAACCAGTGGATGTGGTGTATCTGGACTTTCAGAAGGCTTTTGATAAGGTCCCGCATAAGAGATTAGCATGTAAAGTTAAAGCACATGGGATTGGGGGCAAGGTACTGACTTGGATAAAGAACTGGTTGGCAGACAGGAAGCAAAGAGTTGGAATAAACAGGTCTTTTTCTGAGTGGCAGGCAGTGACTAGTGGGGTACTGCAGGGATCGGTCCGAGGACCCCAGCTATTCACAATATATATAAATGATCTAGACGAGGGAACTAGATGTAATAGCTCCAAGTTTGCAGATGACACAAAGCTGGGTGGGCGTGTGTGATGTGAGGAGAATGCCGAGAAACTCCAGTATGATTTGGACAGGTTGGGTGATTGGGCAGAAGCATGGCAGATGCAGTATAATGTGGATAAATGCGAGGTTATCCAGTTTGGTGGCAAAAACAAGAAGGCAGATTATTATCTGAAAGGCAATAGTTTGGGAGAAGGGGGAAGTGCAACGAGACCTGAGTGTCCTTGTGCACCAGTCGCTGAAGGTAAGCATGCAGGTGCAGCAGGCGGTTGAGAAGGCAAATGGTATGTTGGCCTTCACAGCGAGAGGGTTCGAGTACAAGAACAAAGATGTCTTGCTGCAGTTGTACAGGGCCTTGGTGAGACCACACCTTGAGTATTGAATATTGAAACTTATAAAATTCTGACAGGACTGGAGAGACTAGATGCAGGAAGGATGTTCCTGATGGTTGGGGAGTCCAGAACCAGGGGTCACATTCTAAGGCTAAGGGGTAAGCTATTTAGGACAGAAATGAGGAGGAATTTCTTGACCCAGAGAGTGATGAACCTGTGGAATTCTCTACCACAGAAGGCAGTGGAGGCCAATACATTAAATATATTCAAGAAGGAGTTGGATATATTTCTTAAGGCTAAAGGGATCAAGGGATATGGGGAGAAGGCAGGGACAGGGTACTGAATTTGGATGATCAGCCATGATCTCATTGAATGGCGGAGCAGGCTCGAGGGGCCGAATGGCCTACTCCTGCTCCTATGTTTCTATGAACCCCAGGACCAGGACCCTGTAGGGAATAGGTATGCAGATCTAGCCGCAAAACTAGCTGCGGAAGAAATGCAACCAGAGGACACGTTCAAAAACGAAATAAATATGGTCATGATGGTCAGTGGGGTACAGGAAGTGAATATAATGGAGCTGCAAGAAAATACCAGTAAAGAGCAAAAGGAGAAATGGAGACAAGCTGGCGCGCAATTACAAGATGGAATTTGGAAATGGGGCCCACGTAACCAGGTGGTGGCACCGGAATGTTGTAGACAACAACTGATGGCGCTATACCATGGTGTAACACATACTGGCAGAAGTAACATGTTGCACCTACTGACACAGTACTGGTGGTGGCCAAAGATAGGTCGGGAAGTAGCGAAATATTGCCACCGCTGTATAATATGCGCAAGAATAATGTAGGACAGAGATGTCGAGTTAGAGTAGCAAACCAACCCAGGCCCCAAGGACCCTGGGAAAACTTACAAATTGACTTTACCGGCCCCTTAGCGCAGGACCGGGGGAAGAAATATTGCCTGGTAATAATTGACCAATTTACCAGGTCGTTGGAAGTCTTTGCCACCCGAGACTGCTCTGCAAAAACAGCTGCACTAATATTGGCTACCGAGGTTATACCCCGTTGGGGAGTGCCTCTGCAAATTGACTCAGACAACGGCACTCATTTCACCGGCAAAATAATGAAAGAAATCTGTAAGCTGCTACATGTGACACAAAAATATCACATACCATATCACCCGCAGAGCTCGGGGATGGTAGAAAGAATGAATAGGACACTGAAAAACATGCTGACAAAAGCCATCCAAGAAACAGGGAAGGGATGGTCGTAATTATTACCCAGCATACTAATGAGGCTGCGAGCCACCCCAGGACGAACGACCGGACTGACCCCCTATGAATTAATGACAGGACGAGCTATGAGACTACCAGAGGATTTGGCTGGAGGGGTGGGAGAACCAGAACCAGCACAAGATAGATTAAGGCGATACTTAGTACAACTAAATCAGGAGGTACAAGCACTAAATAAAGAAGTAAGGAACCAACAACAGATTAAAGATCTAGAAAGGCAGAATGCTGGACTTAAACCAGACGAGTTGCCCAGAATAGGTCAACAAGTAATGACACAAGTTATCGGAAGAAAGGGAATGGGGCCCGTTGGCTGGAGCCATGTACTGTATTAATGACAAGCGTGCTAAGCTTGAATAAAGGAGGCTATGAAGGTATGAGAGCGGAATTGAGTAGAGTGGATTGGGAAAATAGATTAAAGGGCAAGACGATACATGATCAGTGGTGTACATTTAAGGAGTTATTTTACAACTTCCAAAAAATATATATTCCACTGAGAAGAAAAGGGTGTAAAAGAAAAGACAGCCATCCGTGGCTAAGTAAAGAAATTAAGGATAGTATTCGACTAAAAACAAGGGCATATAAGGTAGCCAAATCGAGTGGGAGGATAGACGATTGGGAAAACTTTAAAAGACAGCAAAAAATAACAAAAAGATTGATTAAGAAAGGGAAGATAGATTATGAAAGTAAATTAGCAAAAAATATGAAAACAGATAGTAAGAGTTTTTATAGTTATATAAAAAGAAAAAGGGTGGCTAAAGTAAATGTTGGTCCCTTAGAGGATGAGACCGGGAAATTAATGGTGGGAAATATGGAGATGGCAAAAACACTGAATGAATATTTTATATCAGTCTTTACAGTAGAAGACACTAAGAATATCCCAACACTGGACAAAGAGGGGGCTAAAGGGGGGGAGGAGCTAAACACGATCAAAATCACTAAGGAAGTGGTACTCAGTAAAATAATGGGACTCAAGGCGGATAAATCACCTGGACCTGATGGCTTACATCCTAGGGTCTTGAGAGAAGTGGCGGTAGGGATTGTGGATGCATTGGTAATAATTTTCCAAAACTCCCTGGACTCGGCAAAGGTCCTGGCAGACTGGAAAACTGCTAATGTAACACCCTTATTTAAAAAGGGCAGTAGACAGAAGGCTGGAAACTATAGACTGGTTAGCCTAACATCTGTGGTAGGTAAAATTTTAGAGTCCATTATTAAGGAGACAGTAACAGGACATTTGGATAATCATAATTTAATAGGACAAAGTCAGCATGGTTTTATGAAGGGGAAGTCATGTTTGACAAATTTGCTGGAGTTCTTTGAGGAAGTAACATATAGGGTGGATAAAGGGGAACCAGTGGACGTAGTGTATTTAGACTTCCAAAAGGCATTTGACAAGGTGCCACACAAAAGATTATTGCTTAAGATAAAAAATCACAGGATTGGGGGTAATATTCTGGCATGGATAGAGGATTGGCTATCTAACAGAAGGCAGAGAGTTGGGATAAATGGTTCATTCTCAGACTGGCAATCAGTAACTAGTGGTGTTCCGCAGGGGTCAGTGCTGGGTCCCCAACTCTTTACAATCTATATTAACGATTTGGAGGAGGGGACCGAGTGTAACATATCAAAGTTTGCAGATGATACAAAGATGGGAGGGAAAGTAGTGAGTGAGGAGGACATAAAAAACCTGCAAGGGGACATAGACAGGCTAAGTAGGTGGGCAGAGATTTGGCAGATGGAATACAATACTGGAAAGTGTGAGGTTATGCACTTTGGCAGGAAAAATCGTAGAGCAAGTTATTATCTTAATGGCAAGAAACTGGAAAGGACTGAAGTACAAAGGGATCTGGGGGTCCTGGTGCACGAAACTCAAAAGGCTAGTATGCAGGTGCAGCAAGTGATTAAGAAGGCCAATGGAATGTTGGCTTTCATTGCTAGGGGGATAGAATATAAAAATAGGGAGGTATTGCTTCAGTTGTACAAGGTATTGGTGAGACCGCACCTGGAATACTGCGTACAGTTTTGGTGTCCATACTTAAGAAAGGACATACTTGCTCTCGAGTCAGTTCAAAGAAGGTTCACTCGGTTAATCCCAGGGATGAGGGGATGGACATATGAGGATAGTTTGAGTAGATTGGGACTCTACTCATTGGAGTTCAGAAGAATGAGAGGCGATTTTATTGAAACATATAAGATTGTGAAGGGGTTGGATCGGGTGGATGCGGGGAGGATGTTCCCAATGATGGGTGAAACTAGAACTAGGGGGCATAGTCTTAGAATAAGGGGCTGCTCTTTCAAAACTGAGATGAGGAGGAACTACTTCATTCAGAGGGTGGTAGGTCCATGGAATATGCTGCCCCAAAAAGCTGTAGAAGCTACATCATTACATAAATTTAAAACATAAATAGACAGTTTCCTAGAAGTAAAGGGAATTAAGGGTTACAGGGAGCGGGCAGGAATTTGGACATGAGTCTAGGTTCGGATCGGTCATGGCCCTGTGGGTAGTGGAGCAGGCCCAGGGGCTGTGTAGCCTGATCCTGCTCCTATTTCGTGTGTCTAATTCTGTTAGATTCAGGAGATGGTTCTGTGATAGTGGATTGGCGGTTAGGATCAGATCAGCCATGATCTTATTGAATGGCGGAGCAGGCTCGAGGGGCCGATTGGCCTACTCCTGCTCCTATTTCTTATGTGTGTTTGTCTACAGGAACCGATGGGTATGCGATGGAAGCAATGGACCCAGGTGAAACCATTTAACACTAAAGGCCCCCATTCTACCCTCTCCTCTAGGGGAAAGAGCTTGGAAGACGACCAGACCTCTGTTTAAATTACAGATAAACATGGATCCAGTCGACCCTTTATATCAGAGGGTCCGCCTCGGGGAGAAGAAGCTCTCCCGGTTTACCCTTACACCTGAGAACTAATTTTTAATGTGTAAGCAAGTCATCCTCGGTTCCGAGGGACTGCCTAAGAAGAAGAAGATATAATTGGAGTAAGACTTCTTTACTCCTGTACTCAAATCCTCTTGTAATGAAGGCCAGCATACCATTTGCCTTCTTAACTGCCTTTCACGACCACCGGACGTCCCAAAGCGCTTTACAGCCAATGAAGTACTTTTGAAATGTAGTCACTGTTGTAATGTGGGAAACGCGGCAGCCAATTTGTGCACAGCAAGCTCCCACAAACAGCAATGTGATAATGACCAGATAATCTGTTTCTTCATCATGGTGATTGAGGGATAAATATTGGGCTCAAAACACCGGGGATAACTTCTTCGAAATAGCACCACAGGATCTTTTACATCCACCTGAGGGGGCAGACGGGGGCCTCGGTTTAACGTCTCATCAGTAGGACGGCACCTCCGACACTGCAGCGCTCCTTCATTACTGCCCCTCCGACAGTGCGGGACTCCCTCAGTACTGCCCCTCCGACAATGCGGCGTTCCCTCAGCACTGCCCCTCCAACAGTGCAGCACTCCCTCAGTATTCCCCCTCCGACAGTGCGGCGCTCCCTCAGTATTCCCCCACCGACAGTGCGGCGCTCCCTCAGTATTCCCCCACCGACAGTGCGGCGCTCCCTCAGTATTCCCCCTCCGACAGTGCGGCGCTCCCTCAGTATTCCCCCTCCGACAGCGCGGCGCTCCCTCAGTATTCCCCCTCCGACAGTGCGGCGCTCCCTCAGTACTGCCCCCCCCCCCCCGCCCCGACAGTGCGGTGCTCCCTCAGTATTCCCCCTCCGACAGTGCGGCGCTCCCTCAGCACTGCCCCTCCGACAATGCGGCGCTCCCTCAGTACTGACCCTCCGACAGTGCGGCGCTCCCTCAGTACCGCCACTCCGACAGTGCGGCGCTCCCTCAGCACTGCCCCTCCGACAGTGCAGCGCTCCCTCAGCACCGCACTGGAGTGTCAGCCTCGCTTCATGTGCTCAAGTCCCTGGAGCGGGATTTGAACCCACAACCTTCTGACTCTGCTATCCACTGAGCCACAGCTGACTCCAGTCTTTTACACAGTTTCATCATAACTTTCTTGCTTTTGCACTCTACGCCTCTCCTAAAGCAGGGGAGTTATGATGAATTGTTAAACAGTTTTTTTTGCAGAGTGACCCAGGCTGTGTGTAGGAAACAATTGTGCATTTGAAAGCAGCTTGTATTGTGAAGCTTGTGCCCCTTTGCCAGGCCCGCTGCCTGCGGCCCCTCTCCCAGATTCCAGACCCAGCTCTGTGCTGACTGAACTGCTCTCACCTGGGGACAGCGCGTCACAATCGGCCCCAGTGCACCTGAGCTGGAGACCCAGGGCCCGCCCCCTTGCTGCGCCGCGATTGGTTGGAGGACCAGGCCACCCAGTTCAGTCCTCCCACCTCAGCCCTCATCCTATTGGTCAGCGGTCCCGTCAGTCAGAACCACATTGCTCCGGCTCACTCCGCCACCCCGCGCAGCTCAATCTGCTCCATTCGGCGGCCGCGGAGGTCCCGCCCGCCCGACTCTCAGGTTTGGTTTTTCTCGTATTTTACTTTTATAATCTCGCTCTCCGCTCCCCCCCCCCTCCCCTCGATTTAAATCGCTCCCCTAACACTTTACTTTACCCCGGCCGCTAATTCCGCCCCTTCCCTGGGCCCGGCCTTCCGTCTGCTCCCCGGAGGCCCCGCGCAGGCGCACTGGCAGCCTGGTGTTGTGGTAAGGGGCCGAATGAGCATGCGAGGCCCTGCCTCTTCACATTTAAAGAGACACCCACCCCCTCCACATTTAAAGGGACACCCACCCCTCCACCTTTAAAAGGATACCCACCCACTCCACATTTAAAGGGACACCTGCCCCACCACACTTATAGGGACACCCGCCCCCACCACATTTATAGGGACACCCGCCCCCACCACATTTATAGGGACACCCGCCCCTCCACATTTATAGGGACACCCACCCCCTCCATATTTAAAGGGACTCCCTCCCCCCTCTCGTGTGCTCTTCTGATTAAATGGACTGTGACAATTCCCCCAGCCACCGCACTTTAGCAAGGATGTGAAAGACCTTGAGAGCCAGCCAGTGGCTCAGTTGGGAGTACTCTCGTCTCTCAGTCAGAAAGTTGTGGGTTCAAAGTCCCCACTCCAGGGACTCGAGCACATAAACCTAGGCTGACGCTCCGGGGCAGTGCCGAAGGAGCACCGCACTGTCGGAGGGGCGGTGCCCTGTTGGAGGGGCAGTACTGAGGGAGCGCCGCACTGTCGGAGCGGCGGTACTGAGGGAGCGCCCCGCTGTCGGAGGGGCAGTACTGAGGGCGCGCCCCACTGTCGGAGGGGCAGTACTGAGGGAGCACCGCACTGTCGTAGGGGCAGTACTGAGGGTGCGCCGCACTGTCGGAGGGCCGTCTTTCGGAAGAGACGTTCAGGTGGACATAAAACATCCCATTATTTCGAAGAAGGTGAGGAAAGTTATCCCCGGTGTCCTGGCCATTATTTATCATGAAAATTGGCTGCAGTGTTTCCCACATTACAACAGCGACTACACTTCAAAAAGTACTTCATTGGCTGCAAAACTGTTGGTCGTGAAAGGTGCTGTGTAAAGGCCAGTCTTTCTTTATTTTCTCTCCTGTATTTACATTAATTACTTATATAAACCTCTTTTACCGTCTCTTGCAAGGGGAGGAATTGCAGACGGGCAGCTTAACGCAAACTTCACACGAAGATCTGACAGAGTCACTCGATTCATCAGGACCTGAATATCATCGACATATGGAAGCGGAAAGCAGCAATCAGAATGCGGGCAAACTGCACACGTGTCTTGTGTGTGGACGTGGATTCAACCGAAGGTGCAGCCTGGGGAGGCACAAGTGTAACCAAAGCGAGGAGAATCCGTGCAAATGTCGGGAATGCGGGATAGGATTCAGTTGCCTCTCCGAGCTGGAGACTCGTCAACGCAGTCACTCCGTGAAATGGCCGTTCACCTGCTCCGAGTGCGGGAAAGGATTCACTCATCCCTCCTCGCTGCGGGAACACCAGCTGGTTCACACTGACGAGAGGCCGTTTAAATGTTCCGACTGCGACAAGAGTTTCAAATGCTCCAAGGGCCTGAAGAAGCATCGACGCATCCACACCGGGGAGAAGCCGTTCGCCTGCTCTCACTGTTTGAAGAGGTTTAACGAATCTTGCCACCTGTTGATACACGAGCGTATTCACACCGGGGAGAGGCCTTTTCAGTGCTCCGACTGCGAGAAGCGCTTCAGAAGATCCAGCGAACTGATACTGCACCAGCGAGTTCACACCGGCGAGAAGCCGTTCGCCTGTTCTCACTGTGAGAAGAGGTTTAACCAGTCTTGCCACCTGTTGATACACGAGCGAGTTCACACCGGGGAGAGGCCATTCACCTGCTCCGTGTGTGGGAAGGGATTCACTCTCTCCTCCACCCTACTGATACACCAGCTGGTTCACACTGGGGAGAGGCCGTTCTCCTGCTCCGAGTGCGGGAAAGGATTCACTGATTCCTCCTCTCTGCGGGAACACCAGCTGGTTCACACTGACGAGAGGCCGTTTAAATGTTCCGACTGCGACAAGAGTTTCAAATGCTCCAAGGGCCTGAAGAAGCATCGACGCATCCACACCGGGGAGAGGCCGTTCAGCTGCTCTCACTGCGGGAAGAGGTTTACGCACTCATCCAATCTTCGGAAACACCAGTTCACCCACACCGGGAAGAGGCCGTTCCCTTGCTCGGTGTGTGAAAAGGGATTCACCAGTCCATCTTACCTGCTGCGACACCAGCGCACTCACACTGGGGAGAGGCCGTTCAGCTGCTCTCACTGCGGGAAGAGGTTTACGCAGTCATCCAATCTTCAGAAACACCAGTTCGCCCACACTGGGGAGAGGCCGTTCCCCTGCTCAGTGTGTGAAAAGGGATTCATCAGTTCATCTGACCTGCTGAAACACCAGTTCACCCACACTGGGGAGAGGCCGTTCCCCTGCTCAGTGTGTGAAAAGGGATTCACCAGTTCATCTGACCTGCTGCGACACCAGCGAGTTCACACCTGAGGGCACTGGTCCCATTCTGCTGTCAATCACATGAAGGACTGTTCTGTGTTAATAATGGCAATTACGGGGGCGGGGGGGTGCAGTTTGAAGACGCTGATAATAACCCCAGTAACTAGGCTGGAGTTTCAGAGGTGTCAGCCTCGGCTCAGTGGGTGACACTCTCACCTCTAGAGTCTGAAGGTCGTGGGTTTGAGTCCCACTCTGGAGACTTGAGCACGTAATCTTGGCTGACACTCCAGGGCAGTACTGAGGGTGAGCTGCTCTGTCAGAGGTGCCACCTTTCAGATGCGACATTAAACCGCTGCCCCGTCTGCCCTCTCAGGTGGGTGTAAAAGATCCCGTGGTCGCTATTTTGAAAAACAGAAGGGAGAAAGGATCTCGACTTGGAAGATCAGGAAGTAGATGTGAAACTGTAATGTCGCTTGAAATGATTGTAAGACTGAATTTAACTGTGACTGTAATAATCGTGTTTTGTAGGTAACAGAGCGTGGGAAAAACCAGTACGAATCCAGTATGAGGTGATTTTCGTGGCGCCTCCTATGTCACTACCACCACAACTACCATGCTTTACGGGTCTAACAGGACCTGTCCCATCAACCAACACGTTTTTAAGTACGAGCTGCACAGTTATGTGGCACAATTCAGACCCGACATTCCCCTATTGTTTGAGGGTTTCAGTGAGCTCATGATACAACTGAACTCCTCCCTAAAGCATTTTTTATGTTTTGGAGCAAGACAACTGGAGAATAGATATTGAAATTGAAAGCAGATGGGACAACACACACTGGTGGGATATTGGGCTTAATACATCAGCATGCCCTTAGGCTCATATTATTTCACACACTCTGGTTGTTCTCCAACTTGTAATGATTTTGTATTTGAGATATGTAACCCATGTAGTAAAACTTTGAACTATGTAAGATCAGAAGTTTGTTTAAGATCTACCCAGTTAAACACAAATGTCACAAGGTAGGGAGTCAAAAATTGTTAGGACTAATAAGACAACATAGGGACAAACATGGAAATTCCTCATTGGATTAGGATAATTTCCCATGTACTGGTCATATCCCAACTTGTAGTAATGATGTGCTTACTATTCTACACCTGCTACCTGAAACACCTAAAGTCCAATGCCCAATCACATTTAAATATGATCACAGCCCAGAACATGTTAGAGTTACATAAACGGAAGAAAAATAATCCATATGTAAGATTTTAGTTTTGAGGGGTCGGCAAATGCCTCGCCCTCAAGGTAGGGATATGTAGGATAGGGTGTACCTGTAGGATTTAGTAAACAATATTAAGATTCGATAACCATTCTAATATAACTATAATATGTGAAATTGTATGTTAAGATCCTAAAAGCCTGTATAAAATGGAGAATGGCTGAGAGCAAAGCAGGATGGGATTATGCCAACCTGACTAAAAACCTCTGTTTAAAATTACTGAAGTAATGGAATGTTGTGCTAAGTTTATGGAGACGAGGAATTCAGCAATATTATGCTTAGAGATAAAAACTAGAGATAGATAAGAACATAAGAAATAGGAGTAGGAGTAGGCCAATCGGCCCCTCGATCCTGCTCCGCCATTCAATAAGATCATGGCTGATCTGATCCTAACCGCCAATCCACTATAACAGAACCCTCTCCTGAATCTAACAGAATTAGACACACGAAATAGGAGCAGGATCAGGCTACACGGCCCCTGGGCTCGCTCCGCTACCCACAGGGCCATGACTGATCCGAACTTAGACTCATGTCCAAATTCCTGCCCGCTCCCCGTAACCCTTAATTCCCTTTACTTCTAGGAAACTGTCTATTTCTGTTTTAAATTTATGTAATGATGTAGCTTCTACAGCTTTTTGGGGCAGCATATTCCATGGACCTACCACCCTGAGTGAAGTAGTTCCTCCTCATCTCAGTTTTGAAAGAACAGCCACTTATTCTAAGACTATGCCCCCTAGTTCTAGTTTCACCCATCATCGGGAACATCCTCCCCGCATCCACCCGATCCAACCCCTTCACAGTCTTATATGTTTCAATAAGATCGCCTCTCATTCTTCTGAACTCCAATGAGTAGAGTCCCAATCTACTCAACCTCTCCTCATATGTCCATCCCCTCATCCCCAGGATTAACCGAGTGAACCTTCTTTGTACTGACTCGAGAGCAAGTATGTCCTTTCTTAAGTATGGACACCAAAACTGTACGCAGTATTCCAGGTGCGGTCTCACCAATACCTTGTACAACTGAAGCAATACCTCCCTATTTTTATATTCTATCCCCCTAGCAATGAAAGCCAACATTCCATTGGCCTTCTTAATCACTTGCTGCACCTGCATACTAACCTTTTGAGTTTCGTGCACCAGGACCCACAGATCCCTTTGTACTTCAGTCCTTTCCAGTTTCTTGCCATTAAGATAATAACTTGCTCTACGATTTTTCCTGCCAAAGTGCATAACCTCACACTTTCCAGTATTGTATTCCATCTGCCAAATCTCTGCCCACTTACTTAGCCTGTCTATGTCCCCTTGCAGGTTTTTAATGTCCTCCTCACTCACTACTTTCCCTCCCATCTTAGTATCATCTGCAAACTTTGATATGTTACACTCGGTCCCCTCCTCCAAATCGTTAATATAGATTGTAAAGAGTTGGGGACCCAGCACTGACCCCTGCGGAACACCACTAGTTACTGATTGCCAGTCTGAGAATGAACCATTTATTGGAGTTGGAGACATCCTTCATTGGTCCAGCTATAGGATGGACGGACTGTTTTGTCAACATTCTAGGAAGTGTTCTGTGAAAAGTGATCATCTGAGATAAGGGTACTTTGTAATGCATGGAGAAAAAGTCAGAAGGATCAAACAAGGTCATAAGATGGGTAATGAGGGAGCAATACTTTTTACCAGGTGTTCGAGGGTTCATTACTGCCACGTCGGCAAAACGAGAGGGAAAAGGGTATAAAGATACAGGTTTTGAACATCGAAAGCAGCGCACCATGTAACCAGAGATTGATAGGAGCTTCGGTCAACAGAACACAGCAAGACCCCAAGGAAGTGGCTTGGGTCAACGGAGCACAGCAAGATACATCAGGAGACTTGCGCCGCGCTCACTCGGAAGGAATGCCGGGGTTTGAACGAACAGACTGTGACTATCTTCTTGTTAAGTATTACTTCTTTGTACTGGATTTTTAATGTTTAATAAACCTGTTTTACTGATACACAATATACCCGTACCCAGAGTGGTTTGTGTAGTCATGGACTGTTTTACTGATACACAATATACCTGGACCCAGAGTGGTTTGTGTAGTCACGGACTGTTTTACTGATGCACAATATACCTGTACCCAGAGAGGTTTGTGTAGTCACGGACTGTTTTACTGATACACAATATACCTGGACCCAGAGTGGTTTGTGTAGTCATGGACACATTATTATAAGAGCTTTTGAAAGCTACATCAGTCATCGGGAAAATGCTGGAATCCATTGTTAAGGAAGTGGTATCAAGTCACTTAGAAAATCATAACATGATTAGGCAGAGTCAACATGGTTTTATGAAAAGGAAATCGTGTTTGACAAATTTATTAGAGTTTTTTGAGAATGTAACTAGCAGGGTAGATAGAGGGGAACCAGTGGATGTAGTATATTTGGATTTCCAAAAGGCATTCGATAAGGTGCCACATAAAAGGTTATTACACAAGATCAGGGCTCATGGGGTTGGGGGTAATATAGTAGCATGGATAGAGGATTGGTTAACGGACTGAAAACAGAGAGCAGGGATAAACAGATCTTTTTCAGGTTGGCAGGCGGTATCTAGTGGGGTGCCGCGTGGATCAGTGTTGGGGCCTCAGCTATTTACAATCTATATTAATGACCTAGATGAAGGGACCGAGTGTAATGTATCCAAATTTGCTGATGATACAAAGCTAGGTGGGACAGTAAGCTGTGAGGAGCCTTTGGACCTTCTGACAATCACCTTAAATCTGTGTCCTCTGGTTTTCGAGCCTTCCACCAATGGAAACAGTTTCCCTCTACTCTGTCCAGACCCCCCTCATGATTTTGAACACCTCCAACAAATCTCCTCTTAACCTTCTCTGCTCCAAGGAGAACAACCCCAGCTTCTCCAGTCTCTCCACATAACTGAAGTCCCTCATTCCTGGAACCATTCTGGTAAATCTTTTCTGCAGCCTCTCTAAGGCCTTCACATCCTTCCTAAAGTGCGGTGCCCAGAATTGAACACAATAAGAAAGAAAGACTTGTATTTATAAGAATATAAGAAATAGGAGCAGGAGTCGACCATTCGGCCCCTCGAGCCTGCTCCGCCATTCAATGAGATCATGGCTGATCTTCTGCCTCAACTCCATTCACCGGCCCTATCGCCATATCCCTTGATGCCCTGACTAGTCAGAAATCTATCGACTTCTGTTTTGAATATACCCAATGACTGAGCCTCCACAGCCCTCTGGGGTAGAGAATTCCAAAGATTCACCACCCTCTGTGTGAAGAAATTTCTTCTCATCTCAGTCCTGAATGGCCTACCCTTTATCCTGAGGCTCTGGCCCCTGGTTCTAGACTCCCCAGCCAAGGGAAACATTCTCCCAGCATCCACCCTATCAAGCCCTATAATAATTGTGTATGCTTCAATGAGATCCCCTCTCATTCTTCTGAATTCAAGAGAATACAGGTCTAGTTTACTCAATCTCTTCTCATACTACAGACCCGCTATCCCAGGAATCAATCTCGTGAACCTTTGTTGCACTCCCTCTATGGCAAGTATATCCTTCCTTAGGTAAGGAGACCAAAATTGTACACAGTACTCCAAGTGTGGTCTCACCAAGGCCCTATATAATTGGAGGCAGCGTTGGTGGTACCTCTCCAGTGATTTGAGGTGCACTGGAGAGGTACCACCAACGCTGCCTCCGCAAGATCCTGCAAATCCATTGGCAGGATAGACACACCAACATCAGTGTTCTCGCTCAAGCCAACAGCCCCAGCATCGAAGCTTTGACCACGCTCTATCAGCTCCGATGGACAGGTCACATCGTCCGCATGCCCGATACAAGACTCCCAAAACAAGCGCTCTACTCAGAGCTCCGACATGGCAAGAGAGCCCCAGGTGGGCAGAGGAAAGGCTTCAAGGACACCCTCAAAGCCTCCTTGAAAAGGTGCAACATCCCCACTGACACCTGGGAATCCCTGGCCCAAGACCGCACAAAGTGGAGGAGAAGGCACCGAACACCTTGAGCCTCTTCGCCGGGAGCAAGCGGAAGCCAAACGCAAGGAGCCCAAGCACCCCACCCACCCGCCCCTTCAACCACCGTCTGCCCCACCTGTGACAGAGACTGTAGGTCCCGCATTGGACTCATCAGTCACCTCAGAACTGATTTTTAATGTGTAAGCAAGTCATCCTCGGTTCCGAGGGACTGCCTAAGAAGAAGATATAATTGGAGTAAGACTTCTTTACTCCTATACTCAAATCCTCTTGTAATGAAGGTCAGCATACCATTTGCCTTCTTAACCGCCTTTCACGACCACCGGACGTCCCAAAGCACTTTGCAGCCAATGAAGTACTTTTTGAAGTGTAGTCACTGTTGTAATGTGGGAAACGCGGCAGCCAATTTGCGCACAGCAAGCTCCCACAAACAGCAATGTGATAATGACCAGGTATTCTGCTTTTTCGTCATGTTGATTGAGGGATAAATATTGGGCTCAAAACACCGGGGATAACTTCTTCGAAATAGCACCATGGGATCTTTTACGTCCACCTGAGGGGGCAGACGGGGGCCTCGGTTTAACATCTCATCCATAAGACAGCACCTCCGACACTGCAGCGCTCCTTCATTACTGCCCCTCCGACAATGCGGCACTCCCACAGCATTGCTTCCCCAACAGTGCGGCGCTCCCTCAGTACTGCTCCTCCGACAGTGTGGCGCTCCCTCAGTACTGCCCCTCCGACAGTGCGGCGCTCCCTCAGCACTGCCCCCCTCCGACAGTGCAGCGCTCCCTCAGCACCGCAATGGAGTGTCAGCCTCGCTTTATGTGCTCAAGTCCCTGGAGGGGATTTGAACCCACAACCTTCTGACTCTGCTATCCACTGAGCCACAGCTGACTCCAGTCTTTTACACAGTTTCAATATAACTTCCTTGCTTTTGCACTCTACGCATCTCCAAAAGCAAGGGAGTTATGATGAATTGATAAACAGTTTTTTTTGCAGAGTGACCAAGGCTGTCTGTAGGAAACAATTTTGCATTTGAAAGAAGCTTGTATTGTAAAGCTTGGATTTATAAATAGGGCCCAGTGCACAGAGCAAAGAGGCAATGATAAACTTGTAATAACAGAAAATGATGGAAACACTCAGGCAACATTTAATCTAATATAAGCTAATAGAATGTTATTGTTTATTGCGAGGGGAATTGAATACAAAAGTAGGGAGGTTATGCTTCAGTTATACAGGGCATTGGTGAGACCACATCTGGAGCACTGTGTACAGTATTGGTCTCCTTATTTAATGAAGGATGCAAATGCATTGGAAGCAGTTCAGAGAAGGTTTACTAGACTAATACCTGGAATGGGCGGGTTGTCTTATGAGGAAAGGTTGGACAGGCTAGGCTTGTATCCGCTGGAGTTTAGAAGAGTAAGAGGTGACTTGATTGAAACATATAAGATCCTGAGGGGTCTGGACAGGGTGGATGTGGAGAGGATGTTTCCTCTTGTGGGAGAATCTAGAACTAGGGGTCACTGTTTAAAAATAAGGGGTCGCCCATTTAAGACCGAGATGAGGAGAAATTTTTCTCACAGAGGGTCGTGAGTTTTTGGAACTCTCTTCCTCAGAGGGCCGTGGAAGCAGAGTCTTTGAATATTTTTAAGGCAGAGGTAGATAGATTCTTGGTAAGCAAGGGGGTGAAAGGTTATCGGGGGTAGGTGGGAATGTGGAGTAATCAGATCAGCCATGATCTTATTGAATGGCGGAGCAGGCTCGAGGGGCCGAGTGGCCGACTCCTGCTCCTAATTCGTATGTGACCTATGCCCATTAACTCCCAGGTCCCTCTGTCCCAGCACCCTGTTTAAAACTGTGCCATTAAGTGTATATTGCCTCTCCCTGTTCCTTCTGCCAAAATGCATCACCACACACTTCGATTGGGTCGATTGGGCTTGTACTCGCTGGAGTTTAGAAGAATGAGAGGGGATCTCATTGAAACTTATAAAATTCTAACAGGACTAGACAGACTAGATGCAGGAAGGATGTTCCCGATGGTCGGGGAGTCCAGAACCAGGGGTCACAGTCTAAGGATAAGGGGTGAGCCATTTAGGACAAAGATGAGGAGGAATTTCTTCACCCAGAGAGTGGTGAACCTGTGGAATTCTCTACCACAGAAGGCAGTTGAGACCAATTCATTAAATATATTCAAGAAAGAGTTAGATATATTTCTTAAGGCTAAAGGGATCAAGGGATATGGGGAGAAGGCAGGGACAGGGTACTGAATTTGGATGATCAGCCATGATCTCAATGAATGGCGGAGCAGGCTCGAGGGGCCGAATGGCCTACTCCTGCTCCTATCTTCTATATTTCTATGTTGCATTGTATCTTCCCGACTATTACGGAAACCCAATTGTCATCGCCAACATCCTTCAGAGAAGGGAACCTACCACACCTTTAACCGGGTACTGTACCATAGTGGTTCTGTTACTGGATTAGTCACCTATTGTTGCAGACGGCAACTGTTGATGATTCTGCCATTCCCATTTACATCTCCTCCACAACCATATCTTGTTCCTTTACCTGTCCCATTACCATCGCCTTTCGCCTTGCACCATCGTCCCTTTTTGTCATTTAATCTCTCCTGCCGTCCACCCTATCACAGACCCTCCCTTTTGTTCTTTCCTCCCCTACATAAGAACATAAGAAATAGGAGCAGGAGCAGGCCAATCGGCCCCTCGAGCCTGCTCCGCCATTCAATAAGATCATGGCTGATCTGATCCTAACCGCCAATCCACTATCACAGAACCATCTCCTGAATCTAACAGAATTAGACACACGAAATAGGAGCAGGATCAGGCTACACGGCCCCTGGGCCCGCTCCACTAACCACAGAGCCATGACTGATCCGAACCTAGACTCGTGTCCAAATTCCTGCCCGCTCCCCGTAACCCTTAATTCCCTTTACTTCGAGGAAACTGTCTATTTCTGTTTTAAATTTATGTAATGATGTAGCTTCTACAGCTTTTTGGGGCAGCATATTCCATGGACCTACCACCCTCTGAGTGAAGTAGTTCCTCCTCATCTCCGTTTTGAAAGAGCAGCCCCTTATTCTAAGACTATGCCCCCTAGTTCTAGTTTCACCCATCATTGGGAACATCCTCCCCGCATCAACCCGATCCAACCCCTTCACAATCTTATATGTTTCAATAAGATCGCCTCTCATTCTTCTGAACTCCAATGAGTAGAGTCCCAATCTACTCAACCTCTCGTCATATGTCCATCCCCTCATCCCCGGGATTAACCGAGTGAACCTTCTTTGTACTGACTCGAGAGCAAGTATGTCTTTTCTTAAGTATGGACACCAAAACTGTATGCAGTATTCCAGGTGCGGTCTCACCAATACCTTGTACAACTGAAGCAATACCTCCCTATTTTTATATTCTATCCCCCTAGCAATGAAAGCCAACATTCCATTGGCCTTCTTAATCACTTGCTGCACCTGCATACTAACCTTTTGAGTTTCGTGCACCAGGACCCCCAGATCCCTTTGTACTTCAGTACTTTCCAGTTTCTTGCCATTAAGATAATAACTTGCTCTACGATTTTTCCTGCCAAAGTGCATAACCTCACACTTTCCAGTATTGTATTCCATCTGCCAAATCTCTGCCCACCTACTTAGCCTGTCTATGTCCCCTTGCAGGTTTTTTATGTCCTCCTCACTCACTACTTTCCCTCCCATCTTTGTATCATCTGCAAACTTTGATATGTTACACTCGGTCCCCTCCTCCAAATCGTTAATATAGATTGTAAAGAGTTGGGGACCCAGCACTGACCCCTGCGGAACACCACTAGTTACTGATTGCCAGTATGAGAATGAACCATTTATCCCAACTCTCTGCCTTCTGTTAGATAGTCAACTCTCTATCCTTACCAGAATATTACCCCCAATCCCGTGATTTTTTATCTTAAGCAATAATCTTTTGTGTGGCACCTTGTCAAATGCCTTTTGGAAGTCTAAATACATTACATCCACTGGTTCCCCTTTATCCACCCTATATGTTATTTCCTCAAATAACTCCAGCAAATTTGTCAAACATGACTTCCCCTTCATAAAACCATGCTGACTTTGTCCTATTAAATTATGATTATCCAAATGTCCTGTTACTGTCTCCTTAATAATGGACTCCAAAATTTTACCTACCACAGATGTTAGGCTAACCGGTCTATAGTTTCCAGCCTTCTGTCTGCTGCCCTTTTTAAATAAGGGTGTTACATTAGCAGTTTTCCAGTCTGCCGGGACCTTTGCCAAGTCCAGGGAGTTTTGGAAAATTATTACCAATGCATTCACAATCCCTACCGCCACTTCCCTCAAGACCCTAGGTTGTAAGCCATCTGGTCCAGGTGATTTATCCACCTTGAGTCCCATTATTTTACCGAGCACCACTTCCTTAGTGATTTTGATCGTGTTTAGCTCCTTCCCCCCTGTAGCCCCCTGTTTGTCCAGTGTTGGGATATTCTTAGTGTCTTCTACTGTAAAGACTGATATAAAATATTCATTCAGTGATTTTGCCATCTCCATATTTCCCACCATTAATTTCCCAGTCTCATCCTCTAAGGGACCAACATTTACTTTAGCCACCCTTTTTCTTTTTATATAACTATAAAAACTCTTACTAGCTGTTTTTATATTTTTTGCTAATTTACTTTCATAATCTATCTTCCCTTTCTTAATCAATCTTTTTGTTATTTTTTGCTGTCTTTTAAAGTTTTCCCAATCCTCTATCCTCTCACTAGATTTGGCTACCTTATATGCCCTTGTTTTTAGTCGGATACTATCCTTAATTTCTTTACTTAGCCGCGGAAGGCTGTCTTTTCTTTTACACCCTTTTCTTCTCAGTGGAATATATATTTTTTGGAAGTTGTAAAATAACTCCTTAAATGTACACCACTGATTATGTATCGTCTTACCCTTTAATCTATTTTCCCAATCCACTCTACTCAATTCCGCTCTCATACCTTCATAGTCTCCTTTATTCAAGCTTAGCACGCTTGTTTGAGATCCAACCTTCTCACCCTTTAATTGAATATGGAATTCAACCATGTTATGGTCACTCATTCCAAGGGGATCCTTTCCTAGGACATTTTTAATTAATCCTGTCTCATTACACAGGACCAGATCTAAGGTTGCTTGCCCCCTGGACGGCTCAGTTACATACTGCTCAAGAAACCCATCCCTAATACACTCAATGAAGTCATCCTCAAGGCAGCCATGCCCAATTTGACTTGTCCAATTAATATGATAGTTAAAATCCCCCATAATTATAGATGTTCCCTTATTACAAGCCTCAACTATTTCCTGATTGATACTCCGTCCAACAGAATTGCAACTGTTCAGAGGCCTATAGACTATGCCCACTAGTGTTTTTTTCCCCTTATTATTCCTTACCTCCACCCAAACTGTTTCATTATCCTGATCTTTTGACCCAATATCATTTCTCTGTATTACAGTGATTCCTTCCTTTATTAACATAGCCACCCCACCTCCCCTTCCTTCCTGATCATTAAATAACCTGGTATGTTTAATTCCCAGGCATTGTCACCCTGCAGCCATGTTTCTGTAATGGCCACAAGATCATACCCATATGTAGTTATTTGTGCCATTAACTCGTCTATTTTGTTACGAATGCTACGTGCATTCAGATAGAGAACTTTCAAATATGTTTTGTGACACTTAGTTCCAGCTTTTGCCCTTTTTATTACTTTACCTTTTACTCCATACCTTCTGCCCCTTCCTGACACGCTCTGGTTTTTAATTTCCCCACTGCTACCTTAGTCTATGACCTTCTCTGTTGTCATTTTTATTATTTGCTCTCTAGGAACCTCCCCCCCACTAGTTAGTTTAAAGCCCTCTCTACAGCCCTAGTTATATGATCTGCCAGGACTCTAGTCCCAGCACTGGCCAAGTGAAGCCCGTCCCAACGGAACAGCTCCCTCCTGCTCCAGTACTGGTGCCAGTGTCCCAGGAAGCAAAACCCATTTCTCCCACACCAGTCTTTGAGCCACGCATTTAACTCTCTAATTTTATTTGTCCTAGCCAAATTCGCTCGTGGCTCAGGTAATAATCCAGAGATTATTACCCTTGTGGTTCTGCTTTTTAATTTGGCCCCTAGCTGCTCAAACTCCCTCAGCAGAACCTCCTTCCTTGTCCTATCTATGTCGTTGGTACCATCATGGACCATGACAACTGGATCCTCCCCCTCCCACTCCAAGTTTCTCTCCAGCCCAGAGGAGATGTCCTTAACCCTGGCACCGGGCAGGCAACACAGCCTTCGGGACTCTCGCTCTCGGCTGCAAAGAACTCTATCTATCCCCCTAACGATACTATCCCCTACCACTACAACATTTCTTTTAACTCCCCCCACTTGAATGGCCCCCTGCTCCACGGTGCTGTGGCCAGGTTGCTCATCCTCCCTGCAGTCCCTGTTCCCATCCTCACAGGGAGTAAGAGCCTCGAACCTGTTGGACAAGTGCAAGGGCTACGGCTCCTCCAACACTACCTCCTGGATCCCCGTACCTGCCTCACTTCTAGTCACACCATCCTGACCCTGGCCACGGACGACATCTGAATTAATTAATCTAATTGGTGTGAATACCTCCTGATACACAGAGTCCAGGTAACTCTCCCCCTCCCTGATGTGTCTCAGGGTTTGAAGCTCAGACTCCAGCTCTTCAACATGGAGCCGGAGTTCCTCGAGCAGCCAACACTTACTGCAAATGTGATCACCGTGAGCATCAATGGTGTCCACCAGCTCCCACATATTGCAGCAGCAACACATCACCTGATCTCCCATTCTATGTAATTAATTAAATTTATTAATATTATTCTTAAATACCCTCTGCCCCGATTCTAGATGGTGAATATCACACCTTAGAAACTATAAACCAAAGAGATTTAAGCTTAAAAAGGGAGAAATACTCACCAACCAATCACTTACCCGCTTTCTGGTGACATCACACTTGGATTACTTTTTACCTCTCTCCTTCCCTCCGAGTTCCCAGACTGGAGATTGGTGAACCTTACCTGGTCTCTGGGACTTTTATACCCCGCTCTGCCGCTCGAGATTCCCACCGACGCTGTGAGGCCTTACCTGGGTCTCTGGGACTTTTATACCCCGCTCTGCCGCTCGAGATTCCCGCCGATGCTGTGAGGCCTTACCTGGTCTCTGGGACTTTTATAGCCCCGCTCTGCCGCTCAAGATTACCGCCAACGCTGTGAGGCCTTACCTGGTCTCTGGGACTTTTATAGCCCCGCTCTGCCGCTCGAGATTCCCGCCGACGCTGTGAGGCCTTACCTGGTCTCTGGGACTTTTATAGCCCCGCTCTGCCACTCGAGATTCCCGCCGACACTGTGAGGCCTTACCTGGGTCTCGGGAGCCTTTTATAGCCCCGCTGCTGCCGCTCGAGATTCCCGCCGACGCTGTGAGGCCTTACCTGGTCTCTGGGGCCTTTTATAGTCCCGCTCTGCCGCTCGAGATTCCCGCCAACGCTGTGAGGCCTTACCTGGTCTCTGGGACTTTTATAGCCCCGCTGCTGCCGCCGAGTTCCCGCCAACGCACTGAGGCCTTACCTGGTCTCTGGGACTTTTATAGCTCTGCTCTGCCGCTCGAGATTCCCGCCGACGCTGTGAGGCCTTACCTGGTCTCTGGGGCCTTTTATAGCTCCGCTGCTGCCGCCGAGTTCCCGCCGACGCACTGAGGCCTTACCTGGTCTCTGGGACTTTTATAGCCCCATGATGTGCCATCAATAACTCAAAGACAAGGAGTTTAAAGGATTCAACTGAAGGCTTTTAATCACTAAGAACATTGCAGGTCTTTCCACATCGGGTTCGTCTGATAGAATGACTCATACAGCTCTTGAGACCTTTATATGACAAAAGACATGGGCGTAGCCAATACACACAATAGGAAAAAGGGGGCGGTACACACAATACAAAGCAGGTAAAACACAGGGGTTGATGAAGGCATATATTTCATCACATTCACCCCTTCTACAGATTTAGCCTATCCGGGGGTGTGATAGTCCTTCCTGAATGTCGCAACAGTACCTCGGGTTCTGACCGGGAGTCCGTGGTGCCCTCCTGGGCATACCCATGTGTTGGGGGTGTTGCAGGTACTTCTGGGGATGGTGGCGGTTCTTCTGGGGGTGGTGGTGATGGGTCGTCATCGCTTCCTGCCGAGGCGAGGTCCTTTATGGACACGGTGTCCTCTCGCCCGTCGGCGTGCTTGACGTACGCGTACTGTGGGTTTGCGTGGAGTAGGTGTACTGCCTCCACGAGGGGATCCGTTTTGTGGCCCCTCACATGCTTCCGTAATAGGACTGTCCCTGGGGTGGAGAGCCACGAGGGTAGGGACACTCCTGAGGTTGATTTGCGGGGAAAAACAAACATCTTCTCGTGAGGAGTGGCGTTAGTAGCAGTACACAGTAGCGACCTTATCGAGTGGAGTACGTCTGGGAGGACCTCTTGCCAGCGGGAGGTGGGGAGGCCTTTAGACCTTAGTGCTAAGGTGACTGCCTTCCACACTGTCGCGTTCTCCCTCTCCACTTGCCCATTACCCCGGAGGTTATATCTAGTGGTCCGACTCATGGCTATCCCCTTCGACAGCAGGTTTTGGCGCAGTTCGTCGCTCATGAACGACGCCCCCCTGTCAGTGTGGATGTAGTTAGGCATGCCGAACGTGCAAAACAGGTTGCTGAGGTACTTGATGACCGTGGCACTGGTCATGTCTGGGCAGGGGTAGGCGAATGGGAAGCGGGAGTACTCGTCCACAATGTTGAGAAAGTACACATTGCGGTCGGTGGAGGGGAGTGGTCCCTTGAAATCTAAGCTCAGGCGCTCGAATGGCCGTGTAGCTTTGATCAGGTGGGCTCGGTCGGGCCTGTAAAAACGGGGCTTGCATTCCGCACAGGTGCGGCAGTCCCTGGTCATAGACCGGACCTCCTCGATGGAATAGGGCAGGTTACGGGATTTTATAAAGTGAAATAGTCGGGTGACCCCCGGGTGGCAGAGGCCATTGTGGAGGCCCTGTAGCCTGTCCCCCTGGATGCTGGCACACATCCCTCGTGATAGGGCGTCGGGGGATTCGTTGAGGGCCCCTGGCCTATATATTATGTCGTACTCAAACGTGGAGAGTTCGATCCGCCACCTGAGAATTTTGTCGTTCTTGATCTTCCCCCTCTGTTTGTTGTTAAACATGAAGGCTACCGACCGCTGGTCGGTAAGCAGGGTGAAGCGTTTGCCGGCTAGGTTGTGCCTCCAGTGCCGCACTGCCTCCACTATGGCCTGGGCCTCCTTCTCTACCGAGGAGTGCCTGATCTCGGGCCCTTGGAGGGTTCTTGAGAAAAAGGCTACAGGCCGCCCATCCTGGTTGAGGGTGGCTGCTAAAGCGAAGTCGGACGCATCGCTTTCGACCTGGAAAGGGATGTTTTCGTCCACTGCCTGCAGCGCGGCCTTCTCAATGTCGTGTTTAATGCTGTTGAAGGCGGCGTGGGCCTCGGCCGTGAGCGGGAAGGACGTTGATTTCAGGAGGGGACGGGCCTTGTCGGAATAATTGGGGACCCATTGGGCGTAATAGGAGAAGAACCCCAGGCACCTTTTCAGGGCCTTGGGAGTGTTTGGTAGGGGTAGCTCCCATAGGGGGCGCAATCGGTCGGGGTCCGGACCGATTTCCCCATTTTCCACCACGCAGCCCAGGATACAGAGGCGCGTGGTGCTAAAGACACACTTATCCTCGTTGTAGGTGAGATTGAGTCTGAGGGCGGTTTTCAGAAATCTCGCGAGGTTCGAGTCGTGGTCTTGCTGGTCGTGGCCGCAGATGGTGATGTTGTCTAGGTATGGGTAGGTGGCTGTTAACTGGTTCTCATCGACCATGCGGTCCATCTCCCGCTGGAAGACCGAGACCCCATTCGTTACCCCAAAGGGGACTCTGAGGAAGTGGTAGAGGCGTCCGTTCGCCTCGGAGGTGGTGTATGGACGGTCCTCCGGCCTAATGGGGAGCTGGTGGTATGCCGATTTTAGGTCGATGGTGGAAAGCACCCGGTATTGCGCAATTTGGTTAACCATATCCGCTATGTGGGGCAGAGGGTAGGTGTCTAGCTGGGTGTATAGATTAACCGTCTGGCTATAATCTATCACCATCCGCTTCTTTTCGCTACCCTCAACTACTACTACCTGGGCGCGCCACGGGCTGGTACTGCATTCGATGATACCCTCCCGCTTGAGTCTTTCTACTTCCGACGCAATGAACCGTCTATCCTCCCAGCTGTACCGCCTACTCTTGGTCGCTATGGGTCGACAGTTGGGTGCGAGGTTGGCGAACAGAGAGGGCGGCTTGACCTTCAGGGTAGCCAGACCGCACACTGTGAGGGGCGGCTGGGACCCACCGTAGGTAAGCGTGATACTTTGGTGGTGGCACTGGAAGTCCAGACCCAAGATCATGCTCACACAGAGATCTGGCATTATCAACAGTTTAAAATCCCTGTAATCAGTGCCTTTTACCGACAACATAACCGTGCAGAAACCTATAATTTTTGAGGTATGAGTCTTATCTGCCATGGCGATTTTGCCCTGTGTGGGGACTATCGTTAGTGAAAGTCATTTTACCAGGCTAGGATGAATAAAGCTTTCAGTGCTCCCGCAGTCAATCAAGCATTTAACCTTGTTCCCGTTTACCTCTATGTCCATCATCGATTTAGACAACGGATGCGGCCTGGATTGATCCACTGTGATCGAGGCCACCAGTGGGTCCTGGAGGTCCGTGTAGTCGGGGCAAGGTGGTGGACTCCATGAGGGTGGACAAGATGGCGTCCAAGATGGCCGCCCCCACGGCGCGCACGCGGCGGTGGTGGAGTTGGAGGCGGGGTTCCCTCCGCAGACTTTGCTGAAATGTCCTTTCTTCCCGCATTTAAAACAGGTGGTGCCCTTCGCTGGGCACAGATGCCTGGAGTGTTTGTCCTGGCCGCAGAAGTAGCATTTCGGGCCCCGATGCATCGCGGCAGTAGTGGGGCTCCTGGGTGGGGGCTGGGGCTCCGATGGTGTTGGGCTGGCCTGAGACCTGGGAGGTGAAGATGGCTTCCAAGATGGCGGCCCCCACGGCGTGCACGAGGCGGAGTGGGCCACGTGGCCTGAGGAACAGGATTCAGAGTTCCTCTGGGCCATATCCAGCGATCGCGCTATGCCCATAGCCTGTTTTAAGTCCAGTCCCTCCTTTTCAAACAGTTTCTGCCGAATGTAATTTGAACTGAGGCCCGCAATAAAGGAGTCTCGGATCAGCTCCTCCGTGTACACGATGGCAGACACGGCCTTACAGTTACAGTCTCTGCCCAGTACTTTTAGGCTTAGCATGAAGTCCTCTAGTGACTCACCATGCCGCTGCGTGCGGGTAGTCAGAAGATGCCTGGCGTACACCTCGTTTATTGGCCGCACGTAGTGGGCCTTCAGAATGGTGCAGGCATCCCCGTAGCTGGTGGCATCTTGGATGAGAGGGGAGACCCGATGGCTCACCCAGTTTCGCAGGATTCCCAGTTTCATGTCTCTGGTGGCGGTTGCGGCTGCGGCTATGGCAGTGGATGAGTTTGCGATGAAAAATTCGAAGCATTGGAACCAGTGTCCGAACTGTGTGGCTGCGTCTGAGGCATGGGGGTCCAGATCCAAGCGCTCTGGTTTCAGGAGTCGATCCATCTTGGTGTTTTAGTGATTAAAATTGATGTGCCATCAATAACCCAAAGACAAGGGCCTAGAAATTGAGTTTGCGCTGCGCCGGGGCTTAACGCCGGAAATTTAGCGCCGGTGCTAAGTCGCGCTGTGCGCGCCAAAAATTCAGTAGCGCCGCGCCCAAACGGCTGCCGGCGCTACTGAAGGCTGTTTGCGCCTGAAAACTGGCGCTACGCGCCGCATTGCGGCGCTATTCCGGCGCTGCGGCGCCCGATGCGGTGCGGCAGGCTTGGGAAGTGCAGGCCTCCTCCTTCAGTTAAGGAGGAGCTGCCTGCACCCGCCCGCTGGCCGGTTAAATCGCCACAAAAATGAGCCCGGCACCTCGGGGAAGTGCCGGGCTCGCAGCCGAGAAGCATCTGTTCCGCGGGGGGGTGGGGTGGGGGAGTCCGGGGAGGGAGGTGGGGGCAGGCGGCCAGCGGGAAAGCGGCCGGCCACCGCTCCACCTTTATGCGCCGGCGCAAAGTCGTGTAAGACTCTGTTGCCAGAGTCTTAGTTGCGGCTGCCACGGGCGAGGCGGCCGCAACTGAATTTCGGCGCTGTGGCCCATCACCACGGCAACCGGGACGCTGCGCACACCGATGATGTCATCGGTGCCGGCGCAGAGCTACTGGTGTAACGCCGATGTTGGGCCCTAGTCAATTTCAAAACCGGCTGTAAGTCCAGCGCAATGCCCTCTAGCGCCGCAAAATGGGCGCTAAGCCCACTCAATTTCTAGGCCAAGGAGTTTAAAGGATTCAACTGAAGGCTTTTAATCACTAAGAACATTGCAGGTCTTTCCACATCGGGTTCGTCTGATAGAATGACTCATACAGCTCTTGAGACCTTTATATGACAAAAGACAGGGGCGTAGCCAATACACACAATAGGAAAAAGGGGGCGGTACACACAATACAAAGCAGGTAAAACACAGGGGCTGATGAAGGCATATATTTCATCACACCCCGCTGCTGCCACCGAGTTCCCGCCGACGCACTGAGGCCTTACCTGGGTCTCTGGGACTTTTATAGCCCCGCTGCTGCTGCTGAAACACCCGCCGACGCACTGAGGCCTTACCTGGTCTCTGGGACGTTTATAGCCCCGCTGCTGCCGCTGAGTTCCCTCCTTCCCTTTCCTTGCCCCTGCACTTGTTTAAAATCTGTTACATAGAAACATAGAAGATAGGAGCAGGAGTCGGCCATTCGGCCCCTCAAGCCCGCTCCGCCATTTAATGAGATCGTGGCTGATCATCCAAATTCAGTACCCGGTCCCTGCTTTCTCCCCATATCCCTTGATCCCTTTAGCTTAAGAAATATATCCAACTCTTTCTTGAATATATTTAATGAATTGGCCTCAACTGCCCTCTGTGGTAGAGAATTCCACAGGTTCACCACTCTCTGGGTGAAGAAATTCTTCCTCATCTCTGTCCTAAATGGCTTACCCCTTATCCTTAGCTTGTATTGTGAAGCTTGTGCCCCTTTGCCAGGCCCGCTGCCTGCGGCCCCTCTCCCAGATTCCAGCCCCAGCTCTGTGCTGACTGAGCTGCTCTCACCTGGGGACAGCGCGTCACAATCGGCCCCAGCGCACCTGAGCTGGAGAGGAGGCCCCGCCCCCTTGCCGCGCCGCCATTGTTTGGAGGACCAGGCCGCCCAGTTCAGTCCTCCCAGCTCAGCCTTCTTCCTATTGGTCAGCGCTCCCGTCAGTCAGAGTCACATTGCTCCGGCTCACTCCGCGTGATTCAATTCACTTCGTTCGGCATCTGCGGAGGTCCCGCCCGCCCAACTCTCTGGTTTGGTATTTCTCCTATTTTACTTCATAATCTCCCCCTCCCCCTCCTCCTCCCTCTCCTCCTCCCCCCTCCCCTCCACCGCCCCTCCCCCTCCCATCCCCTCCACCCTCCCCACCCCCTCTCCTCCCCCTCCTCCTTCTCCCCACTCCCCCGCCTCCCCTCCTTCCCCCCCTCCTTCTCCCCACTCCCCCGCCTCCCCTCCCTCCCCCCCCACCCTCTCCCCACCCCCCCACTCTCCCCCTCCCCCCCACTCTCGCACTCCCCCCCCCCTCTCGCACCATTCTGACTTGGAAGTATATCACCATTCCTTCATCGTCGCTGGTCAAAGTCCTGGAACTCCCTCCCTAACAGCACTGTGGGAGTACTTTCACCACACGGGCTGCAGCGGTTCAAGAAGGCAGCTCACCACCACCTTCTCAAGAGCAATTAGGGTGGGCAATAAATGCTGGCCTTGCCAGTGACGCCCACATCCCATGAACAAATAAAAAAAGTCATCCCATAACACGCGTACAAGGGCTCAGTAATGTTTAATTCATCAGAAAAAGACAAAGTACAACAATATACTGGTCAGCTTAACAGAATCTCATCATATTTATATTGCTGCAGTTGTACAGGGCCTTGGTGAGACCACACCTTGAGTATTGTCTGCAGTTTTGGTCGCCTTATCTGTGGAAGGATATACTTGCCATGGAGGGAGTGCAGCGAAGATTCACCAGACTGATACCTGGGATGGCAGGAATGACGTATGAGGAGAGATTGGGTCAATTGGGCTTGTACTCGCTGGAGTTTAGAAGAATGAGAGGGGATCTCATTCTAACAGGACTGGACAGACTGGATGCAGGAAGGATTTTCCCGATGGTCGGGCAGTCCAGAACCAGGGGTCACAGTCTAAGGATAAGGGGTAAGCCATTTAGGACAGAGATGAGGAGGAATTTCTTCACCCAGAGAATGGTGAACCTGTGGAATTCTCTACCACACAAGGCAATTGAGGCCAATTCATTAAATATATTCAAGAAGGAGTTAGATATATTTCTTAAGGCTAAAGGGATATGGGGAGAAGGCAGGGACAGGGTACTGAGTTTGGATGATCAGCCATGATCTCATTGAATGGGGGAGCAGGCTCGAGGGGCCGAATGGCCTACTCCTGCTCCTATCTTCTATGTTTCTATGTTTATGAGGCCACAAACTTAAAATAGTCACTAATAAATACAGGAGTGAATTCAGGAGAAACTTTTTTACCCAAAGAAAGGTGAGAATGGGGAACTCGCTACCACAGGGAGTGGTTGAGGTGAACAGCATATATGCATTTATGGGGAAGCCAAATGAGGGAGAAAGGAATGGGAGGAGATGTTGATCGGGTTAATTGAAGTAGGGTGGGTGTGGGGCATAAACACTGGCATGGACCAGTTGGGCCGAATGGCCTGTTTCTGTGCTGTACATTCTATGTAACACCATGAACAGTCAAATCAAGGGAATCATCAGCACAACAGTCTTAAAGATTAAACAGCAGTACAAGAATTTATAAAACATTCATCCATTCCACGTTCATGTCACCCCAGTTGTCTTGCAGGGCCCGGCACGACAGAACAGTGTGAACTCGCTGGTGTTTCAGCAGATTCGAGGACCGAGTGAATCCCATCCCACACACGGAGCAGGTGAACGGTTTCTCCTCAGTGTGAACTTGTTGGTGTCTCAGCAGGTGGGATGACCAAATGAATCCTTTCCCACACACGGAGCAGGTGAACGCTTTCTTATCAGTGTGAACTTCTTGGTGTGTCAGCAGGTGGGATGACCGAGTGAATCCCTTCCCACACACGGAGCAGGTGAACGGTCTCTCCCCAGTGTGAACTCGCTGGTGTCCGTTCAGATTCCTGGAGCTTTTAAAGCTCATCCCACAGACAGAACATTTAAATGGTCTCTCATCAGAGTGAACTCGCTGGTGTCCGTTCAGATCCCCAGAGGTTTTAAAGCTCTTCCCACAGTCAGAACATTTAAATGGTCTCTCATCAGTGTGATATCGCTGTTGTATCAGTAGGCTGGATGACTGAGTGAATCCCTTCCCACACACAGAGCAGGTGAACGGTCTCTCCCCAGTGTGAACTCGCTGGTGTGTCAGTAGGTGGGATGGCCGAGTGAATCCCTTCCCACACACGGAGCAGGTGAATGGCCTCTTTCCTGCTCTCTCCAGCTGGTGTCCCTTCAGCTCCTGGGACATTTGAAAGCTTTTCCCCCGTTGTGGTGAAAATAAATTCACATCTAAACAGTGTAAAAGTAAAAAGATGCAGTTTATTATCAGAGCTCTGGGAGAAGAGTCTCAGACCCCGCGGTCTGTGCGAGCACCTTCTCGTTCTCTCTTGGTTGGTACAGCTTTTTATTCTATTTTCATCCAATCACATTGTATTACAATAATCACCTGATCACATTGTATTACAATAATCACCTGATCACATATGGATTCTTTTCAGTATTAGTAAAGGTTAGTTACATCTTACTATGCCTTTGGTCACAGGTCAAATTCCCATGACCCCTATATTCTGCTGTGTCTACAATTTTTAGCTAAAGCAGCATATTCCTTATCGTTTACGCAAAACGCACATACTCTGTCTTGTCCCACAACTGCGTCTTATCTTGGTTTTTCGAAGCTTCTCACATTGTTCTTTGTTTAGTTTCGCCTTTTTACGTAAGTCAATTTTTATTGTGATATTTCTTATCTTATTCACTTTCACATGACCCCACTCCTTTGTTCTGAGTTTAATTTTGCTGGCATCATTTAAGTAGTGGTCACCTCGGCTGTCCGAATTCTGAGAGGGTTCAATTTAACCCCTTCAATACAATAGCTAATTAATCCTGCCCTGCAATGATTCTGGCGGTTAGGCCCTCGTGAGTCTTCTTGGTCTGCAACACTGGGCTGCAGGTCATAGGTTACAGTATCAACAACTCGTTTGTAACTGAGCCCATTCTTTCTGTTCTATTTCTTATCTCTGCCACCTGGATTATGACGTCTGGTTCTACAGGCTGCCAGACCATAGTTGCTAGGCTGAGGCTTCTTTAATAATCTACACAAGCCATTTTGTTTGTTTATGTTACTACTTTAAGTTTAGCTGATTTTATTAAATCTTTCTCACAGTTCAGCATTAGTTGTGTGTAGCTTGGTGGCTATGCCTTATCTTATTCTTGTAAGGCTCCATTGTATAAAGTCCTTGAGCTGGGCAGACATTTTATCGCCACCTGGCTTCTCCTCAGCTCTTCGTGATCTTGCACACGACCCCTCTCTCTTTAATTTGTTTGCCCTGCATTTTAAACACTGAAAGGAATTGCTTTTAACCCTTTCAGCACTAAATGCAGGCAGCGACTCCCACATCCCATCAATGAATTAAATAAAAACACAATGAGAGGGGGGAGGGAGTCCCTTTAAATGTGGAGGGGGTGGGTGTCCCTTTAAATGTGGAGGGGGTGGGTGTCCCTTTAAATGTGGAGGGGGTGGGTGTCCCTTTAAATGTGGATGGGGTGGGTGTCCCTTTAAATGTGGAGGGGGTGGGTGTCCCTTTAAATGTGGAGGGGGAGGGAGTCCCTTTAAATGTGGAAGGGGTGGGCGTCCCTTTGAATGTGGAGGGGGTGGGTGTCCCTTTAAATGTGGAGAGGCGGGGCCGCGCATGCTCATTCGGCCCCCTCACCACAAAACTAGGCTGCAAGTGCGCCTGCGCGGGGCCTCCGGGAAGCAGACAGAAGGCCGGATATGGGGAAGAGGCGGAATTAGCGGCCGGGGTAAAGTCAAGTGTTTGGGAATCGATTTAAATCAAGGTGAGGGGGGAGTGGCGAGCGAGATTATAAAGTAAAATCCGAGAAAAACCAAACCTGAGAGTCGGGCGGGCGGGCGAGACCGCCGCGGACGCCGAACGGAGCGGATTGAGCCACGAGTGGGGGCGGTGTGAGCCGGAGAAATGTGATTCTGACTGATGGGAGCGCTGACCAATAGGACGAAGGCTGAGCTGGGAGGACTGAACTGGGCGGCCTGGTCCTCCAACCAATGGCGGCGCGGCAAGGGGGCGGGGCCTCCTCTCCAGCTCAGGTGCGCTGGGGCCGATTGTGACGCGCTGTCCCCAGGTGAGAGCAGCTCAGTCAGCACAGAGCTGGGGCTGGAATCTGGGAGAGGGGCCGCAGGCAGCGGGCCTGGCAAAGGGGCACAAGCTTCACAATACAAGCTTCTTTCAAATGCACAATTGTTTCCTACACACAGCCTTGGTCACTCTGCAAAAAAAACTGTTAAACAATTCATCATAATTCCCCTGCTTTAGGAGAGGCGTAGAGTGCAAAAGCAAGGAAGTTATGATGAAACTGTGTAAAAGACTGGAGTCAGCTGTGGCTCAGTGGATAGCAGAGTCAGAAGGTTGTGGGTTCAAATCCCGCTCCAGGGACTTGAGCACATAAAGCGAGGCTGACACTCCAGTGCAGTGCTGAGGGAGAGCCGCACTGTCGGAGGGGCAGTACTGAGGGAGCACCGCACTGTCGGAGGTTCCGTACTGAGGGAGCTCCGCACTGTCGGGGGTTCCGTACTGAGGGAGCTCCGCACTGTCGGAGGGGCAGTACTGAGGGAGCACCGCACTGTCGGAGGGGCAGTACTGAGGGAGCGCCGCACTGTCGGAGGGGCAGTACTGAGGGAGCGCCGCACTGTCGGAGGGGCAGTACTGAGGGAGCTCCACGCTGTCGGAGGGGCAATACTGAGGGAGCGCCGCAATGTCGGAGGGGCAGTACTGAGGGAGCACCGTACTGTCAGAGGGGCAGTGCTGAGGGAGTGCCGCACTGTCGGAGGGGGAATACAGAGGGAGCAGCACACTGTCGGAGAGGCAGTACTGAGGGAGCGTCGCACTGTCGGAGGGGCAGTACTGAGGGAGCACCGCACTGTCGGAGAGGCAGTACTGAGGGAGCGCCGCACTGTCAGGCAGTACTGAGGGAGCGCCACACTGTCGGAGGGGCAGTACTGAGGGAACGCTGCACTGTCGGAGGGGCAGTACTGAGGGAGCACCACACTGTCGGAAAGGCAGTACTGAGGGAGTGCCGCACTGTCGGAGGGGCAGTACTGAGGGAACGCCGCACTGTTGGAGGGGCAGTACTGTGGGAGCACCACACTGTCGGAGAGGCAGTACTGAGGGAGCGCCGCACTGTCGGAGGGGCAGTACTGAGGGAACGCCACACTGTCGGCGGGGCAGTACTGAGGGAGCATCGCACTGTCGGAGGGGCAGTACTGAGGAAGCGCCGCACTGTCGGAGAGGCAGTACTGATGGAGCGCCGCACTGTCGGAGGGGCAGTACTGATGGAGCCCTGCACTTTCGGAGGGGCAGTACTGAGGGAACGCCGCACTGTCGGAGGGGCAGCACTGAGGGAGCGCCGCACTGTCGGAGGGGCAGTACTGATGGAGCTCCGCACTGTCGGAGGGGCAGCACTGAGGGAGCCCCGCACTGTCGGAGGGGCAGTACTGAGGGAACACTGCACTGTCGGAGGGGCAGTACTGAGGGAACGCCGCATTGTCGGAGGGTCAGTACTGAGGGAGCGCCGCACTGTCGGAGAGGCTGTACTGAGGGAGCACTGCACTGTTGGAGGGGCATTGCTCAGGGAGCGCTGCTCCATCGGAGGGACAGTACTGCGGGAGCACCGCACGGTCGGGGGAAGCAATGCTGTGGGAGAGCCGCATTGTCAGAGGGGCAGTAAAGAAGGAGCGCTGCAGTGTCGGATAAGCGGTCTTACAGATGAGACATTAAACCGAGGCCCCCGTCTGCCCCCTCAGGTGGGCGTGAAAGATCCCGTGGTGCTATTTCGAAGACGTTATCCCCAGTGTTTTGAGCCCAATATTTATCCCTCAATCAACATGACGAAAAAGCAGATTATCTGGTCATTATGACATTGCTGTTTGTGGGAGCTTGCTGTGCGCAAATTGGCTGCCGTGTTTTCCACATTACAACAGTGACTACACTTCAAAAAGTACTTCATTGGCTGTAAAGCGCTTTGGGACGTCCGGTGGTCATGAAAGGCGGTTAAGAAGGCAAATGGTATGCTGGCCTTCATTACAAAAGGATTTGAGTACAGGAGTAACGAAGTCTTACTCCAATTATATCTTCTTCTTAGGCAGTCCCTCGGAACCGAGGATGACTTGCTTACGCATTAAAAACGAGTTCTCAGGTGACTGATGAGTCCAATGCGGGACCTACAGTCTCTGTCACAGGTGGGGCAGATGGTGGTTGAAGGGGCGGGTCGGTGGGGTGCTTGGGTTGATGTGCGCTCATTGTGTTTGGCTTCCCCCTGCTCCCGGCGAAGTGACTCGAGGTGTTCGGCGCCTTCCCGGATGCTTCTCCACTTTGTGCGGTCTTGGGCCAGGGATTCCCAGGTGTCGGTGGGGATGTTGCACTTTTTCAAGGAGGCTTTGAGGGTGCCCTTGAAGCGTTTCCTTTGCCCACCTGGGGCTCTCTTGCCGTGTCGGAACTCCGAGTAGAGCGCTTGTTTTGGGAGTCTCGTATCGGGCATGCGGACAATGTGACCCGTCCATCGGAGCTGATCTAGCGTGGTCAAAGCTGGGGATGTTGGCCTGAGTGAGAACACTGACATTGGTGCGCCTATCCTGCCAATAAATTTGCAGGATCTTGCGGAGGCAGCGTTGGTGGTACCTCTCCAGTGCACCTCAAATCACTGGAGAGGTACCACCAACACTGCCTCCAATTATATAGGGCCTGGGTGAGACCACACCTGGAGTACTGTGTACAGTTTTTGTCTCCTTACCTAAGGAAGGATATACTTGCCACAGAAGGAGTGCAACGAAGGTTCACAAGATTGATTCCTGGGATGGCAGGACTGTCGTATGAGAAGAGATTGAGTAAACTAGACCTGTATTCTCTTGAATTCAGAAGAATGAGAGGGGATCTCATTGAAGCATACACAATTATTACGGGGCCTGATAGGGTGGGTGCTGGGAGAATGTTTCCCTTGGCTGGGGAGTCTAGAACCAGGGGCCACAGCCTCAGGATAAAGGGTAGGCCATTCAGGACTGAGATGAGAAGAAATTTCTTCACACAGAGGGTGGTGAATCTTTGAAATTCTCTACCCCAGAGGGCTGTGGAGGCTCAGTCATTGGGTATATTCCAAACAGAAGTCGATAGATTTCTGACTAGTAAGAGCATCAAGGGATATGGCGATAGGGCTGGTGAATGGAGTTGAGGCAGAAGATCAGCCATGATCTCATTGAATGGCGGAGCAGGCTCGAAGGGCCGAATGGCCAACTCCTGCTCCTATTTCTTATGTTATTATAAATACAAGTCTTTCTTTCTTTCTTAGTGTCCAATTCTGGGCACTGCAGAGTGCTGTGGCATTTGAGTGGAGTGAGAGTGTGGTAAGTGGGAGAAAAAGTCATTTAAGTGTATTTTGTGAATTTTAGTGTGCTAAAAAGTTAATTATTTCAAGTGAGTTAAATTTTTTAGTGTAAATTAAGCTGCTGGGGAGCTTAAACCGGAAGTAGAATCCGGGTATAAAAGGGGCAGGGCTAGCGCGGCTGCACAGAGTGCGGTGCATTGAGTGGAGCGAGAGTTTCTAAGTGGGAGATTTCGGGCAAGTGGGAGGTGAGCAGGTGTTTTTGCTCTGTTTTGTTCCCTACTCCCACGCTTAGACAGCACTGTGGAAGTGGAGCAGCGAGATGAATCAACCAAACAGGCCCCACAGACAGCATTCAAAGAGAAGGTTGGTGATCAGCTGGCTGGTTGGTTCTCTTCCTTCTCTTTTATACCTTTAAGTTGGTAAGTCCTATTGAATAGTGGTGTGATATTATCATCTATATCCGGGCAGGGTCTTCATAACTAATATTAAGAAATTTAATTAATTATATAGAATGGAGCCGACGATGTGTTACTGTTGCGAGATGTGGGAGCCGGTGGACCCCATTGAGGCTCACGGTGATTATATCTGCAACAAGTGTTTGCTGCTAGAGGAACTCTGGCTCCATATTGAGGTGCTTGAGACTGAGCTTCAGACACTGCGACACATCAGGGAGGGGGAGAAGTTCCTGGGCTCTATGTTTCAGGAGGTGGTCACACCTATGAATTTAATTAATTCAGATGTAGTCCGTGGTCAGGGACAGGATGGTGTGACTATGAGTGAGGCAGGTACAGGGATCCAGGAGGTAGTGTTGAAGGAGCTGCAGCCCTTGCTCTTGTCAAACAGTTTCGAGATTCTTTCTCCCTGTGAGGGTGGGAGCGGGAACTGCAGGGAGGATGAGCAACCTGGCCACAGCACCGTGGAACAGGGGGCCATTCAAGTGGGGGGAGTAAAAAGAAATGTTGTAGTGGTATGGGATAGTATCATTAGGGGGATAGATAGGGTTCTCCGCAGTCAAGAGCGGGAGTCCTGAAGGCTGTGTTGTCTGCCTGGTGCCAGGGTTAAGGACATCTCTTCTGGGCTGGAAAGAAACTTGGAGTGGGAGGGGGAGGATCCAGTTGTCGTGGTCCATGTTGGTACAAACGACGTAGATAGGACAAGGAAGAAGGTTCTGTTAAAGGAGTATGAACAGCTAGGGGTCAAATTAAAAAACAGAGCCTCAAGGGTAATAATCTCTGGATTATTACCTGAGCCACGAGCAAATTTGGCTAGGGTAAATAAAATCAGAGAGTTAAATGCGTGGCTCCAAGACTGGTGTGGGAAAAATGGGTTTTGCTTCTTGGGACACTGGCACCAGTACTGGGACAGGAGGGAGCTGTTCTGTTGGGACGGACTTCACTTGGCCAGTGCTGGGACTAGAATCCTGGTGAATTGAATAACTAGGGCTGTAGAGAGGGCTTTAAACTAATTAGTGGGGGGGAGGTTTCAAGAGAGAAAATAATAAAAATGACTACGGAGAAGGTCATAGACTTAGGTAGCAGTGGGGGAATTAAAAAACAGAGCATGTCAGGAAGGGACAGAAGGTATGGAGTAAAAGGTAAAGTAGTAAAAGGGGAAAAAGCAGGAACTAAGTGTCACAAAACATATTTGAAAGTTCTCTATCTGAATGCACATAACATTCATAACAAAATGGATGAGTTAACGGCACAAATAACTACATATGGGTATGATCTTGTGGCCATTACAGAAACATGGCTGCAGGGTGACCATGACTGGGAATTAAATATAGCAGGTTATTTAACAATCAGGAAGGACAGGCAGGAAGGAAGGGGAGGTGGGGTGGCTATGTTAATAAAGGAAGGAATCACTGTAATACAGAGAAATGATATTGGGTGAAAGGATCAGGATAGTGAAACAGTTTGGGTGGAGATAGGGAATAATAAGGGGAAAAAAACACTAGTGGGCGTAGTCTATAGGCCTCCGAACAGTTGCAACTCTGTTGGACAGAGTATCAATCAGGAAATAGTTGAGGCTTGTAATAAGGGAACAGCTATAATTATGGGGGATTTTAACTATCATATTAACGGGACAAATCAAATTGGGCAGGGCAGCCTTGAGGATGAGTTCATTGAGTGTATTAGGGATGGGTTTCTTGAGCAGTATGTAACTGAACCGACCAGGGGGCAAGCAATCTTAGATTTGGCCCTGTGTAATGAGACAGCATTAATTAAAAATGTCCTAGTAAAGGATCCCCTTGGAATGAGTGACCATAACATGGTTGAATTCCATATTCAATTAGAGGGTGAGAAGGTTGGATCTCAAACAAGCGTGCTGAGCTTGAATAAAGGAGACTATGAGGGTAAAGGTATGAGAGCGGAATTGATTAGAGTGGACTGGGAAAATAGATTAAAGGGTAAGACGGTACATGATCAGTGGTGTACATTTAAGGAGTTATTTTACAACTTCCAAAAAAAATATATTCCACTGAGGAAAAAAGGGTGTAAAAGAAAAGACAGCCATCCGTGGCTAAGTAAAGAAATTAAGGATAGTATCCGACTAAAAACAAGGGCATATAAGGTAGCCAAATCTAGTGGGAGGATAGAAGATTGGGAAGCATTTAAAAGACAGCAAAAAATAACTAAAAGATTGATTAAGAAAGGGAAGATAGATTATGAAAGTAAATTAGCAAAAAATATAAAAACAGACAGCAAAAGTTTCTATAGTTATATAAAAAGAAAAAGGGTGGCTAAAGTAAATGTTGGTCCCTTAGAGGATGAGACCGGAAAATTAATGGTGGGACACATGGAGATGGCAAAAACGCTGAACAATTATTTTGTATCAGTCTTTACGGTAGAGGACACTGAGGCCTAGAATTTCAGTTGCTTGCGCCAGCAGTTAGCGCCTTAAGAGAAGTGATTTTCAGGCGCTATGCGTGTAGCGCCCGGGCGCAGTGCAGGTTGCGCCTCGCCCCAAATTAAGTTGGCCGTTAGCGCCGGTGCAAACTTTAGCGCCCGCCTGGATGCGCGCGCAGAAAATGACGTCACATCCTCGTGCAACGCCCTTTGGCCGCCCCGATTCCAAACTTCAGTTGGTCCGCCCCATTGTGCGGCTGGCGGCCGGAGCGTTTGAAAAAAGGAACGCAACACAACCAGCGCGGGCCCCGGGGGGCGCAAATTAAAGGGGACGTACCCTCCAGTATAAAGCCCAGCCATTTTGCAGCAAACACTCTTGTGCAACGCATTTCTGGACACACAACAAGGAGGATAGCTAACTGGTTTCAAGCAGCAACAGCTCAGGTATTTTTGGACTCAGGCCAGAGCGCTGCAAGTGGCCTTTTGGAAATTTGAGTGTTTGCCAGGATTTGATGGGGGTTGCATGGGGTGCCAACGCGGAGCTGCAGCGCCATGTCCGTAGGGCTCGCAGACGCATTGTGAGAGGGGCAGCCCTGGCTAGAGGCAGAGGGGGCTACAGGTGTCAGCCACGTAGGCCTTACCCAGTCAGGCTATACCGCCAGCAGCGCTCCTACCTAAACATGAGTGCCTTGCGATGTGTTAGAAGGCTCCGATTCCGAAAGGAGGTGATTGCAGAGATCTGCCACCTGCTTTGCAGAGATCTGCGGCCAAAGCTCAGGTGCAGGACATCTCTGTCGGTGGAAGTGAAGGTGACAGTGGCATTGAACTTCTATGCCACCGGCTCCTTCCAATCCGCTGCTGGGGACATAGCAAACATCTCCCAGTACGGCACGCATCGCTGCATCCGCCAGGTGACCGAAGCACTGTTCAGAAGGAGAAGCCAATTCATCTCCTTCCCCATGGCCCTGGAGAGCCAGCATCAGCGCGCATTGGGATTTGCCAGACTCGGGGACTTCCCCTTGGTGCAGGGCGCCATTGACTGTACGCATGTGGCTTTGCGGGCCCCTCTGGAGCATGGCGAGCAGTATCGCAACAGGAAGGGCTACCATTCTCTGAATGTGCAGCTGGTGTGTGACCACAAGCAGCACATCATGGCTGTCAATGCCAGCTTCCCAGGCAGCAGCCACGATGCCTTTATCCTGCGGCAGAGTACTGTGCATGACATGTTCCAGGCACAGCCTCCCCCAAGAGGATGGCTACTCGGGGACAAAGGCTATCCTTTGTGTACCTGGCTCATGACCCCGCTCCGCGCGCCCAGGACCGCTGCTGAAGAGGCCTACAACGAGAGCCATCAAACCACCCGCAACATCATCGAGCTAACTATTGGGGTCCTCAAGCAGCGGTTCCGCTGCCTTGATCGCTCCGGAGGAGCTCTGCAGTATTCGCCGGACCGGGTCTCCCAATTTGTGGTAGTTTGCTGCATGCTACACAACCTGGCTATCCGCAGGACTCGGGCACTGCCACCTGACGTTGGACCAGCACCTCAGGAGGAGGAGCATGAGGAGGAGGAGGAGGAGGAGGAGGAGGTGCAGGAGTACGTTCCCAGGAGGGAGCGACCAGGGCCAAGGGCCGCGCGACGCCACCTTATTACACGGTACTTCTAAGCCCCCTGTCAGGGAATGCCTTGTGGCCATGAGGGAAGATGAATGCAGCCGCTCCGCAAGCCCTCAGCCGGCGAAGCCAACAAACACTAAGAAGAACAACCATGGAGACTGCATGAATAAAGATAATTATTTATTACACAAAAATGAAAACCCCTTCCCACATGAATCCCCAAAAACAATAAACGGGCCACACAAAAAGCCCAACAAACGACTCACTCCCACAAACTGGGGAGGAGTCACTCCACATTTGTTCAAACCGGGCCTCAACCTCGGCCTAACGCAAAAAAAAAGCCCTCGAACCAAACAACCATGGGCAAAAGAAAGATGGCCACCGCCATATAAAATGAAAGCTGGCCACACCCTCTACTGAGTGGCCCACGAGGGCAAGACCTTGCCCATCCTTTTGCCTCCCCTGCCCGGCCTGCTGCTCCTTCGCAAGTTCTGCCCAGTGGCTGCTGCGAGGCTGGGGGAAGGCGCCTGAGGCTCAGATGTCCTTCCGCCAGATGCCGCTGGGGGGCGGCCTACACGGCCTTTGGGCCTCGAGGGGCCGTCTGCTGAGTGGCGCACCTGAGCCTGGCCAACATCAGCTCCAGCCGCTTGCCCTTGACGCCCCAGTGGGGGAATGGCGGCGACGGATGGCGCAATGTGGGCCAGCTGGCGTCTGGGATGCGCTGGCTGGTGCTGTGGCGCGCTGGCACTCGGCCGGGCCCGCACTGCAGGATCCGCAACAATCAGCCGAGGGGCGGCTCGCTGGGATGCTCCAGCGCGGCGTCTGCCCTGGCGATGCCTGCCTGAGACAGCGCGTGTGGCAGCAGTGAGTGCCCCTGTTGTCCTGGTGTGTGCCCGCATCACACCCGCCAGGGTCTTGACGGCATCAGCCAGCATGCGGCCACTCGCGGCAGTTGATGCCCCGAACTCGCGCACACTGGTTGCCAGCGACTCGATGGCCTCAGGCATGCGCCCCACCACGCTCATGGGCTCCGTGTGGCGCCGGTCCGAATCCTCGGCCATCTTATCGAGCTTCCGCGCCTCCTCCGACGTGAAGGTGTCCGGACTGGAGTCGCGACTCTCCCGCTGGGGAGGAGGGGACCGAACGAGGGGAACCTTGCCACGTTGGTGGCGGCGAGTGTGCCGATCAACAGCACTCCCCTCTGATCCTTCCCCCCCTTTGGGGGGGAGGCCGCGGGCCACGCGCACGGCTCCTGGGTGGCTGGACGCCACTGGTCCCAGAAGCTGCATTCCCCTGCGACAGTTCGTCCAGGCACTCGTCCAGTGAGGACGTGTCAAGCATTTCGTCCTCTCCTGCGGGACCTGAGTGTTCCCCCGATGGTCCGGCTTGCTCTTCCTCCTCCTCCTCCTCCTCCTCCTCCTGCTCGGAGGGGCTGTCACTGGCAGCTTCAGGGTCCTGGGTGTCACCAGCTGAAAGCAGGAATGCACAAGAGTAGCTTCAGAGTGAGGAGACGGCGTCAGCGAGGGAGCTAGGACTGGTGGCATTCAGCGCATTGGTGGGACAGTGGCAAAGGAGGTAGCTTGGATGCGCAAGTGCGACGCGAGAGGGCCAAAAGGCGAGGTCCTTACCATTGCCGGGCAGTGGAGGGTCGGCTACTCCGCACGCTGTGTGCACGATCAACCGGGCTCCCATGAGCACACACACGCGCTCCTCCAGGTGAGTGAGCTTCTGCAGCTTGGCGCGGCCTCCCCTGGCCCTGGCACGGGCCTGGCGATTATAGGCAACATTAGCCTGCAAGACAAAGGGCGGGCTGTAAGTGCGCAGTGTAGCCCTGATGTACTGTGCACTGCCTCCCATGGTGGAATAGCTTGGCCAGAGTGTAGCCCTGATGTAGTGTGCACTGCCTCCCATGGTGGAATAGCTTGGCCAGAGTGTAGCCCTGATGTAGTGTGCACTGCCTCCCATGGTGGAATAGCTTGGCCAGAGTGTAGCCCTGATGTAGTGTGCACTGCCTCCCATGGTGGAATAGCTTGGCCAGAGTGTAGCCCTGATGTAGTGTGCACTGCCTCCCATGGTGGAATAGCTTGGCCAGAGTGTAGAGTGCAGAATGGGCAATTGATGCTCATGACTGTCCCAATGCTGCTGGCTGAGGGCTGGCCATTAGGACTTTCAGCTCCCTTTGCCCATCATGTCAGGTGTACATGCAAGAATGAGGAGGAGATTGGAAAGGGTACTCACCCTGACAATCCTGGTCAGGTCGTTGTATTTTTTACGACATTGTTTGTGGGTCCTGGGGGCATCGCCGGTGACCGTCACCCTGTGGGCGATCTGCTTCCAGGCTCTGGTGTAATCGTGGTGGTTCGGATTCCTCCCACTCTCTGGGAACAAGATCCTGCGCCTCTGCTCCAATGCTGTGACCATGATATCCAGATCACGCTCTGAGAAGCGCAGGGCACGCTCACGGGCCTTCTCATGCGTTGCCATGGCTCCTTGGGCTCAGCAGCAGTGTTGAGGCCTAGTTTGAAAGCTGCAGTGTGCAGGGCGTGGCAGCAGACCAAATCGTCCCTTCCCCCTTTAAGAGCTGGCCGGCGCCACGGGGTCTGCTGTCAATCAAAAAATGACCGCACCCGCGCTGCGCCCCGCCTCGGCGCTATCCCTCTGCACCGCTGGTTTAGCGCCTAAAGATAGTCGTGTAACGCCTCTTTTAGCGCTCCACCAACCTCTTAGGGCGAAGCCACTGAATTTCCGGCAACGGGGCGCAACTTTGGGGCGGGCGCTAACTCCGGGCGGGCGCTAACGTTAGCGCCCCATAACTGGCTATACTGAAATTCTAGGCCTAAGAATATCCCAACACTGGACAAACAGGGGGCTCTGGGGGGGGAGGAGCTAAATACGATTAAAATCACTAAGGAAGTGGTACTTGGTAAAATAATGGGACTCAAGGCGGATAAATCCCCTCGACCTGATGGCTTACATCCTAGGGTCTTGAGGGAAGTGACGGTAGGGATTGTGGATGCATTGGTAATAATTTTCCAAAACTCCCTGGACTCAGCAAAGGTCACGGCAGATTGGAAAACTGCTAATGTAACACCCTTATTTAAAAAGGGTAGTAGGCAGAAGGCTGGAAACTATAGACCTGTTAGCCTAACATCTGTGGTTGGTAAAATTTTAGAGTCCATTATTAAGGAGACAGTAACGGAACATTTGGATAAACATAATTTAATAGGACAAAGTCAGCATGGTTTTATGAAGGGGAAGTCATGTTTGACAAATTTGCTTGAGTTCTTTCAGGAAGTAACATACAGGGTGGATAAAGGGGAACCAGTGGACATGGTGTATTTAGACTTCCAAAAGGCATTTGACAAGGTGCCACACAAAAGATTATTGCTCAAGATAAAAAATCACGGGATTGGGGGTAATATTCTGGCATGGATAGAGGATTGGCTATCTAACAGAAGGCAGAGAGTTGGGATAAATGGTTCATTCTCAGACTGGCAATCAGTAACCAGTGGTGTTCCGCAGGGGTCAGTGCTGGGTCCCCAACTCTTTACAATCTATATTAACAATTTGGAGGAGGGGACCGAGTGTAACATATCAAAGTTTGCAGATGATACAAAGATGGGAAGGAAAGCAGTGAGTGAGGAGGACATAAAAAACCTGCAAAGGGACATAGACAGGCTAAGTAAGTGGGCAGAGATTTGGCAGATGGAATACAATGGCCCTGAAATTAGGATCGGGGGCTTGCCGCGCGTGCAAGCCCCCGATCTGCACTCACCCTGCGCGCCGACATCTGAAGCCCGGGCCTGCTCGCACTTCCTGTCACTGGCCCGGTTCAGATGTCGGCGCGATGTGCTTACCTGATCCAGCGGCGCAGTTAGTGCGATGTGCCGGCTGGGTTCAGGTGAGCACTGTGCAGCCAATCAGGGGAGGGGAAACTCATTCATGAGTTTGACAGTAAGAACTTTCAAACTCATGAAAAGTATGGGCTGCCAAAACACTACTTTAAATTTAAATAAAATTTAAAAAAAACATCCCACTGATTGTATTAACTATAAATCAGTTTTTAAAAATGTTTTAAACAATTAATCAATTTTTGAAAAAAATTAATTTTTTAATAATAGGGTCTAAAACTAAACTTACCATCCTGTAAATTCTTTAAAAATATCAAACCTGTGGAAAAAAAATTTCTACATTGACCTAAAAGCCCACTTACCTGAAAAACTAAATACTTACGTCTTGTTTTTCTATGTGTAAAGACCGGAGGCCTTTACACGCGCGCAACTCTGAAAAAAAAAAAGGAATTTTACTGCGCACGTGCTGCCTGTGCAGTCGCGCGCGTTCTGCCTCTTAACCCCGTGGGTCAGAGGACAGGAAATGCCGGTTTTCAGCGCATGCGCTGTGCATGCTGAAAACCGACAATTCCTCCGGGCCCACGCGAGAGTACCCCGTCCGTACTCACGCGTTGTGCCTGGAATTACTGGGCCAATACTGGAAAGTGCGAGGTTATGCACTTTGGCAGGAAAAATCATAGAGCAAGTTATTATCTTAATGGCAAGTAACTGGAAAGTACTGAAGTACAAAGGGATCTGGGGGTCCTGGTGCACGAAACTCAAAAGGTTAGTATGCAGGTGCAGCAAGTGATCAATAAGGCCAATGGAATGTTCCCTTTTATTGCTAGGGGGATAGAATATAAAAACAGGGAGGTATTGTTGCAGTTGTACAAGGTATTGGTGAGACCGCACCTGGAATACTGCATACAGTTTTGGTGTCCATACTTAAGAAAAGACATACTTGCTCTCGAGTCAGTACAAAGAAGGTTCACACGGTTAATCCCGGGGATGAGGGGGTGGACATATGAGGAGAAGTTGAGTAGATTGGGACTCTACTCATTGGAGTTCAGAAGAATGAGAGGCGATCTTATTGAAACATATAAGATTGTGAAGGGGCTTGATTGGGTGGATGTGGTGAGGATGTTCCCAATGATGGGTGAAACTAGAACTAGGGGGCATAATCTTAGAATAAGGGGCTGCTCTTTCAAAACTGAGATGAGGAGAAACTTCTTCACTCAGAGGGTAGTAGGTCTATGGAATTTGCTGCCCCAGAAAGCTGTGGAAGCTACATCATTAAATAAATTTAAAACAGAAATAGACAGTTTCTTAGAAGTAAAGGGAATTAGGGGTTATGGGGAGCGGGCAGGAAATTGGACATGAATCTAGGTTCGGAACGGTCATCTCCCTGTGGGTAGCGTAGCGGGCCCAGGGGCCATGTAGCCTGGTTTTGCTCCTACTTCTTGTGTTCTAATTATGTGTTAGATTTCAGGAGATGGTTCTATTCCTGTTCCTGGCTGGGGTGGAGATCACCTTTTACAGAAGGTAAGTACTGTAGAAAATATAGGGACAGAGTGATCTCCTGGATGAGTTTCGATCGCCTGGATGGGTCGGAGAGGAATTTCCCAGATTTTTTTCTCCCAAATTGGCCATTGGGTTTTTTATCTGGTTTTTCGCCTCTCACCGGCGATCACATGGGTTCGGGTGGGATGTAGAGTGATTGTAGATTTAGCCATGACCTTATTGAATGGTGGAGTAGGCTCGAGGGGCCGACCGGCCTACTCCTGCTCCTATTTCTTATGTTCACTTTAGGAAGGATGTGCAGGTCTTAGAGAGGCTGCAGAAAAGATTTACCAGAAATGGTACCAGGAATGAGGGACTTCAGTTATGTGGAGAGACTGGAGAAGCTGGGGTTGTTCTCCTTAGAGCAGAGAAGGTTAAGGGGAGATTGACCAGAATGGTAGCAAGGATGAGGGACTTCAGTTATGTGGAGAGACTGGAGAAGCTAGGGTTATTCTCCTTAGAGCAGAGAAGGTTAAGGGGAGATTGACCAGAATGATACCAGGGATGAGGGACTTCAGTTATGTGGAGAGACTGGAGAAGCTGGGGTTGTTCTCGTTAGAACAGAGAAGGTTAAGGGGAGATTTGATGGAGGTGTTCAAAATCGTGAGGGGGTCTGGACAGAGTAGATGGCGGGAAACTGTTCCCATTGGTGAAAGGCTCGAGAACCAGAGGACACAGGTTTAAGGTGATTGTCAGAAGGTCCAAAGGCTCCTCACAGCTTACTGTCCCACCTAGCTTTGTATCATCAGCAAACTTGGATACATTACACTCGGTCCCTTCATCTAGGTCATTAGTATAGATTGTAAATAGCTGAGGCCCCAACACTGATCCACGCGGCACCCCACTAGATACAGCCTGCCAACCTGAAAAAGATCTGTTTATCCCTGCTCTCTGTTTTCAGTCCGTTAACTATTATATTACCCCCAACCCCATGAGCCCTAATCTTGTGTAATAACCTTTTATGTGGCACCTTATCAAATGCCTTTTGGAAATCCAAATATACTACATCCACTGGTTCCCCTCTATCTACCCTGCTAGTTACATCCTCAAAAAACTCTAATAAATTTGTCAAACACGATTTCCTTTTGATAAAACCATGTTGACTCTGCCTAATCATGTTATGATTTTCTAAGTGACTTGATACCACTTCCTTAACAATGGATTCCAGCATTTTCCCGATGACTGATGTAGCTTTCAAAGGCTCTTATAATAATGTGTCCCTGACTACACAAACCACTCTGGGTCCAGGTATATTGTGTATCAGTAAAACAGTCCATGACTACACAAACCACTCTGGGTCCAGGTATATTGTGTATCAGTAAAACAGTCCGTGACTACACAAACCACTCTGGGTACAGGTATATTGTGTATCAGTAAAACAGTCCATGACCACACAAACCACTCTGGGTACAGGTATATTGTGTATCAGTAAAACAGGTTTATTAAGCATTAAAAATCCAGTGCAAAGAAGTAGTACTTAACAAGAAGATAGTCACAGTCTGTTCGTTCAAACTCTGGCATTCCTTCCGAGTGAGCGCGGTGCAAGTCTCCTGCTGTACCTTGCTGTGTTCCGTTGACCCATGCGCACTTCCTTGTGATCTTGCTGTGTTCTGTTGACCGAAGCTCCTATCAATCTCTGGTTACACGGTGCGCTGCTTTCGATGTTCAAAACCTGTATCTTTATACCCCTTTTCCCTCTCATTTTGCCTATGTGGCAGTAATAAACCCTCTAACACCTGGTAAAAAGTCTTGCTCCCTCGTTACCCATCTTATGACCTTGTTTGATCCTTCTGACTTTTTCTCTCTACATTACAAAGTACCCTTATCTCAGATCTTCACTTTTCACAGAACACTTCCTAGAATGTTGACAAAACAGTCTGTCCATCCGATAGCTGGACCAATGAAGGACGTCTCCAACTCTTATCTATCTCTCTAGTTTTTATCTCTTTAAGCATAATATTGCTGAATTCCTCGTCTCCATAAACTTAGCACAACATTCCATTACTTCAGTAATTTTTAACAGAGCTTTTTAGTCAGGTTGGCATAATCCCATCCTGCTTTGCTCTCAGCCATTCTCCATTTTATACAGGCTTTTAGGATCTTAACATACAATTTCACGTATTATAGCTATATAAAAATGGTTATCGAATCTTAATAATGTTTACTAAATCCTACAGGTACACCCTATCCTACATATCCCTACCTTGAGGGCGAGGCATTTGCCAACCCCTCAAAACTAAAATCTTACATATGGATTATTTTTCTTCTGTTTATGTAACTCTAACATGTTCTGGGCTGTGATCATATTTAAATGTGATTGGGCATTGGACTTTAGGTGTTTCAGGTAGCAGGTGTAGAATAGTAAGCACATCATTACTACAAGTTGGGATATGACCAGTACATAGGAAATTATCCTAATCCAATGAGGAATTTCCATGTTTGTCCCTATGTTGTCTTATTAGTCCTAACAATTTTTGACTCCCTACCTTGTGACATTTGTGTTTAACTGGGTAGATCTTAAACAAACGTCTGATCTTACATAGTTCAAAGTTTTACTACATGGGTTACATATCTCAAAAACAAAATCATTACAAGTTGGAGAACAACCAGAGCGTGTGAAATAATATGAGCCTAAGGGCATGCTGATGTATTAAGCCCAATATCCCACCAGTGTGTGTTGTCCCTTATGCTTTCAATTTCAATATCTATTCTCCAGCTGTCTTGCTCCAAAACATAAAAAATGCTTTAGGGAGGAGTTCAGTCGTATCATGAGCTCACTGAAACCCTCAAACAATAGGGAATGTCGGGTCTGAATTGTGCCACATAACTGTGCAGCTCGTACTTAAAAACGTGTTGGTTGATGGGACAGGTCCTGTTAGACCCGTAAAGCATGGTAGTTGTGGTGGTAGTGACACAGGAGGCACCACCAAAATCACCTCATACTGGATTCGGACTGGTTTTTCCCACGCTCTGTTACCTACAAAACACAATTATTACAGTCACAGTTAAATTCAGTCTTACAATCATTTCAAGCGACATTACAGTTTCACATCTACTTCCTGATCATCTGAGTCGAGATCCTTTCTCCCTTCTGTTTTTCAAAATAGCGGCCACGGGATCTTTTACACCCACCTGAGAGGGCAGACGGGGCAGCGGTTTAACGTCACATCCGAAAGATGGCACCTCTGACAGGGCAGCTCACCCTCAGTACTGCCCTGGAGTGTCAGCCTAGATTACGTGCTCAAGTCTCCAGAGTGGGACTCAAACCCACGACCTTCTGACTCTAGAGGTGAGAGTGTCACCCACTGAGCCGAGGCTGACCCCTCTGAAACTCCAGCCTAGTTACTGGGGTTATCAGCATCTTCAAACGGCCCCCCCCCGACAACCCCGTAATTGCCATTATTAACACAGAACAGTCCTTCATGTGATTGACAGCAGAATGGGACCAGTGCACTCAGGTGTGAACTCGCTGGTGTCGCAGCAGGTCAGATGAACTGGTGAATCCCTTTTCACACACTGAGCAGGGGAACGGCCTCTCCCCAGTGTGGGCGAACTGGTGTTTCTGAAGATTGGATGACTGCGTAAACCTCTTCTCGCAGTGAGAGCAGCTGAACGGCCTCTCCCCAGTGAGAGTGCGCTGGTGTCTCAGCAGGTGAGTTGAACTGGTGAATCCCTTTTCACACACTGAGCAGGGGAACGGCCTCTTCCCGGTGTGGGTGAACTGGTGTTTCCGAAGATTGGATGAGTGCGTAAACCTCTTCCCGCAGTGAGAGCAGCTGAATGGCCTCTCCCCGGTGTAGATGCGTCGATGCTTCTTCAGGCCCTTGGAGCATTTGAAACACTTGTCGCAGTCGGAACATTTAAACGGCCTCTCGTCAGTGTGAACCAGCTGGTGTTCCCGCAGAGAGGAGGATGAGTGAATCCTTTCCCGCACTCGGAGCAGGAGAATGGCCACTCCCCGTTGTGAACCAGCTGGTGTATCAGTAGGGTGGAGAAGAGAGTGAATCCCTTCCCACACACGGAGCAGGTGAATGGCCTCTCCCCGGTGTGAACTCGCTCGTGTATCAACAGGTGGCAAGACTGGTTAAACCTCTTCTCACAGTGAGAACAGGCGAACGGCTTCTCGCCGGTGTGAACTCGCTGGTGCTGTATCAGTTCGCTGGATCGTCTGAAGCGCTTCTCGCAGTCGGAGCACTGAAAAGGTCTCTCCCCGGTGTGAACACGCTCGTGTATCAACATGTGGCAAGATTCGTTAAACCTCTTCAAACAGTGAGAGCAGCTGAACGGCCTCTCCCCAGTGTGGATGCGTCGATGCTTCTTCAGGCCCTTGGAGCATTTGAAACTCTTGTCGCAGTCGGAACATTTAAACGGCCTCTCGTCAGTGTGAACCAGCTGGTGTTCCTGCAGAGAGGAGGGATGAGTGAATCCTTTCCCGCACTCGGAGCAGGTGAACGGCCATTTCACGGAGTGACTGCGTTGATGAGTCTCCAGCTCGGAGAGGCAACTGAATCCTATCCCGCATTCCCGACATTTGCACGGATTCTCCTTGCTTTGGTTACACTTGTGCCTCCCCAGGCTGCACCTTCGGTTGAATCCACGTCCACACACAAGACACGGGTGCAGTTTGCCCGCAGTCTGATTGCTGCTTTCCGCTTCCATATGTCGATGATATTCAGGTCCTGATGAATCGAGTGACTCTGTCAGATCTTCGTGTGAAGTTTGCGTTAAGCTGCCCCTCTGCAATTCCTCCCCTTGCAAGAGACAGTAAAAGAGGTTTATATAAGTAATTAATGTAAATACAGGAGAGAAAATAAAGAAAGACTGGCCTTTATACAGCACCTTTCACGACCAACGGTTTTACAGCCAATGAAGTACTTTTTGAAGTGTAGTCGCTGTTGTAATGTGGGAAACACTGCAGCCAATTTGCATGATAAATAATGGCCAGGAGACCGGGGCTAACTCTCCTGCCCTTCCTCGAAATAATGGGATGTTTTATGTCCACCTGAACGTCTCTTCCGAAAGATGGCCCTCCGACAGTGCGGCGCACCATCAGTACTGCCCCTACGACAGTGCAGGGCTCCCTCAGTACTGTTCCTCTGACAGTGGGGCGCTCCCTCAGTACTGCCCCTCCGACAGCGCGGCGCTCCCTCAGTACTGCCCCTATGACAGTGCAGGGCTCCCTCAGTACTGTCCCTCCGACAGTGGGGTGCTCCCTCAGTACTGCCCCTCCGACAGCGCGGCGCTCCCTCAGTACCTCCACTCCGACAGTGCGGCACTCCCTCAGTACTGCCCCTCCGACAGTGCGGTGCTCCCTCAGTACCTCCGCTCCATCAGTGCAGCACTCCTTCAGTACTGCCCTTCCGACAGTGCGGCGCACCCTCAGTACTGCCCCTACGACAGTGCATAGCTCCCTCAGTACTGTCCCTCCGACAGCGCGGCGCTCCCTCAGTACCTCCGCTCCGACAGTGCGGCGCTCCCTCAGTACTGCCCCTCCGACAGTGCGTCGCTCCCTCAGTACTGCCCCTCCGACAGTGCGGTGCTTCCTCAGTACTGCCCCTCTGACAGTGCGGCGCTCCCTCAGTACTGCCCCTCTGACAGTAGGGAGCTCCCTCAGTACTGCCCCTCCGACAGTGGGGCACTCCCTCAGTACTGCCCCTCTGACAGCGGGGCGCTCCCTCAGTACCGCCCCTCCGACAGTGCAGCACTCCCTCAGTACTGCCCCTCCGACAGTGCAGCGCTCCATCAGTACTGACCCTCCCACAGTGCGGCGCTCCCTCAGTACTGCCCCTCCAACAGGGCACCGCCCCTCTGACAGTGCGGTGCTCCTTCGGCACTGCCCCGGAGCATCAGCCTAGGTTTATGTGCTCAAGTCCCTGGAGTGGGGACTTTGAACCCACAACTTTCTCACTGAGAGACGAGGGTACTCCCAACTGAGCCACTGGTTGGCTCTCAAGGTCTTTCACATCCTTGCTAAAGTGCGGTGGCTGGGGGAATTGTCACAGTCCATTTAATCAGAAGAGCACACGAGAGGGGGGAGGGAGTCCCTTTAAATATGGAGGGGGTGGGTGTCCCTTTAAATGTGTAGGGGTCGGATGTCCCGATTAAATGTGGAGAGGCGGGTGTCCCTTTAAATGTGGAGTGGGTGAGAGTCCCTTTAAATGTGGAGGGAGTGGGTGTCCCTTTAAATGTGGAGAGGCGGGGCCGCGCCTGCTCATTCGGCCCCCTCACCACAAAACCAGGCTGCCAGTGCGCCTGCGCGGGGCCTCCGGGGAGCAGACGGAAGGCCGGGCCTGGGGAAGAGGCAGAATCAGCGGCCGGGGTAAAGTAAAGTGTTTGGGGAGCGATTTAAATCGAGGTGAGGGGGGAGCGGAGACCGAGATTATAAAGTAAAATATGAGAAACCAAACCTGAGAGTCGGGCGGGCGGGACCTCTGCGGACGCGAAACGGAGCAGATTGAGCCGCACGGGGTGGCGGAGTGAGCCGGAGCAATGTGATGCTGACTGACGGGAGCGCTGACCAATAGGAAGAGGGCTGAGCTGGGAGGACTGAACTGAGCAGCCTGGTCCTCCAACCAATGGCGGCACGGCAAGGGGGCGGGGCCTCCTCTCCAGCTCAGGTGCGCTGGGGCCGATTGTGACGCGCTGTCCCCAGGTGAGAGCAGCTCAGTCAGCACAGAGCTGGTGCTGGAATCTGGGAGAGGGGCCGCAGGCATCGGGCCTGGCAAAGGGGCACAAGCTTCACAATACAAGCTGCTTTCAAATGCAAAATTGTTTCCTGCACACAGCCTGGGTCACTCTGCAAAAAAAAACTGTTTAACAATTCATCATAACTCCCCTGCTTTTGGAGAGGGGTAGAGTGCAAAAAGCAAGGAAGTTATGATGAAACTGTGTAAAAGACGAGTCAGCTGTGGCTCAGTGGATAGCAGAGTCAGAAGGTTGTGGGTTCATATAAAGCGAGGCTGACACTCCAGTGCGGTGCTGAGGGAGCGCCGCACTGTCGGAGGGGCAGTACTGAGGGAGCGTCGCACTGTCGGAGGGGCAGTACTGAGGGAGCGTCGCACTGTCGGAGGGGGCAGTACTGAGGGAGCGCTGCACTGTCGGAGGGGGCAGTACTGAGGGAGCGCCGCACTGTCGGAGGGGCAGTGCTAAGGGAGCGCCGCACTGTTGGAGGGGCAGTACTGAGGGAGCGCTGCACTGTCAGAGGGGGAATACTGAGGGAGTGCCGCACTGTCGGAGGGGGCAGTACTGAGGGAGCGCCGTACTGTCGGAGGGGCAGTACTGAGGGAGCGCCGTACTGTCGGAAGGGCAGTACTGAGGGAGTGCTGCACTGTTGGAGGGGCAGTACTGAGGGAGTGCCGCACTGTCGGAGGGGCAGTACTGAGGGAGCACCGCACTGTTGGAGGTGCAGTGCTCAGTGAGCGCTGCTCCATCGGAGGTGCAGTACTGCAGAAGCGCCGCACTGTCGGAGGGGCAGTACTGAGGCAGCGCCGCACTGTCGGAGGGGCGGTGCTGATGGAGCACTGCTCCATCGGAGGGGCAGTACTGAGGGAGTGCTGCACTGTCGGAGGGGCAGTGCTGCGGGAGAGCCGCATTGTCGAAGGGGCAGTAATGAAGGAACGCTGCAGTGCCGGAGGGGCAGTACTGAGGGAGAGCCGCATTGTCGGAGGGGCAGTAATGAAGGAGCGCTGCAGTGTCGGAGGTGCTGCCACCTGGTTATGTGGGCCCCATTTCCAAATTCCATCTTGTAATTGTGCGCCAGCTTGTCTCCATTTCTCCTTTTGCTCTTTACTAGTATTTTCTTATAGCTCCATTATATTCACTTCCTGTACCCCACTGACTATCATGACCATACTTATTTCGTTTTTGAATGCATTCTCTGGTTGCATTTCTTCCGCAGCTAGTTTTGCGCCTAGATCTGCATACCTCTTCCCTATATGGGCCTGGTCCTGGGGTTCATAGAAACATAGAAGATAGGAGCAGGAGAAGGCCATTCGGCCCCTCGAGCCTGCTCCGCCATTCAATGAGATCATGGCTGATCATCCAAATTCAGTACCCTGTTCCTGCTTTCTCCCCATATCCCTTGATCCCTTTAGCCTTAAGAAATATATCCAACTCCTTCTTGAATATATTTAATGAATTGGCCTCCACTGCCTTCTGTGGTAGAGAATTCCACAGGTTCACCACTCTCTGGGTGAAGAAATTCCTCCTCATCTCTGTCCTAAATGGCTTACTCCTTATCCTGAGACTGTGACTCCTGGTTCTGGACTCCCCGACCATCAGGAACACCCTTCCTGCATCCAGTCTGTCCAGTCATGTTAGAATTTTATGTTAGAATCCTGTTAGAATCTTCTAAACTCCAGTGAGTATAAGTCCAATCGACCCAATCTCTCCTCATACGTCATTCCTGCCATCCCAGGTAGCAGTCTGGTGAATCTTCGCCGCACTCCCTCCATGACAAGGACATCCTTCCTCAGATAAGGCGACCAAAACTGCACACAATACTCAAGGTGTGGTCTCACCAAGGCCCTGTACAACTGCAGCAAGACATCCTTGTTCTTGTACTCGAACGCTCTCGCTATGAAGGCCAACATACCATTTGCCTTCTTGACCGCCTGCTGCACCTGCATGTTTACCTTCAGCGACTGGTGCACAAGGACACCCAGGTCTCGTTGCACTTCTCCTTCTCCCAATCTATTGCCATTCAGATAATAATCTGCCTTCCTGTTTTGGCCACTAAAGTGGATAACCTCGCATTTATCCACGTTATATTGCATCTGCCATGCTTCTGCCAAACACCCAACCTGTCCAAATCATACTGGAGTTTCTTGGCATCCTCCTCACAGCACACACGCCCACCCAGCTTTGTGTCGTCTGCAAACTTGGAGATATTACATTTAGTTCCCTCGTATAGATCATCATTTTATATATATTGTGAATAGCTGGGGTCCTAGGACCGATCCCCGCGGTACCCCACTAGTCACTGCCTGCCACTCGGAAAAAGAGCCGTTTATTCCAACTCTTTGCTTCCTGTCTGCCAACCAGTTCTTTATCCAAGTCAGTACCTTGCCCCCAATCCCATGTGCCTTAACTTTACACGCTGTTCTCTTATGCAGGACCTTATCGAAAGCCTTCTGAAAGTCCAAATTCACCACATCCACTGGTTCTCCCTTATCTATTCTACCAGTTACATCCTCAAAAAATTCCAATAGATTAGTCAAGCACGATTTACCTTTTGTGAATCCATGTTGACTTTGTCCGATCCTGTCGCTGTTTTCCAAGTGCTCTGCTATTCCATCTTTTATAATGGACTCTAGCATTTTCCCCACTACCGATGTCAGGCTTACCGGTCTATAATTTCCCGTTTTCACTCCACCACCTTTTTTGAATAGTGGGGTAACATTAGCTACCCTCCAATCCATGGGTACTGTTCCAGAGTCTATCGAATTTTGGAAGATGACCAGCAATTCTGTCCCTCTAGTGCTACTTGTCTCTCCCAGTCCTCTCTGCACCTTGTTTCTCCTCTCTAATGTTTCATCCTGGTGCCCATCCCCCTGTCAAATTAATTTAAACCCTCCCCCACAGCACTAGTTAACCGTCCCATGAGGACATTGGTCCCAGCTCTGTTGAGGTGCAACCCGTCCACCTTGGACAGGTCCCTCCTGCCCCAGAACTGGTCCCTCCTGCCCCAGGAATCTGAAGTCCTGCAATATTTCTCTTTCAGGCCAGTTCATTAAGTATATTCAAGAAAGAGTTGGATATATTTCTTAAGGCTAAAGGGATCAAGGGATATGGGGAGAAGGCAGGGACTGGGCACTGAATTTGGATGATCAGCCATGATCTCATTGAATGGCGGAGCAGGCTCGAAGGGCCGAATGGTCTACTCCTGCTCCTGTCTTCTATGTTTCTATGTTTGACAGAATCACAGAATCACAGAAACCCCACAGTGCAGATAGAGGCCATTTCGGCCCATCGAGCCTGCACCGACACATATCCCACCCGATCCCCGTAACCCCTATGCTGACACATATCCCACCCTATCCCCGTAACCCCACGTATTTAATCCCCCCCTAACACTAAGGGTCAATTTATCATAGCCAATCAACCTAACCTGCACATCTTTGGACTGTGGGAGGAAACCGGAGCACCCGGAGGAAACCCACGCAAACACGGGGAGAATGTGCAAACTCCACACAGTCACCTGAGGCTGGATTCGAACCCGGGTCCCTGGCGCTGTGAGGCAACAGTGCTAACCACTATGCCACCGTGCTTCCCGCCTATGCCACCGTGCTTCCCGCTTCTATTTTTTTCGTCATCCAGGCAGCTCTGACTTTAGTTGCCCTACATTTGCCCTTAGTGGGAATGTACCTCGACTGTACCCGAATTATTTCCTCTTTAAAGGCAGCCCATTGTTCCTCTACAGTTTTTCCTGCCAATCTTTGATTCCAATTTACCCGGGCCAGATCCATTCTCTTCCCACTGAAATTGGCCTTGCCCCACAATGCAGTGGATACACTCTAGACTGCACTCTCCCCCCGAGGTGTTGTCACCCTCACCGGGATTTAGCACTGAAAACTGGTTTGAGAGCGCCACACTCCCGGGGGACTCCTGCACTGCCTTGCCTCCTCAAACCCTGCTGGGCGGCCACCCAGTTACAATTCCCACAAACTCTCTGTGGCTGCGGGGTGACCACCTCCTGGAACGTGCGCTCCAGGAAACTCTCAGCCTCCCGTCTGCCCGGCAGTGACTCCAGCCGCTCCCCAAGCTCAGAGACCCCGAGCTCGAGTTCCAGTCACTGGAGGTGCTTCCTGCACATGCGGTTCACCAGGACACATGAAGCGTCCTGGAGTTCCCGCATGGCACAGGAATTGCAGCCTTCGGTCCCATCGTTTGGCTTAAAATCTGTCTACTTAAGCTATAGATATATATGATGTGAGGTTAGTGTGCCCTTACCCCTGTTTATTATTCAATCACTGATTGTCCCTTTGCCAGGCCCGCTGCCTGCGGCCCCTCTCCCAGATTCCAGCCCCGGCTCTGTGCTGACTGAGCTACTCTCACCTGGGGACAGCGCATCAAGAAAGAGTTAGATATATTTCTTAAGGCTAAAGGGATCAAGGATATGGGGAGAAAGCAGGGACAGGGTACTGAGTTTGGATGATCAGCGATGATCTCATTGAATGGTGGAGCAGACTTGAGGGGCTGAATGGCCTACTCCTGCTCCTATCTTCTATGTTACTGCTAATGAGAGGGAGGAACTGAAAGAAATCAGTATTTGTAGGGAAATGGTGTTAGGCAAATTGACGGGATTGAAGGCCGATAAATCCCCAGGGCCTGATAATCTACATCCTAGGGTACTTAATGAAGTGGCCCTCGAAATAGTAGATGCATTGCTGATCATCTTCCAACATTCGATGGAATCTGGAACAGTACCCATGGATTGGAGGGTAGCTAATGTTACCCCACTATTCAAAAAAGGTGGTAGAGAGAAAACGGGGAATTACAGACCGGTAAGCCTGACATCGGTAGTGGGGAAAATGCTAGAGTCTATTATAAAAGATGTAATAGCAGAGCACTTGGAAAACAGTGACAGGATCGGACAAGTCAACATGGATTTACAAAAGGTAAATCGTGCTTGACTAATCTACTGGAATTTTTTGAGGATGTAACTGGTAGAATAGATAAGGGAGAACTAGTGGATGTGGTGTATTTGGACTTTCAGAAGCCCTTCGATAAGGTCCCGCATAAGAGATTAGAGTGTAAAGTTAAGGCACATGGGATTGGGGGCAAGGTATTGACTAGGATAGAGAACTGGTTGGCAAACAGGAAGCAAAGACTTGGAATAAACGGCTCTTTTTCCGAGTGGCAGGCAGTGACTAGTGGGGTACCGCAGGAATCCATCCTAGGACCCCAGCTATTCACAATATATATAAATGATCTAGACGAGAGAACTCGATGTAATATCTCCAAGTTTGCAGACGACACAAAGCTGGTTGGGCGTGTGTGCTGTGAGGAGGATGCCGAGAAACTCCAGTATGATTTGGACAGGTTGGGTGATTGGGCAGAAGTATGGCAGATGCAGTATAATTTGGATAAATGCGAGGTTATCCACTTTGGTGGCAAAAACAGGAAGGCAGATTATTATCTGACCGGCAATAGTTTGGGAGAAGGGGAAGTGCAACGAGACCTGGGTGTCCTTGTGCACCAGTCGCTGAAGGTAAGCATACAGGTGCAGCAGGCGGTTAAGAAGGCAAATGGTTGATACCTGGGATGGCAGGAAGGACGTATGAGGAGAGAGTGGGTCGATTGGGCTTATACTCGCTGGAGTTTAGAAGAATGAGAGGGGATCTCATTGAAACTTATAAAATTCTAACAGGACTAGACAGACTAGATGCAGGAAGGATGTTCCCGATGGTCGGGGAGTCCAGAACCAGGGGTCACAGTCTAAGGATAAGGAGTAAGCCATTTAGGACTGAGATGAGGAGGAATTTCTTCACCCAGAGTGTGGTGAAACTGTGGAATTCTCTACCACAGAAGGCAGTTGAGGCCAAATCATTAAATATATTCAAGAAGGAGTTAGATATATTTCTTAAGGCTAAAGGGATCAAGGGATATGGGGAGAATGCAGGGACCGGGTACTGAGCTTGGATGATCAGCCATGATCGCATTGAATGGCAGAGCAGGCTCGAGGGGCCGAATGGCCTACTCCTGCTCCTATCTTCTATGTTTCTATGTTTCCCTCACTGATTGCAGCTCTTAACCAACACCGACTTTACAAAGAAAGCCCCGCGCGGCAGCCTGGAGCTCGGGCCCAGCGCGCAGGCGCGGGGGAGGATGATTGACAGGGGCCCAGGGTGTGTGCTGAGCATGCGCGGTGCAGGCCGGGCGCCTGTGGAGCAGGAGAGGGCGGGGCCATGGGGCACATGCGCGGGGTCAGCCACAACACAGTGCGGCGGCCAGAGCGCTTTCTGGAGCGCGGGGGCTTGTGGGTATTGCAGCTGCCATTACTGTTGATCCTTTCAACCAACCTGTGCAGCAGCTGGGGCCTGAAAAGCTGCTTCACTGCCCTTGGGCTGGGAAAGAGCGACATGAGACAACATTCTCCCTCTTACCCCTTTCTACACTCCTTTTACAGAGTTTTAGAAATGGAGCCTTTACAGACAGGAAGCTCAAACCAATCATCACGTCAAGATCTGACAGAGTTGCTCGATTCATCCGGACCTGAATATCATCGGCCTTTGCACATGGAAGGAGAGAGCAGCGATCGCAGCGCGGACAAACCGCTCACGTGTTCCCTGTGTGGACTCGGATTCAGCCGATCACCTGACCTGGCGAGACACGTGCACCATCACACCGGGGAGAAACCGGGTAAAGGTTGGGATGGTAGGAAGGGATTCAGTTCGCCATCTACGCCAGAAGTTAATCGGCGCAGTCACCCCAAGGACAGTCCGTTCAGCTGCTCCGTGTGTGGGAAGGGATTCACTCGCACATCCCACCTGCTGAGTCACCAGCTTGTTCACACCGATGAGAAACCATTTAAATGTTCTGACTGCGGGAAGAGCTTCAAATACTCCAGGGATCTGAAGGAACACCAGCTTGTTCACACCGATGAGACCGTTTACATGTTCCGACTGTGGGAAGAGTTTTAAAAGCTCTAGGGATCTGACCAGACACCAGCGAGTTCACACCGGGGAGAGGCCATTTCCTGCTCTGTGTGTGGGAAGGGATTCACTGATTCATTTACCCTGCTGACACACCAGCTTGTTCACACTGATGAGAGAGCCTTTAAATGTTGTGTGTGTCAAAAGAGCTTTAAAAGCTCCAGGGTCCTGAAGCAACACCAGCTTGTTCACACTGATGAGAGACCGTTTACATGTTCTGACTGTGGGAAGAGTTTTAAAGGGTCCGGGGCTCTGACCAGACACCAGCAAGTTCACACTGGGATGAGGCAGTTCACCTGCTCTGTGTGTGGAAAGGGATTCTTACAGTCCACCAACCTGCTGGCACACCAGCTTGTTCACACTGATGAGAGAGCGTTTACATGTTCTGACTGTGGGAAGAGTTTTAAAAGCTTCAATGACCTGCTGAGACACCAGCGAGTTCACACTGTTCTGTAGCGCAGGGCCCTGTAGACAGCTGGGGAGACATGAACGTGGAATGGATGAATGTTTTATAAATTCTTGTACTGCTGTTTAATCTTTCAATCTGTTGTGCTGATGATTCCCTTGATTTGACTGTTAGTTATTTTTGTTTTTCTCCTTATCACAGGCAATTGCCTATTAAAAGTCAACCATCACAACCAATAAAATCTGTAACATAACCAAAAAAAGTTTAAAGGAAACTTAAATTAAGATTCTATTTTCGGTGGTGATGATGCACGCCAGTCCCTCTGGTACCCACCGGTCGCGGAAGGCCTCGAGCGCACCGGTGGACTGTTCATGTTATTACATTGAATGTACAGCACAGAAACAGGCCATTCGGCCCAACTGGTCTATGCCGGGGTTTATGCTCCACGCGAGCCTCCTCCGACATATCCTCCTATGTTTATCTGGCTTCTCCTTAAATACATCTATACCATTGGCCTCAACTACTCCCTGTGGGAGCGAGTTCCCCATTCTCATCACTCTCTGGGTAAAGAAGTTTCTCCTGAATTCCCTCCTGGATTTATTGGTGACTTTTATATTTATGGCCCCGTAACTATGATGAGATTTTGTTAAGCTGACCAGTATGTTGTTGTACTTTGTCTTTTTCTGATGAATGAAACATTACTGAGCCCCTGTACCCGTGTTATTGGATGAAGTGCCAGACAAGTGAAGGCACAATGTCTGGGTGTGAATCTGATAATAACCTCACGGACCGTGTAGGTGTGATAACCAGACGGGCTTGTGGTTATAGTCTGGTCACAGATGGACTAAATTGCCTGAATTAGCAGGAGTTCAGGGCGCGGTCAACAGACGGGTCCAAACAATCCCATTTCCTGAGCGGTAACCAAGCTTGTGTATAAGAACAGGCCACTTAAGCCGTTGTCAGTTGGAACAGACTCGAGAAGATCGCGCGCGAATCCACTGTACTTCTATTCTCCAGATTGAGGGAATTATCACCCGATCTGTGTTATGCTGCGCTCTTAATAAAGTCTGGAGAGACAATTTGTGTTCTTGTGAGCTTGATTATCTGGTATCCGAAACCCTGGGACTCCCGATCATTAGAGTCAACCTCAGTGTGTGGAAAGGGATTCCCTGGTGTATCCCACCCGCTGGCACACCAGAGTGTCCACATTGTGACTGCGGTGGGTCGCTTCCACTGTTTCTGATGCCTTTAATCACATCCAGGACTGAACCATGTTAATTCAGGCAACTGGGGCTTGTTAATGTTAAGAGCCCCCAATAACTGGGCTGGATTTAAAGATTATTCCCTGTTCTCTCAGTACTAGTGAGCAGAGAGAAGCTGATGTTATAGAATCATAGAGCACAGTAGGATGCATTTCGGCCCATCGTGCTGGTGTCAGCTCTCTGAAAGAGCGATGCAATTAGTCCCACTGCCCTGCTCTTTCCCCACAGCCCTGCAAATTTCTGCTTTTAGTATATATCCAATTCCCTTTTGAAAGTTACTATTGAATCTGCTTCCACCTCCCATTCAGGCAGTGCATTCCAGATCATCACAATTCGCTGTGTAAAAAAAAGTCTCCTCATTTCCTCTCCCGATTCTTTTGCCAATGATCTGAAATCTGTGTCCTCTCATTACCGACCCTCCTGCCAGTGACAACAGCTTCTCCCTGTTTGCTCGATCAAAACCCCTCCCAATTTTGAGCACCTCGATCACAGCTCCACTTAACCGTCTCTGCTCCAAGTTATATTGCCCTTGTTTTGTGAATTGTTGCTGTGATCGAGGTGCTGAATGTCCGTGCCTGGGGAATGGGACATTCTATCCTCGTGAGCACTGAGTGTCAGCATCCAGCAATCTCTGGTCAGGGACTGTCTTTTTAAACTGCCTCACCTGAGCTTTTTGACTCCCTGATTTCATTATTAAACATTTCAGAGTATTTGCAGAGAGACCAAGGCTGAACAGATAAATGTGAGGTATTACATTTTGGTAGGAAGAATGGGGAGGTCACTTATCACTTGGAGGGTGCGAGTCTAGGTGGGGTAGAGGAACAAAGGGATCTCGGAGTACAAATACACAAATTACTAAAAGTTGCGACATAGGTTAGCAAGGCCATAAAAAAAGCAAACCAAGCACTAGGGTTTATTTGTAGAGGGATAGAATTGAAAAGTAGTGAAGTTATGCTGAACCTGTATCGAACCTTGGTTAGACCACACTTAGAGTACTGCGTACAGTTCTGGTCGCCATATTATAAAAAGAATATAGAGGCACTGGAGAGGGTGCAGAGAAGATTTACAAGGATGATACCAGAAATGTGAGGGTATACATATCAGGAAAGGATGAACAGGCTGGGTCTCTTTTCTCTTGAAAACAGAAGGCTGAGGGGTGACCTAATAGAGGTCTTTAAAATTATGAAAAATGTTGATAAAGTGGATACAGAGAGAATGTTTCCACTTGTGGGGAAGAGCATAACTAGAGGCCTCAATATAAGATAGTCACCAAGAAATCCAATAGGGAATTGAGAAGAAACTTCTTTACCCAGAGAGTGGTGAGAATGTGGAACTCGCTGCCACAGGGAGTGGTTGAAGCGAATAGTATCGATGCATTTAAGGGGAGGCTAGACAAGCATATGAGGGAGAAGGGAATCGAGGGTTATGCTGATAGATTTAGATGAGGAAAGACGGGAGGAGGCTCGAGTGGAGCATAAACACCGGCATGGACTGGTTGGGCCGAATGGCCTGTTTCTGTGCCGTATATCCGATGTAATCCTATGTCAAGTATCCCAGCTGGCTTAGCTCCAGGCACTTTAGCTCAGTGGGCAGCACTCTCACCTCTGAGTCAGAAGGTCGTGGGTTCAAGTCCCAGTCCAGAGACTTGAGCATAAAAATCTCGGTTGACACTCCAGTACTGAGAGAGTGCTGCACTGTCAGAGGTGCCGTCTTTCGGATGAGATGTTAAACCGAGGCCCCCGTCTGCTCTTTCACGTGGATGTAAAAGATCCCGTGGCACTACATTGAAGAAGAGCAGGGGAGTTCTCCCCGGTGTCCTGGGGCCAATATTTATCCCTCAACATCACTGAAATAGATTATCTGGTCATTGTCACATTGCTGTTTGTGGGAGCTTGCTGTGCACCAATTGGCTGACGCGTTTCCTACATTACAACAGTGACTACACTTCAGAAGTTCTTCATTGGCTGTAAAGTGCTCTGGGACATCCTGAGGTTGTGAAAGGCGCTACTGATGAGAGAGCATTTAAATGTTCTGTCTGTCAGAAGAGCTTTAAATGCTCCAGGGCTCTGACCAGACACCAGCGAGTTCACACTGGGGAGAGGCAGTTCACCTGCTCTGTGTGTGGGAAGGGATTCTTGCAGTCCACCAACCTGCTGGCACACCAGCTTGTTCACACTGATGAGAGAGCATTTACATGTTCTGACTGTGGGAAGAGCTTTAAAAACTCTTATAATCTGCTCAGACACCAGCGAGTTCACACTGTTCTGTAGCGCAGGGCCCTGCGGATAGATGGGGAGACATGAACGTGGAATGGACGAATATTTTATAAATTCTTGTACTGCTGTTTAATCTTTCAAACTGTTGTGCTGATGATTCCCTTTATTTGACTTCATGTTATTTTGCTATTTTTCCTTATCACAGGCAATTGCCTATTAAAAGTCAACAATGTGCCCCCTTTTTAAAGGGGCATGAGAAATAAGAGCAGAAGTGGGCCATACGGCCCCTCGAGCCTGCTCCACCATTCAATAAGATCATGGCTGATCATCGACCTCAACTCCACTTTCCTGCCCGATCTCCGTATCCCATGATTCCCCTAGAGTCCAACAATCTATCGATCTCAGCCTGGAATGTACTCAAAGACTCAGCACTCACAGCCTTCTGGGGCAGAGAATTCCAAAGATTCACCACCCTCTGAGTGAAGAAATTCCTCATCTCAGTCTTAAATGGCCGACCCCTTATCCTGAGACTGTGACCCCTAGTTCTAGACACTCCAGCCAGGGGAAACAACCTCTCAGCATCTACCCTGTCAATCCCCTTCAGAATCTTGTATGTTTCAATGAGATCACCTCTCATTCTTCTAAACTCCAGAGAGTATCGGCCCATTCTACACAAACTCTCATCATAGGACAGCCCTTTCACCCCAGGAATCAATCTAGTGAACCTTCGTTGTACCGCCTCCAAGGCAAGTATATCCTTCCTTAGGTAAGGAGACCAAAACTGTGCCCAGTACTCCAGGTGTGGTCTCACCAAGGCCCTATATAATTGGAGTAAGACTTCTTTACTCCTGTACTCAAATCCTCTTGTAGTGAAGGCCAGCATACCATTTGCCTTCCTAATGGCTTGCTGCACCTGCACATGCACTTTCAGTGACTCATGTACAAGGACACCCAGGCCCCTTTGAGCAACTGCATTCCCCAATCTTTCACCATTTTGGAAATACTTTGCCTGTCTGTTTTTTCTACCAAAGTGGATAACATCACATTTATCCACATTATAATCCATCTGCCATGTTCTCGCCCACTCACTAAGCCTGTCGAGATCCCCTTGAAGCCTCTTCACATCCTCTTCACAACTGACACTGCCACCTAGCTTTGTGTCATCAGCAAATTTGGAAATGTTACATTTAGTCCCCTCATCCAAATCATTTATATAGATTGTGAATAGCTGGGGCCCAAGCACTGATCCTTGCGGTACCCCACTAGTCACAGCCTGTCATCCTGAAAAAGACTCGTTTATCCCTACTCTTTGTTTTTTGTCTGTTAACCAGTTCTCAATCCATGCTAGTATATTACCCCCAATTCCATGTACTTAATTTTGTTCACCAACCTCTTGTGTGGGACCTTCTGAAAATACAAATATAACACATCTACCAGTTCCCCTTTGTCTACTCCACTAGTTACATCCTCAAAGAACTCCAATAGGTTTGTCAAACAGGACTTCCTTTTCATAAATCCATGTTGATTCTGCCCAATCTTACTATTAGTTTCTAAGTGCCCAGTTATTGCATCCTTTATAATAGATTCCAGCATTTTCCCAACTACTGATGTGAGGCTAACAGGTCTGTAGTTCCCCACTTTCTCTCTCCCTCCTTTCTTAAATAGCGAGGTTACATTTGCTATCCTCCAATCTGCAGGAACCATTCCAGAATCTATAGAATTTTGGAAGATGACAACCAATGCGTCCACTATCCCAATGGCCACCTCTTTCAAAACCCTAGGATGTAGGTCATCTGGTCCTTGAGATTTATCGACTTTTAGTCCCATTAATTTAGCTAGTACTGTTTTTTTACTAATAATAATTTCTTTACGTTCCTCATTCTCGCCACACCCTTGGTTTTCTAGTTCAGGGCGAGAGCAGGAAATGGCACCAATACAGTCATCAATGTACTGGAAAAAAAGGTGAGGGAGGGGACCTGAGTAGGTCTGGAACAAAGCTAGCATGCAGGTACAGCTAGCAATAGGAAGGCAAATGGCATGTTGGCCTTTATTTCAAAGGGGTTGGACTATAAGAGTAAGGAAGTCTTGTTACAATTGTACAGGGCCTTGCTGAGACCTCACCTGGAGGACTGTGCTCTGTTTTGACAGAAGTCGATAGATTTCTGACTAGTAAGGGCATCAAGAGATATGGCGATAGGGCTGGTGAATGGAGTTGAGGCAGAAGATCAGCCATGATCTCATTGAATGGCAGAGCAGGCTCAAAGGGCCGAATGGCCTACTCCTGCTCCTATTTCTTATGTTCTTATTCACTTTGCTTCCAATTTCCACCCTTCCCTCACCTTCACATGGTCCATCTCCGACTCTTCCCTTCCCTTCCTCGACTTCTCTGTCTCCATTTCTGGGGATAGGCTATCGACCAACATCTAGTATCAGCCCACTGACTCCCACAGCTACCTGGACTACACTTCCTCCCACCCCGCTTCCTGTAAGGACTCTATTCCATTCTCCCAGTTTCTCCGTCTCCGCCGCATCTGTTCTGACGATGCCACCTTCCATACCAGTGCTCCCGGTATGTCTTCCTTTTTCCTCAACCGAGGATTCCCCTCTACTGTGGTTGACATGGCCCTTGACCGTGTCCATTCCATTTCCCACACTTCTGCCCTCACCCCTGCCCCTCCCTCCCAGAACCACGATAGGGTTCCCCTTGTCCTCACCTTTCACCCCACCAGCCTCCACATTCAACGGATCATCCTACGCCATTTCCGCCACCTCCAACGTGATCCCACCACCAAACACATCTTCCCCTCCCACCCCCTTTCAGCATTCCGAAGGGACCGCTCCCTCCACAATACCCTTGTCCACTCCTCTATCACCCCCAACACCCCTTCCCCTTCACCCGGCACCTTCCCGTGCAAGCGCAGGAGATGCAACACCTGCCCTTTTACCTCCTCCCTTCCCACTGTCCAGGGCCCCAAACACTCCTTCCAGGTGAAACAGCGATTTACTTGTACTTCTTGCAATTTAGTCCACTGTATTCGCTGCGCACGATGTGGTCTCCTCTACACTGGGGAGACCAAACGCAGATTGGGTGACTGCCTTGAGGAACACCTCCATTCAGTCCGTAAGGGTGACCCCGAGCTTCCGGTCGCCTGTCACTTTAATTCTCCGCTCCACTCCCACTCTGACCTCTCTGTCCTCGGCCTCTTACACTGTTCCAACGAAGCTCAACGTACGCTCGAGGAACAGCACCTCATCTTTCGATTAGGCACTTTACAGACTTCTGGACTTAACATCGAATTCAACAATTTCAGACTATAACCTGTATTTTTTTATGTTGTGTCCATCAGTAGTAAGACACAAGACTGCAGGAGAACGGTACAACAGGTGTTTACCCTTAAAGGTATATACATTACAATTCCTCCCCTTTTAGATTAACAGTACCATAACACTCATTTAACAATTAAATATCAAACTAATTACAATTAACACTTTTAACATACAACGTTAGCTGAAAATAGTCCATTTATATATTCAGTCCTGGGGGAGGCTACCTGATCCTTTCTGGATAGCGCCTTTCCCGAGTGTCTCGCTCTTGGTGCGGAGGCGATTCTGGCACCCTGTCATCGGTTGGGTCATCAGCTTCCGATGCTACTGTTTCTGGGGTAGATGCGACCTGTACGTCGGGTTCCTCACCAGGTACGTATGGGCGAGGCATGGGGTTGACTTGTTCCTGTGACTCTAGGATCTGGTCAGCATGGCGTCTCACGATGTTCTCCCCAACGTCCACTGTGTACATTAGTGGGCCCTGCCGTGTGCATATCGTTCCTGGCTGCCATTTTTCTGTTCAGTAGTCGCGGGCCAAGACTGGTTGCCCTACATTGAAGCTCCTTGTTGGCTTCTCATGGATGTGCTGGAATTGCTTACTCTCAACATCTCTTCGTACGTTTGGTCTGAGCAAATCCAGGTGAGATCTTAACCTTCGGTTAAAGAACATCATGGCTGGGGCCTGGTTGGTGACTGCATATGTCGCATTCCGGTAGGCGAACAGGAAATTGTCCACCTTATGCTGCAGCGGAATGTTGTCATTGTACATAGCCTTTATTGCCTTCTTAAAGGTTTGTACGAACCTCTCAGCCAATCCATTTGTGGCTGGATGATACGGGGCGGATGTGTAATGCCTTACCCCATTCTTCTGCATAAACCTCCGGAACTCTTCGGACACAAACTGTGGTCCGTTGTCGGAGCAAATCTGTTCTGGCAAGCCGTTCCTGGCAAAAATGGTCCGTAGGACTGCAATAGTTTTCTCCGTGGTGGGACATTTTGATGACCTCAGGCCATTTCGAGTGTGCATCCACGGCTATTAAAAATATTGAGTCCATGAATGGACCAGCAAAATCAATATGCACCCGTTGCCATGGAGATGAGGGCCACTCCCATGGGTGTAGAGGGGCATGTGGTGGTGCATTTTGGACTTTCTGGCATCCTGAGCAGCTCTTGGTCAGGTCTTCGATTTGTTTATCGATTCCCGACCACCACACATAAGCCCTGGCAAGGCTTTTCATTTTTACCCCTCCCAGATGACCTTCGTGAAGCTCATTGAGCACTCTATCCCTTAACTTGGGTGGAATTACCACTCGGGATCCACACATCAAGGTGCCCAGGCACACTGACAGCTGTTCTCCTCTTGTTGAGAACGCTGGGAACAGTGAGTCGCCATGTGCTGGCCATCCCTTCACTGTCAAATCATATACCCGAGACAGTGTCCGGTCATTTCGGGTCTCCTTTGCTATACGAGCGTTAGTTACCGGTAGGTATTCAACTATAGTCGAATGAAATATTTAGACAGGATCCACTGCTGGTGCTTCCTCCGCAGTAGGCAGTGGCAGGCGTGATAGCCCATCAGCAATTCCATGCTGTTTCGTGCCCTTATATTCAATCTCATAGTGGTGCGCCCCTAGAAAGAGTGACCATCTTTGTAGTCGTTGCGCAGTCATCACCGGAACGCCCTTCTTCGGATTAAAAATGGAGACAAGAGGCTGGTGGTAAGTCAGCAAGGTGAATTTCTGCCCGTGCAGATAGTGATTGAACTTTTTCACTCCCCACACTAGGCTGATGGCCTGCCTGTCAATCTGGGTGTAGTTACGCTCGGCTGAGGTTAGTGATCGTGACGCAAAGGCTATTGGCCTCTCTTAGCCGTCCGAGAATTTGTGCGACAGCACCGCTCCAATGCCGTAGGGTGACGCATCACACGCCAACCGAATTGGTAGTGCTGGTTTGAAATGGGCCAATACCTCTTTCGATGTGATTAGTGTTTTGCTCTTCTGGAAAGCTCGTTTACATTCGTCACTCCACTTCCATGGCACTCCAGTTTGCAGCAGGGTGTTCAGTGGGTGTAGTATTGTAGACAAATTTGGCAAGAACTTATGGTAGTAGTTTACCAGCCCGAGGAACGACCTCAGTTGTGACATGTTTTCCGGTGCTGGAGCCTTGACTACTGCCTCAATCTTTTCTGGGGACTTATGTAACCCTTCTTTATCGATAACGTGGCCACAATACGAGATCCGATTTTTAAAAAACTCGCATTTGGGGCGGTTAGCTCAGAGTCCATATTCCTTCAATCCAGTGAGCACCTGCTCCAGGTTGGCGAGGTGATCACTGTCATTTTCGCCCGTGACCAGGATGTCGTCCAAATAACACTGGGTCCCTGGGATCCCTTGCAGGACTTGTTCCATTGCCCTTTGCCAAATAGCCGGAGCTGATGCTACCCCGAATACCAGCCGGTTGTATTGGTAGAGACCTTTATGGGTGTTGATTGTGAGGTATTTTTTTGATGCTTCTTCTACCTCCATTTGCAGATACGCCTGGGCCAGATCAATCTTAGTGAAGCGTTTCCCTCCAGATAGCGAGGCGAAAATATCTTCAATCCGCGGAAGTGGATATTGTACGGTGTGAAGGACTGGGTTCACTGTTACCTTAAAGCCCCCACAGATGCAAACCTTCCTTGGTTCCCCAGGCGTGCTGCTCTACGACTTTTTCATCACAGGGGCGATGGGTGTAGCCCACTCGCTCCAGTGTACCTTGGACAGTACTCCTGAACATTCCAAACTCTCCAGCTCTGCTTCGACGGCTGGGCGGATCGCATAAGGTATTGGTCTGGCCTTAAAAAATTTTGGGCTTGCGTTTTCTTCGATTTTAATTGTTGCTGTCATGCCTTTTAGTGTTCCGAGTCCTTGCTGGAACACTTCTTGCGCGTCGGTTAGGATCTTTGTCAGTCGCCCAGGTGTGACGTCGTCATCCTTTTTGGCAGCCACAGTCAGTGCTTGTATGGAATGCCAATCCAGCTGTATTTTCTGGATCCATTCACGTCCCAGTAATGGTGGTCCTCCATCTTGCAATACATACAGGTCTAGTTTTGTATTTCCTTACCGTTATATATAACGGTCACCCTTATTTTTCCTTTGGGGTAGACTTTTTGCCCCGTGTACGTCTTCAAAATAATTTTTGTGTCTCTCAAGGGTATGTGTGAGAATAGCCGCTCATAGTCCCGTCGGTTTATGACTGTTAGGGCTGATCCTGTGTCCAATTCCATTTTTACCTGGACTCCTGCTGTCTTGAGAGTGACCCAAATGGTTCGGTGATCCTCTGTTTTGATCACATTATGTAGTTTCAGACAACTCAGCTCCCTGCTTTTGGAGTCGGTATCACTCTTTTGTTCGTCTGCACTATTCTCCGTCACCTTATGTACCTTCTTGTACTTTTCTTTTGCAGATTTCTTATTGCTGGTTTTCTTTCCCGACCTGCAGACTCGTGCTATGTGTCCTACTTTTCCACACTGTCTGCACACTTTGTCTTTGAACCAGCAATCATTCTGGTCGTGTGTTGTTCTGCCGCAGCGATAGCACTTCTCTGTTCTGTATGACATTTCATTTGTGCCATATTCTTGCGGTCTCTGTTGTATCTCTGCAGCGCCCCGTGCTACTGCTTCATATGATACCGCAATGCCGAAAGCCTTTTCCAGCGTAAGGTCCTTTTCAGATAAAAGCCGTTTCTGGGTTCCTTCACTTTGAAGCCCACACACAAACTTGTCCCTTAAGGTATCTGCCAGTCCCGTTCCAAACTGGCAGTGTTTCAATAGTTTGCGCAGTTCCGTTAAATATTCAGCATTGCTTTCATCCTTATGCTGGTTCCATTTGTGAAACTTGAATCTTTCTGTTATCAGCAGCGGTGTGGGATTTAAATGTTCCTGTAGTATCGTCATTATGTCTCCAAAACTCTTTTCCACTGGCTTTGCTGGGGTTACTAGATTTTGTAATAAGCCATACGTCTTTGCACCCATTAAATTTAACAATAGCGGCACTTTCTTGTCATCTGACACCTCATTTGCCTTGCAGTATACCTCTATTCGTTCGACATATGTAGTTCAATCTTCGACTTCATTGTCAAATGCGGTGATACTGCCACTCTTCGGCATTTTGGGTGTGGTTTAAAATGGCTTAAAATGGCGTCTCCCACGCTTTCCTTCCTCCCCCGCTGCTGCCAACGCCGCTCTCAGCGGTCCTCGTGGCAATGGCGGCGCCCTGTAGGTTTCGCGCGCTTCTCCTGCGCTGCAGCCAACGCCGCTCTCGGCGGTCCTCGTGGCAATGGTGGCGCCCTGTAGGTTTCGTGCGCTTCTCCTGCGCTGTTGCCAACTCCGCTCTTGGTGGTCCTCGTGGCAATGGCAGCGCCTCGCAGGTTTCTGCACGTCTCTCTCTCCCGCTCCTCGATGCTGCTTGGCCCCTGAACACCGGCTGTGCCCTGTGCGCTCTGCCCTCTCTCTCTCTCCCCCGTCGACGCTGCTCGGCCCTTTGCTGTGCCGCTCGGTCGGGCTCTAGCCCGCTGCTGTCCAGGAAGGGTCTGCGCACTACCTGTTGCCAGCCCGTTTCGCTGGACCACCGCGACTGGAAAGCCAAGCCTGGCCCTCAACAGCCTCCCCCGCAATTCTCGAGTCTCTGCTGGATGACTGGGTGGTTGCCCATGGTCGACGCCTGTGTCTCTGGCCTTGACCTCCAATCTACTGGTCTCCAGGAACGAATCCCTGGGAGGTGATGCAGAGTTGCAGGTAGGATCGAATTTGTCTCGTCGCCAATGTTGTGTCCGTCAGTAGTAAGACACAAGACTGCAGGAGAACGGTACAACAGGTGTTTACTCAACGTGGCTCACTCTGGAACTGAACTGTACAGATTACTACTCAGTGCTATATACAGGTGTGGTCACTGCCGGTACTACAGTATACATGAGCTGTAAAAAGTAGTTCCCCCCTTAAAGGTATATACATTACACTTTATATATTTTAATTTTTTTCTCGTTTTCTCAGATGGTAGCTGTTAATGTTGCTGCCATCATCATTCACACCACATCTAGAGCCATCTTTTGTTTCTTAACTTGTCCCATTTCCTCTCCTTTTGCCTCGCACCATCATCCCTTTTGTCAGTCAATCTCTCCTGCCTTCCATCCTATCACAGACCTTCCCTTTGTTCTTCCATCCTATCACAGACCTTCCCTTTGTTCTTCCATCCAATCACAGACCTTCCCTTTGTTCTTTCCTCCTATCACAGACCTTCCCTTTGTTCTATCCTCCCCTCCTCCCTGCCTCTGCTTAAAAATCTCTCTTCTCTTCTCTAACCTTTTCCAGTTCTGACGAAGGGTCCTCGACCCGAAACGTTGACTCTGTTTCTCTCTCCTCGATGCTGCCTCACCTGCTGAGTGTTTCCAGCATTTTCTGTTGTTATTTCTATCTTGATACTATTTGACTGCCTGGGGCTGCACGTAGGCCTCTCTGTTCTTATCCACTAGTCATTGATCATCCCGTCCCCAGGCTGACTCTGTGTTAAAACCTCAGACGAGCCTGAACCTGTTCTCCCGGTTACAGAACCAGTTTGTCTCTCTCAGGAATGCCCAAGGTTCTGTTGTCTGGGCACCAACTCACTCGTGACCTCACATGTTGCAACAAGTCTGCTGCCTGAGCAGTTTGCAGTGTTATTAGGTCTGTGGGTCTCTTAGCAACCACCTCCCTTATCTAGGCAAAGGGCTCATCTCCTGACTTTGGGTGTTATCATTCCAAACTTCAGCATTCTCTGTCTTTTAGCTTCAATCTGTCTGTGTCCACCCAGTGACAACACTGAGCTCCTCCCTCCAACCACTGACACTCGCCCTCTCGCTGAGAAAGAAAGACTTGCATTTATATAGCGCCTTTCACAACCTCAGGATGTTCCAGAGCAATTTACAGCCAATGAAGAACTTCTGAAGTGTAGTCACTGTTGTAATGTAGGAAACGCAGCAGCCAATTGGCGCACAGCAAGCTCCCACAAACAGCAATGTGACAATGACCAGATAATCTATTTCAGTGATGTTGATTGAGGGATAAATATTGGCCCCAGGACACCGGGGAGAACTCCCCTGCTCTTCTTCAATGTAGTGCCATGGGATCTTTTACATCCACCTGAAAGAGCAGACGGGGGCCTCGGTTTAACATCTCATCCAAAAGACGGCACCTCTGACAGCGCAGCACTCTCTCAGTACTGGAGTGTCAGCCTAGATTTTTACGCTCAAGTCTCTGGACTGGGACTTGAACCCACGACCTTCTGACTCAGAGGTGAGAGTGCTGCCCACTGAGCTAAAGTGCCTGGAGCTAAGCCAGCTGGGATACTTGACATAGGATTACATCGGATATACGGCACAGAAACAGGCCATTCAGCCCAACCAGTCCATGCCGGTGTTTATGCTCCACTCGAGCCTCCTCCCGTCTTTCCTCATCTAAATCTATCAGCATAACCCTCGATTCCCTTCTCCCTCATATGCTTGTCCAGCCTCCCCTTAAATGCATCGATACTATTCGCTTCAACCACTCCCTGTGGCAGCGAGTTCCACATTCTCACCACTCTCTGGGTCATAGAGTCATAGAGTCATAGAGTTTTACAGCACAGAAAGAGGCCCTTCGGCCCATCGTGTCTGCGCCGCCCATCCATCCCTGTCCAGTCTAATCCCATTTTCCAGCATTTGGTCCATAGCCTTGTATGCAATGGCATTTCAAGTGCTCATCCAAATGCTTCTTGAATGTTGTGAGGGTTCCTGCCTCTACCACCCTTTCAGGCATTGAGTTCCACATTCCAACCACCCTCTGGGTGAAAAAGTTCCTCCTCAAATCCCCTCTAAATCTCCTGCCCCTTACCCTGAATCTATGCCCCCTTGTTATTGACCCCCCCACTAAGGGGAAAAGTTCCTCTTTGTCTACCCTATCTATGCCCCTCATCATTTTGTACACCTCAATCAGGTCCCCCCTCAGCCTTCTCTGCTCCAAGGAAAACAACCCCAGCCTGTCCAGCCTCTCTTCATAGCTGAGGCGCTCCATCCCAGGTAACATCCTGGTGAATCTTCTCTGCACCCTCTCCAAAGCAATCACATCCTTCCTATAGTGAGGCAACCAGAACTGCACACAGTACTCCAGCTGTGGCCTCACCAGCGTTTTGTACAGCTCCATCATAACCTCCCTGCTCTTATATTCTATGCCTCGGCTAATGAAGGCAAGTATCCCATATGCCTTTTTAACCACCTTATCTACCTGCTCCCGCTGCCTTCAGGGATCTATGTACATGTACACCAAGGTCCCTCTGACCCTCTGTACTTCCTAGGGTCCTACCACTCATTGTGTATTCCCTTGCCTTATTTGTCCGTCCAAAATGCATCACCTCGCACTTTTCAGGGTTAAATTCCATTTGCCACTTTTCCGCCCATCTGACCAACCCGTTTATATCGTCCTGTAGCCGGAGGCTTTCCTCCTCGCAATTTACCACCCCACCAATTTTCGTGTCATCTGCGAACTTACTGATCATACCTTTTACATTCTCATCCAAATCATTTATGTAGATCACGAACAACAAGGGACCCAGCACCGATCCCTGAGGTACCCCACTGGACACAGGCTTCCAGTCACAAAAGCAACCTTCAACCATCACCCTCTGCCTCCTGCCACTCAGCCAGTTTAGGATCCAACGCCAAGGCACCCTGGATCCCATGGGCTCTTACCTTCTTAACCAGTCTCCTGTGCGGGACTTTGTCAAAAGCTTTACTGAAGTCCATGTAAACCACATCCACAGCATTTCCTTCATCCACCCCACTAGTCACCCCCTCGAAAAATTCGATCAGATTTGTCAGACATGATTTACCCTTGACAAAGCCATGCTGACTATCCCCGATTAATCCTTGCCTCTCCAAGTGGAGATTAATTTTGTCCCTCAGAATTTTTTCCAATAATTTCCCCACCACAGATGTTAGACTCACTGGCCTGTAATTCCCTGGTTTATCCCTGCTACCCTTCTTGAATAATGGTACTACGTTAGCTGTTCTCCAGTCCTCTGGTACATCCCCTGTGGCCAGAGAGGTTCTGAAAATTTGTGTCAGAGCCCCTGCAATCTCCTCCTTTGCCTCCCACAGCAGCCTGGGATACATCTCGTCCGGGCCTGGGGATTTATCCACTTTTTGGCCTGCTAAAACCGCTAGCACCTCCTCCCTCTCGATGCTAATATGTTCAAGTATGTCACAGTCCCCTTGCCCGATTTCTATGTCTGCATCGTCTTTCTCCATAGTGAACACAGATGCAAAAAATTCATTTAAAACCCCGCCTACATCCTCTGGCTCTACACACAGATTGCCACTTTGGTCCCCAATGGGCCCTACCCTTTCCCTGGTTATCCTCTTGCCCTTAATATACTTATAAAACATCTTAGGATTTTCCTTTATTTTGCTCGCCAGTGTTATTTCACGGCCCCTCCTCGCCCTCCTAATTTCTTTTTTAAGTATGCCCCTGCACTTTTTATACTCCTCTAGGGCTTCCTCCGTCTTTAGTCTTGTAACTGCCAAAAGCCCCCCTTTTATTTCTAATGCATTTTTGTATATCCCTTGTCATCCAAGGTTCCCTTTGCTTGTTGGTCCCACCCTTGACCTTTACAGGAACATGTTGGCGTTGTACTCTCTCAATTTCCCTTCTGAAAGTCTCCCATTGTTTTGATGTGGATTTTCCTATAAGCAGCTGCTCCCAGTCCACTTTGGCCAGATCCTGCCTTATCATATTAAAATCGGCCTTCCCCCAATTTAGAACCCTTATTTCCGGGCCGTCTTTGTCTTTTTCCATGACCACCTTAAATCTCACCGAATTATGGTCACTGTCGCCAAAATGCTCCCCTACTGACACTTCCACCACTTGCCCGGCTACATTCCCCAGAATTAGGTCCAGTACCGCCCCCTCTCTTGTAGGACTTTCTACATGTTGGCTCAAAAAGCTCTCCTGGATGCACTTTAAGAATTCTGCACCCTCTAAGTCTTTCACACTCTGACTGTCCCAATTTATATTGGGGAAGTTGAAATCCCCCACTATTATTACCCTATTATTTTCGCACTTTTCTGAGATTTGCCTACATATCTGTTCCTCTATCTCCCCCTGACTGTTTGGGGGCCTATAGTACACTCCCAGCAAAGTGCTTGCCCCCTTTTTGTTTTTAAGTTCTACCCATATGGCCTCATTAGAGGAACCCGCTAATATATCATCCCTCCTTACAGCAGTAATTGACTCCTTAATTAATATTGCAACACCCCCTCCCCTTTTACACCCCCCTCTTTCTCGCCTGAAGATTCTATACCCCGGAATATTGAGCTGCCAGTCCTGACCCTCCCTCAACCATGTCTCCGTGATAGCAACAATATCGTACTCCCATGTGTTCAACAACAACTTCAGTTCATCCACCTTATTTGCAAGACTCCTTGCATTAAAATAAATGCCTTCCAGTCCTGCCATATTCTCTTTTGCCTTCACATATTTGCTCTGCCTTCCCAGCTGACTTGTTTTTCCCTCTGTATTTGGCCATAAATCACCCCCTACTATAGCTCCACTCTGTACCCCAACCCCCTGCCAAGTTAGTTTAAACCCTCCCCAGCAGTGCTAGCAAACCTCCCCGCAAGGATATTGGTTCCCCTCTGGTTCAGGTGTAAACCGTCCGACTTGTACAAGTCCCACCTTTCCCAGAAGCAGACCCAGTGATCCAGGAAACTAAAGCCCTCCCCCCTGCACCATCCCTTTAGCCACGCATTCATCTGTTCTATCTTCCTATTCCTATACTTACTAGCACGTGGCACCGGGAGTAATCCAGAGATTACAACCTTTGAGGTCCTGCTCCTTAATCCTTCACCTAGCTCCCTAAATTCTTGCTGCAGGACCTCATCCCTCTTTTTACCTATGTCGTTGGTACCAATGTGCACCACGACCACTGGCTGTTCACCCTCCCCCTCCAGAATGCCCTGCAGCCGCTCAGTGACATCCTTGACCCTGGCACCAGGGAGGCAACAAACCATCCTGGATTCACGTCTACGGCCACAGAAACGCCTATCTGTTCCCCTTACTATAGAATCCCCGACCACTATTGCTCTCCCACTCTTTTTCCCCCCTTCCTGGGCAGCAGGAGCACCCCCAGTGCCAGGAAGTTGGCTGCTGCTGCCTTCCCCTGGTGAGTCATCCCCCTCAACAGTATCCAAAGCGGTATACTTGTTTGAAAGGGGGATGTCCGCAGGGGTTCCCTGCACTACCTGCCTGCCTTTGTTGCTCCGCCTGATGGTCACCCCCTGTGCTGCCCTACCCTGAGGCATGCACAACTCGCTAAACGTGTTATCCACGAGCCTTTCAGCATCGCGCACGCTCCAAAATTCATCCACCCGCAGCTCGAGCGCCACAATGCGGTCTACAAGTAGCTGCAGCTGGATGCATTTCCCGCACACATGGTCGCCAGGGACACTGGCAGCATCCCTGACTTCCCACATAGAGCAGGAGGAGCAGAACACGGGTCTGAACTCTCCTGCCATGACTTACTCCTTTAATTACTTAAAATTTTTTATTCAATACCCCAGTTACAGGTATGCTCTAGGGCGCTTTATTTACCAACTATCCCCACTACACCACAGAAATTTAACACCACAGAATTCAAGTTTGTATTGAAAAAAGAGAAATACTCACCAACCAATCACCTACCTGCTCCCTGGTGACGTCACACACTGATTACTTTTTACCTCTCTCCTCGCTGCTCCCGACTGGTCTCGGGCCTCGCTGGTCGCCGGGTTTTCTCCCGAGCTCCTCCTCGCTGCTCCCGCTGGTCCCGACTGGTCTCGGGCCTCGCCTCTCTCCGGTTTTTATACCGGTCTCACCACGCTGCTCCCGACTGGTCTCGGGCCTCGCTGGTCGCCGGGTTTTCTCCCGAGCTCCTCCTCGCTGCTCCCGCTGGTCCCGACTGGTCTCGGGCCTCGCCTCTCTCCGGTTTTTATACCGGTCTCACCATGCTGCTCCCGACTGGTCTCGGGCCTCGCTGGTCGCCGGGTTTTCTCCCGAGCTCCTCCTCGCTGCTCCCGCTGGTCCCGACTGGTCTCGGGCCTCGCCTCTCTCCGGTTTTTATACCGGTCTCACCACGCTGCTCCCGACTGGTCTCGGGCCTCGCTGGTCGCCGGGTTTTCTCCCGAGCTCCTCCTCGCTGCTCCCGCTGGTCCCGACTGGTCTCGGGCCTCGCCTCTCTCCGGTTTTTATACCGGTCTCACCACGCTGCTCCCGACTGGTCTCGGGCCTCGCTGGTCGCCGGGTTTTCTCTCGAGCTCCTCCTCGCTGCTCCCGACGGGTAAAGAAGTTTCTTCTGAATTCCCTATTGGATTTCTTGGTGACTATCTTATATTGAGGCCTCTAGTTATGCTCTTCCCCACAAGTGGAAACATTCTCTCTGTATCCACTCTATCAAAATGTTTCATAATTTTAAAGACCTCTATTAGGTCACCCCTCAGCCTTCTGTTTTCAAGAGAAAAGAGACGCAGCCTGTTCATCCTTTCCTGATATGTATACCCTCGCATTTCTGGTATCATCCTTGTAAATCTTCTCTGCACCCTCTCCAGTGCCTCTATATCCTTTTTATAATATGGCGACCAGAACTGTACGCAGTACTCTAAGTGTGGTCTCACCAAGGTTCGATACAGGTTTAGCATAACTTCACTACTTTTCAATTCTATCCCTCTAGAAATAAATCCTAGTGCTTGGTTTGCTTTTTTTTATGGCCTTGCTAACCTGTGTCACAACTTTTAGTAATTTGTGTATTTGTACTCCGAGATCCCTTTGTTCCTCTACCCCACCTAGACTCGCACCCTCCAAGTGATAAGTGACCTCCCCATTCCTCCTACCAAAATGTAATACCTCACATTTATCTGTTCAGTCTTGGTCACTCTGCAAAAACTCTGAAATGTTTAATAATGAAATCAGGCAGTCAAAAAGCTCAGGGGAGGCAGTTTAAAAAGACAGTCCCTGACCAGAGATTGCTGGATGCTGACAATCGGTGCTCACGAGAATAGAATGTCCCATTCCCCAGGCACGGACATCCAGCACCTCGATCACAGCAAAAATTCACAAAACAACGGCAATATAACTTGGAGCAGAGACGGTTAAGTGGAGCTGTGATCGAGGTGCTCAAAATTATATGGGGTTTTGATTGAGCAAACAAGGAGAAGCTGTTGTCACTGGCAGGAGGGTCGGTAACGAGAGGACACAGATTTCAGATCATTGGCAAACGAATCGAGAGAGGAAATGAGGAGACTTTTTTTTACACAGCAAATTGTGATGATCTGGAATGCACTGCCTGAATGGGAGGTGGAAGCAGATTCAATAGTAACTTTCAAAAGGGAATTGGATATACACTAAAGGCAGAAATTTGCAGGGCTGTGGGGAAAGAGCAGGGCAGTGGGACTAATTGCATCGCTCTTTCAGAGAGCCGGCACCAGCACGATGGGCCGAAAGGCATCCCACTGTGCTCTATGATTCTATAACATCAGCTTCTCTCTGCTCACTAGTACTGAGAGAACAGGGAATAATCTTTAAATCCAGCCCAGTTATTGGGGGCTCTTAACATTAACAAGCCCCAGTTGCCTGAATTAACATGGTTCAGTCCTGGATGTGATTAAAGGCATCGGAAACAGTGGAATCGACCCACTGCAGTCACAATGTGGACACTCTGGTGTGTCAGCGGGTGGGATACACCAGGGAATCCCTTTCCACACACTGAGGTTGACTCTAATGATCGGGAGTCCCAGGGTTTCAGACACCAGATAATCAAGCTCACAAGAACACAAATTGTCTCTCCAGACTTTATTAAGAGCGCTGCATAACACAGATCGGGTGATAATTCCCTCAATCTGGAGAAAAGAAGTACAGTGGATTCACGCGCGATCTTCTCGAGTCTGTTCCAACTGACAACGGATTAAGTGGCCTGTTCTTATACACAAGCTTGGTTACCGCTCAGGAAATGGGATTGTTTGGACCCGTCTGTTGACCGCCTCCTGAACTCCTGCTAATTCAGGGAATTTAGTCCACCTGTGACCAGACTATAACCACAAGCCCGTCTGGTTATCACACCTACACGGTCCGTGAGGTTATTATTAGATTCACACCCAGACGTTGTGCCTTCACTTGTCTGGCACTTCATCCCATAACACGGGTACAGGGGCTCAGTAGTGTTTCATTCATCAGAAAAAGACAAAGTACAACAACATACTGGGCAGCTTAACCGAATCTCATCATAGTTACGGGGCCATAAATATAAAAGTCACCAATAAATCCAGGAGGGAATTCAGGAGAAACTTCTTTACCCAGAGAGTGATGAGAATGTGGAACTCGCTCCCACAAGGAGTAGTTGAGGTGAATGGTATAGATGTATTTAAGGAGAAGCCAGATAAACATAGGAGGATATGTCGGAGGAGGCTCGCGTGGATCATAAACCCCAGCATGGACCAGTTGGGCCGAATGGCCTGTTTCTGTGCTGTACATTCGATGTAATAACATGAACAGTCCACCGGTGCGCTCGAGGCCTTCCGTGACCGGTGGGTACCAGAGGGACTGGCGTGCATCATCACCAGCGAAAATAGAATCTTAATTAAATTTAAGTTTCCTTTAAACTTTTTTTTGTTATGTTACAGGTTTTATTGGTTGTGATGGTTGACTTTTAATAGGCAATTGCCTGTGATAAGGAGAAAAACAAAAATAACATTAACAGTCAAATCAAGGGAATCATCAGCACAACAGATTGAAAGATTAAACAATAGTACAAAATTTATAAAACATTCATCCATTCCACGTTCATGTCTCCCCAGCTGTCTGCAGGGCCCTGCGCTACAGAACAGTGTGAACTCGCTGGTGTCTCAGCAGGTCATTGGAGCTTTTAAAGCTCTTCCCACAGTCAGAACATGTAAATGGTCTCTCATCAGTGTGAACAAGCTGGTGTTGCTTCAGGACCCTGGAGCTTTTAAAGCTCTTTTGACACACACAACATTTAAAGGCTCTCTCATCAGTGTGAACTTGCTGGTGTCTGGTCAGAGCACCGAAGCATGTAAAGCTCTTCCCACAGTCAGAACATGTAAACGGTCTCTCATCAGTGTGAACAAGCTGGTGTTGCTTTAGGTCCCCGGAGCTTTTAAAGCTCTTTTGACACACAGAACATTTAAAGGCTCTCTCATCAATGTGAACAAGCTGGTGTCTCAGCAAGGTAAATGAATCAGTGAATCCCTTCCCACACACAGAGCAGGTGAACGACCTCTCCCCGGTGTGAACTCGCTGGTGTCTGGTCAGATCCCTAGAGCTTTTAAAACTCTTCCCACAGTCAGAACATGTAAACGGTCTCTCATCAGTGTGAACAAGCTGGTGTCGCTTCAGGACCCTGGAGCTTTTAAAGCTCTTTTGACACACAGAACATTTAAAGGCTCTCTCATCAGTGTGAACTTGCTGGTGTCTGGTCAGAGCACTGAAGCATGTAAAGCTCTCCCCACAGTCAGAACATGTAAACGGTCTCTCATCAGTGTGAACAAGCTGGTGTTGCTTTAGGTCCCCGGAGCTTTTAAAACTCTTTTGACACACAGAACATTTAAAGGCTCTCTCATCAGTGTGAACAAGCTGGTGTCTCAGCAAGGTAAATGAATCAGTGAATCCCTTTCCACACACGGAGCAGGTGAACGGCCTCTCCCCAGTGTGAACTCGCTGGTGTCTGGTCAGATCCCTGGGGCATTTAAAGCTCTTCCCACAGTCGGAACATGTAAACGGTCTCTCATCGGTGTGAACAAGCTGGTGTCTCAGCAGGTGGGATGTGCGAGTGAATCCCTTCCCACACACGGAGCAGGTGAACGGATTGTGCTTGGGGTGACTGCGCCGATGAACTTCTGGCGTAGACGGGGAACTGAATCCCTTCCAACCATCCCCACCTTTACCCGGTTTCTCCCCGGTGTGACGGTGCACGTGTCGCGCCAAGGCAGGCAATCGGCTGAAGGTGAGTCCACACACTGAACATGTGAGTGGTTTGTCAGCGCTGCGATCGCTGCTCTCTCCTTCCATGTGCAAAGGCCGATGATATTCAGGTCTGGATGAATCGAGCGACTCTGTCAGATCTTGACGTGATGTTTGGTTTGAGCTTCCTGTCTGTAAATGCTCCACTTCTAAAACCCTGTAAAAGGAGTGTAGAAAGGGGTAAAAGGGAGAATGTTGTCTCATGTCCCCCTTTCCCAGCCCAGGGGCAGTGAAGATGATTTTCAGGCCCCAGCTTCTGCACAGGTTGGTTGAAAGGATCAACAGTAATGGCGGCTGCAGTCCCCACAAGCCCCCGCGCTCCAGAACGCGCTCCAGCCGCCGCACTGAGTTGTGGCTGACCCCGCGCATGCGCCCCATGGCCCCGCCCTCTCCTGCTCCACAGGCGCCAGGCCCGCACCGCGCATGCTTAGCACACACCCTGGGCCCCTGTCAATCATCCTCCCCCGCGCCTGCGCGCTGGGCCCGAGCTCCAGGCTGCCGCGCGGGGCTTTCTTTGTAAAGTCGGTGTTGGTGAAGAGCCGCAATCAGTGAGGGAAACAGAGTAGGAGTAGGCCATTCGGTCCCTTGAGCCTGCTCCACCATTCAATGAGATCATGGCTGATCATCCAAATTCAGTACCCTGTCCCTGCCTTCTCCCCATATCCCTTGATCCCTTTAGCCTTAAGAAATATATCCAACTCCTTCTTGAATATATTTAATGATTTGGCCTCAACTGCCTTCTGTGGTAGAGAATTCCACAGGTTCACCACTCTCTGGGTGAAGAAATTCCTCCTCATCTCTGTCCTAAATGGCTTAACCCTTATCCTTAGACTGTGACCCCTAGTTCTGGACTCCTCGACCATCGGGAACATCCTTCCTGCATCTAGTCTGTCTAGTCCTGTTAGAATTTTATAAGTTTCAATGAGATCCCCTCTCATTCTTCTAAACTCCAGCGAGTATAAGCCCAATCGACCCAATCTCTCCTCATACGTCATTCCTGCCATCCCAGGTATCAACCATTTGCCTTCTTAACCGCCTGCTGCACCTGTATGCTTACCTTCAGCGACTGGTGCACAAGGACACCCAGGTCTCGTTGCACTTCCCCTTCTCCCAACCTATTGCCAGTCAGATAATAATCTGCCTTCCTGTTTTTGCCACCAAAGTGGATAACCTCGCATTTATCCACATTATACTGCATCTGCCATGCTATTGCCCAATCACCCAACCTGTCCAAATCATACTGGAGTTTCTCGGCATCCTCCTCACAGCACACACGCCCACCCAGCTTTGTGTCGTCTGCAAACTTGGAGATATTACATCTAGTTCTCTCGTCTAGATCATTTATATATATTGTGAATAGCTGGGGTCCTAGGACCGATCCCTGCGGTACACCACTAGTCACTTCCTGCCACTCGGAAAAAGACCCGATTATTCCAAGTCTTTGCTTCCTGTCTGCCAACCAGTTCTCTATCCATGTCAATACCTTGCCCCCAATCCCATGTGCCTTAACTTTACATGCTAATCTCTTATGCGGGACCTTATCGAAGGCCTTCTGAAAGTCCAAATACGCCACATCCACTGGTTCTCCCTTATCCATTCTACCAGTTACATCCTCAAAAAATTCCAGTACATTAGTCAAGCACGATTTACCTTTTGTAAATCCATGTTGACTTTGTCCGATCCTGTCACTGTTTTCCAAGTGCTCTGCTATTACATCTTTTATAATAGACTCTAGCATTTTCCCCACTACCGATGTCAGGCTTACTGGTCTGTAATTCCCCGTTTTCTCTCTACCACCTTTTTTGAATAGTTGGGTAACATTAGCTACCCTCCAATCCATGGGTACTGTTCCAGATTCCATCGAATGTTGGAAGATGATCAGCAATGCATCTACTATTTCGAGGGCCACTTCATTAAGTACCCTAGGATGTAGTTTATCAGGCCCTGGGGATTTATCGGCCTTCAATCCCGTCAATTTCCCTAACACCATTTCCCTACAAATACTGATTTCTTTCAGTTCCTCCCTCTCATTAGCAGTAACATAGAAGATAGGAGCAGGAGTAGGCCATTCGGCCCCTCGAGCCTGCTCCACCATTCAATGAGATCATGGCTGGTCATCCAAACTCAGTACCCTGTCCCTGCTTTCTCCCCATATCCCTTGATCCCTTTAGCCTTAAGAAATATATTTAACTCCTTCTTGATGCACTGTCCCCAGGTGAGAGCAGCTCAGTCAGCACAGAGCTGGGGCTGGAATCTGGGAGAGGGGCCGCAGGCAGCGGGCCTGGCAAAGGGACCATCACTGATTGAATAATAAACAGGGGTAAGAGCACACTAACCTCACATCATATATATCTATAGCTTAAGTAGACAGATTTTAAGCCAAACGATGGGACCGATGGCTGCAATTCCTGTGCCATACAGGAACTCCGGGACGCTTCACGTGTCCTGGTGAACCGTGTGTGCAGGAAGCGCCTCCCGTAGCTGGAAGTCGAGCTCAGGGTCTCTGAGCTTGGGGAGTGGCTGGAGTCACTGCCGGGCAGACGGGAGGCTGAGAGTTTCCTGGAGCGCACGTTCCAGGAGGTGGTCACCCCACAGCCACAGCGAGTTTGTGGGAATTGTAACTGGGTGGCCGCCCAGCAGGGTTTGAGGAGGCAAGGCAGTGCAGGAATCCCCCGGGAGTGCGGCGCTCTCAAACCGGTTTTCAGTGCTGAATCCCGGTGAGGGTGACGACACCTCGGGGGGAGAGTGCAGTCTAGAGCGCATCCAGTGCACTGTGGGGCAAGGCCAATTTCAGTGGGGTGAGAATGGATCTGGCCCGGGTAAATTGGAATCAAAGATTGGCAGGAAAAACTGTAGAGGAACAATGGGCTGCCTTTAAAGAGGAAATAATTCGGGTACAGTCGAGGTACATTCCCACTAAGGGGAAATGTAGGGCAACTAAAGTCAGAGCTCCCTGGATGACGAAAGAGATAGAGAGCAAGATGAAGCAGAAAAAGAGCGTGTATGACAGATGTCAGGTCGAGAATACATCTGAGAATCAGGCTAAATATAGAAAGTTCAGAGGAGAAGTGAAAAAGGAAATACGAGGGGCAAAGAGAGGGTATGAGAATAGAATGGCAGCTAACATAGAAGGTAATCCAAAAGTCTTCTATAGGCATATAAATAATAAACGGGTAGTGAGAGGAGGGGTGGGACCGATTAGGGACCAAAAAGGAGACCTACACACGGAGGCAGAGGGTAAGGCTGAGGGACTAAATCAGTACTTTGCATCTGTCTTCACCAAGGAAGAAGATGCTGCCATAGACATAGTGAAGGAGGAGGTAGAGGAGATACTGAATGGGATAAAATTGATAAAGACAAGGTACTAGAAAGGCTGGCTGTACTTAAAGTAAATAAGTCACCAGGACCGGATGGGAAGCATCCTAGTACGCTGAGGGAAGTGAAGGAAGAAAGTGCGGAGGTACTGGCCATAACCTTCCAAATCCTCATTAGAAACTGGGGTGGTGCCAGAGGACTGGAGAATTGCAAATGTCACACCCTTGTTCAAAAAAGGGTGTAAGGACAAACCCAGCAACACGGGCCAGTCAGTTTGACCTCGGTAGTGGGGAAGCTTTTAAAAACAAAAATCAGGGACAAAATTAACAGTGTGGATTAATTAAGGAAAGCCAGCACAGATTTGTTAAAGGCAAATCGTGTTTAACCAACTTGATGGAGTTTTTTGATGAGGTAACAGAGAGGGTTGATGAGGGCAATGCGGTTGACGTGGTGTGCATGGATTTCCAAAAAGCGTTTGACAAAGTGCCACATAACAGGCTTACCAGCAAAGTTGAAGCCCATGGAGTAAAAGGGGCAGTGGCTGCATGGATAGGGAATTGGCTAAGTGACAGGAAACAGTGAGTAGTGGTGAACGGTTGTTTTTCGGACTGGAGGAATGTACACAGTGGTGTTCCCCAGGGGTCGGTTCTAGGACCACTGCTTTTCTTGATCTATATTAAAGACTTGGATGTGGGTGTACAAGGCACAATTTCAAAATTTGCAGATGACAGAGAACTTGGAAGTATTGTGAACAGTGAGGAAGATAGTGATAGACTTCAAGTGGACATAGACAGGCTGGTGGAATGGGCGGACACGTGACAGATTAAATTTAATGCAGAAAAATGTGAAGTGATATATTTTGGTAGAAAGAATGAGGAGAGGAAATATAAACTAAAGGGTACAATCCTAAAGTGGGTGCATGAACAGAGAGACCTGGGGGTATATGTGCACAAATCATTGAAGGTAGCAGGTCAGGTTGAGAAAGCAGTTAAAAAAGCTGATGGGAACCTGGGCTTCATGAATAGAGGTATAGAGTACAAAAATGTTGAAATTATGATGAACCTTTATAAAACACTAGTTCGGCCTCAACTGGAGCATTGTGTCCAATTCTGGGCACCGCACTTTAGGAAGGATGTGAAGGCCTTAGAGAGGGTGCAGAAAAGATTTACGAGAATGATTCCAGGGATGAGGGACTTCAGTTACGTGGATAGACTGGAGAAGCTGGGGTTGTTCTCCTTGGAGCAGAGAAGATTGAGAGGAGATTTGATAGAGGTGTTCAAAATCAAGAGGGGTCTGGACAGAGTAGATAGAGAGAAACTCTTCCAATTGGCAGAGGGGTCGAGAACCAGAGGACACAGATTTAAGGTGATTGACAAAAGAACCAAAGGTGACATGAGGAAAAACTTTTTTACGCAGCGAGTGGTTAGGATCAGGAATGCACTGCCTGAAAGGGTGGTGGAGGCAGATTCAATCACCGCTTTCAAAAGGGAATTGGATAAGTACCTGAAAGAGAAATAATGCAGGACGTCAGATTCCTGGGGCAGGAGGGACCAGTTCTGGGGCAGGAGGGACCTGTCCAAGGTGGACGGGTTGCACCTCAACAGAGCTGGGACCAATGTCCTCATGGGACGGTTAACTAGTGCTGTGGGGGAGGGTTTAAATTAATTAGACAGGGGGATGGGCACCAGGATGAAACATTAGAGAGGAGAAACAAGGTGAAGAGAGGACTGGGAGAGACAAATAGCACTAGAGGGACAGAATTGCTGGTCATCTTCCAAAATTCGATAGACTCTGGAACAGTTCCCATGGATTGGAGGGTAGCTAATGTTACCCCACTATTCAAAAAAGGTGGTAGAGAGAAAACGGGAAATTATAGACTGGTAAGCCTGACATCGGTAGTGGGGAAAATGCTAGAGTCCATTATAAAAGATGTAATAGCAGAGCACTTGGAAAACAGTGACAGGATCGGACAAAGTCAACATGGATTTACAAAAGGTAAATCGTGCTTGACTAATCTACTGGAATTTTTTGAGGATGTAACTGGTAGAATAGATAAGGGAGAACCAGTGGATGTGGTGTATTTGGAATTTCAGAAGGCTTTCAATAAGGTCACGCATAAGAGATTAGCATGTAAAGTTAAGGCACGTGGGATTGGGGGCAAGGTACTGACTTGGATAAAGAACTGGTTGGCAGGCAGGAAGCAAAGAGTTGGAATAAACAGCTCTTTTTCCGAGCGGCAGGCAGTGACTAGTGGGGTACCGCAGGGATCGGTCCTAGGGCCCCAGCTGTTCACAATATATATATAAATGATCTAGGCGAGGGAACTAGATGTAATATCTCCAGGTTTGCAGACGACACAAAGCTGGGTGGGCGTGTGTGCTGTGAGGAGGATGCCGAGAAACTCCAGTATGATTTGGACAGGTTGGGTGATTGGGCAGAAGCATGGCAGATGCAGTATAATGTGGATAAATGCGAGGTTATCCACTTTGGTGGCAAAAACAAGGCGGCAGATTATTATCTGAACGGCAATAGATTGGGAGAAGGGGAAGTGCAAAGAGACCTGGGTGTCCTTGTGCACCAGTTGCTGAAGGTAAGCATGCAGGTGCAGCAGGCGGTTAAGAAGGCAAATGGTATGTTGGCCTTCGTAGCGAGAGGGTTTGAGTACAGGAACAAGGATGTCTTGCTGCAGTTGTACAGGGCCTTGGTGAGACCACATCTTGAGTATTGTGTGCAGTTTTGATCACCTTATCTGAGGAAGGATGTTCTTGCCATGGAGGGGGTGCAGCGAAGATTCACCAGACTGATACCTGGGATGGCAGGAATGACGTATGAGGAGAGATTGGGTCGATTGGGCTTATCCTCGCTGGAGTTTAGAAGAATGAGAGGGGATCGCATTGAAACTTATAAAATTCTAACAGGACTGGACAGACTAGATGCAGGAAGGCTGTTCCCGATGGTCGGGGAGTCCAGAACCAGGGGTCACAGTCTAAGGATAAGGAGTAAGCCATTTAGGACAGAGATGAGGAGGGATTTCTTCACCCAGAGAGTGGTGAACCTGTGGAATTCTCTACCACAGAAGGCAGTGGAGGCCAGTTCATTAAATATATTCAAGAAGGAGTTGGATATATTTCTTAAGGCTAAAGGGATCAAGGGATATGGGGAGAAGGCAGGGATAGGGTACTGAATTTGGATGATCAGCCATGATCTCATTGAATGGCGGAGCAGGCTCGAGGGGCCGAATGGCCTACTCCTGCTCCTATCTTCTATGTTTCTGTGAACCCCAGGACCAGGCCCCTATGGGGAATAGTTATGCAGATCTAGGCGCAAAACTAGCTGCGGAAGACATGCAACCAGAGGACGCGTTCAAAAATGAAATAAATATGGTCATGATAGTCAGTGGGGTACAGGAAGTGAATATAATGGAGCTACAAGAAAATACTAGTAAAGAGCAAAGGGAGAAATGGAGACAACTGGCGCGCAATTACAAGATGGAATTTGGAAATGGGGCCCTCGTAACCAGGTGGTGGCACCGGAATGTTGTAGAGAACAACTGATGGCGCTATACCATGGTGTAACACATACTGGCAGAAGTAACATGTTGCACCTACTGACACAGTACTGGTGGTGGCCAAAGATAGGTCGGGAAGCAGCGAAATATTGCCACCGCTGTATAATATGCGCAAGAATAATGTAGGACAGAGATGTAGAGTTGGAGTAGCAAACCAACCCAGGCCCCAAGAACCCTGAGAAAACTTACAAATTGACTTTACCGGCCCCTTAGCGCAAGACCGGGGGAAGAAATATTGCCTGGTAATAATTGACCAATTTACCAGGTGGGTGGAAGCCTTTGCCACCCGAGACTGCTCTGCAAAAACAGTTGCACTAATATTGGCTACCGAGGTTATACCCCATTGGGGAGTGCCTCTGCAAATTGACTCAGACAACGGCACTCATTTCACTGGCAAAATAATGAAAGAAATCTGTAAGCTGCTACATGTGACACAAAAATATCACATACCATATCACCCCCAGAGCTCGGGGATGGTAGAAAGAATGAATAGGACACTGAAAAACGCGCTGACAAAAGCCATCCAAGAAACAGGGAAGGGATGGTCGGAATTATTACCCAGCATACTAATGAGGCTGCGAGCCACCCCAGGACGAACGACCGGACTGACCCCCTATGAATTAATGACAGGACGAGCTATGAGACGACCAGAGGATTTGGCTGGAGGGGTGGGAGAACCAGGAACAGTACAAGATAGATTAAGGCAATACTTAGTACAACTAAATCAGGAGGTACAAGCACTAAATATAGAAGTGAGGAAACAACAACAGATTAAAGATCTAGAAAGGCAGAATGCTGGACTTAAACCAGACGAGTTGCCCAGAATAGGTCAACAAGTAATGATGCAAGTTATCGGAAGAAAGGGAATGGGGCCCGTTGGATGGGGCCATGTACTGTATTAATGACAAGTGATACGTGTGTTTGTCTACAGGAACCGATGGGTATGCGATGGAAGCAATGGACCCAGGTGAAACCATTTAACACTAAAGACCCCCATTCTACCCTCTCCTCTAGGGGAAGGAGCTCGGAAGACGACCAGACCTCTGTTTAAATTACAGATAAACATGGATCCAGTCGACCCTTTATATCAGAGGGTCCGTCTCGGGGAGAAGAAGCTCTCCCGGTTTACCCTTACACCCGAGAACTCATTTTTAATGTGGAAGCAAGTCATCCTCGGTTCCGAGGGACTGCCTAAGAAGAAAGAAGAAGATATAATTGGAGTAAGACTTCTTTACTCCTGTACTCAAATCCTCTTGTAATGAAGGCCAACATACCATTTGCCTTCTTAACTGCCTTTCACGACCACCGGACGTCCCAAAATGCTTTTCAGCCAATGAAGTACTTTTGAAGTGTAGTCACTATTGTAATGTGGGAAACGCGGCAGCCAAATTGCGCACAGCAAGCTCCCACAAACAGCAATATGACAATGACCAGATAATCTGTTTTTTCATCATGTTGATTGAGGGATAAATATTGGGCTCAAAACACCGGGGATAACTTCTTCGAAATAGCACCACGGGATCTTTTACATCCACCTGAGGGGGCAGACGGAGGCCTCGGTTTAACGTCTCATCCGTAGGATGGCACCTCCGACACTGCAGCACTCCTTCATTACTGCCCCTCCGACAATGCGGCTCTCCCGCAGCACTGCCCCTCCGACAGTGCGGCGCTCCCTCAGTACTGCCCCGCCGACAGTGCGGCGCTCCCTCAGTACTGCCCCTCCGACAGTGCGGCGCTCCCTCAGTACTGCCCCTCCGACAATGCGGCTCTCCCGCAGCACTGCCCCTCCGACAGTGCGGCGCTCCCTCAGCACTGCCCCTCCGACAATGCGGCTCTCCCGCAGCACTGCCCCTCCGACAGTGCGGCGCTCCCTCAGTACTGACCCTCCGACAGTGCGGTGCTCCCTCAGCACTGACCCTCCGACAGTGTGGCGCTCCCTCAGCGCTGCTCCTCCGACAGTGCGTCGCTCCCTCAGTACTGCCCCTCCGACAGTGTGGCGCTCCCTCAGTACTGCCCCTCTGACAGTGCGGCGCTCCCTCAGTGCTGCCCCTCCGACAGTGTGGCGCTCCCTCAGTACTGACCCTCCGGCAGTGCAGCGCTCGCCCAGTGCTGCCCCTCCGACAGTGCGGCGCTCCCTCAGTATTCCCCCTCTGACAGTGCGGCGCTCCCTCAGTACTGCCCCTCCGACAGTGCGGCACTCCCTCAGTACTACCCCTCCGACAGTGCGGCGCTCCCTCAACACTGCACTGGAGTGTCAGCCTCGCTTTATGTGCTCAAGTCCCTGGAGCGGGATTTGAACCCACAACCTTCTGACTCTGCTATCCACTGAGCCACAGCTGACTCCAGTCTTTTACACAGTTTCATCATAACTTCCTTGCTTTTGCACTCTAGGCCTCTCCTAAAGCAGGGGAGTTATGATGAATTGTTAAACAGTTTTTTTTTGCAGAGTGACCAAGGCTGTCTGTAGGAAACAATTGTGCATTTGAAAGCAGCTTGTATTGTGAAGCTTGTGCCCCTTTGCCAGGCCCGCTGCCTGCGGCCCCTCTCCCAGATTCCAGCCCCAGCTCTGTGCTGACTGAGCTGCTCTCACCTTGGGACAGCGCGTCACAATCGGCCCCAGCGCACTTGAGCTGGAGAGGAGGCCCTGCCCCCTTGCCGCGCCGCCATTGGTTGGAGGACCAGGCCGCCCAGTTCAGTCCTCCCACCTCAGCCCTCGTCCTATTGGTCAGAGCTCCCGTCAGTCACAGGCCGGGCCGGCCTCCATCCACCTGATTGGGCCTCTTCCTCTGATGACATCACAATCGGGCCCCAGCCCACCAGAAATAACTGGCAGTTAGAAAGATTACCTGTAATCATCTGGCATTATTCTCTGACTATATAAGCTGTGACTTTATGCATCTCTCCACTTCACCTGACGAAGGAGCAGCGCTCCGAAAGCTTGAGATTTCAAATAAAACTGTTGGACTATAACCTGGTGTTGTGTGACTTCTTACAATCCTTTACTAGGACATTTTTTATTAATCCTGTCTCATTACACAGGACCAGATCTAAGATTGCCTGCCCCCTGGTTGGTTCAGTAACATACTGCTCAAGGAACCTGTCCCTAATGCACTCTATGAACTCTTCCTCAAGGCTGCCCTGCTCAATTTGATTTGTCCAGTCAATATGAAAGTTAAAATCTCCCATGATTATAGTTGTTCCCTTATTACAAGCCCCAACTATTTCCTGATTTATACTCCGACCAATAGAGTTGCAACTGTTAGGAGGCCTATAGACTACGCCCACTGGTGACTTTTTCCCCTTATTATTCCTTATTTCCACCCAAACCGTTTCACTATCCTGATCCTTTGACCCAATATCATTTCTCACTATTGCAGTGATTCCATCCTTTATTAACACAGCCACCCCACCTCTTTTTCCTTCCTGTCTGTCCTTCCTAATAGTCAAATACCCCTGGATGTTTAGTTCCCAGTCATGGTCACCCTTCAGCCATGTCTCCGCAATGGCCACCAGATCATACCCATGTGTAGTTATTTGTACCGTCAACTCGTCTATTTTGTTACGAATGCTGCGTGCATTCAGATAAAGAACTTTTAAATATGTTTTGTGACAATTTATTCCTGCTTTTACCCTCTTTACTACTTTACCTTTATATATTCTGTCCCTTCCTGATACGCCCTGGTTTTTAATTCCCCCACTGCTACCTTGCTCTATTGCCTTCTCCGCTGACATTTTTATTTTTCGCTCTCTTGAAACCTCCCCCCCACTAATTAGTTTAAAGCCCTCTCTACAGCCCTAGTTATTCAATTCGCCAGGTTTCTAGTCCCAGCACTGGCCAAGTGAAGTCCGTCCCAATGGAACAGCTCTCTCCTGTCCCAGTACTGGTGCCAGTGTCCCAAGAAGCAAAACCCATTTCTCACACACCAGTCTTTGAGCCACGCATTTAACTCTCTGATTTTATTTACCCTAGCCAAATTTGCTCCTGAGGGCAGGTACATAAGAACATAAGAAGTAGGAGCAGGAGTAGGCCATACGGCCCCTCGGGCCTGCTCCGCCATTCAATAGGATCATGGCTGATCCGAATCTAGACTCACGTCCACTTCCCTGCCCTCTCCCCGTAACCCCTAATTCCCTTATCTGCTAGGAAACTGTCTATCTCCATTTTAAATTTATTTAATGTTGCAGCTTCCGCAGCTCTCTGGGGTAGCAAATTCCATAGATTTACTACCCTCTGAGTGAAGAAGTTTCTCCTCATCTCAGTTTGGAAAGGGCAGCCCCTTATTCTTAGATTATGCCCCCTAGTTCTAGTCTCACCCATCAGTGGAAACATCCTCACCGCATCCACCCGATCAAGACCCCTCACAATCTTATATGTTTCGATAAGATCGCCTCTCATTCTTCTGAACTCCAATGAGTAGAGTCCCAACCTACTCAACCTTTCCTCATACGTCAACCCCCTCATCTCCAGAATCAACCAAGTGAACCTTCTCTGAACCGCCTCGAGAGCAAGTATATCTTTTCTTAAATATGGAAACCAAAACTGTACGCAGTATTCCAGGTGTGGCCTCACCAATACCCTGTATAACTGAAGCAAGACTTCCCTGATTTTATACTCCATCCCCCTTGCAATAAAAGCCAAGAATCCATTGGCCTTCCTGATCACCTGCTGTACCTGCATACTAACCTTCTGTGTTTCATGCACCAGGACCCCCAGATCCCTTTGTACTGTAGCGCTTTGCAGTTTCTCTCCATTTAGATAATAACTTGCTCTTTGATTTTTTCTGCCAAAGTGCATAACCTCACACTTTCCAACATTATATTCCATCTGCCAAATTTCTGCCCACTCACTTAGCCTGTCTATGTCCTTTTGCAGGTTTTTTATGTCCTCCTCACTCACTGCTTTCCCTCCCATCTTTGTATCGTCGGCAAACTTGGATATGTTGCACTCGGTCCCCTCCTCCAAATCGTTAATACAGATTGTAAAGAGTTGGGGTCCCAGCACTGACCCCTGCGGAACACCACTAGTTACTGATTGCCAACCTGAGAATGAACCATTTATCCCAACTCTCTGTTTTCTGTTAGATAGCCAATCTTCCACCCATGCCAGTATATTACCCCCACTCCAATGATTTTTTATCTTGTGCAGTAATCTTTTGTGTGGAACCTTTTCAAATGTCTTTTGGAAGTCCAAATACACCACATCCACTGGTTCCCCTTTATCCACCCTGTTTGTTACATCCTCAAAGAATTCGAGCAAATTTGTCAAACATGACTTCCCCTTTATAAAACCATGCTGACTCTGTCCGATTAAATTATGCTTATCCAAATGTCCTGTTACTGCTTCCTTAATAATGGACTCCAACATTTTACCAACCACAGATGTTAGGCTAACAGGTCAATAGTTTCCAACCTTTTGTCTACTTCCCTTTTTAAATAAGGGCGTTACATTAGCGGTTTTCCAATCTGCCAGGACCTTTCCTGAGTCCCCCACCATTGCCCCCTGTACAGCACGGGTTAGATACAGAGTAAAGGTCCCTCTACACTGTCCCATCAAACACTCCCAGGGCAGGTACAGCACGGGTTAGATACAGAGTAAACCTCCCTCTACACTGTCCCATCAAACACTCCCAGGGCAGGTACAGCATGGGTTAGATACAGAGTAAACCTCCCTCTACACTGTCCCATCAAACACTCCCAAGGCAGGTACAGCTCGGGTTAGAGACAGAGTCAAGCTCCCTCTGCACTGTCCCATTAAACACTCCCAGGGCAGGTACAGCTCGGGTTAGAGACAGAGTCAAGCTCCCTCTACACTGTCCCATCAAACACTCCCAGGGCAGGTACAGCACGGGTTAGATACAGAGTAAAGCTCCCTCTACACAGTCCCATCAAACACTCCCAGGGCAGGTACAGCACGGGTTAGATACAGAGTAAAGCTCCCTCTACACTGTCCCATCAAACACTCCCAGGGCAGGTACAGCACGGGTTAGATACAGAGTAAAGCTCCCTCTACACTGTCCCATCAAACACTCCCAGGGCAGGTACAGCACGGGTTAGATACAGACTAAAGCTCCCTCTACACTGTCCCATCAAACACTCCCAATGCAGGTATAGCACGGGTTAGATACAGAGTAAAGCTCCCTCTACACTGTCCCATCAAATGCTCCCAGGGCAGGTACAGCACGGGTTAGATACAGAGTAAAGCTCCCTCTACACTGTCCCATCAAACACTCCCAGGGCAGGTACAGCACGGGTTAGATACAGAGTAAAGCTCCCTCTACACTGTCCCATCAAACACTCCCAGAGCAGGTACAGCATGGGTTAGATACAGAGTAAAGCTCCCTCTACACTGTCCCATCAAACATTCCCAGGGCAGGTACAGCACGGGTTAGATACAGAGTAAAGCTCCCTCTACACTGTCCCATCAAATGCTCCCAGGGCAGGTACAGCACGGGTTAGATACAGAGTAAAGCTCCCTCTACACTGTCCCATCAAATGCTCCCAGGGCAGGTACAGCACGGGTTAGATACAGAGTAAAGCTCCCTCTGCACTGTCCCATCAAACATTCCCAGGGCAGGTACAGCACGGGTTAGATACAGAGTAAAGCTCCCTCTGCACTGTCCCATCAAACATTCCCAGGGCAGGTACAGCACGGGTTAGATACAGAGTAAAGCTCCCTCGACACTGTCCCATTAAACACTCCCAGGGCAGGTACAGCACGGGTTAGATACAGAGTAAAGCTCGCTCTGCACTGTCCCATCAAACATTCCCAGGGCAGGTACAGCACGGGTTAGATACAGAGTAAAGCTCCCTCTACACTGTCCCATCAAACACTCCCAGGGCAGGTACAGCACTGGTTAGATACAGAGTAAAGCTCCCTCTACACTGTCCCATCAAACACTCCGAGGGCAGGTACAGCACGGGTTAGATACAGAGTAAAGCTCCCTCTACACTGTCCCATCAAACATTCCCAGGGCAGGTACAGCACGGGTTAGATACAGAGTAAAGCTCCCTGTACACTGTCCCATCAAACATTCCCAGGGCAGGTACAGCACGGGTTAGATACAGAGTAAAGCTCCCTCTACACTGTCCCATCAAACACTCCCAGGGCAGGTACAGCACGGGTTAGATACAGAGTAAAGCTCCCTCTACACTGTCCCATCAAACACTCCCAGGGCAGGTACATCACGGGTTAGATACAGAGTAAAGCTCCCTCTACACTGTCCCATCAAACACTCCCAGGGCAGGTACATCACGGGTTAGATACAGAGTAAAGCTCCCTTTACACTGTCCCATCAAACACTCCCAGGGTAGGTACAGCACGGGTTAGATACAGAGTAAAGCTCCCTCTACACTGTCCCATCAAACACTCCCAGGGCAGGTACAGCATGGGTTAGATCCAGAGTAAAGCTCCCTTTACACTGCCCCATCAAACACTCCCAGGGCAGGTACAGCATGGGTTAGATACAGAGTAAAGCTCCCTCTACACTGCCCCATCAAACACTCCCAGGGCAGGTACAGCATGGGTTAGATACAGAGTAAAGCTCCCTCTACACTGTCCCATCAAACACTCTCAGGACAGGTACAGCACGGGTTAGATACAGAGTAAAGCTCCCTCTACACTGTCCCACCAAACACTCCCAGGGCAGGTACAGCACGGGTTAGGTACAGAGTAAAGCTCCCTCTACACTGTCCCATCAAATACTCCCAGGGCAGGAACAGCACGGGTTAGATACAGAGTAAAGCTCTCTCTACACTGTCCCATCAAACACTCCCAGGGCAGGTACAGCACGGGTTAGATACAGAGTAAAGCTCCCTCTACACTGTCCCATCAAACACTCCCAGGGCAGGTACAGCATGGGTTAGATACAGAGTAAAGCTCCCTCTACACTGTCCCATCAAACACTCCCAGGGCAGGTACAGCATGAGTTAGATACAGAGTAAAGCTCCCTCTACACTGTCCCATCAAACACTCCCAGGGCAGGTACAGCACGGGTTAGATACAGAGTAAAGCTCCCTCTACACTGTCCCATCAAACATTCCCAGGGCAGGTACAGCACGGTAAGATACAGAGTAAAGCTACCTCTACACTGTCCCATCAAACACTCCCAGGGCAGGTACAGCACGGGTTAGATACAGAGTAAAGCTCCCTCTACACTGTCCCATCAAACACTCCCAGGGCAGGTACATCACGGGTTAGATACAGAGTAAAGCTCCCTCTACACTGTCCCATCAAACACTCCCAGGGCAGGTACATCACGGGTTAGATACAGAGTAAAGCTCCCTCTACACTGTCCCATCAAACACTCCCAGGGCAGGTACAGCATGGGTTAGATACAGAGTAAAGCTCCCTTTACACTGCCCCATCAAACACTCCCAGGGCAGGTACAGCATGGGTTAGATACAGAGTAAAGCTCCCTCTACACTGCCCCATCAAACACTCCCAGGGCAGGTACAGCATGGGTTAGATACAGAGTAAAGCTCCCTCTACACTGTCCCATCAAACACTCTCAGGACAGGTACAGCACGGGTTAGATACAGAGTAAAGCTCCCTCTACACTGTCCCACCAAACACTCCCAGGGCAGGTACAGCACGGGTTAGGTACAGAGTAAAGCTCCCTCTACACTGTCCCATCAAATACTCCCAGGGCAGGAACAGCACGGGTTAGATACAGAGTAAAGCTCTCTCTACACTGTCCCATCAAACACTCCCAGGGCAGGTACAGCACGGGTTAGATACAGAGTAAAGCTCCCTCTACACTGTCCCATCAAACACTCCCAGGGCAGGTACAGCACGGGTTAGATACAGAGTAAAGCTCCCTCTACACTGTCCCATCAAACACTCCCAGGGCAGGTACAGCATGAGTTAGATACAGAGTAAAGCTCCCTCTACACTGTCCCATCAAACACTCCCAGGGCAGGTACAGCACGGGTTAGATACAGAGTGTCAGCCGTGCCTCAGGCAGCAGCTGAGTCAGAAGGTTGTGGGTTGAAGTCCCACTCCAGAGACTCGAGTCTAAAACTCTGTGCTGCCCCTCCAGTGCAGTGCTGAGGGAGTAAAGCCCAGTGCAGAGTAAAGTTCTCTCTGCACTGCTCCACTAACAGGCCTAAGCCCCAAACTCAGAAGAGCGCCCTCTGCTGCATTCCACTTGTCTCAGCAGCGGGAGAAGCAGGCGGCGGAAGTCCCGCCCCTCGGACACCCCGATTGGTTGGAGGACCCGCCGCCACCTCAGTCCTCCAAGCTCCGCCCGCTCTCTCCCTATTGGTCGGAGCTCCCGTCAGTCACCGCTGTGAAGTTGTTGACGTGGCCCAGTCCGGCTCCCTGCAGAAGACAAGGGGCTGCGGCCGCTGAATCCACTCCGCTCGGCGCCGGGCGGGCGCTGGGACGTTGCGGTTTGTATTTTCTTTTATTTATCTCCCCGCCCGCGCTTCTCTCCGCTATATATAAAAAACCCTGATAAAACTCACTTTCCGCCGGTGATCCGGACTCTCGCGGTTGCTCGGGCCTTCCCCAGAATGCGAGGCCCTGCGCAGGCGCGGTAGCGGCTCAACATTCGGGAGCGGGGCCCGGCGGCGCACGCGGAGTAGGGGGAGGGGGCGGTGCCTGTTCAGAGGGGGAGGATGATTGACAGGGGCCCAGGGTGTGTGCTGAGCATGCGCGGTGCTGGCCGGGCGCCTGTGGAGCAGGAGAGGGCGGGGCCATGGGGCGCATGCGCGGGGCCAGCTGCAACTTTAGAGTCACAAAGGGACCGAGTGTCTTCAAATCTCTCCCCTCCTCTTCTAATTTCCGGTAAAACCAGTTTATAAAAGTCATCACTGAAAGTGCATAGAAGATAGGACCCGGGCCCAGGGCCTGATTGACGGGAGCTTCCGACCAATAGGGAGCGAGCGGGGCTGGAGGAGCGAGCCGGCGGCGGGTCCTCCAACCAATCGGGGAGCCCGAGGGGCGGGAGTTGCGCCGGCTGATTGGTACAGAGGAGGCTGACGGGAGATTTAATTTAAATTAATTTAATTTCCCGCCTGCTCCAACCGCCCACCCTGCAACGTCATGACGTCGCCGGCGTGCACTGACTGACTCTGAGCTCTCCACCAATGAGCGAGGGGAGGCGGAGCCTGGATGACTGACCGCGTGGCTTTGGTCCTCCAACCAATCGCGGCGAAGGAGGAGGCGGGACCTGGGGTTGGCCCGCCGCCATTTTGTAAAGCGGCCTGGTCAGAATCTGTGATCCTGGGATAGTTTATTTTTTATGTTCCTTTTACAGCTCAAACCAATTTTATTTTACAGAAGATACTTGTTTTAAACATAAAAGATAGGAGTAGGAGTCGGCCCTTCGAGCCTGCTCCGCCATTCAATGCGATCATGGCTGATCGTAAAAAAAGCAGTTTGTTTTTAAATTGATGAAACAGAAACAAGAAACGCTGTGGAGCAAATGTGAGTAAAAATATTTTTTCTCCCTGAATTAATTTTTTTAATATTAATTTTCTGCGTTTTTAATTATTAATTTCAAGCACTTTATTAAGAGAAATATGGGAGTGGTGGGGGTTCTCTTAAAGGGACAGGCGCTCTCTTCTGTGAGATTTTCATCGTGGATGACCGATTTTAAAGGGACAGCATCTCCCTTTTTATAATAATGTATATTTAAGAGACTGACATTTAAATGAGAGCAAATCCCCTGCTCCCGTGAGTGCTTGGCGAGAAATCAGGTGCTGTTTGCACTCGCCCCCTCCCAATTCTCTGCCAAGGGAATCGTCGCTAAGCAAAAGGAAAAATATCTGTCATATTGGGCAGAAACAACAAAAACCCAAAGCAAACTCAATTGCTACTTGGCCCTAAACAGACAATACAACATGGCTGATTACCTGACTATGGTAAAGGATAGCAAACTGAGAAAAACCTTGACAATGTACAGACTTAGTGAACATAGCCTGGCGATCGAAAAAGGTAGACACAGGCAGACCCGGCTACCAAGAGAGGACAGGATATGCTCTCACTGCAGTCAGGGAGTGGTGGAGACAGAGATGCACTTCCTCACAGCTTGTAGAAAATATCAGGGCATAAGGGTGAATTTCTACCCAAAATTCACAAAAATATGCCCGGAATTCAGAAATTTGAATGACGACCAAAAACTCCCATACCTACTAGGGGAAGAAAGAAATTGTGTAACCTTAGCGGCAAACTATGTTACAGCTTGCCATAAACAGAGGGACAACCACTAAATATAAGAAAAGAGTATATACAAATTATTGTATGAATGTATATTTATACACTCAGGGATATATCTGTTTATACACTGTATGGATAGATCTGTATTTTTGTGTACAACCATGAATGTTTTTCGATGCTTTGGCAACATAAGAAGTACCTTGTCATGCCACATGCCAATAAAGCGATTTGAATTGAATTGAATTGACAGAAAGCAGAGAGTAGTGGTGAACAGTTGCTTTTCAGACTGGAGGGAGGTAAACAGTGATGTTCCCCAGGGGTCGGTATTAGGATCAATGCTCCCTCTTTTTTTTTGAGGTGCGTGGCCCCTTTAACGGGCTGCACGGCCCATTCAAATTTCCACGCATGCGCGTTTATTCCATTTATAGGGCGGTGAGCCGGCTGCGCGGGACCTCCAGACCGCTGCGTGGCCACGCAACTTAACGTGAACATTGATTCGGACCACTGCCTTTTTTGATATATATCAATGACCTGGACTTGGGGATCCAGGGCAAAATTTCAAAATTTACAGACGACACGAAACTCAGAAATGTAGCAAACAATGAGGATAGTAACAGACTTCAGGAGGATGTAGCCAGACTGGTGAAATGGGCAGAAACGTGGCAGATTAAATTTAATGTAGAGAAGTGTGAAGTGATTCATTTTGGTAGGAAGAATGAGGAGAGGCAATATAAACTAAATGGTCCAGTTTTAAAGAGGGTGCAGGAACAGAGAGACCTCGGGGTGTATGTACACAAATCTTAGAAGGTGGCAGGACAAGTTGAGAAGCCTGTTTAAAAAAGGCATACAGGATCCTTGACTTTAATAATAGAGGAATAGAGTACAAAAGCAAGCAGGTTATGCTAAGCACTGGCTAGGCTTCCGCTGGGCACCACACTTTAGGAAGGATGTCAAGGCCTTAGAGAGGGTGCAGAAGAAATTTACGAGAATGGGACCAGGGATGAGGGACTTGAGTTACGTGGAGAGACGGGAGAAGCTGGGCTTGTTCTCCTTAAGCAAAGAAGATTAAGAGGAGATTTGATAGAGTTGTTCAAAATCAGGATGGATTTTGAGAGAGTAAATAAGGAGAAACCGTTTCCAATGGCTGAAGGGACAGAAACCAGATTTAAGGCGATTGGCAAAAGAACCGGAGGTGACATGAGGAAACAGATTTTTACACCAAGTTGTTGTGATCTGGAATGCGCTGCCTGAAAGGGCGGTGGAAGCAAATTCGATATTATAATTCAAAAGAGATTGAGGTAAATACTTGAAGGGAAAACATTTACAGGGCTTTGGGGAAAGAGCAGGGGGAGTGGGATTAATTGGATCGCTCTTTCAAAGAGCCAGCACAGGCACGATGGGCCGAATGGCCTCCTTCTGTGCTGTATCATTCTATGATGCTATTCTACACAGACACACACACATACAGTCAGACAGACACACAGACACAGATACTCACTAAAATACAGTCAGACACACACTCACATTTTTTCTGCATGAACTTTTATTATTAATTTCAAAGAGTTTAAGAAAAAGGTGGGAGTGGTGGGCAGCGGGCTCTTAAAGGGACAGGGACTCTTCTTTTCAAAGTGGTATTCATTAAAGGGTCCGAGTCCCTCCTTGCCTGTGGAGGACCAATTTTAAAAGGACAGCGTCTCGAAATCGGGTGCTGTCTGCGTGTGAACCACCTCCTCCCAATTTCCTGCCAAGCGATCCCTGCGAGCACCACTCCACTCTAGGAGTGGCTCCTAGAATCATACAGCACAGAAGGAGGCCATTCAGCCCATCGTGCCTGTGCCGGCTCTTTGAAAGAGCTCTCCATTTAGTCCCACTCCCCTGCTCTTTCCCCATAGCCCTGAAAATGTTTCCCCATCAAGTATTTATCCAATTCCCCAGTGAACGTTATTATTGACTCTGCTTCCACCGCCCTTTCAGGCAGCGCATTCCAGATCACAACAACTCGCTGCGTCAATAAAATTCTCCTCACCTCGCCTCTGGTTCTTTTGTCAATGACCTTATCACAGAATCACAGAAACCCCACAGTGCAGATAGAGGCCATTTCGGCCCATCGAGCCTGCACCGACACATATCCCACCCGATCCCCGTAACCCCACGTATTTAATCCCCCTAACACTAAGGGTCAATTTATCATAGCCAATCAACCTAAACCCGCACATCTTTGGACTGTGGGAGGAAACCGGAGCACCCGGAGAAAACCCACGCAAACACGGGGAGAATGTCTGTGTGGAGTTTGCACAGTCACCCGAGGCCGGATTCGAACCCGGGTCCCTGGCGCTGTGAGGCAACAGTGCTAACCACTATGCCACCGTGCCGCCCTTATATCTGTGTCCTCTGGTTACCGACCCTCCTGCCACTGGAAACAGTTCTCCTTATAAGCTACAGCTATACAAAGCCCTGGTTAGACCCCAGAGAGTGACAGAGTCATAACGGCACAGAAGGAGGCCATTCGGCCCATCGAGTCCGTGCCGGCTCTCTGTAGAGCAATCTAGTCAGTCCCACTCCCCCGCTCTATCCCCGTAGCCCTGCAAGTTTATTTCCCTCAAGTGCCTATCCAGTCTCCCCTTGAAAACATTGAGTGTCTCCGCTTCCACCACTTCCGTCGGCAGCGAGTTCCAGGTCCTCACCACTCGCTGCGTAAAAAAGCTTTTCCTCACATCCCCCCCTGTATCTCTTGCCCAAAACATTAATTCTGTGTCCCCTATTCCTTGTACCATCAACTAGTGGGAACAGCCTTTCCCCGTCTAGCCTATCCAAACCCGTCATAATCTTGTACATCTCTATCAAATCACCCCTAAACTTCCTTTGCTCTAATGAAAACAAATCCAGCTTCTCCAACCTGTCCTTGTAGCTAAGATCCCCCATCCCCGGAACCATTCTGGTAAATCTCCTCTGCACCCTCTCAAGGGCCTTCACATCCTTCCTAAAGTGTGGTGACCAGAACTGGACGCAATACTCCAGTTGTGGCCTAACCAGCGCTTTATAAAGGTTCAGCATAACTTCTCTACTTTTGTACTCAATACCTCTATTTATGAAGCCCAAGATCCCATATGCTTTGTTAACCACTCTCTCAATATGTCCCGCCACCTTCAGGGACCTATGCACATTAACTCCCAGGAACTCCCTGGAGCACTGTGTACAGTTCTGGGCACCGCACCTCAGAAAGGATATACTGGCCTTGGAAGGAGTGCAGTGCAGATTGACCAGAATGTTACCTGGGCTCCAAGGGTTAGATTATGAGGAGAGATTACATAAACTAGGCTTGTGTTCCCTGGAATCTAGAAGGTTAATGAGTGATTGAGGATTTTAGGATTTTGAAAGGAATTGGCAGAGTAGATAGAGAGAAACTTTTTCCGCCGGTGGGGGAGTCGAGGACAAGGGGACATCACCTTAAAATCAGAGCCAGGCCATTCAGGAGAGAAGTTGGGAAACACTTCTTCACACAAAGGGTGGTAGAAGTGTGGAACCCTCTCCCACAGGAAGCAGTCGATGCCAGCTCAATTAATCATTTTAAGTCCGAGAGCCATAGATTTTAGCTAGACAAGGGAGCAAAGGGATATGGAGCCAAGGCAGGTGGGTGGAGTTAAGACACAGATCGGCCATGATCTCATTGAATGGCGGAACAGGCTGGAGGGGCTGAATGGCCTCCTCCTGTTCCCATGCTCCTATTTGCTCTATCAAAACCCTTCCTGTTTTGAACACCTCTATTAAATCTCCGCTGCACCTTCTCTGCTCCAAGGAGAACAATCCCAGCTTCTCCAGTCTCTCCACGTAACTGAAATCCTCTGTGTATTTGTCATGGGGCAGCAGGCTATAGCAAACAGCTTTCTTAAGAACATAAGAAATAGGAGCAGGAGCAGGCCATTCGGCCCTTCGAGCCTGCTCCGCCATTCAATAAGATCATGGCTGATCTTCTACCTCATCTCCACCTTCCCGCCCGATCCCCATATCCATTGATTCCCCATGAGTCCCAAAATCTATCGATCTCAGCCTTGATTATACTCAATGACTGAGCCTCCACAGCCCTCTGGGGCAGAGAATTCCAAAGATTCACCACCCTCTGAGTGAAGAAATTTCTCCTCATCTCAGTCCTAAATGGCCGACCCCTTATTCTGAGACTGTGACCCCTGGTTCTAGACTCCCCAGCCAGGGGAAACAGTCTCCCAGCATCTACCCTGTCGAGCTCTGTAAGAATTGTAGATGTTTCAATGACATCACCTCTCATTCTTAAAAATTCCTGGGAATATAGGCCTAGACTCCTCAATCTCTCCTCATAGGACAATCCCCCCATCCCAGGAATCAGTCTGGTGAACCTTTGTTGCACTCCCTCTAAGGCAAGTATATCCGTCCTTAGGTAAGGAGACCAAAACTGTACACAATACTCCAGGTGTGGTCTCACCAAGGCCCTATATAATTGCAGTAAGACTTTACTCTTATACTCCAATCCTTTTGTAATAAATCCTTTTGTAATAAAGACTAACATACTGTTGGATCCGTGGTTCAGTGGATATGCTGTTATTAAATAATCACACGGATGCTGTACATTAACAATAAACAGGTCTTTACTGGAGGAGGGTAGTCTCAAGACTGGGGGTACAGAGGCATGCGCAAAGCTTATATACAGGTGTGGTCACTGCCGGTACTACAGTATACAGGAGCTGTAAAAGTAGTTCTGATTTAAAGGCACATACACTACAATTCCTCCCCTTTTAGATTAGTAGTACCCCTAATATTCAAATAACAATTAACATTTCAACATGTACATTAACCAACAAAAGTCCATTTATAGATTCAGTCTTTGGGGCGGCTTCCTGACCCTTTCGGGATAGCGCCTTTCCGGAGGTTCTTGTTCTTGGTGCAGAGGCAATTCTGACCCCTTTTCATCGGGCAGTTCATCGGGTTCCACTGCTACTGGGTCTGAGGTAGATGCTACCGGTATGTCGGGTTCATCCCCAGGTACTCGAGACATGGGGTTGACGCGCTCCTGTGACGCTAAGATCTGATGGACGTGGTGTCTCACAATGTTCTCCCCGACATCCACTGTGTACATTAATGGCCCCTGCCTTGTACATATCATTCTGGGTTGCCATTTCTCTGTTCGATCGTCACGGGCCAAGACTGGTTGCCCTACATTGAAGCTCCTTGTCAGCTTCTCATTGATGTGCTGGAATTGTTTGTCCTCAACATTTCTTCGCACATTTGGTCTGAGCAAGTCCAGACGAGATCTCAACCTTCGGTTAAAGAACATCATGGCCGGGGTCTGGTTGGTAACTGCATGTGTCGCGTTTCGGTAGGCTAATAAGAAATTGTCCATCTTATGCTGTAGTGGAATTTCGTCGCACATGGCTTTATCGCCTTCTTAAAGGTTTGTACGAACCTCTCAGCCAATCCATTTGTGGCTGGATGATACGGGGCGGATGTGTAATGCCTTACCCCATTCCTTCTCATAAATTTTTGGAACTCGTCGGACACAAACTGTGGTCCACTATCAGAGCAAATCTGCTCTGGCAAACCGTTTCTGGCAAATATGGTCCGTAGGACTGCAATCGTTTTCTCTTCAGTGGTTGAAGACATTTGTATCACCTCAGGCCACTTTGAATGAGCATCCACTGCTATTAAGAACATTGAGTCCATGAATGGACCAGCGAAATCAATATGCACCCGCTGCCATGGAGAGGAGGGCCACTCCCATGGGTGTAGAGGGGCATGTGGTGGTGCATTTTGGACCTTCTGGCATCCTAAGCAGCTCTTAGTTAGGTCTTCGATTTGTTGATTGATTCCCGGCCACCACACATAAGCCCTAGCAAGGCTTTTCATTTTCACTCCCCCCAGATGACCTTCATGTAGCTCATTTAGCACTCTCTCCCTTAACTTGGGTGGAATCACCACTCTGGATCCACACATCACTGTCCCCTGGCATACTGACAGCTGTTCTCTTCTGGATGAGAATGCTGGCAACAGTGAGTCGCCATGAGTTGGCCATCCCCTCACCGTCAATTCATATACCCGAGACAGCGTCGGATCATTGCGGGTCTCCATCTCTATATCCGCGTTCGTTACTGGCAATCGTTCAATTATTGACGAATAAAATATCTCGATAGGGTCCACTGCTGGTGCTTCCTCCACAGTAGGCAGTGGCAGGCGCGATAGCCCATCAGCGTTCCCATGCTGTTTCGTGCCTTTATATTCTATTTCATATTGATTCGCTGTGCAGTCATCACTGGAACGCCCTTCTTAGGATTAAAGATGGAGACAAGTGGTTGGTGGTCAGTCAGCAAGGTGAACTTCTGCCCATGCAGATAGTCATAGAGTCATAGAGTTATACAGCACAGATAGAGGCCCTTTGGCCCATCGTGTCCGCGCCGGCCATCAAGCCCTGTCTAATCTAATCCCATATTCCAGCATTTGGTCCGTAGCCTTGTATGCTATGGCATTTCAAGTGCTGATCCAAATGCTTCTTAAATGTTGTGAGGGTTCCTGCCTCCACAACCCTTTCAGGCAGTGAGTTCCAGACTCCAACCACCCTCTGGGTGAAAAAGTTATTTCTCAAATCCCCTCTAAACCTCCCGCCCTTTACCTTGAATCTATGCCCCCTAGTTATTGACCCTTCTACTAAGGGAAAAAGCTCCTTAGTATCCATCCTATCTATGCCCCTCATAATTTTGTACACCTCAATCATGTCCCCCCTCAGCCTCCTCTGCTCCAAGGAAAACAAACCCAATCTGCCCAGTCTCTCTTCATAGCTGAAGCGCTCCAGCCCTGGTAACATCCTGGTGAATCTCCTCTGTACCCTCTCCAAAGCGATCACATCCTTCCTGTAGTGTGGCGACCAGAACTGCACACAGTATTCCAGCTGTGGCCTAACCAGTGTTTTATACAGCTCCATCATAACCTCCTTGCTCTTATATTCTATGCCTCGGCTAATGAAGGCAAGTATCCCATATGCCTTTTTTACCACCTTATCCACCTGTTCCGCCGCCTTCAGGGATCTGTGTACTTGCACACCCAGATCCCTCTGACCCACCGTCTTGCCTAGGGTCTTACCATTCATTGTGTATTCCCTTGCCTTGTTAGTCCCCCCAAAGTGCATCACCTCGCACTTTTCCGGGTTAAATTCCATTTGCCACTGTTCCGCCCATCTGACCAACCCATCTATATCGTCCTGCAGACTGAGACTACCCTCCTCGCTATTTACCACCCTACCAATTTTTGTATCATCCGCGAACTTACTGATCATACCTTTTACATTCATATCCAAGTCATTAATGTAGACCAGAAACAGCAAGGGACCCAGCACCGATCCCTGTGGTACCCCACTGGCCACAGGCTTCCAGTCACAAAAACAACCTTCGACCATCACCCTCTGCCTTCTGCCACTAAGCCTGTTTTGTATCCAATGTGCCAAGGCACCCTGGATTCCATGGGCTCTTACCTTCTTGACCAGTCTCCTGTGCGGGACTTTATCAAAGGCCTTACTGAAATCCATGTATACCACATCCACTGCGTTATCCTCATCCACACACCTAGTCACCCCCTCAAAAAATTCAATCAAATTAGTCAGACATGATCTTCCCTTGACAAAGCCATGTTGACTATCCCTGATTAAACCTTGCCTCTCCAAGTGGAGACTAATTTTGTCCCTCAGACTTTTTTCCAATAATTTTCCTACCACTGATGTTAGGCTCACTGGCCTGTAGTTCCCCGGTTTTTCCCTACTCCCCTTCTTGAATAATGGTACTACATTAGCGGTTCTCCAGTCCTCTGGCACATCCCCTGTGGCCAGAGAGGTTCTGAATATATGTGTTGGAGCCCCCGCAATCTCTTCCTTTGCCTCACACAGCAGCCTGGGATACATTTCGTCCGGGCCTGGGGATTTATCCATTTTTAGGCCTGCTAAAACCGCCAATACCTCCTCCCTCTCGATGTTAATATGTTCGAGCATATCACAGTCCCCCCGCCCTATTTCTATGTCTACATCGTCCTTCTCCATAGTGAAAACAGATGCAAAAAATTCATTTAGAACCCCTCCTACATCTTCCGGCTCCACACACAGATTGCCACTTTTGTCCCTAATGGGCCCTATTTTTTCCCTAGTTATCCTCTTGCCCTTAATATACTTATAAAACATCTTAGGGTTTTCCTTTATTTTGCTCGCCAGTGTTATTTCATGGCCCCTCCTTGATCTCCTAATTTCTTTTTTAAGTATCCCCCTGCACTTTTTGTACTCCTCTAGGGCTTCCTCCATCTTTAGCCTTTTGTATCTGCCAAAAGCCCTCCTTTTTTTCCTAATCCATTCTCGTATATCCCCTGACATCCAAGGTTCCCTGTGGTTTTTGGAACCACCCTTGACCTTTACGGGAACATGTTGCCATTGTATGATCTCAATCTCCCTTCTGAAAGCCTCCCATTGCTCCGATGTGGATTTTCCTACAAGTAGCTGATCCCAGTCCATTTTGGCCAGATCCTGCCTTATCCTATTAAAATCGGCCTTCCCCCAATTTAGAACCTTTATTTCCGGCCCATCCCTGTCCTTTTCCATGACCACCTTAAATCTCACCATATTATGGTCACTGTCACCAAAGTGCTCACCTACTAGCACTTCTTCCACTTGGCCGGCCACATTCCCTAGAATTAGGTCCAGTACCGCCCCCTCTCTTGTAGGACTTTCTGCATGCTGGCTCAAAAAGCTCTCCTGGATGCACTTTAAGAATTCTACACCCTCTGAGCCTTTCACACTCTGACTATCCCAGTTAATATTGGGGAAGTTGAAATCCCCCATTATTATTACCCTATTATTTGCACATTTCTCTGAGATTTGCCTACATATCTGTTCCTCTATCTCCCCCTGACTGTTTGGGGGCCTATAGTACACTCCCAGCAAAGTGCTTGCCCCCTTTTTGTTTTTAAGCTCCACCCATATGGCCTCATTAGAGGAACCTGCTAATATATCATCCCTCCTTATGGTAGTAATTGATTCCTTAATTAATATTGCGACACCCCCTCCTCTTATACCTCCCCCTCTGTCTCGCCTGAAGATTCTGTACCCCGGAATATTGAGCTGCCAGTCTTGCCCCTCCCTCAACCATGTCTCCGTGATAGCAACAATATCATACTCCCATGTGTTTATCAACACCCTCAGTTCATGTGGTTGAATTTTTTTACTCCCCATACTAGGCTGAGGGCCTCCCTGTCAATCTGGACGTAGTTGTGCTCGGCTGAGGTTCGTGACCGAGACGCAAAGGCTACTGGCCTCTCCAACCCATCAGGGAATTTGTGCGACAGCACCGCTCCAATACCATAGGGTGATGCATCACATGCCAAACGAATTGGTAGTGCTGGGTTGAAATGGGCCAACACCTCTTTTGATGTGATCAATTCTTTACACTTCTGGAAAGCTCGTCTACGTTCGTCACCCTACTTCCATGGTACCCCTGTTTGCAGTAGGGTGTTCAGTGGGTGTAATACCGTAGACAAATTTGGTAAGAACTTGTGGTAGTAGTTTACCAGCCCGAGGAATGACCTCAGTTGTGACACATTTTCCGGTGCTGGAGCCTTGACTACTGCCTCAATCTTGTCAGGGGACTTATGTAACCCCTCTTCATCGATGACGTGGCCACAATACGAGATCTGTTTCTGGAAAAACTCGCACTTGTGGCGATTAGCTCGTAGCCCATACTCCTTTAATCTGGTGAGCACCTTCTCCAAGTTGGCGAGGTGATCACCGTCATTTTCGCCCGTGACCAAGATGTCGTCCAAATAACCGTGGGTCCCTGGAAGCCCTTGCAGGACCTGATCCATCGCCCTTTGCCAGATAGCCGGAACCGAGGCTACTCCAAACACCAGCCGGTTGTATTGATAGAGACCTTTGAGTGTTGATCGTAAGGTATTGTTTCGAAGCTTCTTCTACCTCCATTTGCAAGTACGCCTGGGCTAGATCAATTTTGGTGAAGCGTTTACCTCCAGATAGCGAGGCGAAGATATCCTCAATTTGTGGAAGCGGATATTGTACCGTGTGAAGGACTGGGTTCACTGTCACCTTAAAATCCCCACAGATGCGGACCTTCTTTGGTTCCCCAGGCGTATTACTCAACGACCTCTTCATTACAGGAACAATGGGTGTAGCCCACTCACTCCAGTCCACTTTGGACAGTACTCCTGAACATTCCAACCCTTCCAGCTCTGCTTCAACAGCTGGTCTGATCGCATAAGGCACTGGTCTGGCCTTCAGAAACTTTGGGCTTGCATTTTCCTCTATTTTAATCATTGCTGTTATTCCTTTTAGTGTTCCTAGTCCCTCCTGGAACACTTCTTTTGCGTCAGTTAGCATTTTTGACAGTCGTCCAGGTGTGACGTCGTCATCCTTTTTGGCCTCAACCTTCAGTGCCTGTATGGAATGCCAATCTAATTGTATCTTCTGGATCCATTCACATCCTAGCAGTGGTGGTCCTCCATCTGGCAATACATATATATCCATTTTAGGTATTTCCTGGCCTTTATATGTCACTTTCACCCTTATTTTTCCTTTTGGGGTAGACTTTTTGCCCCGTATACGTCTTCAAGACAATCTCTGTAGCTTTCAAGGGTATGTGTGAAAATAGCTGCTTGTAGTCTCTTTGATTTATGATTGTTAGCGCTGACCTTGTGTCCAATTCCATTTTCACTTGGACTCCGTCTATCTTGAGTGTAACCTAGATAGTCTGGTGATCCTCCATTTCTGTTACCTTATGTAGTTTCAGACAACCCAGCTCGTTGATTCCGGAGTCTGTGTCACTTTTCTGTTCGTCTGAACCACTGTCCATCACCTGGTGTACCTTTTTGTACTTCTCCTGTGGAGATTTCTTACTGTTGGTTTTCTTCCCAGACCTGCAGACTCTTGCTATGTGTCCTGCTTTCCCACACTGTCTGCACACTTGGTCCTTGAACCAACAATCTTTCTGGTCACGTGTTGTTCTGCCGCAGCGATAGCACTTCCCTGTTCCATAGGACATTTCATTGGTGCCATATTCTTGCGGTCTCCGTTGTATCTCTGCAGCGCCCCTTGCGGCTGCTTCGTGTGATACTGCCATACTGAAAGCTTTGTCCAGCGTAAGGTCCTTTTCTGATAGAAGCCGTTTCTGGGTTCCTTCACTTTGTAGCCCACACACAAACTTGTCCCTTAACGTATCTGCTAGTCCCGCTCCAAACTGGCAGTGTTTCGATAGCTTGCACAGTTCCGTTAGGTACTCAGCATTGCTTTCGTCTTTGTGTTGGTTCCTTTTATGGAACGTAAATCGTTCTGCTATCAGCAGCGGTGTGGGGTTTAAGTGGTCCTGTAGGATTTCTACTATGCTTTCAAAATTCTTGTTTACCGGCTTCTCTGGGGTTATTAGATTTCGCAGTAACCCATAAGTTTTTGCACCCATGGAATTTAACAGAACCAGTGCTTTATTAGCATCTGGCACTTCATTCGCCCTGCAGTGCACCTCAATACGTTCTACATATGTCGCCCAATCTTCGACTTCATTGTCGAACGTAGAGATACTGCCACTCTTCGGCATCCTTGGGTGTGAGTTAACTGTCAAAAATGGCGCATCCCGCGCTTCCCCTTCTTCTCCGCTGGCACAAAATGGCGTCTCCCGCGCTTTCCTTCCTGCGCTCGTCCTTCTTCTCCGCTGCGGCTTTTAAAAATGGCGTCTCCCGCGCTCTTTCTTCTCCGCGGCTCAATGGCGCCTCCCGCGCTCCCCTTTCTTCACCCCGCGGACCCTGTTCAGCCCGTGAGCCCTGGCTGTGCTCTGCGTGTTCTTTTTATATTTTTCGACGCCGCTCAATCTAGAAACCGGCTGTTTCTCTACCCTCTCTCCGGTTTGTTTTCTTTTTCTCGACGCCGCTTGGTGTTCAACCCCCGGCTGCGCCCTGCACTCTTCACCCTCTGTCTTACCCCGTCGACGCTGCTCGGCTTTCTCTCCGCCGTCGGTCGGCTCCAGCCACCGCTGCTCGGGAAGGGTCTGCGCTGGACCTGTCGTCGGTCTCTTGCTGCTCGTCGTGGCCGGGGAACCAAGCCCGGCTCTCCACAGCCTCCGCTGCGAAGTTCAATCTCTGCCTGACTGCTGGGCGGTTGCTCGTGGTCGACGCCCGTGTTCCTGGCCTCGACTTTTCTTTATGTTGCAGGTAGATTCGAATCGACACTCGTCGCCACTGTTGGATCCGTGGTTCAGTGGATATGCTGTTATTAAATAATCACACGGATGCCATACATTAACAATAAACAGGTCTTTACTGGAGGAGGGTAGTCTCAAGACTGGGGGTACAGAGGCATGCGCAAAGCTTATATACAGGTGTGGTCACTGCCGGTACTACAGTATACAGGAGCTGTAAAAGTAGTTCTGACTTAAAGGCACATACACTACAGAAAGGCTTTGGGGAGTCAGGAGGTGAGACACTCGCCGCAGAATTCCCAGCCTCTGGCCTGCTCTTGTAGCCACAGTATTTATATGGCTGGCCCAGTTCAGTTTCTGATCAATGGTAACCCCCCAGGATGTTGCTAGTGGGGGATTCAGTGATGGTAATGCCATTGAATGTCATGGGGAGATGGTTAGAGTCTCGCTTGTTGGAGATGGTCATTGCCTGGCACTTGTGTGGTGCGAATGTTACTTGTCAGCCCAAGTCTGAATGTTGTCCAGGTCTTGCTGCATATGGACATGGACTGCGCAGTATCTGACGAGTCTCGAATGGTGCTGAACAGTGTGCAATCATCAGCGAACATCCCCACTTCTGACCTTATGATGGAGGGAAGGTCATTGATGAAACAGCTGAAGATGGTTGGGCCTAGGACACTGCCCTGAGGAACTCCTGCAGTGATGTCATGTGATTGAGATGAATGACCTCCAACAACCACAGCCAACTTCCTTTGTGCTAGGTATGATTCCAACCAATGGAGAGTTTTCCCCTTGATTCCCATTGACTTCAGTTTTGCGAGGGCTCCTTGATGCCACACTCAACCAAATGCTGCCTTGATGTCAAGGGCAGTCACTCTCACCTCACCTCTTGAGTTCAGCTCTTTTGTCCATGTTTGGACCAAGGCTGTAATGAGGTCAGGAGCTGAGTGGCCCTGGCGGAACCCAAACTGGGCGTCAGTTAGCAGGTTATTGCTGAGTAAGTGCCGCTTGATAGCACTGTCGACGACACCTTCCATCACTTTGCTGATGATTGAGAGTAGACTGATGGGACGGTAATTGGCTGGGTCGGATTTGTCCTGCTTTTTGTAGACAGGACATACTTGGGCAATTTTCCACATTGCCGGGTAGATGCCAGTGTTGTAGCTGTACTGGAACAGCTTGGCTAGGGGCGCAGCTAGTTCTGGAGCACAAGTCTTCAGTACTATTGCCGGAATGTTGTCAGGGCCCATAGCCTTTGCAGTATCCAGTGTCTTCAGCCGTTTCTTGACATCACGTGGAGTGAATTGAATGGGCTGAAGACTGGCATCTGTGATGCTGGGGACCTCAGGAGGAGGCCGAGATGGATCATCCACTCGGCACTTCTGGCTGAAGATAGTTGCAAATGCTTCAGCCTTGTCTTTTGCACTCACGTGCTGGGCTCCACCATCATTGAGGATGGGTATATTTTTGGAGCCTCCTCCTCCTGTTAACTGTTTAATTGTCCACCACCACTCACGACTGGATGTAGCAGGACTGCAGAGCTTTGATTTGATCCGATGGTTGTGAGATCGCTTAGCTCTGTCTATCGCATGTTGCTTCCGTTGTTTGGTATGCAAGTAGTCCTGTGTTGTAGCCTCACCAGGTTGACACCTCATTTTTCGGTATGCCTGGTGCTGTTCCCGGCATGCTCTCCTACACTCTTCGTTAAACCAGGGTTGATCTCCCGGCTTGATGGTAATGGTAGAGTGAGGGATATGCCGGGCCATGAGGTTACAGATTGTGGTTGAATACAATTCTGCTGCTGATGGCCCACAGCGCCTCATGGATGCCCAGTTTTGAGTTGCCAGATCTGTTCGAAATCTGTCCCATTTAGCACGGTGGTAGTGCCACACAACACGGTGGAGGGTATCCTCAACATGAAGACGGGACTTCGTCTCTACAAGGACTGTGCGGTGGTCACTTCCACCAATGCTGTCATGGACAGATGCATCTGCAACAGGTAGATTGGTGAGGACGAGATCAAATAGGTTTTTCCCTCTTGGTTCCCTCACCACCTGTCGCAGACCCAGTCTGGCAGCTATTTCCTTTAGGACTCGGCCAGCTCGGTCAGTTGTGGTGCTACCGAGCCACTCTTGGTGATGGACATTGAAGTTCCCCACCCAGAGGACATTTTGTGCCCTTGCTACTCTCAGTGCTTCTTCCAATTGGTGTTCAACATGAAGGAGTACTGATTCATCAGCTGAGGGAGGGCGGTAGGTGGTAATTAGTAATTGCCCAAGTTTGACTTGATGCCATGAGACCTCATGGGGTCCTGAGTCAATGTTGAGGATTCCCAGGGCTACTCCCTCCCGACTGTATACCACGGTGCCACCACCTCTGGTGGGTCTGTCCTGCCGGTGGGACAGGACATACCCAGGGATGGTGATGGTGGTGTCTGGGACATTGGTTGTAAGGTATGATTCGGTAATTTTGACTATGTCAGGCTGTTGCTTGACTAGTCTGTGGGACAGCTCTCCCAATTCTGGCACAAGCCCCCAGATGTTGGTAAGGAGGACTTTGCAGGGTCGACAGGGCTGGGTTTGCCGTTGTCATTTCCGGTTCCGAGGTCGATGCCGGGTGGTCCGTCCGGTTTTATTCTTATTGTTTTTCGTAGCGGTTGTTTACAACTGAGTGGCTTGCTGGGCAATTTCAGAGGGCGGGTTGTCTTATGAGGAAAGGTTGGACAGGCTAGGCTTGTATCCGCTGGAGTTTAGAAGAGTAAGAGGTGACTTGATTGAAACATATAAGATCCTGAGGGGTCTGGACAGGGTGGATGTGGAGAGGATGTTTCCTCTTGTGGGAGAATCTAGAACTAGGGGTCACTGTTTAAAAATAAGGGGTCGCCCATTTAAGACAGAGATGAGGAGAAATTTTTTCTCTCAGAGGGTCGTGAGTTTTTGGAACTCTCTTCCTCAGAGGGCCGTGGAAGCAGAGTCTTTGAATATTTTTAAGGCAGAGGTAGATAGATTCTTGGTAAGCAAGGGGGTGAAACGTTATCGGGGGTAGGTGGGAATGTGGAGTAATCAGATCAGCCATGATCTTATTGAATGGCGGAGCAGGCTCGAGTGGCCGACTCCTGCTGCTAATTCGTATGTGACCTATGCCCATTAACTCCCAGGTCCCTCTGTCCCTGCACACTGTTTAAAACTGTGCCATTAAGTGTATATTGCCTCTCCCTGTTCCTCCTGCCAAAATGCATCACCACACACTTCGATTGGGTCGATTGGGCTTATACTCGCTGGAGTTTAGAAGAATGAGAGGGGATCTCATTGAAACTTATAAAATTCTAACAGGACTAGACAGACTAGATGCAGGAAGGATGTTCCCGATGGTCGGGGAGTCCAGAACCAGGGGTCACAGTCTAAGGATAAGGGGTAAGCCATTTAGGACAGAGATGAGGAGGAATTACTTCACCCAGAGAGTGGTGAACCTGTGGAATTCTCTGCCACAGAGGGCGGTTGAGGCCAATTCATTAAATATATTCAGGAAAGAGTTGGATATATTTCTTAAGGCTAAAGGGATCAAGGGATATGGGGAGAAGACAGGGACAGGGTACTGAATTTGGATGATCAGCCATGATCTCATTGAATGGCGGAGCAGGCTCGAGGGGCCGAATGGCCTACTCCTGCTCCTATTTCTTATGTTCTTATAAGTGCAAGTCTATCTTGAACCCACAACCTTCTGACTCTGCTATCCACTGAGCCACAGCTGACTCCAGTCTTTTACACAGTTTCATCATAACTTCCTTGCTTTTGCACTCTACGCCTCTCCTAAAGCAGGGGAGTTATGATGAATTGTTAAACAGTTTTTTTTGCAGAGTGACCAAGGCTGTGTGTAGGAAACAATTGTGCATTTGAAAGCAGCTTGTATTGTGAAGCTTGTGCCCCTTTGCCAGGCCCGCTGCCTGCGGCCCCTCTCCCAGATTCCAGCCCCAGCTCTGTGCTGACTGAGCTGCTCTCACCTGGGGACAGCGCGTCACAATCGGCCCCAGCGCACCTGAGCGGGAGAGGAGGCCCCGCCCCCTAGCCGCGCCGCCATTGGTTGGAGGACCAGGCCGCCCAGTTCAGTCCTCCCACCTCAGCCCTCGTCCTATTGGTCAGAGCTCCCGTCAGTCACAGGCCCGGGTCGGGCCTCCACCCACCTGATTGGGCTTCTTCCTCTGATGACGTCACAATCGGGCCAAGCCTCAGCGCCGGAGAGGAAGGTCCCGCCCCCTAGCCACGCCACCATTGGTTGGAGGACCAGGCCACCCAGTTCAGTCCTCCCACCGCAGCCCTCTTCCTATTGGTCAGAGCTCCTGTCAGTCAGAGGCCCGGGCCGGCCTACATCCACCTGAATTGGCCTCTTCCGTTGATGACATCAGAATCGGGCCCCCGCCCACCATCGCCGGGGAGGGAGGGAAGGTCCCGCCCCCTAGCCACGCCGCCATTGGTTGGAGGACCAGGCCGCCCAGTTCAGCTCTCTTCCTATTGGTCAGCGCTCCCGTCAGTCAAAATCACATTGCTGCGGCTCAATCCGCTCCGTTCGGCGTCCGCGGAGGTCCCGCCCGCCCGACTCTCAGGTTTGGTTTTTCTCGTATTTTACTTTATAATCTCGCGTTCCGCTCCCTCACCTCACCTCACCTCGATTTAAAACGTCAACTCAAATTTCTCTCCACGGATGTTGCCTGACCTGCTGAGTTTTTCCAGCATTTTCTGTTATTATTTCGGATTTCCAACATTTGCAGTATTTTGCTATCGTTTCTTGACTTTACCCCGGCCGCTGATTCCGCCTCTTCCCCAGGCCCGGCCTTCCGTCTGCTCCCCGGAGGCCCCGCGCAGGCGCACTGGCAGTCTGGTTTTGTGGTGGGCCCGAATGAGCATGCGCGGCCCTGCCTCTCCACATTTAAAGGGACACCCACCCCCTCAACATTTAAAGGGACACCCACCCCCTCCACATTGAAAGGGACACCCACCCCCCTCTCGTGTGTTCTTCTGATTAAAGGGTCTGTGACAATTCCCCCCACCACCGCACTTTAGCAAGGATGCGAAAGACCTTGAGAGCCAGGTAGTGGCTCAGTTGAGAGCACCCTCGTCTCTCAGTCAGAAAGTTGTGGGTTGAAGGTCCCCACTCCAGGGACTCGAGCACATAAACCTAGGCTGACGCTCCGGGGCAGTGCCGAAGGAGCGCCGCCCTGTCGGAGGGGCGGTGCCCTGTCGGAAGGGCAGTACTGAGGGAGCGCCGCACTGTCAGAGGGGCAGTACTGAGGGAGCCCCGCACTGTCGGAGGGGCAGTACTGAGGGAGCCCCGCACTGTCGGAGGGGCAGTACTGAGGGAGCGCCGCACTGTTGGAGGGCAGTCTTTCGGAAGAGACGTTCAGGTGGACATAAAAGATCCCATTATTTCGAAGAAGGGCAGGAGAGTTATCCCCGGTGTCCTGGCCATTATTTATCATGCAAATTGGCTGCAGTGTTTCCCACATTACAACAGCGACTACACTTCAAAAACTAATTAATTGGCTGTAAAACCGTTGGTCGTGAAAGGCGCTGTATAAAGGCCAGTCTTTCATAAGAACATAAGAAATAGGAGCAGGAGTAGGCCATACGGCCCCTCGGGCCTGCTCCGCCATTCAATAGGATCATGGCTGATCTGAATCTGGACTCGCGTCCACTTCCCTGCCCTCTCCCCGTAACCCCTAATTCCCTTATCTGCTAGGAAACTGTCTATCTCCATTTTAAATTTATTTAATGTTGCAACTCTGGGGTAGCAAATTCCATAGATTTACTACCCTCTGAGTGAAGAAGTTTCTCCTCATCTCAGTTTTGAAAGGGCAGCCCCTTATTCTAAGATTATGCCCTCTAGTTCTAATCTCACCCATCAGTGGAAACATCCTCACCGCATCCACCCGATCAAGCCCCCTCACAATCTTATATGTTTCGATAAGATCGCCTCTCATTCTTCTGAACTCCAATGAGTAGAGGCCCAACCTACTCAACCTTTCCTCATATGTCAACCCCCTCATCCCTGGAATCAACCGAGTGAACCTTCTCTGAACCGCCTCGAGAGCAAGTATATCTTTTCTTAAATATGGAAAGCAAAACTGCACGCAGTATTCCAGGTGTGGCCTCACCAATACCCTGTATAACTGAAGCAAGACTTCCCTGCTTTTATACTCCATCCACCTTGCAATAACAGCCAAGATTCCATTGGCCTTCCTGATCACCTGCTGTACCTGCATACTAACTTTTTGTGTTTCATGCACCAGGACCCCCAGATCCCTTTGTACTGTAGCACTTTGCAGTTTCTCTCCCTTTAGATAATAACTTGCTCTTTGATTTTTTTCTGCCAAAGTACATAACCTCACACTTTCCAACATATATTGCATCTGCCAAATCTCTGCCCACTCACTTAGCCTGTCTATGTCCTTTTGCAGGTTTTTTATGTCCTCCTCACTCACTGCTTTCCCTCCCATCTTTGTATCGTCGGCAAATTTGGATATGTTGCACTCGGTCCCCTCCTCCAAATCGTTAATATAGATTGTAAAGAGTTGGGGTCCCAGCACTGACCCCTGCCGAACACCACTAGTTACTGATTGCCAACCCGAGAATGAACCGTTTATCCCAACTCTCTGTTTTCTGTTAGATAGCCAATCTTCCACCCATGCCAGTATATTACCCCCAATCCCGTGATTTTTTATCTTGTGCAGTAATCTTTTGTGTGGCACCTTGTCAAATGCCTTTTGGAAGTCTTTATTTTCTCTGCTGTATTTACATTAATTATTTATATAAACCTGTTTTACTGTCTCTTGCAAGGGGAGGAATTGCAGACGGCCAGCTTAACGCAAACTTCACACGACGATCTGACAGAGTCACTCGATTCATCAGGACCTGAATATCATCACCATATGGAAGCGGAAAGCAGCAATCAGAGTGCGGGCAAACTGCACATGTGTCTTGTGTGTGGACGTGGATTCAACCAAAGGTGCAGCCTGGGGAGGCACAAGTGTAACCAAAGCGAGGAGAATCTGTGCAAATGTCGGGAATGCGGCAAGGGATTCAGTTGCCTCTCCAAGCTGGAGACTCATCAACGCAGTCACTCTGTGAAATGGCCGTTCAGCTGCTCCGTGTGTGGGCAGGTGTTGCGTCTGTGTATAATAAGACACAGACTGCGGAGAACGGTACAACAGGTGTTTACTCAATGTGGCTCACACTGCAACTGACTGTACAGATTACTACTCAGTGCTATATACAGGTGTGGTCACTGCCGGTACTACAGTATACATGAGCTGTAAAAAGTAGTTCCCCCCTTAAAGGTATATACATTACAAACTAATTACAATTAACACTTTTAACATGCAACATTAGCTGAAAATAGTCTATTTATATATTCAGTTTTTGGGGAGGCTTCCTGATCCTTTCTGGATAGCGCCTTTCCCGAGTGTCTTGCTCTTGGTGCGGAGCGATTCTGGCCCCCTGTCGTCGGTTGGTTCATCAGCTTCCGATGCTACTGTTTCTGGGGTAGATGCGGCCTGTACGTCGGGTTCATCACCAGGTACGTATGGGCGAGGCATGGGGTTGACTTGTTCCTGTGACTCTAGGATCTGGTCAGCATGGCGTCTCACGATGCTCTCCCCAACGTCCACTGTGTACATTAGTGGGCCCTGCCATGTGCATATCGTTCCTGCCTGCCATTTTTCTGTTCGGTAGTCGCGGGCCAAGACTGGTTGCCCTACATTGAAGCTCCTTGTTGGCTTCTCATGGATGTGCTGGAATTGCTTACTCTCAACATCTCTTCGTACATTTGGTCTGAGCAAATCCAGGCGAGATCTTAACCTTTGGTTAAAGAACATCATGGCTGGGGCCTGGTTGGTGACTGCATGTGTCGCATTCCGGTAGGCGAACAGGAAATTGTCCACCTTGTGCTGCAGTGGAATGTTGTCATTGTACATAGCCTTTATTGCCTTCTTAATGGTTTGTACGAACCTCTCAGCCAATCCATTTGTGGCTGGATGATACGGGGCGGATGTGTAATGCCTTACCCCATTCTTTTTCAAGAACCTCCGGAACTCTTCGGACACAAACTGTGGTCCGTTGTCGGAGCAAATCTGTTCCAGCAAGCCATTCCTGGCAAAAATGGTCCGTAGGACTGCAATAGTTTTCTCCGTGGTGGTGGAGGACATTTTGATGACCTCAGGCCATTTCGAGTGCGCATCCACGGCTATTAAAAACATTGAGTCCATGAATGGACCAGCAAAATCAATATCCACCCGCTGCCATGGAGATGAGGGCCACTCCCATGGGTGTAGAGGGGCCTGTGGTGGTGCATTTTGGACTTTCTGGCATCCTGAGCAGCTTTTGGTCAGGTCCTCGATTTGTTTATCGATTCCCGGCCACCACACATAAGCCCTGGCTAGGCTTTTCATTTTTACCCCTCCCAGATGACCCTCATGAAGCTCATTGAGCACTCTATCCCTTAACTTGGGTGGAATTACCACTCGGGATCCACACATCAAGGTCCCCCCAGCACACTGACAGCTGTTCTCTCCTTGTCGAGAATGCTGGCAACAGTGAGTTGCCATGTGCTGGCCATCCCTTCACCGTCAAATCATATACCCGAGACAGCGTCGGGTCATTTCGGGTTTCCTTTTCGATACAAGCGTTAGTTACCGGTAGGTATTCAACTATAGTCGAATGGAATATTTCGACAGGATCCACTGCTGGTGCTTCATCCGCAGTAGGCAGTGGCAGGTGTGATAGCCCATCAGCATTTCCATGCTGTTTCGTGCCCTTATATTCAATCTCATAGTGGTGCACCCCCAGAAAAAGTGACCATCTTTGTAGTCGTTGCGCAGTCATCACCGGAACGCCCTTCTTCGGATTAAAAATGGAGACAAGAGGCTGGTGATCAGTCAGCAAGGTGAATTTCTGCCTGTGCAGATAGTGATTGAACTTTTTCACTCCCCACACCAGGCTGAGGGCCTCCCTGTCAATCTGGGCGTACTTACGCTCGGCTGAGGTTAGTGATCGTGATGCAAAGGCTATTGGCCTCTCTGAGCCGTCCGAGAATTTGTGCGACAGCACCGCTCCAATGCCGTAGGGTGACGCATCACATGCCAACCGAATTGGTAATGCTGGGTTGTAATGGGCCAATACCTCTTTCGATGTGATTAGTGTTTTGCTCTTCTGGAAAGCTCATCTACATTCGTCACTCCACTTCCATGGCACCCCAGTTTGCAGTAGGGTGTTCAGTGGGTGTAGTACTGTAGACAAATTTGGCAAGAACTTATGGTAGTAGTTTACCAGCCCAAGGAACGGCCTCAGTTGTGACACATTTTCCGGTGCTGGAGCCTTGACTACTGCCTCAATCTTCTCTGGGGACTTATGTAACCCCTCTTTATCGATAAAGTGGCCACAATATGAGATCTGTTTTCTAAAAAACTCGCATTTGGGGTGGTTAACACGGAGCCCATATTCCTGCAGTCTAGTGAGCACCTGCTCCAGGTTGGCAAGGTGATCACTGTCATTTTCGCCCGTGACCAGGATGTCGTCCAAATAACACTGGGTCCCTGGGATCCCTTGCAGGACTTGTTCCATTGCCCTTTGCCAAATAGCCGGAGCTGATGCTACCCCGAATACCAGCCGGTTGTATTGGTAGAGACCTTTATGGGTGTTGATTGTGAGGTATTTTTTTGATGCTTCTACCTCCATTTGCAGATAAGCCTGGGCCAGATCAATCTTAGTGAAGCGTTTCCCTCCAGATAGCGAGGCGAAAATATCTTCGATCTGTGGAAGTGGATATTGTACGGTGTGAAGGACCGGGTTCACTGTTACCTTAAAGTCCCCACAGATGCGAACCTTCCTTGGTTCCCCAGGCGTGCTGCTCAACGACTTTTTCATCACTGGGACGATGGGTGTAGCCCACTCGCTCCAGTCTACCTTGGACAGTACTCCTGAACGTTCCAAACTCTCCAGCTCTGCTTCGACGGCTGGGCGGATCGCATAAGGTACCGGTCTGGCCTTAAAAAATTTTGGGCTTGCGTTTTCTTCAATTTTAATCGTCGCTGTCATGCCTTTTAGTGTTCTGAGTCCTTGCTGGAACACTTCTTTCACGTCAGTTAGGATCTTTGACAGTCGTCCAGGTGTGACGTCGTCATCCTTTTTGTCAGCCACAGTCAGTGCCTGTATGGAATGCCAATCCAGTTGTATTTTCCGGATCCATTCATGTCCCAGTAATGGTGGTCCTCCATCTTGCAATACATACAGGTCTAGTTTTGGTGCTTCCTTACCGTTATATATAACGGTCACCCTTATTTTTCCTTTGGGGTAGACTTTTTGCCCCGTGTACGTCTTCAAAATAATTTTTGTGTCTCTCAAGGGTATGTGTGAGAATAGCTGCTCGTAGTCCCGTCAGTTTATGACTGTTAGGGCTGATGCTGTGTCCAATTCCATCTTTACCTGGACTCCTGCTAACTTGAGAGCGACCCAAATGGTTCGGTGATCCTCCGTTGTGATCACATTATGTAGTTTCAGACAACTCAGTTCCCTGCTTTTGGAGTCGTTATCACTCTTTTGTTCATCTGAACTATTCTCCGTCATCTTATGTACCTTCTTGTACTTTTCTTTGATAGGTTTCTTATTGCTGGTTTTCTTTCCCGACCTGCAGACTCGTGCTATGTGTCCTACTTTTCCACACTGTCTGCACACTTTGTCTTTGAACCAGCAATCATTCTGGTCGTGTGTTGTTCTGCCGCAGCGATAGCACTTCTCTGTTCCATATGACATTTCGTTTGTGCCATATTCTTGCGGTCTCTGTTGTATCTCTGCAGCGCCCCGTGCTGCTGCTTCATATGATACCGCAATGCTGAAAGCCTTTTCCAGCGTAAGGTCCTTTTCAGATAAAAGCCATTTCTGGGTTCCTTCACTTTGAAGCCCACACACAAACTTGTCCCTTAAGGTATCTGCCAGGCCCGCTCCAAACTGGCAGTGTTTCGATAGTTTGCGCAGTTCTGTTAAATAATCAGCATTGCTTTCATCCTTATGCTGGTTCCATTTGTGAAACTTGAATCTTTCTGCTATCAGCAGCGGCGTGGGGTTTAAATGTTCCTTTAGTATCGTTACTATGTCTTCAAAACTCTTTTCCATTGGCTTCGTTGGGGTTACTAGATTTCGTAATAAACCATACGTCTTTGCACCCATTAAATTTAGCAATACCGACGTTCTCTTGTCATCTGACACCTCATTTGTCTTGCAGTACACCTCTATTCGTTCGACATATGTAGCCCAGTCTTCGACTTCATTGTCAAATGCGGTGATACTGCCACTCTTCGGCATTTTGGGTGTGGTTTAAAATGGTGTCTCCCAATGGCTTAAAATGGCATCTCCCGCACTTTCCTTCCTCCCCCGCTGCAACCAACGCCGCTCTCGGCGGTCCTCGTGGCAATGGCGGTGCCTCGCGGGTTTGTGTGCGTCTCTCCCTCTCTCCGATGCTGCTCGGCCCCTGAACACCGGCTGCGCCCTGTGCGCTCTGCCCTCTCTCCCGACAATGCTGCTCGGCCCTTTGCTGTGCCACTCGGTCGGGCTCTAGCCCGCCGCTGTCCGGGAAGGGTCTGCGCACTACCTGTTGCCAGCCCGTTTCGCTGGACCACCTCGACTGGAAAGCCAAGCCTGGCTCTCGACAGCCTCCCCCGCAATTCTCGAGTCTCTGCTGGATGACTGGGCGGTTGCCTGTGGTCGACGCCCGAGTCTCTGGCCTTGACCTCCAATCCACTGATCTCCAGGAACGAATCCCCAGGAGGTGATGCAGAGTTGCAGGTAGGTTCGAACCTGCCTCATCGCCAATGTTGCGTCCATGTATAATAAGACACAGACTGCGGAGAACGGTACAACAGGTGTTTACTCAATGTGGCTCACACTGCAACTGACTGTACAGATTACTACTCAGTGCTATATACAGGTGTGGTCACTGCCGGTACTACAGTATACATGAGCTGTAAAAAGTAGTTCCCCCCCTTAAAAGGTATATACATTACAGCAGGGATTCACTATTTCAGGCTCCCTGCGGGCACACCAGCGAGTACACACCGGGGAGAGGGCGTTCACCTGCTCCGTGTGTGGGAAGGGATTCAGTCATTCATTCCATCTGCAGACACACCAGCGAGTTCACACCGGGGAGAGGCCGTTCACCTTCTCCGAGTGCGGGAAGGGATTCACTCAACAATCCGCCCTGCTGAGACACCGGTGAGTTGACACTGGGGATAAGCCGTTTGCCTGCTCTCACTGTGAGAAGAGGTTTAACCAGTCTTGCAACCTGTTGATACACGAGATTATTCACACCGATGAGAGACCTTTTCAGTGCTTCGACTGCGAGAAGGGCTTCAGAAGATCCAGCGACCTGATACTGCACCAGCGAGTTCACACCGGGGAGAGGCAATTCACCTGCTCCGTGTGTGGGAAGGGATTCACTCTCTCCTCCGCCCTGCTGATACACCAGCTGGTTCACACTGACGAGACGCCGTTCACCTGCTCCGAGTGCGGGAAAGGATTCGCTTGTCCCTCCACTCTGCGGGAACACCAGCTGGGTCACACTGACGAGAAGCCATTCTCCTGCTCCGAGTGCGGGAAAAGATTCACTCGTCTCACCTATCTGCAGGAAGACCAACTGGTTCGCACTGACGAGAGGCCGTTCACCTGCTCCGAGTGCGGGAAAGGATACACTCGTCTCGCCTATCTGCAGGAACACCAGCTGGTTCACACTGACGAGAGGCCGTTTAAATGTTCCGACTGTGACAAGAGTTTCAAATGCTCCAAGGACCTGAAGAAGCATCGACGCATCCACACCGGGGAGAGGCCATTCAGCTGCTCTCACTGTGGGAAGAGGTTTACGCACTCATCCAATCTTCGGAATCACCAGTTCACTCACACTGGGGAGAGGCCGTTCCCCTGCTCAGTGTGTGAAAAGGGATTCACCAGTTCATCTCACCTGCTGAGACACCAGTGAGTTCACACCTGAGTGCACTGGTCCCATTCAGCTGTTAATCACATGAAGGACTATTCTGTGTTAATAATGGCAATTACGGGGGCGGGGGGGCCGTTTGAAGATGCTGATAATAACCCCAGTAACTAGGCTGAAGTTTAAGAGGGGTCAGCCTCGGCTCAGTGGGTGACACTCTCACCTCTAGAGTCAGAAGGTCATGGGTTTGAGGCCCACTCTGGAGACCTGAGCACGTAATCTAGGCTGACACTCCAGGGCAGTACTGAGGGAGAGCTGCTCTGTCAGAGGTGCCATGCTATTTGCCTTCTTAACCGTCTGCTGCACCTGCATGCTTACCTTCAGTGACTGGTGCACAAGCACACCCAGGTCTCGTTGCACTTCCCCATCTCCCAATCTATTGCCGTTCAGATAATAACCTGTCTTCCTGTTTTTGCCACCAAAGTGGATAACCTCGCATTTATCCACATTATACTGCAGCTGCCATGCATCTGCCCAATCACCCAACCTGTCCAAATCATAGAAACATAGAAGATAGGAGCAGGAGTAGGCCATTCGACCCTTCGAGCCTGCTCCGCCATTCAATGAGATCATGGCTGATCATCCAAATTCAGTACCCTGTCCCTGCCTTCTCCCCATATCCCTTGATCCCTTTAGCCTTAAGAAATATATCCAACTCTTTCTTGAATATATTTAATGAACTGGCCTCCACCGCCTTCTGTGGCAGAGAATTCCACAGGTTCACCACTCTCTGGGTGAAGAAATTCCTCCTCATTTCAGTCCTAAATGGCTTACCCCTTATCCTTAGACTATGACCCCTGGTTCTGGACTCCCCGGCCATCATAAACATCCTTCCTGCATCTAGTCTGTCCAGGCCTGACAGAGTTTTATAGGTTTCGATGTGATCCCCCCACACCTGGAATACTGCGTGCAGTTTTGGTTTCCATATTTAAGAAAAGATATACTTGCTCTCGAGGCGGTTCAGAGAAGGTTCACTCGGTTGATTCCGGAGATGAGGGGGTTGACGTATGACAAAAGGTTGAGTAGGTTGGGACTCTACTCATTGGAGTTCAGAAGAATGAGAGGCGATCTTATCGAAATATATAAGATTGTGAGGGGGCTTGATCGGGTGGATGCGGGGAGGATGTTTCCACTGATGGGTGAGACTAGAACTAGGGGGCATAATCTAAGAATAAGGGGCTGCCCTTTCAAAACTGAGATGAGAAACTTCTTCACTCAGAGGGTAGTAAATCTATGGAATTTGCTACCCCAGAGAGCTGTGGAAGCTGCAACATTAAATAAATTTAAAATGGAGATAGACAGTTTCCTAGCAGATAAGGGAATTAGGGGTTACGGGGAGAGGGCAGGGAAGTGGACGTGAGTCTAGATTCGGATCAGCCATGATCCTATTGAATGGCGGAGCAGGCCCGAGGGGCCGTATGGCCTACTCCTGCTCCTACTTCTTATGTTCTTATTCAAAAGTAATCAAAGTGTGACATCACCAGGAAGCAGTTAAGTGATTGGTTGGTGAGTATTTCTCTAATTTTAAACTTTAACTCTGTGGTTTTGTGGTGATTATTCTTTATGTTTAGTAAGAAGTATTGTGATTGGTTGTTTGTTTCCTGCCTTGGGATATATGCTGTAATCTCATTGGTAGTTGAAGTCATGTGATTTGTGGTGACCATCTTAAATTCAGTTCTTTCCAGCCTTTAGTTGGGACTGGGTGTTGAAAGATGTGCTACAGGATTTTTAAGTTAATAAAGCTTAGATTAGAAAGGCAAATCTATTCTTTATTTCAATTTATTAACTTAATGTGAGAATGGAGCGATATCTTCAACCAGAACGATTCAATGCTGACCCTAATTCTGCAGGAGTGGATGATAAATGGAAACATTGGTATTGTACATTTAAAAACTTTTTGGGCGTGTTGGATCAAGAGTCTCTAAATAAGCTGAATATGCTGATCAACTACATTGCTCCGGATGTGTATAAGTATATTTTGGACTGTAAAACTTACGAAGTGGCTATTTCTACATTGGAAAAGATTTTTGTTAAACCAAAGAATGAGGTATTTGCACGTCACCTTCTATCTGCCCGTAGGCAGCAGGTGGGAGAATCTTTGGATACTTATTTACAAGCACTTCGGTGCCTTAGTGTTAACTGTAATTATAAGGCCGTGACGGCTGAAGAATATAAGGAAGAATCGGTATGGGATGCTTTTATTAATGGATTACTGTCTAGATCAATTCGTCAGCGGTTGTTAGAAAATAAGACTTTGGATCTTAAGAGTGCTTTTGAGCAAGCTTCTACATTGGATGTGGCTCAGAGAAGTTCAGATTCTAATGCTCTTTTTAATCGGCCTGTGACTGTGGTTTCGGCAGTTCCGGATGAAAAGGAATTATGTGGACTTAATAGGAGTGGTTTACTAGATTCTGAAACAGTTTCTACTTCAGCGGCTGTTGCCTCTAGGATTCAGAAGTGTTATTTTTGTGGGAACGTCCAGCACCCTCGTCTGAAGTGTCCTGCTCGGGAGGCTGTGTGTAGTAAATGCGGCAATAGAGGTCATTACGCACGTGTGTGTAAATCATCAGGTTCAATTACCTCCTCTGTGACTATTCAGCCTTTAGATAGGGCGTTTATTGCATCAATTTCTGCTGCATTTGCTCATGGCCTAAACAAAGCTATAGTTACGGCCCAAGTTAATGGGTTGGAAGTGAAGGCCCTTATAGATACGGGCAGTACCGAGAGTTTTATAAGTCTTCAGTTTGCAAAGGAGAAGCATTTGAAAATTTCGCCTGTTTCCTATCAGGTGTGTATGGCTGAGACGACTCTCACTTCACAAGTAGCTGGTTGTTGCCTTGTGAAATTGATTCTTCTAGGTAATACGTATACTGATATACGCCTATCTGTTTTGCCTAATCTCTCTGCGGATATTTTGATTGGTCATGATGTGCTTCAGTTACACGAGTCTCTCAGTCTTTCATTTGGCGGGACTAAGCCACCTTTATCTATTTGTGGATTAACCTCTTTATCCATTTCTCCATTATCACTTTTTTCCAATTTGATGCCGGATTGTAAGCCAATTGCTACCAAGTCAAGAAGGTATAGCAGTCAGGATAGAGAATTTATTAATTCTGAAGTTCAACATCTCTTATTGGAAGGAATCATTGAACCTAGTTGTTCGCCTTGGCGGGCACAGGTAGTTGTCACGACTAACGAGAGACATAAGAAACGAATGGTGATAGACTATTCCCAAACTATTAATAGGTAAACTCAATTAGATGCGTACCCTTTGCCTAAGATTGATGAGCTTATCAATAAATTATCTCAGTATTAGGTTTTTAGCACTATTGACCTAAAGAGTGCTTATCATCAGATTCCTATTGTTAAGAAGGATCAACCATATACGGCCTTTGAGGCTGGTGGAAAGCTGTATCAGTTTTGCCGAATACCATTTGGTGTTACTAATGGTGTTGCTTGTTTTCAACGGGCAATGGATGCTTTTATAAGTGATAACTCTCTCTCTGACACCTTTTCATACTTAGATGACATCACGGTGTGTGGCAAATCAAGGGTGGAGCATGATTCTAATTTAGAAAGATTCCTTCAAGCTGCAGAAAAAGTTGGTTTAACTTTCAATAAAGAGAAGTGTACCTTTTCGACCACTGAGGTAAATCTACTGGGGTACATTATTTCAGGAAACAAGATTAAACCAGACCCAGAACGTCTGCGACCATTGATTGATTTACCTTGTCCTACTAATTCTAAGGCTTTGCAACGAGTTGTTGGACTGTTTTCTTACTATTCTAATTGGATTGCAAATTTTTCACAGAAGATCCGGCCTCTTATTCGGGTTACGACATACCCTCTATCATGGGAGGCCAGGACGTGTTTTGATAATTTTAAAAAGGATATCCTTGGAGCAGTTGTGCATTCTATTGATGAGCAGGTTCCTTTTGTGATTGAGACGGACGCTTCTGATTTTGCAATTGGGGCTACTCTGAACCAAAATGGAAGACCTGTGGCCTTTTTCTCACGTACCTTGAACAATAGTGAAAAAAGGCATTCTTCAATAGAGAAAGAGGCGTATGCAATAGTAGAAGCACTGCGTAAATGGAGACATTATTTATCGCGGCGACATTTTACGTTGGTAACTGATCAAAAGTCTGTGTCCTTTATGTTTGATGTCAAACATTTTGGAAAGATTAAGAATGATAAAATAATGAGGTGGAGGATTGAGTTGGCATGTTACCATTTTGATATAGTTTATTGTCCGGGGAAGGATAATGTTGCTGCTGATGTGCTGTCGAGGGCTTATTGTTCTGTGATTCACGGAGATACGCTTATTAATCTTCACAATGCCTTATGCCATCCTAGGGTTACGAGGATGAAACACTTCATACGCAGTAAGAATTTGCCCTTTTCAGTTGAAGACGTCAAGCGGATGACTTCATCATGTTCTATCTGTGCTCGGTGTAAACCGAATTTCTTTAAGCCTCAACGAGCTCATCTTATAAAGGCTACTTCTCCTTTTGAACGTTTGAGCGTCGATTTCAAGGGGCCTCTTCCTTCAACTACTCAAAACCGATATATATTTACTGTTGTGGATGAGTTTTCAAGGTTCCCTTTTGCTTTTCCTTGCGCAGATGTATCAGCTGCTACAGTTATCAAATGTCTGACTCAACTTTTTGTCATCTTTGGGATGCCTGCGTATATCCATTCGGATCAGGGAAGTTCTTTTATGTCTTCCCAGTTGAAGGAATACCTTCAGAGTCGGGGAATTTCTACTAGCAGAACTACCCCGTATAATCCCCAGGGTAATGGACAGTGCGAACGATATAATGGGGTGATCTGGAAGGCAGTTATGTTGGCTTTGACATCCCGGAACCTTAAGAATACACAGTGGGAAATGGTACTGCCTGATGCCCTGCATTCCATTAGATCATTGCTTTCAACGGCTACTAATGTGACCCCCCATGAAAGGCTCTTTAACTATCCGCGGAGATCTACTACGGGATATTCGGTACCTTCATGACTTACTATGCAGGGACCTGTGCTGCTTCGATGCCATGTTAGATTGTCAAAATATGATCCTTTAGTGGAGGAGGTGGAGCTGTTGGAGGCAAATTCCCAATATGCTCATATTCGATTCCAAGATGGGAAAGAAAGTACCGTTTCAATTAAAGACTTGGCTCCTTGTGGTGGCCAGCCCTCTTCTGAGGATATTAACAATAGTCATGATTCAGATAATGTGGATGCTGTTACAGATACTACGAATATTTACAATCCGACTGCAGATAATTATACTTCTATTAGTCAGCCCTCGATGGATGTTCATGACCGTCCCAGTTTACCTCCTGATGGGATTTCTAATCCAGAAACCGTTGAAAATCGGGATATGGATAGCCTTCCTGCAGAGGATACTTCTGTGTCTCCTGGTGTGGGAGGGCAAGGAATTTCACCAAGGTTAAGAAGGTCGACACGAACAAGATATCTGGTCGACCGATTGAAAATGGACTTTTAAATTGATAGTAATGTTTTAAAATTGTTGAAATATTATATTATTGTTTTAGTTGAGAGATACTTAATACTTATGTGCAATGTTACTATTTGTTGTTGCTCACTTAGTATTGTGTCATGTTGAATAGTTTTATTTTGTCTGTGCATAGTTTTAGTTGTAAATAATTAATTATAAATTGTAAAGGTTATGTAGGTTGGAGTATATTTTAAAAGGAGGGGTGAATGTGGTGATTATTCTTTATGTTTAGTAAGAAGTATTGTGATTGGTTTTGTTTCCTGCCTTGGGATATATGCTGTAATCTCATTGATAGTTGATGTCATGTGATTTGTGGTGGCCATCTTAAATTCAGTTCTTTCCAGCCTTTAGTTGGGACTGGGTGTTGAAAGATGTGCTACAGGATTTTTAAGTTAATAAAGCCTAGATTAGAAAGGCAAATCTATTCTTTATTTCAGGTTTATAGTTGCTAAAGTGTCTCTGGTGTAGCAGAGACTGTTGGTAAACCATTTAACTGTAGTGTAATTAGTGGGATTGATTGATTTAATTTAAATTCAATTAATTAAAGGGTAAGTCATTGCAGGACAGCCCGGCCACGTGGTATGCTCCTCCTGCGATATGTGGGAACTCAGGGACACTTCCTGTGTCCCTGACAACTACATGTGCAGGAAGTGCATCCAGCTGCAGCTACTGACAGACCGCATTGCGGCGCTGGAGCTGCGATTGGATGCATACTGGAGCATTCACGATGCTCGGGACGTCGTGAATAGCACGTTTACAGAGTTGGACACACTGCAGGTAGAGGTTGGACAGGAAGAAAGGGAATGGGTGACCAGCAGGCAGAGTACTAGGTGCAGGCAGGTAGTGCAGGGGTCCCCTGGGGACATCCCCCTCTCAAACAGATACACCACTTTGAGTGCTGTTGGGGGGGATGGCTTATCAGGGGAAGGCAGCAGCAGCCAACTTCCTGGCACCAGGGGTGGCTCTGCTGCACAGGACGGGAGGAAAAAGAGGGGTAGAGCTATAGTAATAGGGGATTCTATTGTAAGGGGAATAGATAGGCGTTTCTGCGGCCGATGGTGTGTTGCCTCCCTGGTGCAAGGGTCAAGGATGTCTCAGAGCAGCTGCAGAACATCTTGGAGGGGAGGGTGAACAGCCAGTTGTCGTGGTGCATATAGGCACCAACGATATAGGTAAAAAGCGGGATGAGGTCCTAAAAGCAGAATATAGGGAGTTAGGAGCTAAATTTAAAAATAGGACCTCAAAGGTAGTAATCTCAAGATTGCTACCAGTGCCACGTGCTAGTCAGAGTAGAAATAGAAGGATATTTCAGATGAATACGTGGCTCGAGGAATGGTGCATCGGGGAGGGATTCAAGTTCCTGGGACATTGGAACCGGTTCTGGGGGAGGTGGGACCAGTTCAAACCAGACGGTTTGCACCTGGGCAGGGCTGGAACCGATGTCCTAGGGGGAGTGTTTGCTAGTGCTCTGGGGGAGGGTTTAAACTAAAATGGCAGGGAGTTGGGAACCTGAGCAGGGAGACAGAGGAAAGGGAAACAAGGATAAAAGCAAAAGATAGGAAGGAGAAAAACAAAAGTGGCAGTCAGCGAAATCAACGGTTTAAATCAAATGTGGCCACAGTAAATAATAATTCTAATAGGTCTAAGAGCATCAAAAAAACAAGCCTGAAGGCTTTGTGTCTTAATGCGAGGAGCATTCGTAATAAGGTGGATGAATTGGCTGCGCAAATAGAGGTAAACGAAGATGATTTGGTTGGGATTACGGAAACGTGGCTCAAGGATGGCCAAGGCTGGGAACTCAACATCCAGGGGTATTCGATATTCAGGAAAGATAGGCAAAAAGGAAAGGGAGGTGGGGTAGCATTACTGGTTAAAGAAGGGATTAACACAATTGTAAGGAAGGATATTAGCTTTGATGATGTGGAATCTGTATGGGTAGAATTGAGAAATACCAAGGGGCAGAAAACGTTAGTGGGAGTGGTATATAGACCTCCAAACAGTAAGGAGGAGGTTGGGGATGACATTAAAAGGGAAATTAAAGAAGCGTGCAATAAGGACACAGCAGTCATCATGGGTGACTTTAATCTACATATTGATTGGGCTAACCAAATTAGTAACAATACTGTGGAGGACGAATTCCTGGAGTGTATACGGGCTGGTCTCCTGGACCAATATGTCGAGCAACCAACTGGAGATCAGGCCATCTTAGACTGGGTATTATGTAACGAGAAAGGATTAATTAGCAATCTTGTACGAGGCCCCTTGGGTCGGAGCGATCATAATATGATTGAATTCTTCATTAAGATGGGGAATGAAGTAGTTGACTCAGAGACTAGGGTCCAAAATTTAAATAAAGGAAACTACGATGGTCTGAGGAGCGAGTTGAGTAGGATTGATTGGGGAATGTCACTCAAAGGGTTGACAGTGGATATGCAATGGCAAACATTCAAAGAACGAATGGATGAACTACAGAATTTGTTCATCCCAGTTTGGCATAAAAATAAAACAAAAAAGGTGACTCAACCGTGGCTAACAAGGGAAATTAAGGATAGCATAAGATCCAAGGAGAGGACGTATAAATTGGCCAGAAAAAGCAATAATCCTGAGGATTGGGAACAGTTTAGGATTCAACAAAGGAGGACAAAGGGATTAATTAAGAAGGGGAAAATAGAATATGAGAGTAAGCTAGCAGGAAACATAAAAACTGACTGTAAAAGCTTTTATAGATATGTGAAGAGGAAAAGCTTGGTGAAGTCAAGCGCAGGTCCCTTGCAGTCAGAATCAGGGGAATTTATAATAGGAAACAAAGAAATGGCAGACCAACTAAATACATATTTTGGTTCTGTCTGCACAAAGGAGGACACAGATAACCTCCCAGAGATGCCGGGGAACATAGGGTCTGATGAAAGGGTGGAACTGAAAGAAATCAGTATTTGTAGAGAAATGGTGTTGGAAAATTGATGGGACTGAAGGCCGATAAATCCTCAGGGCCTGATAATCTACATCTTGGGTACTTAAGGAAGTGGCCCTAGAAATAGTAGATGCATTGCTGGTCATCTTCCAGAACTCGATAGCCTCTGGAACAGTACCCATGGATTGGAGGGTAGCTAATGTTACCCCACTATTCAAAAAAGGTGGTAGAGAAAAAGCGGGAAATTATAGACATCGAACCAGTGGATGTGGTGTATTTGGACTTTTAGACATCGGTAGTGGGGAAAATGCAAGAGTCCATTATAAAAGATGTAATAACAGAGCACTTGGAAAGCAGTGACAGGATCGGACAAAGTCAACATGGATTTACAAAAGGTAAATCGTGCTTGACTAATCTACTGGAATTTTTTGAGGATGTAACTGGTAAAATAGATAAGGGAGAACCGGTGGATGCGGTGTATTTGGACTTTCAGAAGGCTTTCGATAAGGTCTCGCATAAGAGATACCAACAAAGAAGATAGGAGCAGGAGTAGGCCATTCGGCCCTTCGAGCCTGCTCCGCCATTCAATGCGATCATGGCTGATCATCCAAGTTCAGTACCCGGTCCCTGCTTTCTCCCCATACCCCTTGATCCCTTTAGCCTTAAGAAATATATCCAACTCCTTCTTGAATATATTTAATGAATTGGCCTCTACTGCCTTCTGTTGTCGAGAATTCCACAGGTTCACCACTCTCTGGGTGAAGAAATTCCTCCTCATTTCTGTCCTAAAAGGCCTACCCCTTATCCTTAGACTGTGACCCCTGGTTCTGGATTCCCCGACCATCGGGAACATCCTCCCTGCATCCAGTCCTGCCAGAATTTTATAAGTTTCAATGAGACCTCCTCTCATTCTTCTAAACTCCAGTGAGCAGAAGCCCAATCGACACAATCTCTCCTCATACATCATTCATGCCATCCCAGGTATCAGCCTGGTGAATCTTGGCGGGACTCCTTCTATGGCAAGAATATCCTTCCTCAGATAAGGCGACCAAAACTGCACACAATACTCAAGATGTGGTCTCACCAAGGCCCTGCACAACTGCAGTAAGACATCCTTGTTCCTGTACTTAAACCCTCTCGCTATGAAGGCCAACATACCATTTGCCTTCTTAACCGCCTGCTGCACCTGCATGCTTCCCTTCAGCGACTGGTGCACAAGGACACCCAGGTCTCGTTGCACTTCCCCTTCTCCCAATCTATTGCCGTTCAGATGATAATCTGCCTTCCTGTATTTGACACCAAAGTGGATAACCTCACATTTATGCACATTATACTGCATCTGCCATGCTTCTGCCCAATCACCCAACCTATCCAAATCATCCTGGAGTTTCTCGGCATCCTCCTCACAGCACACACGCCCACCCAGCTTTGTGTCGTCTGCAAATTTGGAGATATTACATCTAGTTCCCTTCTCTAGATCATTAATATATATTGTGAATAGCTGGGGTCCAAGGACCGATCCCTGCGGTACCCCACTAGTCACTGCCTGCCACTCAGAAAAAGACCCGTTTATTCCAACTCTTTGCTTTCTATCTGCCAACCAGTTCTCTATCCAAGTCAATACCTTGCCCCCCAATCCCATGTTCCCTAAACTTTACACGCTAATCTCTTATGCGGAACCTTATCGAAAGCCTTCTAAAAGTCCAAATACACCACATCCACTGGTTCGCCCTTTTCTATTTTACTAGTTACTTCCTCAAAAAATTCCAGTAGATTAGTCAAGCAAGATTTACCTTTTGTAAATCCATGTTGACTTTGTCCGATCCTGTCACTATTTTCCAAGTGCTCTGCTATTACATCTTTTAGAATGGACTCTAGCATTTTCCCCACTACCGATGTCAGGCTTACCGGTCTGTAATTCCCCGTTTTCTCTCTACCACCTTTTTTGAACAGTGGGGTAACATTAGCTACCCTCCAATCCATGGGTACAGTTCCAGATTCCATCGAAAACCCAGCAGCTTCTCCTCCATCTCCACTCCAGCTCAAACTGCTGCAACAAAAAGACCTACACAGGCGGCCAGGGACCGAATTCCGTCACCTGCAATAAAACTCATCCCGACAGCCGCTGACTAATGGCGGCCGCAGCACCCACAATTCCCCGCGCCCCAGAAACCGCTCTATCCAACGTGCTGATTTCCCCGCTGAGAGTGCGCATGCTCCCCGGGGCCGCGGGCCATTCTGGGAGCCTGGCTCCCGTCCTTTGACCTGAGTCGGACTCGGTGGAACCGGCTGAAGAAACCGGGAAGCGGCGGCTCGGATGGGGGAGGCGCTGCACCCTGGGTTTCCTGGTGCTGGGGCTCTGGCCGCACGTCCGCTGGGCCCTCCTGCTCTGATTCTGATTGAGGTTTTTGATGAGGTAACAGAGAGGGTTGATGAGGGCAATGCGGTTAACATGGTGTACATGGATTTCCAAAAGGCGTTCGACAGCGTGTAAAGTTAAGGCACATGGGATTGGGGGCAAGGTATTGACTTGGATAGAGAACTGGTTGGCAGATAGAAAGCCAAGAGTTGGAAGAAACGGGTCTTTTTCCGAGTGGCAGGCAATGACCAGTGGGGTACCGCAGGGATCGGTCCTTGGACCCCAGCTATTCACAATATATATTAATGATCTGGACGAGGGAACTAGATGTAATATCTCCAAGTTTGCAGACGACACATTCAATGTGATCATGGCTGATCATCCAAACTCGGTACCCTGTCCCTGCCTTCTCACCATATCCCTTGATCCCTTTAGCCTTAAGAAATATATCGAACTCCTTCTTGAATATATTTAATGAATTGAGCTCTACTGCCTTCTGTGGTAGTGAATTCCACAGGTTCACCACTTGTTCTGCCCTCGCAACGCGCTTCTATGCAGAGCTAGACAGATAGCGAACAACTCGATATCTTCCAATAAAATCACAAGGCTTGACTTTTCTTGTAACGCTTTACTGAACGATTCTAATTGTAAAACTGAAATACAACACAGAAATGGAAGCACACATTAGTATACAGGCGCATAACTGATATGTATACACAGATTTAGGTACGCCTGAGCAACACAGTACATTTAGTAAACTGGGAGGCATTCTCTTTAAATTAGCCCTGTACATAGTGTATGAAAATACAGCTACTAGTTAATCAGCTAGACAGAGAAAAGTTACAACTAAACATTTTCTACAACATACAGTGCACATTAATCATCCATAGCATTCTAAAATACTTACAGACAAACAATTTCCAAGACTCAAGCATGGGGACAATACAACTGCCCGGAGCCTGTGCTGCTGTAGGAGCACCGTGGTGTAGGTCTGTGTCCCAGCGAGGACTCCACGAGGACTACGTAGCAGTCCTGTGGGGAGCGTGATGACCTCATCACGCTCGGTAGCGTTGTCCGCGCTTGGGGCGTCACGTGATGCGCGTGGTCGCGTTTCTGGCCATGGAGGCCGAAGTCGGGAGCGGGAGCTGGAGGCCAGGCTGAGCCGATGCTTGCCGTGGGAGCGGAAGATCGCGTCACTCCCGGCGGCTGGTAGATGCGGCCGAAGACGCTAGGCCGGGCTGTGCCGGCAGCCTTTCTGGAAGGCCGAGTCGGGCCGGCAGCCGCCTCACGCACGTCACGTCGTACGTGCCGTGACGTCAGCACGCTACATTGTACGTGACGTGACGTCAGCACGCTAAGGCGCGTCTTAAAGGGGCAATGGCCCTAAAAGGTAAGTTAAAGGGGCAACGGCCCCAACAGGTAGGTTATACATATATAAGTAAGTTAAATACATACAGTGAGGTTAAGTTAGAGGGAGAGACAGCACACTCCCCGCTTGGTACAATTCCATTTGTACCACTACAGATACAAAATAACCTGGAGAAAACGTCCTTTGGCTGCCACACGCTCAGAGTCCGTTCTCTAGATTTCTTCGGAAAGGAGGACTACGATCTCTGAGACTGGCCTCGGAAACACCTTGACAGTCTCTTCCTTGACGGTCTTCACCTCCACCTTGTGGACCCTCTTGTCCCTGCTCGGCAGAGTTTTGACGGCTAGTCCCACTGACCGTTCGTTTGTGTGCTTGGCTGTCTTTCAGCAAGACGACATCTCTCACTTTGACATTCGGCTTGTCTTCTGTCCATTTCCTACGGCTCTGTAGGGTGGGCGAATACTCTCCTCCCCATCTCTTCCAAGAAGTGTCTGCACGACACTGTACTTGCTTCCACTGCTTCCCGTGCAGCTCGGCCATGTCGAAGTTTCCAGAGGGAGCTGAAATAGCACTCATCTTTTGAGTCAGGAGCATCGCTGGGGTGGGGACTGCAGGCGTGTCTGGGTCGGTGGACCCCGGCACCAGGGTTCTCCTGAGCGAGCAGAGGCGCCCCGCAGCCTGCTCCCCGCTACTCGGAAGACGGCGTCCAGGAGGGCGAAACGGCAGGGGTGCCGCCCAGCTGTGTCTATCGTCCTTGGACCTTTCAAGCACTGAGCATCCTAGGCCATCTGTGCTCACAGTGGGGCCTGCCTCTTCCTCACAGGCAGAGGAGGTTGACCTATGATGCTGCGTCATGTCGTCGTAGTCCTCCTTTGCCTGGATCCTGTTTGGGCATGGGCTGAGACAGGATGTGCGACCGTTGCACGACACGTTTGCTTTATAGACGCTGACATCCGCTGGTTTGTGGACTGTTCCCAGGCAAACTCCACCCACGAGGACCCATCCCAAGTCAAGCCGCTGCGCATAGGGAGCATCGTGGGGCCCTTTGATGTGCTCACGTACCTTGTGCACCCTTAAGATGTCTCTTCCCAAGAGTAGGAGGATTGGAGCGTCCGGGTCCACAGCTGGAATCTTATTGGCAATTGGCTGTAGGTGGGGCTGATGGCGTGCGACCTCTGGGGAGGGGATTTCCGTCCTGTCCTCTGGCATCATGTCGCACTCAATCAAGGTGGGGAGGGGAAGCTGTAGTTTCCCATCCATGGACTCGATCATGAAGTTGCCAACTCTCCTACCCGTAGTCTCTGTTGTCCCTGAACAGGTTTTTAGCGTGTACGGAGCGGTGCTGGCCTTGACGTCGAAGAGATTGAAGAATTCCGTCTTCGCTAGGGACTTGTTGCTTTGCTCATCGAGCACTGCATACATTTTGATTGCCTTCTCCTTTCTCCCTGCAGGATATGCTTTAACCAAGCAGATTTTGGAGCATGAGCGTGGGCTGCTTGCATTTCCGCAAACCTCTGTACACTTGGAGGTGACTGAAGATGTGCTTTCGCTTTGCTCCCCGCTATCCTCTTTGTCAACCGCGGCGCTCTCGGTGGTTGACGGAGGAGGACCTGGATGCAGGGCTGCTATGTGTTTTTCGCTGTTGCACTCAAGGCACTTGATTGTCGCCTTGCAGTCTTTTGCCATGTGCGTAGTCGACCCACAACACCTGAAGCAGATGCGGTTCTCTCTCAGGTATGACGTGCGCTCATCAATGGGCTTGTCTCTAAAGCTTCGACACTTTTTGAGTGGGTGGGGCTTCTTGTGTATAGGACACTGACGATCTGGGTCATCCACTTCATTCCCAGCAGAACTGGATTGGTTGACTGAGGGTTCGGCTGGAACCTCTGTTTTGTGCACACTCACAGAGGCTTTGTTGCTGTCCTTTGTGGGTTTCTCTGTTCTCGAAGGAGCGTAACTGCTGGAGGTGGAGAAAGCGAAACTTGGATCATTCCTCACCCTTGCCTGTTGTTGGACAAACCTGGAGAAGAGAGAGAAGGGGGGAAATGCCACTCCATTTTCCTCCTTGTACTTGGATCCCTTAGCTATCCATTTCTCTTGAAGATTGTGGGGGAGCTTTTCCACTATTGGGTTTACCCCGCGAGCCGTATCCAAATACGAGAGGCCGGTCAGGTAACCTTCTCCCTTGGCACACTCCAGTTCGAGGAGAATGTCGCCCAGTTCTCTGAGCTCGACATTATCCTTGTTGGTTAGCTTCGGGAAGTCCTCAAGCTTCTTGAGCAGTGCGTGTTCGATGACTTCTGGTGTCCCATAACAGTCGTTGAGACGTTGCCAAACCAGGTGGAGGCCTGCTGTGGGATTGAGGACGTGCGCTGAGCGAATTCTCTTCGCCTGCCTTGACGACTCGGCTCCGAGCCACTTTGTCATCAAGTCTAGTTCTTCTCTGGCTGACAGATTCAAGTCCTTGGTGGTACTCAGGAAGGATGCTCTCCATGACCAATAATTTTCAGGACGGTCATCGAATTCTAGGAGGCCTGAACTTAACAATTCTCGGCGAGTAAGGTACCTGGCGAAGTCTTGTGCGCCTTGCGGCTCGGGCGAGGACTGCTTAGCTGGATTGGCCGAGTGTTGTGGAGGTCTCTGCAGGTGAGTCTTACTCGTTTCTTCTCTTTTGAGCTCAGTGTCTCCGAAAACGGGCCGTTTGTTGCTGGGGTGAGTAGCTAGTTCTACGTCGAGATACCTGAATGTTTCCTTTGGGAACACTTTGGAGTGTTGTTGGACATACTCATTTGTACGTTGCACTGGACTGAGGGGCTGTTCCAGGTCATATGTTTCCTGGCTGGGCTCCCCGCGTTCGCTCTCCTCATCTTCTTCATAAGCTGCGGCTTCGGCTTTAGCGGCAGCGGCAGCTCTCTGGCTTTGGAGAATGTGGAGAATGGCAGCGATATCAGCTCTCTGCTTTACAAGGTCGGCTTTCTGCTTCATCGCACTAGCTTCGAGGTCAGCTCTCTGCTTCATCACACTAGCGTCGAGGTCGGCTCTCTGCTTCATGAGGTCAGCTTCTTTTTCAGTGAAGGACAATTGCGCTTGGGTGGCCTTTGCCTTGGCACGTGCTTTGGCGGCTGTAGAAGCTGTCGATGACGACGGTCTGCTGGACCGCCGAGATGACCTAGAGGATACTTTAGAGAACTGTGACTTGGCGTCGTTTGCTGGGAGAGCTGTCGGTGACGACGGTCTGCTGGACCGCCGAGATGTTCTAGAGGATACTTTAGAGAACTGTGACTTGGCGTCGTTTGCTGGGAGAGCTGTCGGTGATGACGGTCTGCTGGACCGCCGAGATGTTCTAGAGGCTGCTTTAGAGGACTGTGACTTGGCCTCGTTTGCTGGGAGAGGCTCATTCTTCTCGATTGGCTGGTCGACTTCCTCTAGAGTATATTGTTTTCCTGAGCGTAGACTCATGGTAGCTGAGTGGTATCTTCCTGTGCTTGAGCCCGCTGTGCTGCTGTCTTTTTACTGTTCTGCCCTCGCAACGCGTTTCTATGCAGAGCTAGACAGATAGCGAACAACTCGATATCTTCCAATAAAATCACAAGGCTTGACTTTTCTTGTAACGCTTTACTGAACGATTCTAATTGTAAAACTGAAATACAACACAGAAATGGAAGCACACATTAGTATACAGGCGCATAACTGATATGTATACACAGATTTAGGTACGCCTGAGCAACACAGTACATTTAGTAAACTGGGAGGCATTCTCTTTAAACTAGTAGCTGTATTTTCATACACTATGTACAGGGCTAATTTAAAGAGAATGCCTCCCAGTTTACTAAATGTACTGTGTTGCTCAGGCGTACCTAAATCTGTGTATACATATCAGTTATGCGCCTGTATACTAATGTGTGCTTCCATTTCTGTGTTGTATTTCAGTTTTACAATTAGAATCGTTCAGTAAAGCGTTACAAGAAAAGTCAAGCCTTGTGATTTTATTGGAAGATATCGAGTTGTTCGCTATCTGTCTAGCTCTGCATAGAAACGCGTTGCGAGGGCAGAACACCACTCTCTAGGTGAAGAAATTCCTCCTCATCTCTGTCCTAAATGGCTTACCCCTTATCCTTAGACTGTAACCTGTGGTTCTGGACTCCCCCGCCATCGGGAACATCCTTCCTGCATCTAGTCTGTCTCGTCCTGTTAGAATTTTATAAGTTTCAATGAGATCCCCTCTCATTCTTCTAAACTCCAGCGAGTATAAGCCCAATCGACGCAATCTCTCCTCATATGTCAGTGCCTCTCTCTTTCTGTATCGTGTAAGAGCAGGGAGGTTATGCTTGAACTGTACAAAACACCAGTTAGGCCACCGCTAGAGTGCTGCGTGCAGTTCTGGTCGCCCCATTGCAGGAAAGATGTGACTGCTCGAGATGGGAGATTTACGAGGATGTTGCCAGGACTAGAGAATTTTAGCTACAAGGAAAGATTGGAGAGGCTGGGGTTGTTTTCTTTGGAACAGAGGAGGCTGAGGGGAGACCTGATTAAGGTGTATAACATTGAGGGGCAGAGAGAGAGTGGATAGGGAGGACCTATTTCCCTCAACAGACAGATCAATAACCAGGGGGCACAGATTTAAAGTAATTGGTCGGAGGTTTAGAGGGGATTTGAGGAGAAATGTTTTCACCCAGTGGGTGGTGAGGGTCTGGAACTCACTGCCTGAAAGGGTGGTAGAGGCAGAGACCCTCGTCACATTTAAAAAGTACTTGGATATGCATTTGAAGTGCCTTAACCTACAAGGCTACGGACCAAGTGTTGGAAAGTGGGATTAGGGTGGATAGCTCTTTGTTGGCCGGCACGGACAAGATGGGCTGAATGGCCTCCTTCTGTGCTGTAAATGTCTATAATTCTATGAATTGTAGTTAAAGGGACAGACACCCCACAAACTCCGTTCCCTAGCCACTGACTCCATCCCTCTCCCCAACATTTGTCTGAGGCAGAACAGAGAAACATAGAAGATAGGAACATTCGGCCCCTTGAGACTGCTCCGCCATTCAATGATATCATGGTTGATCATCCAAACTCAGTACCCTGTCCCTGCCTTCTCCCCATATCCCTTGATCCCTTTAGCCTTAAGGAATATATCCAACTCCTTCTTGAATATATTTAATGAATTGGCCTCTACTGCCTTCTGTGGTAGAGAATTCCACAGGTTCACCACTCTCTGGGTGAAGAAATTCCTCCTCATCTCTGTCCTAAATGGCTTACCCCTTATCCTTAGACTGTGACCCCTGGTTCTGGACTCCCCGACCATCGGGAACACCCTTCCTGCATCTCGTCTGTCTAGTCCTGTTAGAATTTTATAAGTTTCATTGAGATCCCCTCTCATTCTTCTAAACTCTAGTGAGTACAAGCCCAATCGACCCAATCTCTCCTCATACGTCATTCCTGCTATCCCAGGTATCAGTCTGGTGAATCTTCGCTGCACTCCCTCCATGGCAAGAACATCCTTCCTCATATAAGGTGACCAAAACTGCACAGAATACTCAAGGTGTGGTCTCACCAAGGCCCTGTACAACTGCAGCAAGACATCCTTGTTCCTGTACTCAAACCCTCTTGCTATGAAGGCCAACATACCATTTGCCTTCTTAGCCGCCTGCTGCACCTGCATGCTTACCTTCAGCGACTGGTGCACAAGGACACCCAGGTCTCGTTGCACTTCCCCTTCTCCCAATCTATTGCCGTTCAGATAATAATCTGCCTTCCTGTTTTTGCCACCAAAGTGGATAACCTCACATTTATCCACATTATACTGCATCTGCCATGCTTCTGCCCAATCACCGAACCTGTCCAAATTATCCTGGAGTTTCTCGGCATCCTCCTCACAGCACACACGCCCACCCAGCTTTGTGTCATCTGCAAACTTGGAGATATTACATCTTGTTCCCTCGTCTAGATCATTTATATATATATTGTGAATAGCTGGGGTCCGAGGACCGATCCCTGCAGTACCCCACTAGTCACTGCCTGCCACTCGGAAAAAGAGCTGTTTATTCCAACTCTTTGCTTCCTGTCTGCCAACCAGTTCTTTATCCAAGTCAGTACCTTGCCCCCAATCCCATGTGCCTTAACTTTACATGCTGTTCTCTTATGCGGCACCTTATCAAAAGCCTTCTGAAAGTCCAAATACACCACATCCACTGGTTCTCCCTTATCTATTCTACCAGTTACATCCTCAAAAAATTCCAGTAGATTAGTCAAGCACGATTTACCTTTTGTAAATCCACGTTGACTTTGTCCGATCCTGTCACTGTTTTCCAAGTGCTCTGCTATTACATCTATCATAATGGACTCTAGCATTTTCCCCACGACCGATGTCAGGCTTACCGGTCTGTAATTCCCCGTTTTCTCTCTTCCACCTTTTTTGAATAGTGGGGTAACATTAGCTACCCTCCAATCCATGGGAACTGTTCCAGAGTCTATCGAAATTTGGAAGATGACCAGCAATTCTGTCCCTCTAGTGCTACTTGTCTCTCCCAGTCCTCTCTTCACCTTGTTTCTCCTCTCTTATGTTTCATCCTGGTCCCCATCCCCCTGTCAAATTAATTTAAACCCTCCCCCACAACACTAGTTAACCGTCCCATGAGGACATTGGTCCCAGCTCTGTTGAGGTGCAACCCGTCCACCTTGGACAGGTCCCTCCTGCCCCAGAACTGGTCCCTCCTGCCCCAGGAATCTGAAGTCCTGCAATATTTCTCTTTCAGGTACTTATCCAATTCCCTTTTGAAAGCGGTGATTGAATCTGCCTCCACCACCCTTTCAGGCAGTGCATTCCAGATCCTAACCACTCGCTGCGTCAAAAAGTTTTTCCTCATGTCGCCTTTGGTTCAGCAGCAGCTGGGGTCTGAAAATCAGCTTCACTGCCCCTGGGCTGGGAAAGGGAAACATGAGGCAACATTCTCCCTCTTACCCCTCTCTACACTCCTTTTACAGGGTTTTAGAAGTGGAGCATTTACAGACAGGAAGCTCAGACCAAACATCACGTCAAGAACAGACAGACTCGCTCGATTCATCAGGACCTGATTCAATCGCTCCTCCAATCTGCTGGCACCTCAGAGAGTTCACACTAATGAGAGACATTTTAAATGTTCTGAGTGTGGGAAGAGCTTCAAAATCTACAAGTACCCAAAGAGACACCAGTGGCTACACACTGGGGAGAGCCCGTTCACTGGCCCCGTGTTCCAGAAGGGATTCACTCAGTCATCTGCTCCGATGATACACCAGCAAATTCACACTAGGGAGAGACCTTTAACCCACTCCGTGTGTGGGCAGGGATTAATTGCACCCTCCGTGCTGCTGAGACACCAGCTTGTCCACACCGATGTGAGACCGTTGACCTGCTCCGTGTTTTTGAAGCGATTCTCTCATTCTGCCACCCTCCTGAGACACCAGTTTGTTCACAGTGATGAGAGACCGATTAGACGTTCTGACTGTGAAAAGAGATTTAAAAGGTCCCAGGATCTGAAGAGACACCAGCTGGAGAGAGCAGGAGAGATTTTGTTCACCTGCTCAGTGTGTGGGAAGGGATTCACTCGGTCCTCAAATCTGCTGGCACACCAGCGCGTTCACACTGGGGAGAGGCCGGGGAAACATTCCGACTGTGGAAAAAGCTTTCAAATGTCCCAGGAGCTGAAGGGACACCAGCTGGAGAGAGCAGGAAAGAGGCCATTCACCTGCTCCGTGTGTGGGAAGGGATTCACTCAGTCATCCAACCTACTGATACACCAGCGTGTTCACACTGATGAGAGACCATTTAAATGTTCTGACTGTGGGAAAAGGTTTAAAAGGTCCGGAGATCTGAAGGTACCCCAGCGAGTTCACACTGGGGAGAAGTTGTTCACCTGCTCCGTGTGCGGGAAGGGATTCACTCAGTCATCCAACCTGGTGAGACACCAGCAAGTTCACACTGATGAGAGACCATTTAAGTGTTCTGACTGTGGAAAGAGCTTTAAAACTCTGGGGAGCTGAAAGAACACCAGCGAGTTCACACCGATCAGAGACCATTTACATGTTCTGTCTGTGGGATGAGCTTTAAAAGCTCCGTGAATCTGAACGGACACCAGCGAGTTCACAGTGGGGCGAGACCATTCATCTGCTCCGTGTGTGGGAAGGGATTCACTCAGTCGTCCAACCTGCTGACACACCAGCAAGTTCACACTGATGAGAGACCATTTAAATGTTCTGACTGTGGGAAGACATTTAAATGTTCGAAGGGCCTGAAGAGACACCAGCAGGAGAGAGAAGGAAAGAGACCGTGCACCTGCTCCATGTGTGGCAAAGGATTCACTCGGTCATCCCACCTGCTGACACACCAGCGAATTCACACTGCTCCGTTGCGCAGGGCCCGGTAGACAGCTGGGGTGACATGAACATGGAATGGATGAATGTTTTATAAATTCTTGTACTGCTGTTTAATCTTTAAGATTGTTGTGCTGATGATTCCCTTTGTTTCACTGTTCATAGAAACATAGAAGATAGGAGCTGGAGTAGGCCATTCGGCCCCTCGAGCCTGCTCCGCCATTCAATGAGATCATGGCTGATCATCCAAATTCAGCACGTTGTCCCTGTCTTCTCCCCATATCCCTTGATCCCTTTAGCCTTAAGAAATATATCTAACTCCTTCTTGAATATATTTAATGAATTGGCCTCTACTGTCTTCTGTGGTAAAGAATTCCACAGGTTCACCACTCTCTGGGTGAAGAAATTCCTCCTCATCTCTGTCCTAAATGACTTACCCCTTATCCTTAGATGGTGTTCCATAGAATGTACAGCACAGAAACAGGCCATTCGGCCCAACTGGTCCATGCCGGTGTTTATGCCCCACACCCACCCTATTTCAATTAACCTGATCAACATCTCCTCCCATTCCTTTCTCCCTCATGTGGCTTCCCCATAAATCCATCTGTGCTGTTCACCTCAACTACTCCCTGTGGTAGCGAGTTCCCCATTCTCACCATTCTCTGGGGAAAAATTTTCCTCCTGAATTTCCTCCTGGATTTATTAGTGACTTTTATATTTATAGCCACATAAATATGATGAGATTCTGTTAAGCTGACCAGTATGTTGTACTTTGTCTTTTTCTGATGAATGAAACATTACTGAGCCCCTGTACCCGTGTTATGGGATGAAGCGCCAGACAAGTGAAGGCACAACATATGGGTGTGAATCTAATTATAACCTCACGGACCGTATAGGTGTGATAACCAGACGGGCTTGTGGTTATAGTCTAGTCACAGATGGACTAAATTCCCTGAATTAGCAGGAGTTCAGGAGGCGGCCAACAGACGGGTCCAAACAATCCCATTTCCTGAGTGGTAACCAAGCTTGTGTATAAGAACAGGCCACTTAAGCCATTGTCAGTTGGAACAGACTCAAGAAGATCGCGCACGAATCCACTGTACTTCTATTCTCCAGATTGAGGGAATTATCACCCGATCTCTGTTATGCAGCGATCTTAATAAAGCCTGGAGAGATAATTTGTGCTCTTGTGAGCTTCATTATCTGGTATCCAAAACCCTGGGACTCCCGATCATTAGAGTCAACCTCAGTGTGTGGAAAGGGATTCCCTGGTGTATCCCACCCACTGACACACCAGAGTGTCTACATTGTGACTGCGGTGGGTCGATTCCACTGTTTCCGATGCCTTTAAGCACATCCAGGACTGAACCATGTTAATTCAGGCAACTGAGGCTTGTTAATGTTAAGAGCCCCCAATAACTGGGCTGGATTTAAAGATTATTCCCTGTTCTCTCAGTACTCGTGAGCAGAGAGAAGCTGATGTTATAGAATCATAGAGCACAGTGGGATGCCTTTCGGCCCATCGTGCTGCTGCTGGCTCTCTGAAAGAGCGATGCAATTAGTCCCACTGCCCTGCTCTTTGCCCACAGCCCTGCAAATTTCTGCCTTTAGTATATATCCAATTCCCTTTTGAAAGTTACTATTGAATCTCCTTCCACCTCCCATTCAGGCAGTGCATTCCAGATCATCACAATTCGCCGTGTAAAAAAAAGTCTCCTCATTTCCTCTCTCGATTCTTTTGCCAATGACCTGAAATCTGTCCTCTCGTTACCGACCCTCCTGCCAGTGACAACAGCTTCTCCTTGTTTGCTCGATCAAAACCCCTCATAATTTTGAGCACCTCGATCAGAGCTCCACTTAACCGTCTCTGCTCCAAGTTATATTGCCATTGTTTTGTGAATTGTTGCTGTGATCGAGGTGCTGGATGTCCGTGCCTGGGGAATGGGACATTCTATCCTCATGAGCACCGAGTGTCAGCATCCAGCAATCTCTGGTCAGGGACTGTCTTTTTAAACTGCCTCACCTGAGCTTTTTGACTCCCTGATTTCATTATTAAACATTTCAGAGTTTTTGCAGAGTGACCAAGGCTGAACAGATAAATGTGAGGTATTACATTTTGGTAGGAAGAATGGGGAGGTCACTTATCACTTGGAGGGTGCGAGTCTAGGTGGGGTAGAGGAACAAAGGGATCTCGGAGTACAAATACACAAATCACTAAAAGTTGCGACACAGGTTAGCAAGGCCATAAAAAACCAAACCAAGCACTAGGGTTTATTTGTAGAGGTATAGAATTGAAAAGTAGTGAAGTTATGCTAAACCTGTATCGAACCTTGGTTAGACCACACTTAGAGTACTGTGTACAGTTGTGGTCGCCATAATATAAAAAGTATATAGAGGCACTGGAGAGGGTGCAGAGAAGATTTACAAGGGTGATACCAGAAATGCGAGGGTATACATATCAGGAAAGGATGAACAGGCTGGATCTCTTTTCTCTTGAAAAAAGAAGGCTGAGGGGTGACCTCTTTTGAATTATGAAAAATGTTGATAGAGTGGATACAGAGAGAATTCACTGCTCACGATGTGGTCTCCTCTACATTGGGGAGACCAAACGCAGATTGGGTGACCACTTTGCAGAACACCTCCATTCAGTCCGTAAGGGTGACCCCGAGCTTCCGGTCGCCTGTCATTTTAATTCACCACCCCATTCCCACTCAGACCTCACCGTCCTCGGGCTCTTGCATTGTTCCACGGAAACCCAGCGTAAGCTCGAGGAACAGCACCTCATCTTCCGATCAGGCACTTTACAGCCTTCCGGACTCAATATTGAGTTCAACAATTTCAGATCGTAACCTCGGCCCCTATTACATTTTTATATATTTTTATCCACCCCTTTGTTTTGGCCCTTCCCCCTTTTTCTCTCTCCCACATGGCAGCTGTCTCTCATTCTGCCAGAACATTTCACACTTCACACTGCATCCATTGAATAAACATCTCGAGCCGTCTTTTGTCTCTTTACTAGTCTTATCTTCACTTCTCTTTTGTTGTTTCATCCCCATTTCCCAGCCCCCAAACTGGCCTTTTAATCTGTTTCATTTCCTGTGTTTCCTCTCAGTCCTGACGAAGGGTTTCGACCTGAAACGTTGACTCGATTTCTTTCTCCACAGATGTTGCCTGGCCTGCTGAGTTTTTCCAGCATTTTCTGTTGCTCAGCACACACCCTGGGCCCCTGTCAATCATCCTACCCCGCGCGTGCGCGCTGGGCCCCTGAGCTCCAGGCTGCTGCGTGGGGCTTTCTTTGTAAAGTCGGTGTTGGTGAAGAGCCGCAATCAGTGAGGGAAAGTGAGTTTTCCCCCAGATCCAATTGAGATCAGAGTGGGGGAGAGAATAAAGGGGAATCCAAACCTGAGAGTCCGCGGATCTGGGCGCCGAGTGGAGCTTCTTCAGTTTGGCGGAGCGCACCCGTAAGACAAAGGTCCTCTACCAACCTGCCCCCGCCGCACAGTGCTGCCCCCTGATTATCAAAATCCACGACAAGGCCTTGGACAATGTGGACCACTTTCCATACCTCGGGAGCCTACTGTAAACAAGGGCAGACGTCGATGACATCGTCCAACACCGCCTTCAGTGTGTCAGTGCAGCCTTCGGTCGACTGAGGAAGAGAGTGTTTGAAGACCAGGACCTCAAACCCGGTTCTAAGCTCATGGTCTACAGAGCAGCAGTGATACCCGCCCTCCTGTATGCCTCAGAGACATGGACCATGTACAGCAGGCACCTCAAAGCAAAAAATAAACCCTTTTCAATTTAATTTAAAATAAGACAATACTTTAGAAAATATGATTAAATATAAAATAAATATTCACAACCTCCGCCTTTTTACTCCAGACACACCCCTCCTCCAGCATTCATCTGTGTGAAAGGCTCAGAGGGTGCAGAATTCTTAAAGTGCATCCAGGAGAGCTTTTTGAGGCAGCATGTAGAAAGTCCTTCAAGAGAGGGGGCGGTACTGGACCTAATTCGAGGGAATGTGGCCGGGCAAGTGGTAGAAGTGTCAGTAGGAGAGCATTTTGGTGACAGTGACAATAATTCGGTGAGATTTAAGGTAGTCATGGAAAGGGACAAAGATGGACCAGAAATAAAGATTCTAAATTGGGGGAAGGCCGATTTTAATATGATAAGGCAGGATTTGGCCAAAGTGGACTGGGATCAGCTACTTGTAGGAAAATCCACATCAGCAGTGGGAATGTTTCAGAAAGGAAATTGAGAGAGTACAATGGCAACATGTTCCCGTAAAGGTCAAGGGTGGGACCAACAAGCCCAGGGAACCCTGGACGTCAAGGGATGTACGAGAATGGATTAGAAAAAAAAGGGAGGCTTTTGGCAGATACAAAGGACTAAAAACAGTGGAAGCCCTAGAGGAGTACAGAAAGTGCCGGGGGGGATACTTAAAAAAGAAATTCAGAGAGCAAAGAGGGGGCATGAAATAACACTGGTGGGCAAAATAAAGGAAAATCCCAAGGTGTTTTATAAGTATATTAAGGGCAAGAGGATAACCAGGGAAAGAATAGGGTCCATTAGGGACCAAAGTGGCAATTTGTGTGTAGAGCCGGAAGATGTGGGTGAGGTTCTAAATTAATATTTTGCATCTGTGTTCACTATAGAGAAGCCATGGTGTGGAGATGCCGGAGTTGGACTGGGGTGGACAAATGTAAGAAGTCACACAACACCAGGTTATAGTCCAACAGCTTTATTTGAAATCACAAGCTTTCGGAGCGCTGCTCCTTCTTCAGGTGAAGTGGAGAAATGCATAAAGACACAGCTTATATAGTCAGAGAATCATGTCAGATGTTTACAGGTAACCTTTCCAACTGCCATTTATCGCACCTCGGCAGAGAGATAATCACAGCAGTCAAAGGTGTGAATGGTGTCCAAACAGGTCAGTCAGGGAAACATTACATCAAAGAACAATGAGGTGGGGTCACAAGGGGTCAAATATTGCAGATGCTGGGGTCTGTATGAAAAACAAAAAAACAGACAAAAAACATTTTTTTTGGCTGGAAATCACAGCAGGTCCGGCCGCATCTGTGTAGAGAGAACAAGCCAATGTCGACTCGAGTCTGGATGACCCTGCATCAGGTGGGGTTACATGTAGCGTGACATGAACCCAAGATCTCGGTTGAGGCCGTCCTCATGAGTGCGGAACTTGGCTATCAGTTTCTGCTCGACGATTTTGCGTTGTCGTGTGTCTCGAAGGCCACCTTGGAGAATGCTTACCCGAAGATCGGAGGCTGAATGTCCTTGACTGCTGAAGTGTTCCCCGACTGGGAGGGAACACTCCTGCCTGGTGATTGTTGCGCGGTGTCCGTTCATCCGTTGAGAGGGAGGAGGTACTAGCGGTTTTAGCGCGCTTAATAGTGGATAAATCCCCAGGCCCTGATGGGATGTATCCCAGGCTGCTGTGTGAGGCAAGGGAGGAGATTGCAGGGACTCTGACACAAATTTTCAGAACCTCTCTGACCACAGGGGAGGTGCCAGAGGACTGGAGAACAGCGAACGTAGTACCATTATTCAAGAAGGGTAGTAGGGATAAACCAGGGAATTACAGGCCAGTGAGTCTAACATCAGTGGTAGGGAAATTATTGGAAAAAATTCTGTGGGACAGAATTAGTCTCCACTTGGAGAGGCAAGGATTACTCAAGGATAGTCAGCATGGTTTTGTCAGGGGGAGATCATGTCTAACCAATTTGATTGAATTTTTCGAGGGGGTGACTCGGTGTGTGGATGAGGGTAGTGCAGTTGATGTAGTCTACATGGACTTCAGTGAGGCTTTTGACAAAGTCCCACATGGGAGATTGGTCAAGAAGGTAAGAGCCCATGGGATCCAGGGCAATTTGGCACATTGGATCCAAAATTGGCTTAGTGGCAGGAAGCAGAGGGTGATGGTCGAAGGTTGTTTTTGTGACTGGAAGCCTGTGTCCAGTGGTGTACTGCAGGGATCGGTGCTGGGTCCTTTGCTGTTTGTAGTGTACATTAATGGTTTAGATATGAATGTAGGAGGTATGATCAGTAAGTTAGCAGATGACACAAAAATTGGTGGATTGGTAAATAGCGAGGAGGGAAGCCTCAGGCCACAGGCCGATATAGACAGATTGGTCAGATGGGCAGAACAGTGGCAAATGGAATTTAACCCTAAAAAGTGTGAGATGATGCATTTTGGGAGGACTAACAAGGCAAGGAAATACACAATGAATGGTAGGACCCTAGGAAGGACAGAGGATCAGAGGGACCTTGATGTGCATGTACATAGATCCCTGAAGGCAGCAGGACAGGTAGATAAGGTGGTTAAAAAGGCATATGGGATACTTGCCTTCCTTAGCCGAGGCATAGAATATAAGAGCAGGGAAGTTATGATGGTGTACAAAATGCTAGTTAGGCCACAGCTGGAATACTGTGTGCAGTTCTGGTCGCCACAATATAGGAAGGATGTGATTGCATTGGAGAGGGTGCAGAGGAGATTCACCAGGGTGTTACCTGGGCTGGAGCGCTTCAGCTATGAGGAGAGACTGGACAGGCTGGGGTTGTTTTCCTTGGAGCAGAGAAGGCTGAGGGGGGACCTGATTGAAGTGTATAAAATTATGAGGGGCATAGATAGGGTAGATAGAAAGGAACTTTTCCCCTTAGTAGAGGGGTCAATAACCAGGGGGCATAGTTTCAAGGTAAGGGGCAAGAGGTTTAGAGGGGATTTGAGGAAAAACTTTTTCACCCAGCGGGTGGTTGGAATCTGGAACTCACTGCCTGAAAGGGTGGTAGAGGCAGGAACCCTCACAACATTCAAGAAGCATTTAGATGAGCACTTGAAACACCATAGCATACAAGGCTACAGACCAAGTGCTGGAAAATGGGATTGGATTAGACAGGGCTTGATGGCCGGTGCTGACAGGATGGGCCGAAGGGCCTCTTTCTGTGCTGTATAACTCTATGACTCTAACTCTGAGCCGAAGTTCCTCGAGTTGCAGACACTTCTGGTCGCCACACTTTAGGAAGGATGTGAAGGCCCTTGAGAGGGTGCAGAGGAGATTTACCAGAATGGTTCCGGGGATGGGGGATCTTAGCTACAAGGACAGGTTGGAGGAGCTGGATTTGTTTTCATTAGGGCAAAGGAGGTTGAGGGGTGATTTGACAGAGGTGTACAGGATTATGACCGGTTTGGATAGGCTAGACGGGGAAAGGCTGTTCCCACTAGTTGATGGTACAAGGACTAGGGGACACAGATTTAAGGTTTTGGGCAAGAGATACAGGGGGGACGTGAGGAAAAACTTTTTTACGCAGCCACTGGTGAGGACCTGGAACTCACTGCCGACGGAAGTGGTGGAAGCGGAGACACTCAATGTTTTCAAGGGGAGACTGGATAGGCACTTGGGGGAAATAAACTTGCAGGGCTACGGGGATAGAGCGGGGGAGTGGGACTGACTGGATTGCTCTACAGAGAGCCGGCACGGACTCGATGGGCCGAATGGCCTCCTTCTGTGCCTCTATGACTCTATGTGGTTGCTGTGGATCACACTGGGGTCCACCAGCTCCCACATGCTGCAGCTGCAACACATCACCTGCCCGGCCATCTCTATTGTATTTTATTTTACTAATTAGGTTTTCAAGTTTTGAAATACCCAATTGTCTATTAATAGTTTTTAATCTAGGTAATAACCTTGTTTAATTTATTACATTTAGCTATATGCTTTAGGTCTTTACTGTAACTTAGCCCACAGTCCTAATTAAACCCGAGTTTATATTTTTTCACGTATCAAGCAGCACCTCTTACCCCCACCTCATCGAATTCGCTCACTCACCCAATTCCCGAGTTAAGTACTCTGTAGAAGCCGTACTCCATAGAACTGGACTCCGTGCTACTTACCTCCCAAACATTTCTCCTTCCACACCCAAAAGGCCGATGAATTTCAGGTCCTGATGAATGGAGTGACTCTCTGAGATCTTGATGTGAAGTTTGGTTTGAGTTTCCCCGTCCGTCAATCCTGCCCTTCTCACAGCCTGTGAAAGGAGTTTCCAAAAGCTATCACTGAGAGTCCAGGACAGAAATGGACAACATTCTCCCCCAGCAACAATTCTCTTGTCCTCACCCAATCACGTTCCCTTAGCAACAAGGTATTGAAACTTCTTTTATACATTCTCGCAAAATATTACACACAGGTGTCTTCAACCAATCTCGCTCCCCCAGCAACAACTCCCCGGTCCTCACAGGATACTAGTTTGGCAACATAAAATGATATGGAACCTTCCAGAACTTTGGGCACTTTTTAATGGTTAATTACAAAATGGGCAGTTTTGCAGCTACCAATTACTGTAACTCATCAATACTCACAATTCTGATTCATCGACTTTGCATTATGGAATAGTAGAATTACATTAATACATCCAAAGGGCTTCCAGCAAATAGTTTGCAGAAGGCTGCACCAGTGAATAAATGTGAAATATTTAGTGTTTCCCACATTCAGTAACTGTTAATTTTATTTTGCCTCATTTGAACACATTAATCTGACTGGCTGAAGGGCACTGATGTAATTTGATTGGAGGCCTTCTATCAATTATCTTGCCTACCCTCAATCTGGCAAGAAACTACTTAAAAATGTCGACTATTCCTCAATTCAATTAATGTCAAGCACAATGGTTTTAATGGGAACAGACACAAACAGTTAATTGCTGCCCCTTGCCCACCACAACAGCACTTAGACATACTATGGGGAATCCTCATGGGACAAAGATGGAAGCTTTGTGAATTTAACACAAAATGAGGGCAGCAAATGTTGTAAAGCCTAAGGGGGAATTACAGTTTGTGTCCCGAGCTGAGCCGCCCCGTCTTAAGCTGAGTTTGTTTAGTCTTGTTTCTTATTTACAAGTTCACTTCTTACAATACATTCTTTAATTCTTTATGTTGCTGCTTTAAGCTATATAATTTTCACCCTAACAGATATGAACTTGAAGTGCCGTAACCTACAAGGCTACGGACCAAGTGCTGGAAAGTGGGATTAGGGAGGATAGCTCTTTGTCGGCTGGCATGGACAAGATGGGCCGAATGGCCTCCTTCTGTGCTGTAAATTTCTATGATTCAATGATCATCCCATTCCCAAGCTGACTCTGTGTTAACACCTCAGATGAGCCGTCCCACGTAGGGGACTCCCTTAACCTGTTATCCCGATTACAGAACCAGTTTGTCTCTCTCAGGAATGCCCAAGGCTCTGTTGTCTGTCCACCAACTCACTCGTGACCTCACATGTTGCAACAAGTCTGCTGCCTGAGCAGTTTGCAGTGTTATTAAGTCTGTGGGTCTCTTAGCAACCACCTCCCTTATCTAGGCAAAGGGCTCATCTCCTGACTTTGGGTGTTATCATTTCAAACTTCAGCATTCTCTGTCTTTTAGCTTCAATCTGTCTGTGTCCACCCAGTGACAACACTGAGCTCCTCCCTCCAACCACGGACACTCGCCCTCTTGCTGAGAAAGAAAGACTTGCATTTATATAACGCCTTTCACAACCTCAGGACATCCCAGAGCGCTTTACAGCCAATGAAGAACCTCTGAAGTGTAGTCACTGTTGTAATGTAGGAAACGTAGCAGCCAGTTGGCGCACAGCAAGCTCCCACAAACAGCAATGTGACAATGACCAGATAATCTATTTCAGTGATGTTGATTGAGGGATAAATATTGGCCCCAGGACACCGGGGAGAACTCCCCTGCTCTTCTTCAATGTAGTGCCCTGGGATCTTTTACATCCACCTGAAAGAGCAGACGGGGGCCTTGGTTTAACATCTCATCCGAAAGACGGCACCTCTGACAGTGCAGCACTCTCTCAGTACTGGAGTGTCAGCCTAGATTTTTATGCTCAAGTCTCTGGACTGGGACTTGAACCCACGACCTTCTGACTCAGAGGTGAGAGTGCTGCCCACTGAGCTAAAGTGCCTGGAGCTAAGCCAGCTGGGATACTTGACATAGGATTACATCGGATATACGGCACAGAAACAGGCCATTCGGCCCAACCAGTCCATGCCGGTGTTTATGCTCCACTCGAGCCTCCTCCCGTCTTTCCTCATCTAAATCTATCAGCATAACCCTCGATTCCCTTCTCCCTCATATGCTTGTCTAGCCTCCCCTTAAATGCATCGATACTATTCGCTTCAACCACTCCCTGTGGCAGCGAGTTCCACATTCTCACCACTCTCTGGGTAAAGAAGTTTCTTCTGAATTCCCTATTGGATTTCTTGGTGACTATCTTATATTGAGGCCTCTAGTTATGCTCTTCCCCACAGGTGGAAACATTCTCTCTGTATCCACTCTATCAACATTTTTCATAATTTTAAAGACCTCTATTAGGTCACCCCTCAGCCTTCTCTTTTCAAGAGAAAAGAGACCCAGCCTGTTCATCCTTTCCTGATATGTATACCCTCGCATTTCTGGTATCATCCTTGTAAGTCTTCTCTGCACCCTCTCCAGTGCCTCTATATCCTTTTTATAATATGGTGACCAGAACTATACGCAGTACTCTAAGTGTGGTCTAACCAAGGTTCGATACAGGTTTAGCATAACTTCACTACTTTTCAATTCTATCCCTCTAGAAATAAACCCTAGTGCTTGGTTTGCTTTTTTTATGGCCTTGCTAACCTGTGTCGCAACTTTTAGTGATTTGTGTATTTGTACTCCGAGATCCCTTTGTTCCTCTACCCGACCTAGACTCGCACCCTCCAAGTGATAAGTGACCTCCCCATTCTTCCTACCAAAATGTAATACCTCACATTTATCTGTTCAGCCTTGGTCACTCTGCAAATACTCTGAAATGTTTAATAATGAAATCAGGGAGTCAAAAAGCTGAGGTGAGGCAGTTTAAAAACACAGTCCCTGACCAGAGATTGCTGGATGCTGACACTCGGTGCTCAGAATCACAGAATCACAGAAACCCCACAGTGCAGATAGAGGCCATTTCGGCCCATCGAGCCTGCACCGACACATATCCCACCCGATCCCCGTAACCCCTACACCAACACATATCCCACCCTATCCCCGTAACCCCACGTATTTAATCCCCCTAACACTAAGGGTCAATATATCATAGCCAATCAACCTAACCCGCACATCCATCTCACGAGGATAGAATGACCCATTCCCCAGGCACGGACATCCAGCACCTCGATCACAGCAACAATTCACAAAACAATGGCAATAACTTGGAGCAGAGACGGTTAAGTGGAGCTGTGATCGAGGTGCTTAAAATTATGAGGGGTTTTGATCGAGCAAACAAGGAGAAGCTGTTGTCACTGGCAGGAGGGTCGGTAACGAGAGGACACAGATTTCAGATCATTGGCAAAAGGATCTAGAGAGGAAATGAGGAAACTTTTTTTTACACAGCGAATTGTGATGATCTGGAATGCACTGCCTGAATGGGAGGTGGAAGCAGATTCAATAGTAACTTTCAAAAGGGAATTGGATATATAATAAAGGCAGAAATTTGCAGGGCTGTGGGGAAAGAGCAGGGCAGTGGGACTAATTGCATCGCTCTTTCAGAGAGCCAGCAGCAGCACGATAGGCCGAAAGGCATCCTACTGTGCTCTACGATTCTATAACATCAGCTTCTCTCTGCTCACTAGTACTGAGAGAACAGGGAATAATCTTTAAATCCAGCCCAGTTATTGGGGGCTCTTAACATTAACAAGCCCCAGTTGCCTGAATTAACATGGTTCAGTCCTGGATGTGATTAAAGGCATCGGAAACAGTGGAATTGACCCACCGCAGTCACAATGTGGACACTCTGGTGTGTCAGTGGGTGGGATACACCAGGGAATCCCTTTCCACACACTGAGGCTGACTCTAATGAGCAGGAGTCCCAAGGTTTCAGATACCAGATAATCAAGCTCACAAGGACGCAAATTGTCGCTCCAGGTTTTATTAAGATCGCTGCATAACACAGATCGGGTGATAATTCCCTCAATCTGGAGAATAGAAGTACAGTGGATTCGCGCGTGATCTTCTCGAGTCTGTTCCAACTGACAACGGCTTAAGTGGCCTGTTCTTATACACAAGCTTGGTTACCGCTCAGGAAATGGGATTGTTTGGACCCGTCTGTTGAGCGCCTCCTGAACTCCTGCTAACTCAGGGAATTTAGACCATCTGTGACCAGACTATAACCACAAGCCCGTCTGGTTATCACACCTATACGGTCCGTGAGGTTATTATTAGATTCACACCCAGACATTGTGCCTTCACTTGTCTGGTACTTCATCCCATAACACGGGCACAGGGGCTCAGTAATGTTTCATTCATCAGAAAAAAAGAAAGTACAACAACATACTGGTCAGCTTAACAGAATCTCATCATATTTATGTGGCCATTATTATAAAAGTAACTAATAAATCCAGCAGTGAATTCAGGAGAAACTTCTTTACCCAGCGAGTGCTAGAATGGGGAACTCGTTACCACAGGGAGTAGTTGAGGTGAACAGCACAGATGGATTTATGAGGAAGCTACATGAGGGAGAAAGGAATGGGAGGAGATGTTGGTCGGGTTAATTGAAGTAGGGTGGGTGTGGGGCATAAACACCAGCATGGACCAGTTGGGCCGAATGGCCTGTTTCTGTGCTGTACATTCTATGGAGCACCATGAACAGTCAATCGAAGGGAATCATCAGCACAACAGTCTTAAAGATTAAACAGCAGTACAAGAATTTCAAAACATTCATCCATTCCATGTTCATGATGCCCCCGCTGTCTGCAGGGCCCTGCGCTACAGAACAATGTGAGCTCGCTGGTGTCTCTTCAGGTTCCCGGAGCTTTTAAAGCTCTTACCACAGTCAGAACAGTGAAAAGGTCTCTCATCAGTGTGCACTCGCTGGTGATCGAGCAGAGTCGAGGACAGAGCGAATCCCTTCCCACACACGGAGCAGGTGAACGGCCTCTCCCCAGTGTGAGCTCGATGGTGTCTCTTCAGGTTCGCGGAGCTTTTAAAGCTCTTCCCACAGACAGAACATGTAAATGGTCTCTCATCATTGTGAACTCGCTGGTGTTCGAGCAGAGTCGAGGACTGTGTGAATCCCTTCCCACACACGGAGCAGGTGAACGGCTTCTTCCCAGTGTGAAATCGCTGGTGTCTCTTCAGCTCCCCGGAGCTTTTAAAGCTCTTCCCACAGACAGAACATGTAAATGGTCTCTCATCAGTGTGAACTCGCTGGTGCACCTTCAGATCCCCAGAGGTTTTAAAGCTCTTCCCACAGTCAGAACATTTAAATGGTCTCTTATCAGTGTGAACTCGCTGGTGTACCTTCAGATCCCCAGAGCTTTTAAAGCTCTTCCCACAGTCAGAACATTTAAATGGTCTCTCATCAGTGTGAACTTGCTGGTGTCTCACCAAGTGGGATGACAGAGTGAATCCCATCCCACACACGGAGCAGGTGAATGGTCTCTCCCCAGTGTGAACTCGCTGGTGTCTCACCAGGTGGGATGGCCGAGTGAATCCCTTCCCACACACGGAGCAGATGAACGGTCTCTTTCCTGCTCTCTCCAGCTGGTGTCCCTTCAGCTCCTGGGACACTTGAAAGCTTTTCCCACAGTCGGAATGTTTCACTGGCTTCTCCCCAGTGTGAACTCGCTGGTGTGCCAGCAGATTCGAGGACCGAGTGAATCTCTTCCCACACACGGAGCAGGTGAACAGAATCTCTCCTGCTCTCTCCAGCTGGTGTCTCTTCAGATCCTGGGACCTTTTAAATCTCTTCCCATGGTCAGAACATTTAATCGGTCTCTCATCACTGTGAACAAGCTGGTGTCTCAGGAGGGTGGCCGAATGAGTGAATCGCTTCAAAAACACGGAGCAGGTCAACGGTCTCTCATCGGTGTGGACAAGCTGGTGTCTCTTCAGCATGGATGGTGCAATTAATCCCTTCCCACACACAGAGCGGGTTAAAGGTCCCTCCCTCGTGTGAACTTGCTGGTGTATCATTGGAGCGGATGACTGAGTGAATCCCTTCCCACACACGGATGAGGTGATTGGCCACTTTCCTGCTCTCTCCAGCTGGTGTCCCTTCAGCTCCTGGGACATTTGAAAGCTTTTCCCACAGTCAGAATGTTTCACCGGCCTCTCCCCAGTGTGAACTCGCTGGTGTGCCAGCAGATTCGAGGACCGAGTGAATCTCTTCCCACACACAGAGCAGGTGAACAGAATCTCTCCTGCTTTCTCCAGCTGGTGTCTCTTCAGATCCTGGGACCTTTTAAATCTCTTCCCACAGTCAGAACATTTAATCGGTCTCTCATCACTGTGAACAAGCTGGTGTCTCAGGAGGGTGGAAGAATGAGAGAATCGCTTCAAAAACACGGAGCAGGTCAACAGTCTCTCATCGGTGTGGACAAGCTGGTGTCTCTTCAGCACGGAGGGTGCAATTAATCCCTTCCCACACATGGAGCGGGTTAAAGGTCTCTCCCTAGCGTGAACTTGCTGGTGTATCATTGGAGCGGATGGCTGAGTGAATCCCTTCCCACACACGGGGCCCGGGTTTCCCCCAGTATGTGTCCACTGGTGTTGCTTCAGGTATTTGTAGATTTTGAAGCTCTTTCAGAACATTTAAATGGTCTCTCCCCAGTGTGAACTCACGGGTGTGCCAGCAGATTGGAGGAGCGACTGAATCAGGTCCTGAGGAATCACGTAACTCTGTTCGATCTTGACGTGATGTTTGGTTTGAGCTTCCTGTCTGTAAATGCTCCACTTCTAAAACCCTGTAAAAGGAGTGTAGAAAGGGTAAGGGGGGAAGCAGGGTTAGAAACATAGAAATATAGAAACATAGAAGATAGGAGCAGGAGTAGGCCATTCGGCTCCCCGAGCCTGCTCCACCATTCAATGCGATCATGGCTGATCATCCAAATTCAGTACCCTGTCCCTGCTTTCTCCCCATACCCCTTGATCCCTTTAGCCTTAAGGAATATATCGAACTCCTTCTTGAATATATTTAATGAATTGGCCTCTACTGCCTTCTGTGGTAGAGAATTCCACAGGTTCTCCTCTCTCTGGGTGAAGAAATTCCTCCTAATTCCTGTCCTAAATGGCCTACCCCTCATCCTTAGACTGTGACCCCTGGTTCTGGACTCCCCGACCATCGGGAACATCCTTCCTGCATCTAGTCTGTCCTGTCCTGTCAGAATTTTATAAGTTTCAATATGATCCCCTCTCATTCTTCTAAACTCCAGCGAGTACAAGCCCAATCGTCCCAATCTCTCCTCATACATCATTCCTGCCATCCCAGGTATCAGCCTGGTGAATCTTCGCTGAACTCCTTCCATGGCAAGAACATCCTTCCTCAGATAAGGCGACCAAAACTGCACACAATACTCAAGATGTGGTCTCACCAAGGCCCTGTACAACTGCAGCAAGACATCCTTGTTCCTGTACTCAAACCCTCTCACTATGAAGGCCAACATACCATTTGCCTTCTTAACTGCTTTTTTTGGGCTAATTTTGCCTGAAAGAACAAACAGGGTCGAGCCGGTCCCACTGGTGTCCAGCCATGCCCACAATAACTAGCGGGCCAGAAACAGCCCAATCCACCTCACTGACTTGGCCCTGAAGTCAAATCAAGTCTCATCAAAGTCTCATCAAATGACATCCTTTGTGACTGTGACAAAGGTAAACTATCTCTCCTCGTCCTTCCTGACTTGTCTGCAGCCTTTGACACAGTTGACCACTCCATCCTTCTCCAACTCCTCTCCACCGTCGTCCAGCTGGGTGGGACTGCACTCGTCTGGTTCCATTCTTATCTATCTAATCGTAGCCACAGAATCACCTGCAATGGCTTCTCTTCCCACTCCCGCATTGTTACCTCTGGTGTCCCCCAAGGATCTATCCTTGGGCCCCTCCTATTTCTCATCTAAATGCTGCCCCTTGGCGACATCATCTGAAAACACAGCGTCAGTTTCCACATGTACGCTGACAACTTGAGGCTAAAGGGATCAAGGGATAAGGGGAGAAGGCAGGGACAGGGTACTGAATTTGGATGATCAGCCATGATCTCAGTGATTGGCGGAGCAGGCTCGAAGGGCCGAATGGCCTACTCCTGCTCCTATCTTCTATGTTTCTATGACACTCAGCTCGACCTCACCACCACTTCTCTTGACCCCTCCACAGTGTCTAATCTGTCAGACAGCTTGTCCGACATCCAGTTCTGGATGAGCAGAAATGTTCTCCAATTAAATATCGGGCAGACCGACTGGCTCTATCCCTCTCCCTAACATCTGGCTGAGGCTGAACCAGACCGTTCGCAGTCTTGGTGTCACATTTGACCCTGAAATGAGCTTCCGACCCCATATCCGCAGCATCACTAAGAGCGCCTCCTTCCCCCTGGGTAACTGTTAAGTCTGTGTGTCCCAGTTATGCTTATTATAAATCACTGGACACAGACCACAAGAATAACTTTAACAGGTCTTTACTATTCGGAGGTCAGGGCTGAACTGCCCAGCAGATCCCTACACAACACTTATATACCAGTGTGGTCACCACCGGTATTACAGTATACAGCAGCCAAGAGAAAGTAGTACATCTCTTAAGGTAGTTCTCTTAAGGTGGAACAGGTTACATACACCACAGTAACATCGCCCATCTCCACCCCCTGCCTCAGCTCATCCGCTGCTGAAAGCCTCCCCCGGCCCTTTGTCACCTCTAGACTTGACTATTCCAACACACTCCTGGCTGGCCTCCCACATTCCAGCCCACGTCACCTTGAGCTCATTCAAAACTGCCCGTGCTGTGGCCCCGCCCACTCACCCTACTCCGCATGCTCTGCCCGCCGCCACACTGTGCATGCGCGGCAGGACCCCGGCTCCCGAGGATGAGCCGGTACCATGCCTGCGCACAGACCCCACATTCTGGGTTGGCCCGGGCAACCGCGAGAGTCCAGATCACCGGCGGAAAGTGAGTTTTATCAGGGTTTTTTATATATAGCGGAGAGAAGCGCGGCGGGGAGATAAATAAAAAGAAAATACAAACCGCACCGTCCCAGCGTCCTCCCGGCACCGAGCGGAGCGGGTTGAGCGGCCGCAGCCCCTTGTCTTCTGCAGGGAGCCGGACTGGGGCACGTCATCAACGCCACGGCAGTGACTGACGGGAGCTCCGACCAATAGGGAGAGAGGGGGCGGAGCTTGGAGGACTGAGGTGGCGGCGGGTCCTCCAACTCATCGGGGTGTCCGAGGGGTGGGACTTCCGCCGCCTGCTTCTCCCGCTGCTGAGACAAGTGGAATGCAGCAGAGGGTGCTCTTCTGAGTTTGGGGCTCAGGCCTGTTAGTGGAGCAGTGCAGAGGGAACTTTACTCTGCACTGGGCTTTACTCCCTCAGCACTGCACTGGAGGGGCAGCACAGAGTTTTAGACTCGAGTCTCTGGAGTGGGACTTCAACCCACAACCTTCTGACTCAGAGGAGAGAGTGCTGCCGCCTGAGCCATGGCTGACACTCTGTATCTAACCTGTGCTGTACCTTCCCTGGCAGTGTTTGATGGGACAGTGTAGAGGGAACTTTACTCTGTATCTAACCCGTGCTGTACCTGCACTGGGAGTGTTTCATGGGACAGTGTAGAGGGAACTTTACTCTGTATCTAACCCGTGCTCTACCTGCACTGGGAGTGTTTGATGGGACATTGTAGAGGGAGCTTTACTCTGTATCTAACAAGTGCTGTACCTGCCCTGGGAGTGGTTCATGGGACAGTGTAGAGGGAGTATTACTCTGTATCTAACCCATGTTGTACCTGCCCTGGGAGTGTTTGATGGGACAGTGTCGAGGGAGCTTTACTCTGTATCTAACCCATGCTGTACCTGCCCTGGGAGTGTTTGATGGGACAGTGCAGAGGGAGCTTTACTCATTATCTAACCTATGCTGTACCTGCCCTGACGAGCAAATTTGGCTAGGGTGGCTCAAAGACTGGTGTGGGAGAAATGGGTTTTGCTTCTTGGGACACTGGCACCAGTACTGGGACAGGAGAGAGCTGTTCCGTTGGGACTGACTTCACTTGTCCAGTGCTGGGACTAGAATCCTGGCGAATCGAATAACTAGGGCTGTAGAGAGGGCTTTAAACTAATTAGTCGGGGGGGAGGATTCAAGAGAGTGAAAAACAAAAATGTCAGCGGAGAAGGCAATACAGCAGGGTAGCAGTGGGGGAATTAAAAACCAGAGCGTGTCAGGAAGGGACAGAATATATAAAGATAAAGGTAAAGTAGTAAAGGGGGTAAAAGCAGGAATAAATTGTCACAAAACATATTTAAACGTTCTTTATCTGAATGCACGCAGCATTCGTAACAAAATAGACGAGTTGACGGTACAAATAACTACACATGGGTATGATCTGGTGGCCATTACGGAGACATGGCTACAGGGTGGGACTACCATGACTGGGAACTAAACATCCAGGGATATTTGACTATTAGGAAGGACAGACAGGAAAGACAAGGAGATGGGGTGGCTGTGTTAATAAAGGATGGAATCACTGCAATAGTAAGAAATTATATTGGGTCAAAGGATCAGGATAGTGAAACGGTTTGGGTGGAAATAGGAATAATAAGGGGGAAAAGTCACTAGTGGGCGTAGTCTGTAGGCCTCCTAACAGTTGCAACTCTATTGGTCGGAGTATAAATCAGGAAATAGTTGGGGCTTGTAATAAGGGAACAGCTATAATCATGGGAGATTTTAACTTTCATATTGACTGGACAAATCAAATTGGGCAGGGCAGCTTTGAGGAAGAGTTCATAGAGTGCATTAGGGACGGGTTCCTTGAGCAGTATGTTACTGAACCAACCAGCGGGCAGGCAATCTTAGATCTGGTCCTGTGTAACGAGACAGGATTAATAAAAAATGTCCTAGTAAAGGATCCCCTTGGAATGAGTGACCATAACATGGTTGAATTCCAAATTCAGTTGGAGGGTGAGAGAGTTGGATCTCAAACCAGCGTACTAAGCTTAAATAAAGGAGACTATGAAGGTATGAGAGCAGGGTTGACTAAAGTGGACTGGGAAAATAGAATAAGGTGTAAGACGGTGCATGAGCAGTGGTGTACATTCAAGGAGATATTTCACAACTTTCAAGAAAAATATATTCCACTGAAGAAAAAGGGGCGCAAAAGAAAAGACAGCCATCCGTGGCTAAGTAAAGTAATAAAGGATAGCATCCGACTGAAAACAAGGGCATATAAAGTAGCCAAATCTAGTGGGAGGATAGAAGATTGGGAAGCATTTAAAAGCCAGCAAAGAATAACTAAAAGATTGATTAAGAAAGGGAAGATAGATTATGAAAGTAAACTAGCAAAAAATATAAAAACAGATAGCAAGAGTTTCTACAGTTATATAAAAAGAAAAAGGGTGGCTAAAGTGAATGTTGGTCCCTTAGAGGACGAGTCCGGGAAATTAGTAGTGGGGAACATGGAGATGGCAAAAACGCTGAACAAATATTTTGTATCAATCTTTACAGTAGAGGACACTAAAAATAGCCCAACACTGGACAAACAGGGGGCTATAGTGGGGGAGGAGCTAAACACAATTAAAATCACTAAGGAGATGGTACTCGGTAAGATAATGGGACTTAAGGCAGATAAATCCCCTGGACCTGATGGCTTACATCCTAGGGTCTTGACAGAGGTAGCGGTGGGGATTGCGGATGCATTGGTGGTAATTTTCCAAAACTCCTTGGATTCAGGCAAGGTCCCAGCAGATTGGAAAACTGCTAATGTAACGCCCTTATTTAAAAAGGGAGGTAGACAAAAGGTTGGAAACTATTGACCAGTTAGCCTAACATCTGTGGTTGATAAAATGTTGGAGTCCATTATTAAGGAAGCAGTAACAGGACATTTGGATAAGCATAATTTAATCGGACAGAGTCAGCATGGTTTTATAAAGGGGAAGTCATGTTTGACAAATTTGCTTGAATTCTTTGAGGATGTAACAAACAGGGTGGATAAAGGGGAACCAGTGGATGTGGTGTACTTGGACTTCCAAAAGGCATTTCACAAGGTGCCACACAAAAGATCACTCCACAAGATAAAAAATCACGGGATTGGGGGTAATATACTGGCATGGGTGGAAGATTGGCTACCTAACAGAAAACAGAGAGTTGGGATAAATGATTCATTCTCGGGTTGGCAATCAGTAACTAGTGGTGTTCTGCAGGGGTCAGTGCTGGGACCCCAACTCTTTACAATCTATATTAACGATTTGGAGGAGGGGACCGAGTGTAACATATCCAAGTTTGCCGACGATACAAAGATGGGAGGGAAAGCAATGAGTGAGGAGGACATAAAAAACCTGCAAAAGGACATAGACAGGCTAAGTAAGTGGGCAGAGATTTGGCAGATGGAATACAATACTGGAAAGTGTGAGGTTATGCACTTTGGCAGGAAAAATCATAGAGCAAGTTATTATCTTAATGGCAAGAAACTGGAAAGTACTGCAGTACAAAGGGATCTGGGGGTCCTGGTGCAAGAAACTCAAAAACTGAGATGAGGAGAAACTTCTTCACTCAGAGGGTAGTAAATCTAAGGAATTTGCTACTTCAGAGAGGTATGGAAGCTGCGACATTAAATAAATTTAAAACGGAGATGGACAGTTTCCTAGCTGATAAGGGAATTAGGGGTTACGGGGAGAGGGCAGGGAAGTGGACGTGAGTCTAGATTCGGATCAGCCATGATCCTATTGAATGGCGGAGCAGGCCCGAGGGGCCGTGTGGCCTACTCCTGCTCCTACTTCCTATGTTCTTATGTTCTTATTTGTCAAACATGATTTCCCTTTCATAAAACCATGCTGATTCTGCTTGACTATATTATGATTTTCTAAATGCCCTGCTATCACTTCCTTAATGGGACAAGTTAAGAAACAAAAGATGACACTAAATGAAGTGTAAATGGAAATGACAGCTGCCATGTGTGAGAGAGGAAAAATGAAAGAAAGAGATCGGGGCTGAGGTTATGGTCTGAAATTGTTGAACTCGATGTTGAGTCCAGAAGGCTGTAAAGTGCCTAATCGAAAGAGGAGGTGCTGCTCCTCGAGCTTACATTGAGCTTCACTGGAACAGTGTAAGAGGCCGAGGACAGAGAGGTCAGAGTGGGAGTAGAGCGGAGAATTAGTGACAAGTGACCGGAAGCTCGGGGTCACCCTTACCGACTGAACGGAGGTGATCTGCAAAGCGGTCGCCCAATCTGCGTTTGGTCTCCCCAATGTAGAGGAGAATTAAAGTGACAGACTAATCTAATTGAATTTTTTGATCAAGTAACAGGAAGGATTGATGAAGGGAATGCAATGGATGTTGTCTACATGGATTTTCGGAAGGTGTTTGACAAAGTACCACATAGAAGGCTGGTTAACAAAATTGAGGCTCATGGAATAGGTGGGTCAGTGGCAGCTTGGATAAGGAATTGGCTTAAGGCCAGAAAACAGCGAGTTGTGGTAAATGGCTGTTTTTCAAGCTGGAGGATTGTAGACAGTGGTGTTCCCCAAGGGTCAGTGCTGGGACCACTGCTTTTTTTGATATATATATAAATGACCTGGATATTGGAATACAGAGTAGAATTTCTAAATTTGCCGATGACAGAAAACTTGGGGCTGTGGCAAACAGTGAGGATGATACCAATCGACTGCAACAGGACATAGAAAGGCTAGCAGAATGGGCAGACAAGTGGCAGATGGAATTTAATACAGAGAAGTGTGAGGTGATGCATTTTGGCAGAAGGAACAGGGAGAGGCAATATACACTTAATGGCACAGTTTTAAAGAGTGTGCAGGGACAGAGGGACTTGGGAGTTAATGTGCATAGGCCCCTGAAGGTGTCCGGGACATATTGAGAGTGGTTAGCAAAGCATATGGGATATTGGGTTTCATAAATACAGGTATTGAGTACAAAAGTAGAGAAGTTATGCTGAACCATTATAAAGTGCTGGTTAGGCCGCAACTGGATTATTGCGTCCAGTTCTGGTCACCACACTTTAGGAAGGATGGGACGGCACTTGAGAGGGTGCAGAGGAGATTTACCAGAATGGTTCCGGGGATGGGGGATCATAGCTACAAGGACAGGTTGGCGGTTTTAGCAGGCTTAAAAGTGGATAAATCCCCAGGCCTGGACGAGATGTATCCCAGGCTGCTGTGTGAGGCAAGGGAGGAGATTGCAGGGGCTCCGACACAAATTTTCAGAACCTCTCTGGCCACAGGGGAGGTGCCAGAGCACTGGAGGACAGCTAATGTAGTACCATTATTCAACAAGGGTAGTAGGGATAAACCAGGGAATTACAGGCCAGTGAGCCTAACATCAGTGGTGGGGAAATTATTGGAAAAAATTCTGAGGGACAGAATTAGTCTCCACTTGGAGAGGCAAGGATTAATCAAGGATAGTCAGCATGGCTTTGTTAGGGGGAGATCATGTCTAACCAATTTGATTGAATTTTGAGAGGGGGTGACTAGGTGTGTGGATGAGGGTAGTGCAGTTGATGTGGTCAACATGGACTTCAGTAAGGCTTTTGACAAAGTCCCACATGGGAGACTGGTCAAGAAGGTAAGAACCAATGGGATCCCGGGCAATTTGGCACATTGGATCCAAAATTGGCTTAGTGGCAGGAGGTAGAGGGTGATGGTCGAACGTTGTTTTTGTGACTGGAAGCCTGTGTCCAGTGGTGTATCGCAGGGATCGGTGCTGGGTCCTTTGCTGTTTATAGTGTACATTAATGATTTAGATATCAATGTAGGAGGTATGATCAGTAAGTTTGCAGATGACACGAAAATTGGTGGAGTGGTAAATAGCGAGGAGGGAAGCCTCAGACTACAGGACAATATAGACGGATTGGTCAAATGAGCAGAACAGTGGCAAATGGAATTTAACCCTGACAAGTGTGAGGTGATGCATTTTGGGAGGACTAACAAGGGAATACACAATGAATGGTAAGACTCTAGGAAAGACAGAGGATCAAAGGGACCTTGGTGTGCATGTACATAGATCCCTGAAGGCAGCAGGGCAGGTAGGTAAGGTGGTTAAGAAGGCATATGGGATACTTGCCTTCATTAGCCGAGGCATAGAATATAAGAGCAGGGAGGTTATGATGGAGCTGTACAAAATGCTAGTTAGGCCACAGCTGGAATACTGTGTGCAGTTCTGGTCACCACACTATAGGAAGGATGTGATTGCATTGGAGAGGGTGCAGAGGAGATTCACCAGGATGTTGCCTGGGCTGGAGCACTTCAGCTATGAAGAGAGACTGGACAGGCTGGGGTTGTTTTCCTTAGAGCAGAGAAGGCTGAGGGGGGACCTGATTGAGGTGTACAAAATTATGAGGGGCATAGATAGGGTAGATAGAAAGGAACTTTTCCCCTTAGTAGAGGGGTCAATAACCAGGGGGCATAGTTTCAAAGTGAGGGGCAGGTGGCTTAGAGGGGATTTGAGGAAAAACTTTTTTACCCAGAGGGTGGTTGGAATCTGGAACTCACTGCCTGAAAGGGTGGTAGAGGCAGGAACCCTCACAACATTCAAGAAGCATTTAGATGAGCACTTGAAACGCCATAGCATACAAGGCTACGGACCAAGTGCTGGAAAATGGGATTGGAATAGACAGGGCTTGATGGCCGGTGCTGACACGATGGGCCGAAGGGCCTCTTTCTGTGCTGTATAACTCTATGACTCTAACTCTGAGCCGAAGTTCCTCGAGTTGCAGACACTTCTGGTCGCCACACTTTAGGAAGGATGTGAAGGCCCTTGAGAGGGTGCAGAGGAGATTTACCAGAATGGTTCCGGGGATGGGGGATCTTAGCTACAAGGACAGGTTGGAGAAGCTGGATTTGTTTTCATTAGAGCAAAGGAGGTTGAGGGGTGATTTGACAGAGGTGTACAAGATTATGACGGGTTTGGATAGGCTAGACGGGGAGAGGCTGTTCCCACTAGTTGATGGTACAAGGACTAGGGGACACAGATTTAAGGTTTTGGGCAAGAGATACAGGGGGGATGTGAGGGAAAACTTTTTTACGCAGCGAGTGGTGAGGACCTGGAACTTGCTGCCGACGGAAGTGGTGGAAGCGGAGACACTCAATGTTTTCAAGGGGAGACTGGATAGGCACTTGAGGGAAATAAACTTGCAGGGCTACGGGGATAGAGCGGGGGCATGGGACTGACTGGATTGCTCTACAGAGAGCCAGCACGAACTCGATGGGCTGAATGGCCTCCTTCTGTGCCTCTATGACTCTATGTGGTTGCTGTGGATCACACTGGGGTCCACCAGCTCCCACATGCTACAGCTGCAACACATCACCTGCCCCGCCATCTCTATTGTATTTTATTTAACTAATTAGGTTTTCAAGTTTTGAAATACCCAATTGTCTATTAATAGTTTTTAATCCAGTTAATAACCTTGTTTAATTTATTACATTTAGCTATATGCTTTAGGTCTTTACTGTAACTTAGCCCACAGTCCTAATTAAACCCTAGTTGTTTATATTTTTTCACGTATCAAGCAGCCCCTCTTACCCCCACCTCATCGAATTCGCTCACTCACCCAATTCCCGAGTTAAGTACTCTGTAGAAGCCGTACTCCGTAGAACTGGACTCCGTGCTACTTACCTCCCAAACATTTCTCCTTCCACACTCAAAAGGCCGATGAATTTCAGGTCCTGACGAATGGAGTGACTCTCTGAGATCTTGATGTGAAGTTTGGTTTGAGTTTCCCCGTCTGTCAATCCTGCCCTTCTCACAGACGGTGAAAGGAGTTTCCAAAAACCATCACCGAGAGTCCAGGACAGAAATTGACAACATTCTCCCCCAGCAACAATTCTCTTGTCCTCACCCAATCACGTTCCCTTAGCAACAAGGTATTGAAACTTCTTTTATACATTCTCGCAAAATATTACACACAGGTGTCTTCAACCAATCTCGCTCCCCCAGCAACAACTCCCCGGTCCTCACAGGATACTAGTTTGGCAACATAAAATGATATGGAACCTTCCAGAACTTTGGGCACTTTTTAATGGTTAATTACAAAATGGGCAGTTTTGCAGCTACCAATTACTGTAACTCATCAATACACACAGTTTTGATTCATCGACTTTGCATTATGGAATAGTAGAATTACATTAATACATCCAAAGGGCTTCCAGCAAATAGTTTGCAGAAGGCTGCACCACTGAATAAATGTGAAATATTTAGTGTTTCCCACATTCAATAACTGTGAATTTTATTTTGCCTCATTTGAACACATTAATCTGACTGGCTGAAGGGCACTGATGTAATTTGATTGGAGGCCTTCTATCAATTATCTTGCCTACCCTCAATCTGGCAAGAAACTACTTAAAAATGTCGACTATTCCTCAATTCAATGAATGTCAAGCACAATGGTTTTAATGGGAACAGACACAAACAGTTAATTCCTGCCCCTTGCCCACCACAACAGCACTTAGACATACTATGGGGAATCCTCATGGGACAAAGATGGAAGCTTTGTGAATTTAACACAAAATGAGGGCAGCGAATGTTGTAAAGCCTAAGGGGGAATTACAGTTTGTGTCCCGAGCTGAGCCACCCCCGTCTTAAGCTGAGTTTGTTTTGTCTTGTTTCTTATTTACATGTTCACTTCTTACAAGACATTCTTTAATTCTTTAGTTCGGATCAGGGAGCAGCGAGGCGAGGAGGAGCCCGGCATAAAAAGCGGCGCGAGCACCGAGGCCCGACCAGTTCGGATCAGGGAGCAGCGAGGCGAGGAGGAGCCCGGCATAAAAAGCGGCGCAAGCACCGAGGCCCGACCAGTTCGAATCAGGGAGCAGCGAGGCGAGGAGGAGCCTGGCATAAAAACTGGCGCGAGCACCGAGGCCCGACCAGTTCGGATCAGGGAGCAGCGAGGCGAGGAGGAGCCCGGCATAAAAAGCGGTGCAAGCACCGAGGCCTGACCAGTTCGGATCAGGGAGCAGCGAGGCGAGGAGGAGCCTGGCATGAAAACTGGCGCGAGCACCGAGGCCCGACCAGTTCGGATCAGGGAGCAGCGAGGCGAGGAGGAGCCCGGCATAAAAACCGGCGTGAGCACCGAGGCCTGACCAGTTCGGATCAGGGAGCAGCGAGGTGAGGAGGAGCCCGGTATAAAAACCAGCGTGAGCACCGAGACCCGACCAGTTCAGATCAGGGAGCGGCGAGGCGAGGAGGAGCCCGGCATAAAAACTGGCGCGAGCACCGAGGCCAGACCAGTTTGGATCAGGGAGCGGCGAGGTGAGGAGGAGCCCGGCATAAAAACTGGCGCAAGCACCGAGGCCTGACCAGTTCGGATCAGGGAGCAGCGAGGCGAGGAGGAGCCCGGCATAAAAACCGGCGCAAGCACCGAGGCCCGACCAGTTCGGATCAGGGAGCAGCGAGGCGAGGAGGAGCCTGGCATAAAAACTGGCACGAGCACCGAGGCCCGACCAGTTCGGATCAGGGAGCAGCGAGGCGAGGAGGAGCCCGGCATAAAAACCGGCGTGAGCACCGAGGCCTGACCAGTTCGGATCAGGGAGCGGCGAGGTGAGGAGGAGCCCGGCATAAAAACCGGCGTGAGCACCGAGGCCCGACCAGTTCGGATCAGGGAGCGGCGAGGTGAGGAGGAGCCCGGCATAAAAACCGGCGTGAGCACCGAGGCCCGACCAGTTCGGATCAGGGAGCGGCGAGGTGAGGAGGAGCCCGGCATAAAAACTGGCGCGAGCACCGAGGCCCGACCAGTTTGGATCAGGGAGCGGCGAGGTGAGGAGGAGCCCGGCATAAAAACTGGCGCAAGCACCGAGGCCCGACCAGTTTGGATCAGGGAGCGGCGAGGTGAGGAGGAGCCCGGCATAAAAACTGGCGCAAGCACCGAGGCCTGACCAGTTCGGATCAGGGAGCAGCGAGGCGAGGAGGAGCCCGGCATAAAAACCGGCGCGAGCACCGAGGCCCGACCAGTTTGGGTCAGGGAGCAGCGAGGCGAGGAGGAGCCCGGCATAAAAACTGGCGCGAGCACCAAGGCCCGACCAGTTCCAGGGAGCAGTGAGGCGAGGAGGAGCCCGGTATAAAAACCGGAGAGAGCACCGAGGCCCGACCAGTTCCAGGGAGCAGTGAGGCGAGGAGGAGCCCGGCATAAAAACCGGCGCGAGCACCAAGGCCCGACCAGTTCCAGGGAGCAGTGAGGCGAGGAGGAGCCCGGTATAAAAACCGGAGAGAGCACCGAGGCCCGACCAGTTCCAGGGAGCAGTGAGGCGAGGAGGAGCCCGGTATAAAAACCGGCGCGAGCACCGAGGCCCGACCAGTTCCAGGGAGCAGTGAGGCGAGGAGGAGCCCGGTATAAAAACCGGAGAGAGCACCGAGGCCCAACCAGTTCCAGGGAGCAGTGAGGCGAGGAGGAGCCCGGTATAAAAACCGGCGCGAGCACCGAGGCCCGGCAAGTTCCAGGGAACAGTGAGGCGAGGAGGAGCCCGGTATAAAAACCGGCGCGAGCACCGAGGCCCGACATGTTCCAGGCAGCAGTGAGGCGAGGAGGAGCCCGGTATAAAAACTGGCGTGAGGCCCGACCAGTTCCAGGGAGCAGTGAGGCGAGGAGGAGCCCGGTATAAAAACCAGCGCGAGCACCGAGGCCCGACATGTTCCAGGGAGCAGTGAGGCGAGGAGGAGCCCGGTATAAAAACCGGCGTGAGCACCGAGGCCCGACATGTTCCAGGGAGCAGTGAGGCGAGGAGGAGCCCGGTATAAAAACCGGCACGAGGCCCAACCAGTTCCAGGGAGCAGTGAGGCAAGGAGGAGCCCGATATAAAAACCGGCGCGAGCACCGAGGCCCGACCAGTTCCAGGGAGCAGTGAGGCGAGGAGGAGCCCGGTATAAAAACCGGCGCGAGGCCCGACCAGTTCCAGGGAGCAGTGAGGCGAGGAGGAGCCCGGTATAAAAACCGGCACGAGCACCGAGGCCCGACCAGTTCCAGGGAGCACCGAGGCGAGGAGGAGCCCAGTATAAAAACCGGCGCGAGCACCGAGGCTCGACCAGTTCCAGGGAGCAGTGAGGCGAGGAGGAGCCCGGTATAAAAACCGGCGCAAGCACCGAGGCTTACCAACTCAGCAGTGGGGAGAGAGGTAAAAAGTAATGAGTGTGACGTCACCAGGGAGCAGGTAAGTGATTGGTTGGTGAGTATTTCTCTTTTTTAAACTTTAACTCTGTGGTTATTAGTTGCTAAGGTCTTTTCTGGTGTAGTGGGGACTGTTAGTAAACCATACAAGCGACTTAGAGTTTATCTTTAATTGGTGATAGTGAATTAATTTAAATTAATTAAAGGGTAAGTCATGCCAAGAGAGCCCAGCCCCGTGTTATGCTCCTCTTGCTCTATGTGGGAATTCAGGGACACTGCCGGTGTCCCTGATGACCACGTGTGCCAGAAATGCATCCAGCTGCGGCTACTAGCAGACCGCATTGCGGCGCTGGAGCTACGGATGGATGGGCTTTGGAGCATTCACGATGCTGAAAGGGTCGTGGATAACACGTTTGATGAGGTGGTCACACCGCAGGTAAGGGCTGCACAGGCAGAAGGGAAATGGGTGACCATCAGGCAGAGCAGTAGAGGCAGGCAGGTAATGCAGGGGACCCCTGTGGCCATACCCCTCTCAAACAGGTATACCGATTTGGATACTGTTGAGGGGGATGACTTACCAGAGGAAGGCAGCAGCAGCCAACTTCCCGGCACCAGAGGTGCTGCTGCTGCTCAGGAAGGGAGGAAAAAGAGTGGGAGAGCAATAGTGGTAGGGCATTCTATCGTAAGGGGAATAGATAGGCGTTTCTGTGGCCGTAGACGTGACTCCAGGATGGTTTGTTGCCTCCCTGGTGCCAGGGTCAAGGGTGTCACTGAACGGCTGCAGGGCATTCTGAAGGGGGTGGGTGAACAGTCAGAGGTCGTGGTTCACATTGGGACCAATGACATGGGTAGGAAGAGGGATGAGGTCCTGCAGCAAGAATTTAGGGAGCTAGGTAGCAGATTAAAGAGCAGGACCTCAAAGGTTGTAATCTCTGGATTACTCCCGGTGCCACGTGCTAGTGAGTATAGGAATAGGAGGATAGAGCAGATGAATGCGTGGCTAAAGAGTTGGTGCAGGAGGGAGGGCTTTAGTTTCCTGGATCACTGGGCCTGCTTCTGGGGAAGGTGGGACTTGTACAAGTCGGATGGGTTGCACCTGAACCAGAGCAGGACATATATCCTTGCGGGGAGGTTTGCTAGCACTGTTCGGGGGGGTTTAAACTAAAATGGCAGGGGGTTGGGAACCTGAGCAGGGAGACAGAGGAAAGGGAAACAGGGATAAAAGCAAAAGATAGGAAGGAGAAAAACAAAAGTGGCAGTCAGAGAAATCAAGGTTTAAATCAAACGTGGCCACAGTAAATAATCATTCTAATAGGTCTAAGAGCGTTAAAAAAACAAGCCTGAAGGCTTTGGCCTAGAAATTCATTAACGCCACTTTTGGGGCGCTAAAGTGGGGCGTCCGCTAAAGTTTGCAGCCGCCGCCAAATCGATGCCACTTCTCCAATATTCATTAGCTTCGCCCTAGGAGTTCGGGCGAGTGCTAAAACTGCTGCTGGACGCCTCTCTTTGGGCGCTAAGCCGGAGGTGGTGATCGATAGCGCCGAGGCCGGGCGCAGCGCAGGTGCGGCCATCTCGTGATTGACAGCAGACACCCTGGCGCCGGCCAGCTCTTAAGGGGGAAGGGTCGACTGTGTCTGCTGCCATGCCCTGGATAGTGGAGCCCTCCAGCTAGGCCTGAACACTGCTGCTGGACCCAAATAGCGCCTGAAGACATGGAGAAGGCCCGTGAACGTGCGCAGTGCTTCTCAGAGCGTGATCTGAGTGTGCTGCTTGCTGCTGTGGAGAAGAGGCGCCATGTTTTGTACCCGGACAATGGCAAGAAGGCAACGGTCCGCGTTGACAGGAGAGCCTGGAGGCATGTCGCCACCAAGCTGTCAGCCAACAGCGACGTCCCCAGGACCGGTGCCCAATGCCGCAAAAAGTTAAATGACCTCACACGCATTGTCAGGGTGAGTACCCTTTCCAGTGACCTCCTCATCCTTGCATGTGCACCTCACATTATGGGCAAAGGGACCTGAAAGCTCTAATGGCCAGCCTTCATCCAGCAGCTATGGGACAGGCATGAGCATCAATTGCACATTCTGCACTTAACACACTGGCCAGGCTATTCCACCATGGGAGGCAGTGCACACCAGATCATGGCGACACACTGGCCAGGCTATTCCACCATGGGAGGCTGTGCACACCAGATCATGGCGACACACTGGCCAAGCTATTCCACCATGGGAGGCAGTGCACACAAGATCACGGCGACACACTGTACTTAGAGGCCGTCCTTTCTCTTGCAGGCCAAGCTGGCGAATAATCGCAAGAGCCGGACTGCGACCGGGGGAGGCCGACCCCATATCCAGCCACTCACCGACCTGCAACATCGCGTGGAGCGCCTCATGGGTGGCCGGGTGATTGGGCCCGTTGCATGTGGAGATGCCGACCCTGTTCTGGGCAGCAATGGTAAGGACATCACCTTTTGCACCTCTCTCGTCCCACTTGCGCATCAGATCTACATCCTTTGCCACTGTCCGACCAATGCGCTGAATGCCACTACTCATGCATCCCGCACTGACGCCCTCTCCTCACTCTAAAGCTACTCTTGTGCCTTCCTGCTTTCAGATGGTCAAGAGGAGGTCCCTGAACTTGCCAGTGACAGACCCTCCGAAGAGGAGCAGGAGGAGGAGCAAGAGGAAGGCGGCCCATCAGGGGAACCCTCAGCCGCGGCCACCCAGGCCAATGTAGGGGACACGTCTTCCCTGGAGGGCAGCGTGGCGGAAGTGTCGAAGGGGAGGGGAGCTCATGGGACCTGCGGCCTGCAGAAAGGCAGGAGGGGGGTGGAAGCTCGGCAGCCTTCTCCCCAGAGGGGGGATGCGTTGGAGGGGAGTCCAATTGCTGGGCCCAGCGGCCTCCAGCAACGCAGGAAGGGTCGGCCAGCTCGGCGGCCTTCTCCCCAGAGGGAGAGTCCGGCCTCCAGTCAGGAGATGCTCTTCGCCGAGGAGATGGAACGCCTCGAAGACTTGTCCGCGGACTCGGAGCACCGGCACACGGAGCTCATGGCAGCAGTGGCACGGTTGCCTGAGTCCATCGATTCCCTCTCTCGGAGTGTGGCCGAGTTCGGGCCCTCAGAGGCCACCAGTCGGGCGGAATACCGGGCAGATCAGGCAGCGAGTCGGGCGGAATTCGGGGCAGCTCTGTCAGCGACTGGCCAGGTGATCAGTGGTGCCGTCCAGTCACTGGCTGCTCTGATGCGGTCAGTGAACAGGTCAACACGGGCACTCACTGCTGCCACACTCGCTGTGTCAGCCAGGCATCGCCGGGGCACCCGGCGCGCTGCAGCAGCACAGCGGTCTGTCCCTCGGCAGGTTGGTGTGCATGCTGCAGTGCTGGCCCGGGCGAGTGCCAGTGTCTCAGGCGACCAGCGAGCGCCTGCCATCCGCCAGCTTGCCGCCATTCCTCCAGCCGCCACTGCCAGTCCCCCAGTGGAGCTGCCAGGAGCTGCTGCAGCGACTGATGCTGGCCAGCCACAGCTGCAGCAATCAACAGCCGCCCGCTCGACGGCCAGACCTCGACTAGGCTGACCCCCAAGGGCATCTGCCATCACGACATGTGCCCCTCAGGAGCCTGCCCCCAGCCTTGCAGCAGCCAATGGCCTTACTTTGAGGTGGAGCAGCAGGGCGGGCAGGGGCCACCCAAAGATGGCCAAGGCATCGCCCTAGCGGGCCAAATAGTCGAATGTGTGGCCATTTGTGTTTGTTTCTTGAGGCCGAGAATTGGATGTTTGTTTTTTGAAGGCCGATGATGTGATGTTTGTTTTTGACGAAGGCCGAGAATGACGGCCATTTTAGTTGCCCTATTTTGTTAATCCTCTCCAGGTTGTGGGAGCGAGTAATGTGTTTGAGTGTTTTTTGGGGGTTTCGTCTGTTTTTGGTTTTCATGTGGGAAGGGCCCAGAGTTTGTACAATAAACCATTTTATTTATTCACATTGTCCATGTTTGATCTTTGAAGTGTTTGTTGCCTTAACCGGCTGAGGGCTTGCGGAGCGGCTGCAATCATGTTCTATCATTGGCACAAGCCATTCCCTGACAGGGGGCCTAGAAGTGACGTTCAATAAGCCGCCGACGGGCGGCCCTTGGACCTTGTGCCTCCCTCCTGGGCTGGTACTCCTCGTCCTCGTCGTCCTCATGCTCCTCCTGCTCCTCCTCCTGAGGTGGTGGTCCAACGTGAGGTGGCAGTGCCTGAGTCCTGCGGATAGCCAGGTTGTGCAGCATGCAGCAAACGACGACGAATTGGGAGACTCAATCCTGCAAATACTGGAGGGCTCCCCCGGAGCGATCGAGACAGCGGAACCGTTGCTTGAGCACGCCGATTGTTTGTTCTATGAGGTTCCTCGTCGCTTGATGGCTCTCGTTGTATGCCTCTTCAGCAGGGGTCGTGGGCGCGCGGAGCGGGGTCATGAGCCAGGTACACAAAGGATAGCCTTTGTCCCCGATAAGCCATCCTCTTGGGGGAGGCTGTGCCTGGAACATGTCAGCCACAGTTGTCTGTCGCAGGATAAAGGCATCGTGGCTGCTGCCTGGAAAGCGGGCATTGACAGCTAGGATGCGCTGCCTGTGGTCACACACCAGCTGTACATTGAGGGAATGGTAGCCCTTCCGGTTGCGGTAATCCTCGACATGCTCAAGAGGTGCCCGCAAAGCCACATGCGTGCAGTCAATGGCGCCCTGCACCACGGGGAAGCCCGCTATTCTTGCAAACCCCACTGCATGCTGCTGCTGCTTGTCCAGGGTCATGGGGAAGGAGATGAATTGATGTCTCCTTCTGAAAAGGGCTTCGGTCACCTGGTGGATGCAGCAATGCACGGCGAACTGGGAGATGTTAGCGATGTCCCCAGTAGCGGATTGGAAGGAGCCGGTGGCATAGAAGTTGAGAGCCACCATCACCTTCACTGCCACCGACAGAGACGTCCTGCGCATCAGCTGTGGCTGCAGATCTCTCTGAAGCAGCCGGCAGATGTCTGCAACCACCTCCCTTCGGAATCGCAGCCTCCTAACACACATCGCAGCAGACATGGTCAGATAGGAGGTCTGCTGGCAGTATACCCTGCATGGGTAAGGCCTCAGTTGGCGACGCCTGTTGCCCCCTCTGCATCTAGCCAGGGCTGCCACTCTCTCACGGCGTCTGTAAGCCCTTCTGGCATAAGGCTGAAATTCAGCGTTGCCACCCAATGCAGCCCCCATTATATGCTGGCAAACACTGAGCTCTGAATGAAGGCAAAGATAATTGGTAAGCTCTGGCCTGAGCCAAAAATACCTGTCCAAGTGTTGGTCCAAACCAGTAAACTCTCCTCCTTGGTCTCTGTCCAAAAAACCGTTGCACAAGAGTGAATGCTGCAAAATGGCTGGCCTTTATACTGCTGGGTAAGTGCCCTTTAATTTGCGCTCCCCGCAGCCCAGCTGGGCTGTGTACCATTCCACTTCACAGTCGCTCGGGCCGCCCGCCGCACAATGGGCTGGCGCGAGTGAAGTTCCGGTTTGGGGCGCACAAAGGGCGTTGCACTATTAAATGACGTCATGATCTGCGCGCGCAGCAGGGCGTGCGCTAAGACTTTGCGCCAGCGCTAAATGTGTCCTGAAGTTGGGGAGAGGCGCAGATCGCGCTGTGCCTGGGCGATAAGCGCCTAGCGCTCGAGATCTACTCCTCCTAAGGCGCTAACGGCTGGCGTGCCCAACTGAATTTCTAGGCCTTTGTGTCTTAATGGAAGGAGCATTTGTAATAAGGTGGACAAATTGGCTGCGCAAATAAAGGTCAACGAATATGATTTGGTTGGGATTACGGAAATGTGGCTCAAGGATGGCCAAGACTGGGAACTCAACATCCAGGGGTATTCGATATTCAGGAAAGATAGGCAAAGAGGAAAGGGAGGTGGGGTAGCATTACTGGTTAAAGAAGAGATTAACACAATTGTAATGAAGGATATTAGCTCTGATGATGTGGAATCTGTATGGGTAGAATTGAGAAATACTAAGGGGAAAAAAACATTAGTGGGAGTGGTATATAGACCTCCCAACAGTAAGGCGGAGGTTGGGGATGGCATGAAAAGGGAAATTAAAGAAGCATGCAATAAGGGCACAGCAGTCATCATGGGTGACTTTAATCTACATATAGATTGGGCCAACCAAATTAGTAACAATACTATGGAGGAGGAATTCCTGGAGTGTTTACGGGATGGTTTCCTGGACCAATATGTCGAGGAACCAACCAGAGATCAGGCCATCTTAGACTGGGTGTTATGTAACAAGAAAGGATTAATTAGCAATCTTGTTGTACGAGGCCCTTTGGGTCTGAGCAATCATAACATGATCGAATTCTTCATTAAGATGGAGAATGAAGTCGTTGACTCAGAGACTAGGGTCCTCAATTTAAATAAAGGAAACTACGATGGTCTGAGGAATGATTTGGGTAGGATTGATTGGGGAATGGCACTCAAAGGGTTGACGGTGGATAGGCAATGGCAAACATACAAAGACCGAATGGATGAGCTACAGAATTTGTTCATCCCAGTTTGGCATAAAAATAAAACAAAAAAGGTGACTCAACCGTGGCTAACAAGGGAAATTAGGGATAGAATAAGATCCAAGGAGACGACATATAAATTGGCCAGAAAAAGCAATAATCCTGAGGATTGGGAGCAGTTTAGGATTCAACAAAGGAGGACAAAGGGATTAATTAAGAAAGGGAAAATAGAATATGAGAGTAAGCTTGCAGAGAACATAAAAACTGACTGTAAAAGCTTTTATAGATATGTGAAGAGAAAAAGATTGGTGAAGTCAAGCGTAGGTCCCTTGCAGTCAGAATCAGGGGAATTTATAATGGGAAACAAAGAAATGGCAGGCCAACTAAATTCATACTTTGGTTCTGTCTTCACAAAGGAGGACACAAATAACCTCCCAGAGATGCCGGGGAACATAGGGTCTGATGAAAGGGTGGAACTGAAAGAAATCAGTATTTGTAGGGAAATGGTGTTAGGAAAATTGATGGGACTGAAGGCCGATAAATCCCCAGGGCCTGATAATCTACATCCCAGGGTACTTAAGGAAGTGGCCCTAGAAATAGTAGATGCATTGCTGGTCATCTTCCAGAACTCGATAGACTCTGGAACAGTACCCATGGATTGGAGGGTAGCTAATGTTACCCCACTATTCAAAAAAGGTGGTCGAGAAAAAGCGGGGAATTATGGACCGGTAAGCCTGACATCGGTAGTGGGGAAAATGCTAGAATCTATTATATAAATGTAATAGCAGAGCACTTGGTAAGCAGTGACAGGATCGGACAAAGTCAACATGGATTTACAAAAGGTAAATCATGCTTGCCTAATCTACTGGAATTTTTTGAGGATGTAACTGGTAAAATAGATAAGGGAGAACCAGTGGATGTGGTGTATTTGGACTTTCAGAAGGCTTTCGATAAGGTCCCACAAAAGAGATTAGCGTGCAAAATTAAGGCACATGGGATTGGGGGCAAGATATTGACTTGGATAGAGAACTGGTTGGCGGACAGAAAGCAAAGAGTTGGAATAAACGGGTCATTTTCCGAGTGGCAGGCAGTAACTAGTGGGGTACCACAAGGATCGGTCCTAGGACCCCAGCTGTTCACTATATATATTAATGATCTGGACGAGGGAATTGGATGTAATACCTCCAAATTTGCAGACGACACAAAGTTGGGTGGGAGGGTAAGCTGTGAGGAGGATGTCGTGAAACTCCAGTAGGATTTGGACAGATTGGGTGATTGGGCAGAAACATGGCAAATGCACTATAATGTGGATAAATGTGAGGTTATCCACTTTGGTGGCAAAAACAGGAAGGCAGATTATTATTTGAATGGCAATAGATTGGGAGAAGGGGAAGTGCAAAGAGACCTGGGTGTTGTTGTGCATCAGTCGCTGAAGGTAAGCATGCAGGTGCAGCAGGCGGTTAAGAAGGCAAATGGTATGTTGGCCTTCATAGCAAGAGGGTTCGAGTACAGGAACAAGGTTGTCTTGCTACATTTGTACAGGGCCTTGGTGAGACCACACCTTGAGTATTGTGTGCAGTTTTGGTCGCCTTACCTGAGGAAGGTCGTTCTTGCCATGGAAGGAGTGCAGCGAAGATTCACCAGGCTGATACCTGGGATGGCAGGAATGACGTATGAGGAGAGATTGTGTCGATTGGGCTTATACTCACTGGAGTTTAGAAGATTGAGAGGGGATCTCATCGAAACTGATAAAATTCTGTCAGGCCTGGACAGACTGGATGCAGGAAGGATGTTTATGATGGCTGGGGAGTCCAGAACCAGGGGTCATAGTCTAAGGATAAGGGGTAAGCATTTAGGACTGAAATGAGGAGGAATTTCTTCACCCAGAGAGTGGTGAACCTGTGGAATTCTCTGCCACAGAGGGCGGTGGAGGCCAGTTCATTAAATATATTCAAAAAAGAGTTGGATATATTTCTTAAGGCTAAAGGGATATGGGGAGAAGGCAGGGACAGGGTACTGAATTTGGATGATCAGCCATGATCTCATTGAATGGCGGAGCGGGCTCGAAGGGCCGAATGGCCTACTCCTGCTCCTATCTTCTATGTTTCTATGTATTAGAAATTCAGTAAGGCCCCGCCAGCTTTGCGGCCAGTTACCGCCCAAAGAGGGCTTCTGCGCCAATAGAGGAGTTTGCACTGATATTCAGCGCAGCGGTAATGGCGGCGGTAGCCGTTAGCGCTGCGCCGGCACTGATGACGTCATCGGTGTGCGCAGTGCCCCGGTTCCGCCCCGACCCCCATATTTAGTTGCGGCCGCCTCTTCCGCAGCGACCGCAAACAACGTTCTGCAACCGTGGCCGTCCTGCAGCCTTAGTGGCACTGGTTAAGGCGGAGGTGCGGCCGGCCACTTTTTCGGTGGCTGCCTGCCCGCACCTCCTTCCCCGGCCTCCTCCACCCCCCCCCGCGGCATTGCCGGCTGCTTTCCGCGAGCCCGGCCCTTCTCCATGGTGCCGGGCTTATTTGCCGGCACTATCAAGCGGCGATCTCCCCGTTGCAGGCACCTCCCCCTTAAGAGAAGGAGGAGGCCTGCAGTATCGCAGCCTGCCGCCCCGCAGCGGGTGGCGCAGCGGCACCTACAGCGCTGAAATTCAGTTTCAGCGCCCCAAGCGGGGGCGGGCACACCCTGTAATAGCGCCGGGTTCCGACTTGGGGCGCAGAAACTGAATTTCTGACGGTCGCAACTGGCTCTGCGCGCAGCGCTAACTTTTGGGCGCAAGCGAGCTGGCGGGGCCTTACTGAATTTCTAGGCCTATGTTTCTCTGTTTATGTTGCTGCTTTAAGCTATATAATTTTCACCCTAACAGATATGTACTTGAAGTGCTGTAACCTACAAGGCTACGGACCAAGTGCTGGAAAGTGGGATTAGGGAGGATAGCTCTTTGTTGGCCGGCACAGACAAGATGGGCCGAATGCCCTCATTCTGTGCTGTAAATTTCTATGATTCTATGATCATCCCATTCCCAAGCTGACTCTGTGTTAACACCTCAGATGAGCCGTCCCATGTAGGGTGACTTCCTCAACCTGTTCTCCCAGTTACAGAACCAGTTAGTCTCTCTCAGGAATGCCCAAGGCTCTGTTGTCTGGGCACCAACTCACTCGTGACCTCACATGTTGCAACAAGTCTGCTGCCTGAGCAGTTTGCAGTGTTATTAGGTCTGTGGGTCTCTTAGCAACCACCTCCCTTATCTAGGCAAAGGGCTCATCTCCTGACTTTGGGTGTTATTGTTCCAAACTTCAGCATTCTCTGTCTAGCTTCAATCTGTCTGTGTCCACCCAGTGACAACACTGAGCTCCTCCCTCCAACCACTGACACTCGCCCTCTTGCTGAGAAAGAAAGACTGGCATTTATATAGCGCCTTTCACCACCTCAGGATGTCCCAGAGCGCTTTACAGCCAATGAAGAACTTCTGAGGTGTAGTCACTGTTGTAATGTAGGAAACGCGGCAGCCAATTGGTGCACAGCAAGCTCCCACAAACAGCAATGTGACAATGACCAGATAATCTATTTCAGTGATGTTGATTGAGGGATAAATATTGGCCCCAGGATACCGGGGAGAACTCCCCTGCTCTTCTTCAATGTAGTGCCATGGGATCTTTTACATCCACCTGAAAGAGCAGACGGGGGCCTCGGTTTAACATCTCATCTGAAAGGCGGCACCTCTGCCAGTGCAGCACTCTCTCAGTACTGGTGTGTCAACCTAAATTTTTATGCTCAAGTCTCTGGACTGGGACTTGAACCCACGACCTTCTGACTCAGAGGTGAGAGTGCTGCCCACTGAGCTAAAGTGCCTGGAGCTAAGCCAGCTGGGATACTTGACATAGGATTACATCGGATATACGGCACAGAAACAGGCCATTCGGCCCAACCAGTCCATGGCGGTGTTTATGCTCCACTCGAGCCTCCTCCCGTCTTTCCTCATCTAAATCTATCAGCATAACCCTCGATTCCCTTCTCCCTCATATGCTTGTCTAGCCTCCCCTTAAATGCATCGATACTATTCGCTTCAACCACTCCCTGTGGCAGCGAGTTCCACATTCTCACCACTCTCTGGGTAAAGAAGTTTCTTCTGAATTCCCTATTGGATTTCTTGGTGACTATCTTATATTGAGGCCTCTAGTTATGCTCTTCCCCACAAGTGGAAACATTCTCTCTGTATCCACTCTATCAACATTTTTCATAATTTTAAAGCCCTCTATTAGGTCACCCCTCAGCCTTCTTTTTTCAAGAGAAAAGAGACCCAGCCTGTTCATCCTTTCCTGATATGTATACCCTCGCATTTCTGGTATCATCCTTGCAAATCTTCTCTGCACCCTCTCCAGTGCCTCTATATCCTTTTTATAATATGGTGACCAGAACTGTACGCAGTACTCTAAGTGTGGTCCAACCAAGGTTCGATACAGGTTTAGCATAACTTCACTACTTTTCAATTCTATACCTCTAGAAATAAACCCTAGTGCTTGGTTTGCTTTTTTATGGCCTTGCTAACCCGTGTCGCAACTTTTAGTAATTTGTGTATTTGTACTCCGAGATCCCTTTGTTCCTCTACCCCACCTAGACTCGCACCCTCCAAGTGATAAGTGACCTCCCCATTCTTCCTACCAAAATGTAATACCTCACATTTATCTGTTCAGCCTTGGTCACTCTGCAAAAACTCTGAGATGTTTAATAATGAAATCAGGGAGTCAAAAAGCTCAGGTGAGGCAGTTTAAAAAGACAGTCCCTGACCAGAGATTGCTGGATGCTGACACTCGGTGCTCACGAGGATAGAATGTCCCATTCCCCAGGCACGGACATCCAGCACCTCGATCACAGCAACAATTCACAAAACACTGGCAATATAACTTGGAGCAGAGACGGTTAAATGGACCTGTGATCGAGGTGCTCAAAATTATGAGGGGTTTTGATCGAGCAAACAAGGAGGAGCTGTTGTCACTGGCAGGAGGGTCGGTAATGAGAGGACACAGATTTCAGATCATTGGCAAAAGAATCTAGAGAGGAAATGAGGAGACTTTTTTTACCCAGCGAATTGTGATGATCTGGAATGCACTGCCTGAATGGGAGGTGGAAGCAGATTCAATAGTAACTTTCAAAAGGGAATTGGATATATACTAAAAACAGAAATTTGCAGGGCTGTGGGGAAAGAGCAGGGCAGTGGGACTAATTGCATCGCTTTCAGAGAGCCAGCACCAGCATGATGGGCCGAAAGGCATCCTACTGTGCTCTATGATTCTATAACAGCAGCTTCTCTCTGCACACAGTTACTGAGAGAACAGGGAATAATCTTTAAATCCAGCCCAGTTATTGGGAGCTCTTAATATTAACAAGCCCCAGTTACCTGAATTAACATGGTTCAGTCCTGGATGTGATTAAAGGCATCAGAAACAGTGGAATCGACCCACCGCAGTCACACTGTGGACACTCTGGTGTGTCAGCGGGTGGGATACACCAGGGAATCCCTTTCCACACACTGAGGTTGACTCTAATGATCGGGAGTCCCAGGGTTTCGGACACCAGATAATCAAGCTCACAAGAACACAAATTGTCTCTCCTGGCGTTATTTAGAGCGCTGCATAACACAGATCAGGTGATAATTCCCTCAATCTGGAGAATAGAAGTACAGTGGATTCACGCGCGACCTTAAGAACATAAGAAATAGGAGCAGGAGTAGGCCAATCGGCCCCTCGAGCCTGCTCCGCCATTCAATAAGATCATGGCTGATCTGATCCTAACCGCCAACCTACTATCACAGAACCATCTCCTGAATCTAACAGAATTAGTAGCAGGATCAGGCTACATGGCCCCTGGGCCCGCTCCGCTACCCACAGAGCCATGACCGATCCAAAGCTAGACACATGTCCAAATTCCTACCTGCTCCCTATAACCCTTTACTTCTAGGAAACTGTCTATTTCTGTTTTAAATTTATGTAATGATGTAGCTTCTACAGCTTTTTGGGGCAGCATATTCCATGGACCTACCACCCTCTGAGTGAAGTAGTTCCTCCTCATCTCAGTTTTGAAAGAGCAGCCCCTTATTCTAAGACTATGCCCCCTAGTTCTAGTTTCACCCACCATCGGGAACATCCTCCCCGCATCCACCCGCTCCAACCCCTTCACAATCTTATATGTTTCAATAAGATCGCCTCTCATTCTTCTGAACTCCAATGAGTAGAGTCCCAATCTACTCAACCTCTCCTCATATGTCCATCCCCTCATCCCCGGGATTAACTGAGTGAACCTTCTTTGTACTGACTCGAGAGCAAGTATGTCCTTTCTTAAGTATGGACACCAAAACTGTACGCAGTATTCCAGGTGCGGTCTCACCAATACCTTGTACAACTGAAGCAATACCTCCCTATTTTTATATTCTATCCCCCTAGCAATGAAAGCCAACATTCCATTGGCCTTCTTAATCACTTGCTGCACCTGCATACTAATCTTTTGAGTTTCGTGCACCAGGACCCCCAGATCCCTTTGTACTTCAGTACTTTCCAGTTTCTTGCCATTAAGATAATAACTTGCTCTACGATTTTTCCTGCCAAAGTGCATAACCTCACACTTTCCAGTATTGTATTCCATCTGCCAAATCTCTGCCCACTTACTTAGCCTGTCTATGTCCCCTTGTAGGTTTTTTATGTCCTCCTCACTCACTACTTTCCCTCCCATCTTAGTATCATCTGCAAACTTTGATATGTTACACTCGGTCCCCTCCTCCAAATCGTTAATATAGATTGTAAAGAGTTGGGGACCCAGCACTGACCCCTGTGGAACACCACTAGTTACTGATTGCCAGTCCGAGAATGAACCATTTATCCCAACTCTCTGCCTTCTGTTAGATAGCCAATCCTCTATCCATGCCAGAATATTACCCCCAATCCCGTGATTTTTTATCTTAAGCAATAATCTTGTGTGGCACCTTGTCAAATGCCTTTTGGAAGTCTAAATACACTAGGTCCACTGGTTCCCCTTTATCCACCCTATAGGTTACTTCCTCAAAGAACTCCAGCAAATTTGTCAAACATGACTTCCCCTTCATAAAACCATGCTGACTTTGTCCTATTAAATTATGATTATCCAAATGTCCTGTTACTGTCTCCTTAATAATGGGCTCCAATATTTTACCTACCACAGATGTTAGGCTAACCGGTCTATAGTTTCCAGCCTTCTGTCTACTGCCCTTTTTAAATAAGGGTGTTACATTAGCAGTTTTCCAGTCTGCCGGGACCTTTGCGGAGTCCAGGGAGTTTTGGAAAATTATTACCAATGCATCCACAATCCCTACCGCCACTTCATTCAAGACCCTAGGATGTAAGCCATCAGGTCCAGGTGATTTATCCACCTTGAGTCCCATTATTTTACCGAGTACCACTTCCTTAGTGATTTTGATCGTGTTTAGCTCCTCCCCCCCTATAGCCCCCTGTTTGTCCAGTGTTGGGATATTCTTAGTGTCTTCTACTGTAAAGACAGATACAAAATATTCATTCAGTGTTTTTGCCATCTCCATATTTCCCACCATTAATTTCCCGGTCTCATCCTTTAAGGGACCAACATTTACTTTAGCCACCCTTTTTTTATAGTTATATAAAAAGAAACTCTTACTATCTGTTTTTATATTTTTTGCTAATTTACTTTCATAATCTATCTTCCCTTTCTTAATCAATCTTTTTGTTATTTTTTGCTGTCTTTTAAAGTTTTCTCAATCCTCCCACTAGATTTGGCTACCTTATATGCCTTTGTTTTTAGTCGAATACTATCCTTAATTTCTTTACTTAGCCACGGATGGCTGTCTTTTCTTTTACACCCTTTTCTTCTCAGTGGAATATATATTTTTTGGAAGTTGTAAAATAACTCCTTAAATGTACACCACTGATCATGTACCGTCTTACCCTTTAATCTATTTTCCCAATCCACTCTACTCAATTCCGCTCTCATACCTTCATAGTCTCTTTTATTCAAGCTTAGCACGCTTGTTTGAGATCCAACCTTCTCACCCTCTAATTGAATATGGAATTCAACCATGTTATGGTCACTCATTCCAAGGGGATCCTTTACTGGGACATTTTCTAGGTCCTTTACTGGGACCTTCGAGTCTGTTCCAACTGACAACGGCTTAAGTGGCCTGTTCTTATACACAAGCTTGGTTACTGTTCAGGAAATGGGATTGTTTGGACCCGTCTGTTGACCGCCTCCTGAACTCCTGCTAATTCAGGGAATTTAGTCCATCTGTGGAATAAAGAGTAGATTGCCTTTCAAAGGCTAGGCTTTATTAACCTTAAAAAACCAGCAAGTACATGTTGAGCACCCAGTCTCAACCAAACTGTAGAAAACTGAATTTAAGATGGCCACCACAGGTCACATGGAATCAACTAACCAATAAGTTTACAGCATATATCTCAAGGCAGGAAAACAGGCAACCAATTACAATGCTTCTTATAAAACAAGAATAGTCACCACATTCTGTGACCAGACTATAACCACAAGACCGTCAGGTTATCACACCTATACGGTCCGTGAGGTTATTATTAGATTCACACCCAGACGTTGTGCCTTCACTTGTCTGGCACTTCATCCCATAACACGGGTACAGGGGCTCAGTAATGTTTCATCCATCAGAAAAAGACAAAGTACAACAACATACTGGTCAGCTTAACAGAATCTCATCATATTTAAGGGGCCATCAATATAAAATAGTCTCTGACAGATCAAGTAGGGAATTCAGGAGAAATGTCTTTACCCAGAGTGGTGAGAATGGGGAACTCACTACCACAGGGAGTAGTTGAGGTGAACAGCACAGATGGATTTATGGGGAAGCCACACAAGGGAGAAAGGAATGGGAGGATGTGTTGATCGGGTTAATTGAAGTAGGGTGGGTGTGGGGCATAAACACTGGCATGGACCAGTTGGGCCGAATGGCCTGTTTCTGTGCTGTACATTCTATGTAACACCATGAACAGTCAAACAAAGGGAATCATCAGCACAACAGTCTTAAAGATTAAACAGCAGTCCAAGAATTTCTAAAACATTCATCCATTCCATGTTCATGTCACCTCAGCTACAGAACAGTGTGAACTCGTTGGTGTTTCAGCAGGTTGGATGACCAAGTGAATTCCTTCCCACACACTGAGCAGGTGAACGGCCGCTCCCCGGTGTGAACTTGTTGGTGTTCCAGCAGTGTTGAGGACCGAGTGAATCCCTGCCCACACACGGAGCAGGTGAACAGCCGCTCCCCAGTGTGAACTCGCTGGTGTGCCGTCAAACGTCCAGAGCGTTTAAAGCTCTTCCCACAGTCAGAACATTTAAATAGTCTCTCATCAGTGTGAGCTCGCTGGTGTTCTTTCAGATCCCCAGAGCTTTTAAAGCTCTTCCCACAGTCAGAACACTTAAATGGTCTCTCATCAGTGTGAACTTGCTGGTGTCTCAGAAGATTGAATGACCGAGTGAATCCCATCCCACACACGCAGCAGGTGAATGGCCTCTTTCCTGCTCTCTCCAGCTGGTGTCCCTTCAGCTCCTGGGAGATTTTAAAGCTTTTCCCACAGTCAGAATGTTTCACCAGCCTCTCCCCAGTGTGAACTCGCTGGTGTGCCAGCAAATTCGAGGACCGAGTGAATTCCTTCCCACACACTGAGCAGGTGAACATAATCTCTCCTGCTCTCTCCAGCTGGTGTCTGTTCAGGTCCTGGGACCTTTTAAATCTCTTCCCACACTCAGAACATTTAAAAGGTCTCTCATTAGTCTGAACAAGCTGGTGTGCCAGCAGATTGGAGGAGCGACTGAATCAGGTCCTGATGAATCGAGTGACTGTCTGATCTTGAAGTGATGTTTGGTCTGAGCTTCCTGTCTGTAAATGCTCCACTTCTAAAACCCTGTAAAAGAAGTGTAGAAAGGGGTAAGAGGGAGAATGTTACCTCATGTCCCACTTTCCCAGCCCAGGGGCAGTGAAGCTGATTTTCAGGCCCCAGCTGCTGCACAGGTTACATACGAACATACGAATTAGGAGCAGGAGTAGGCCATTCGACTCCTCGAGCCTGCTCCGCCATTCAATAAGATCATGGCTGATCTGATTACTCCACATTCCCACCTACCCCCGATAACCTTTCACCTCCTTGCTTATCAAGAATCTATCTACCTCTGCCTTAAAAATATTCAAAGACTCTGCTTCCACCGCTCTCTGTGGAAGAGAGTTCCAAAGTCTCAAATTTCTCCTCATCTCGGTCTTAAATGGGCGACCCCTTATTTTTAAACCGTGACCCCTAGTTCTAGATTCTCCCACAAGAGGAAACATCCTCTCCACATCCACCCTGTCCAGACCCCTCAGGATCTTCTGTTTCAATCAATTCACCTCTTACTCTTCTAAACTCCAGCGGATACAAGCCTAGCCTGTCCAACCTTTCCTCATAAGACAACCCGCCCATTCCAGGTATTAGTCTAGTAAACCTTCTCTGAACTGCTTCCAACGCATTTACATCCTTCCTTAAATAAGGAGACCAATACTGTACACAGTGCTCCAGATGTGGTCTCACCAATGCCCTGTATAACTGAAGCATAACCTCCCTACTTTTGTATTCAGTTTCCCTCGCAATAAACAATAACATTCTATTAGCTTTCCTGATTACTTGCTGTACCTGAATACTAACCTTTTGCGATTCATGCACTAGGACACCCAGATCCCTCTGCATCGCAGAGCTCTGCAATCTCTCACCATTTAGATAATATGCTTCTTTTTTATACTTCCTGCCAAAATGGACAACTTCACATTTTCCCACATTATACTCCATTTGCCAGATCTTTACCCACTCACTTAACTGATCTATATCCATTTGTAGCCTCCTTATGTCCTCTTCACAATTTACTTTCCTACCTATCTTTGTGTCATCAGCAAATTTAGCAACCATGCCTTCGGTCCCTTCATCCAAGTCATTTACATAAATTGTAAAAAGTTGAGGTCCCAGCACTGATCCCTGTGGCACACCACTCGTTACATCTTGCCAACCAGAAAATGACCCATTTATGCCTACTCTCTGTTTCCTGTTAGATAGCCAATCTTCTATCCATGCCAACATGTTACCCCGTACAACATGAGCTTTTATTTTCCGCAATAGTCTTTGATGTGGCACCTTATCAAATGCCTTCTGGAAATCTAAGTACAGTACATCCACCAGTTCACCTTTATCCACAGCACATGTTACTTCCTCAAAGAACTCCAATAAATTGGTTAAACATGATTTCCCTTTCACAAAACCATGCTGACTCTGCCTGATAACCTTTACCTTTTCCAAGTGCCCTGCTATAACGTCTTTAATAATAGCTTCTAACATCTTCCCCATGACAGATGTTAAGCTAACTGGCCTGTAGTTTCCTGCTTTCTGTCTCCCTCCCTTTGAGTAAAGGAATTACATTCCCAATTTCCAATCTAATGGAACCATCCCCAAATCTAGGGAATTTTGGAAAATTAAAACCAACGCATCAACTATCTCACTAGCCACTTCTTTTAAGACCCTAGGATGAAGTCCATCAGGCCCCGGGGATTTGTCAGCCCGCAGCTCCAACAATTTGCTCAGTACCACTTCCCTGGTGATTGTAATTTTCTTGAGTTCCTCCCTCCCTTCCATTTCCTGATTTACAGCTATTTCTGGGATGATACTTGAATCCTCTATAGTGAAGACCGATGCAAAATACCTGTTCAATTCAACTGCCATCTCCTTATTTTCCATTATTAATTCCCCAGGCTCACTTTCTATAGGACAAATGCTCACTTTGTTAACTCTTTTCTTTTTTAAATATCTATAGAAACTCTTACTATCTGTTTTTATATTTCTAGCTAGCTTTCTCTGGTACTCTCATTTTTCTCTCCTTATTAATCTTTTAGTCATTCTTTGCTGTTTTTTATATTCTGTCCAATCTTCTGACCTGCCAGCCATCTTTGCACAATTATATGCTTTTTCTTTAAGTCTGATACTATCTTTAACTTTTTCAGTTAACCACGGATGGTGGGTCCTCCCCTTGGAATTTTTCGTTCTCGTTGGAATTTTTCTATTCTGTGTATTCTGAAATATCCCCTTAAATGTCTGCCACTGCAACTCTATTGACCTCTCCCTTAACCTAATTTGCCTGTTCACTTTAGCTAGCTCTGCTTTCATGCCCTCATAATTGCCCTTATTTAAGTTTAAAATACTAGTCTTGGACCCACTCGTCTCTCCCTCAAACTGAATGTAAAATTCAATCATATTATGATCGCTGCTACCTAGGGGCGCCTTCACTATGAGGTCATTAATTAATCCTATCTCACTGCACAATACCAGGTCTAGTATAGTCTGCTCTCTGGTTGGCTCCAGAACGTGCTGTTCTAAGAAACTATCCCGAAAACATTCTATGAACTCCTCATCTAGGCTACCTTTGCCCATCTGATTTTTCCAGTCTATATGTAGATTAAAATCCCCCATGATTATTGCCATACCTTTCTGACAAGCTCCCATTATTTCTTCCTTTATACTCCATCCTACCGTGTGGTTACTGTCAGGGGACCTGTACACCACTCCCACAAGTGACTTCTTGCCTTTATCATTTCTCATCTTAACACGCAGGTGCAGCAAGCAATTAGGAAAGCAAATGGTACGTTAGTCTTTATTACAAAAGGATTGGAGTATAAGAGTAAAGAAGGCTTACCGCAATTATATAGGGCCTTGGTGAGACCACACCTGGAGTATTGTGTACAGTCTTGGTCTCCTTACCTAAGGAAGGATATACTTGCCATAGAGGGAGAGCAACAAAGGTTCACCAGACTGATTCCTGGGATGGGGGGATTGTCCTGTGAGGAGAGATTGAGGAGACTGGGCCTATATTCCCGGGAATGTTGAAGAATGAGAGGTGATGTCATTGAAACATCTACAATTCTTACAGGGCTCGACAGGGTAGATGCTGGGAGACTGTTTCCCCTGGCTGGGGAGTCTAGAACCAGGGGTCACAGTCTCAGAATAAGGGGTCGGCCATTTAGGACTGAGATGAGGAGAAGTTTCTTCACTCAGAGGGTGGTGAATCTTTGGAATTCTCTGCCCCAGAGGGCTGTGGAGGCTCAGTCATTGAGTATAATCAAGGCTGAGATCGATAGATTTTTGGACTCATGGGGAATCGAGGGATATGGGGATCGGGCGGGAAGGTGGAGATGAGGTAGAAGATCAGCAATGATCTTATTGAATGGTGGAACAGGCTCAAAGGGCCGAATGGCCGACTCCTGCTCCTATATCTTATGTTCTTAAGAAAGCTGTTTGCTATAGCCTGCTGCCCCACGACAAATACACAGAGGATTTCAGTTACGTGGAGAGACTGGAGAAGCTGGGATTGTTCTCCTTGGAGCAGAGAAGGTGCAGCGGAGATTTAATAGAGGTGTTCAAAACATGAAGGGTTTTGATAGAGTAAATAGGAGCATGGGAACAGGAGGAGGCCATTCAGCCCCTCCGGCCTGTTCTGCCACTCAATGAGATCATGGCCGATCTGTGTCTTAACTCCACCCACCTGCCTTGGCTCCATATCCCTTTGCTCCCTTGTCTAGCAAAAATCTATCGCTCTGGGATTTAAAATGATTAATTGAGCTGGCATTGACTGTTTCCTGTGGGAGAGGGTTCCACACTTCTACCACCCTTTGTGTGAAGAAGTGTTTCCCAACTTCTCTCCTGAATGGCCTGGCTCTGATTTTAAGGTGATGTCTCCTTGTGCTCGACTGCCCCACCGGCGGAAAAAGTTTCTCTCTATCTACTCTACCAATTCCTTTCAAAATCCTAAAATCCTCAATCACTCCTTAACCTTCTGGATTCCAGGGAACACAAGCCTAGTTTATGTAATCTCTCCTCATAATCTAACCCTTGGAGCCCGGGTAACATTCTGGTGAATCTGTGCTGCACTCCTTCCAAGGTCAGTATATCCTTTCTGAGGTGCGGTGCCCAGAACTGTACACAGTGCGCCAGGAAGTTCCTGGGAGTTACTGTGCGTAGGTCCCTGAAGGTGGCGGGACATATTGAGAGAGTGGTTAACAAAGCATATGGGATCTTGGGCTTCATAAATAGAGGTATTGAGTACAAAAGTAGAGAAGTTATGCTGAACCTTTATAAAGCGCTGGTTAGGCCACAACTGGAGTATTGCATCCAGTTCTGGTCACCACACTTTAGGAAGGATGTGAAGGCCCTTGAGAGGGTGCAGAGGAGATTTACCAGAATGGTTCCGGGGATGGGGGATCTTAGCTACAAGGACAGGTTGGAGAAGCTGGATTTGTTTTCATTAGAGCAAAGGAAGTTTAGGGGTGATTTAGACAAGATTGTGACGGGTTTGGATAGGCTAGACGGAGAAAGGCTGTTCCCACTAGTTGATGGCACAAGGACTAGGGGACACAGATTTAAGGTTTTGGGCAAGAGATACAGGGGGGATGTGAGGAAAAACTTTTTTACGCAACGAGTGGTGATGACCTGGAACTCGCTGCCGACGGAAGTGGTGGAAGCGGAGACACTCAATGTTTTCAAGGGGAGACTGGATAGGCACTTGAGGGAAATAAACTTGCAGGGCTATGGGGATAGAGCGGGGGAGTGGGACTGACTGGTTTGCTCCACAGAGAGCTGGCTCGGACTCGATGGGCCAAATGGCCTCCTTCTGTGCCGTTATGACTCTCTGGGGTCTAACCAGGGCTTTGTATAGCTGTAGCTTATAAGGAGAAACTGGTTCCAGTGGCAGGAGGGTCGGTAACCAGAGGACACAGATATAAGGTCATTGACAAAAGAACCAGAGGCGAGGTGAGGAGAATTTTATTGATGCAGCGAGTTGTTGTGATCTGGAATGCGCTGCCTGAAAGGGCGGTGGAAGCAGAGTCAATAATAACGTTCACTGGGGAATTGGATAAATACTTGAAGGGGAAACATTTGCAGGGCTATGGGGAAAGAGCAGGGGAGTGGGACTAAATGGAGAGCTCTTTCAAAGAGCCGGCACAGGCACGATGGGCTGAATGGCCTCCTTCTGTGCTGTATGATTCTAGGAGCCACTCCTAGAGTGGAGTGGTGCTCGCAGGGATCGCTTGGCAGGAAATTGGGAGGAGGTGGTTCACACGCAGACAGCACCTGATTTCGAGACGCTGTCCTTTTAAAATTGGTCCTCCACAGGCAAGGAGTGACTCGGTCCCTTTAATGAAAATCACATTGAAAAGGAGAGTCCCTGTCCCTTTAAGAGCCCTCCGCCCACCACTCCCACCTTTTTAGTGAAGTCTTTGAAATTAATAATGAAAGTTCATGCAGAAAAAATGTGAGTGTGTGTCTGACTGTATTTTAGTGAGTATCTGTGTCTGTGTGTCTGTCTGACTGTGTGTGTGTGTGTCTGTGTAGAATAGCATCATAGAATGATACAGCACAGAAGGAGGCCATTCGGCCCATCGTGCCTTTGCCGGCTCTTGGAAAGCACGATCCAATTAATCCCACTCCCCCTGCTCTTTCCCCAAAGCCCTGTAAATGTTTTCCCTTCAAGTATTTATCTCAATCTCTTTTGAATTATAATATCGAATCTGCTTCCACCGCCCTTTCAGGCAGCGCATTCCAGATCACAACAACTTGGTGTAAAAATCTGTTTCCTCATGTCACCTCTGGTTCTTTTGCCAATCGCCTTAAATCTGGTTTCTGTCCCTTCAGCCATTGGAAACAGTTTCTCCTTATTTACTCTCAAAATCCATCCTGATTTTGAACAACTCTATCAAATCTCCTCTTAATCTTCTTTGCTTGAGGAGAACAACCCCAGCTTCTCCCGTCTCTCCACGTAACTCAAGTCCCTCATCCCTGGTCCCATTCTCGTAAATTTCTTCTGCACCCTCTCCAAGGCCTTGACATCCTTCCTAAAGTGTGGTGCCCAGCGGAAGCCTAGCCAGTGTTTTATAAAGGCTTAGCATAACCTGCTTCCTTTTGTACTCTATTCCTCTATTAATAAAGTCAAGGATCCTGTATGCTTTTTTAACAGCCTTCTCAACTTGTCCTGCCACCTTCTAAGATTTGTGTACATACACCCCGAGGCCTCTCTGTTCCTGCACCCTCTTTAAAACTGGACCATTTAGTTTATATTGCCTCTCCTCATTCTTCCTACCAAAATGAATCACTTCACACTTCTCTACATTAAATTTAATCTGCCACGTTTCTGCCCATTTCACCAGTCTGGCTACATCCTCCTGAAGTCTGTTACTCTCCTCATTGTTTGCTACATTTCTGAGTTTCGTGTCCTCTGCAAACTTTGAAATTTTGCCCTGGATCCCCAAGTCGAGGTCATTAATATTATTTATATATCAATAAAGCAGTGGTCCGAATCAATGTTCACGTTAAGTTGCGCGGCCATGCAGCGGCCTGGAGGTCCCGCGCAGCTGGCTCACCGCCCTATAAATGGAATAAACGCGCATGCGCCGAAATTTGAATGGGCCGTGCAGCCCGTTAAAGGGGCCACGCACCTCAAAAAAGAGGGAACATTGGTCCTAATACCGACCCCTGGGGAACATCACTGTTTACCTCCCTCCAGTCTGAAAAGCAACCGTTCACCACTACTCTCTGCTTTCTGTCCCTTGGCAGAAAATTGGGAGGGGGCGAGTGCAAACAGCACCTGATTTCTCGCCAAGCACTCACGGGAGCAGGGGATTAGCCCTACTTTAAATGTCAGTCTCTTAAATATACATTATAAAAAGGGAGACGCAGTCCCTTTAATGAAAATAACAGTGTGCCTGTCCCTTTAAGAGAACCCCCACCACTCCCATATTTCTCAAAGTGCTTAAAATTAATAATTAAAAATGCTGGAAATTTATATTTTAAAAATTAATACAGGGAGAAAAAGTATTTTTACTCACAAGTATTTGCTCTAGAGGGTTTTTGTTTCTGCTATATCAATTTAAAAACACACTGTTTTTAAATGTATCTTCTGCAAAACAAGATTAGTTTGAGCTGTAAAATGTGAAAGGAACATTAAAAATAAACTTTCCCAGGCTCACAGATCCTGAGCAGGCCCATTTACAAAAAGGCGGCGGGCCGATCCGTCCAATGAGCCGGTTCCAGGTCCCGCCTCCTCCTTCGCCACGATTGGTTGGAGGACCAAAGCCCCTCGGTCGGTCCTTCAGGCTCCGCCTCCCCTCGCTCATTGGTGGAGCGCTCACGTTGGAGGAGCAAACATAGAAACATAGAAGATAGGAGCAGGAGTAGGCCATTCGGCCCCTTGAGCCTGCTCCGCCAGTCAATGAGATCATGGCTGATCATCCAAATTCAGTACCCTGTCCCTGCCTTCTCCCCATATCCCTTGATCCTTTAGCCTTAAGAAATATATCCAACTCCTTCTTGAATATATTTAATGAACTGGCCTCCACTGCCCTCTGTGGCAGCGAATTCCACAGGTTCACCACTCTCTGGGTGAAGAAATTCCTCCTCATCTCTGTCCTAAATGGCTTACCCCTTACCCTTAGACTGTGACCCCTGGTTCTGGACCCCCCGACCATCAGGAACATCCTGCCAGCACCTAGTCTGTCTAGTCCTGTCAGAATTTTATAGGTTTTGATGAGATCCCCTCTCAATCTTCTAAACTCCAGCGAGTACAAGCCGAATCGACCCAATCTCTCCTCATACGTCATTCCTGCCATCCCAGGTATCAGGCTGGTGAATCTTTGTTGCACTCCTTCCATGGCAAGAACATCCTTCCTCAGATAAGGCGACCAAAACTGCACACAATACTCAAGGTGCGGTCTCACCAAGGCCCTGTACAACTGCAGCAAGACATCCTTGTTCCTGTACTCGAACCCTCTTGCTACGAAGGCCAACATACCATTTGCCTTCTTAACCGCCTGCTGCACCTGCATGCTTACCTTCAGCAACTGGTGCACAAGAACACCCAGGTCTCTTTGCACCTCCCCTTCTCCCAATCTATTGCCATTCAAATAATAATCTGCCTTCCTGTTTTTGCCACCAAAGTCAATAACCTCACATTTATCCACATTATAGAGCATTTGCCATGTTTCTGCCCAATCACCCAACCTGTCCAAATCATACTGGAGTTTCACGACATCCTCCTCACAGCATACCCTCCCACCCAGCTTTGTGTCATCTGCAAATTTGGAGATACTACATCCAATTCCCTCGTCCAGATCATTAATATATATTGTGAACAGCTGGGGTCCTAGGACCGATCTTTGCGGTACCCCACTAGTCACTGCCTGCCACTCGGAAAACGACCCATTTATTCCAACTCTTTACTTTCTGTCTGCCAACCAGTTCTCTATCCAAGTCAATACCTTGTCAATAAAATTCTGTCAGGCCTGGACAGACTAGATGCAGGAAGGATGTTTATGATGGCCGGGGAGTCCAGAACCAGGGGTCATAGTCTAAGGATAAGGGGTAAGCCATTTAGGACTGAAATGAGGAGGAATTTCTTCACCCAGAGAGTGGTGAACCTGTGGAATTCTCTGCCACAGAGGGCGGTGGAGGCCAGTTCATTAAATATATTCAAAAAAGAGTTGGATATATTTCTTAAGGCTAAAGGGATCAAGGGATATGGGGAGAAGGCAGGGACAGGGTACTGAATTTGGATGATCAGCCATGATCTCATTGAATGGCGGAGCAGGCTCGAAGGGCCGAATGGCCTAATCCTGCTCCTATCTTCTATGTTTCTATGTAGTACTGACTATCCGACAGTGCGGTGCTCCCTCAGTACTGCCCCTGCGACAGTGCAGCGCTCCCTCAGTACTGCCCCTCCGACTGTGCAGTGCTGCCTCAGTACTGCCCCTCCAACAGTGTGGCACTCCTTCAGTACTGACCCTCCGACAGGGCGGCGCTCCCTCAGTACTGTCCCTCCAACAGTGCGGCGCTCCCTCAGTACTGCCCCGCCTACAGTGCAGTGCTCCCTCAGTACTGCCCCTCCGACTGTGCAGCGCTCCCTCAGCACTGCTCCTCCGACAGTGCGGCGCTCCCTCAGTACTGCCCCTCCGACAATGCTGCACTCCCTCAGTACTGCCCCTCCGACAGTGCAGCACTCCCTCAGCACCGCACTGGAATGTCAGCCTCGCTTTATATGCTCAAGTCCCTGGAGCGGGATTTGAACCCACAACCTTCTGACTGCTATCCACTGAGCCACAGCGGACTCCAGTCTTTTACACAGTTTCATCATAACTTCCTTGCTTTTGCACTCTATGTAGTTTATAATTGCTAAGGTCTTTTCTGGTGTAGCAGGGACTGTTGGTAAACCATACAAGCGCCTTAGAGTTATCTTTAATTGGTGATAGTGAATTAATTTAAATTAATTAAAGGGTAAGTCATGCCAGGAGAGCCCAGCCCCGTGTTATGCTCCTCTTGCTCTATGTGGGAATTCAGGGACACTGCCGGTGTCCCTGATGACCACGTGTGCCAGAAATGCATCCAGCTGCGGCTACCAGCAGACCGCATTGCGGCGCTGGAGCTGCGGATGGATGGGCTTTGGAGCATTCACGATGCTGAGAGGGTCGTGGATAACACGTTTAGTGAGTTGGTCACACCACAGGTAAGGGCTGCACAGGCAGAAGGGAAATGGGTGACCATCATGCAGAGCAGTAGAGGCAGGCAGGTGGTGCAGGGGACCCCTGTGGCCATCCCCCTCTCAAACAGGTATACCGATTTGGATACTGTTGAGGGGGATGACTTACCAGAGGAAGGCAGCAGCAGCCAACTTCTCGGCACCAGGGGTGCTTCTGCTGCTCAGGAAGGGAGGAAAAAGAGTGGGAGAGCAATAGTGGTAGGGGATTCTATCGTAAGGGGTACAGATAGGCGTTTCTGTGGCCGTAGACGTGACTCCAGGATGGTTTGTTGCCTCCCTGGTGCCAGGGTCAAGGATGTCACTGAACGGCTGCAGGGCATTCTGAAGGGGGAGGGTGAACAGGCAGAGGTCGTGGTTCACATTGGGACCAATGACATGGGTAGGAAGAGGGATGAGGTCCTGCAAGAGTTTAGGGAGCTAGGTAGCAGATTAAAGAGCAGGACCTCAAAGGTTGTAATCTCTGGATTACTCCCGGTGCCACGTGCTAGTGAGTATAGGAATAGGAGGATAGAGTCATAGAGTCATAGAGTTATACAGCACGGATAGAGGCCCTTCGGCCCATCGTGTCCGCGCCGGCCATCACGCCCTGTCTAATCTAATCCCATATTCCAGCATTTGGTCCGTAGCCTTGTATGCTATGGCATTTCAAGTGCTCATCCAAATGCGTCTTGAATGTTGTGAGGGTTCCAGCCTCCACAACCCTTCCGGGCAGTGAGTTCCAGACTCCAACCACCCTCTGGGTGAAAAAGTTCTTTCTCAAATCCCCTCTAAACCTCCCGCTCTTTACCTTGAATCTGTGCCCCCTAGTTATTGACCCTTCTACTAAGGGAAAAAGCTCCTTAGTATCCATCCTATCTATGCCCCTCATAATTTTGTACACCTCAATCATGTCCCCCCTCAGCCTCCTCTGCTCCAAGGAAAACAAACCCAATCTGCCCAGTCTCTCTTCATAGCTGAAGCGTTCCAGCCCTGGTAGCATCCTGGTGAATCTCCTCTGCACCCTCTCCAAAGCTATCACATCCTTCCTGTAGTGTGGCGACCAGAACTGCACACAGTATTCCAGCTGTGGCCTAACCAGTGTTTTATACAGCTCCATCATAACCTCCTTGCTCTTATATTCTATGCCTCGGCTAATGAAGGCAAGTATCCCATATGCCTTTTTTACCACCTTATCCACCTGTTCCGCCACCTTCAGGGATCTGTGTACTTGCACACCCAGATCCCTCTGACCCTCCGTCTTGCCTAGGGTCTTACCATTCATTGTGTATTCCCTTGCCTTGTTAGTCCCCCCAAAGTGCATCATCTCGCACTTTTCCGAGTTAAATTCCATTTGCCACTGTTCCACCCATCTGACCAACCCATCGATATCGTCCTGCAGACTGAGACTACCCTCCTCGCTATTTACCACCCTACCAATTTTTGTATTATCCGCGAACTTACTGATCATACCTTTTACATTCATATCCAAGTCATTAATATAGACCACAAACAGCAAGGGACCCAGCACCGATCCCTGTGGTACCCCACTGGCCACAGGCTTCCAGTCACAAAAACAACCTTCGACCATCACCCTCTGCCTTCTGCCACTAAGCCAGTTTTGTATCCAACGTGCCAAGGCACCCTGGATTCCATGGGCTCTTACCTTCTTGACCAGTCTCCTGTGCGGGACTTTATCGAAGGCCTTACTGAAATCCATGTATACCACATCCACTGTGTTACCCTCATCCACACACCTAGTCACCCCCTCAAAAAATTCAATCAAGTTAGTCAGACATGATCTTCCCTTGACAAAGCCATGTTGACTATGCCTGATTAATCCTTGCCTCTCCAAGTGGAGGCTGATTTTGTCCCTCAGAATTTTTTCCAATAATTTTCCCACCACTGATGTTAGGCTCACTGGCCTGTAGTTCCCCGGTTTTTCCCTACTCCCCTTCTTGAATAATGGAACAACATTAGCGGTTCTCCAGTCCTCTGGCACATCCCCTGTGGCCAGAGAGGTTCTGAATATGTGTGTTAGAGCCCCTGCAATCTCTTCCTTTGCCTCACACAGCAGCCTGGGATACATTTCGTCCGGGCCTGGGGATTTATCCATTTTTAGGCCTGCTAAAACCGCCAATACCTCCTCCCTCTCGATGTTAATGTGTTCGAGCATATCACAGTCCCCCCGCCCTATTTCTATGTCTACATCGTCCCTCTCCATAGTGAAAACAGATGCAAAAAATTCATTTAGAACCCCTCCTACATCTTCCGGCCCCACACACAGATTGCCACTTTTGTCCCTAATGGGCCCTATTTTTTCCCTAGTTATCCTCTTACCCTTAATATACTTATAAAACATCTTAGGATTTTCCTTTATTTTGCTCGCCACTGTTATTTCATGGCCCCTCCTTGATCTCCTAATTTCTTTTTTAAGTATCCCCCTGCACTTTTTGTACTCCTCTAGGGCTTCCTCCGTCTTTAGCCTTTTGTATCTGCCGAAAGCCCTCCTTTTTTTTCTAATCCATTCTCGTATATCCCCTGACATCCATGGTTCCCTGTGGTTTTTGGAACCACCCTTGACCTTTACGGGAACATGTTGCCATTGTATGATCTCAATCTCCCTTCTGAAAGCCTCCCATTGCTCCGATGTGGATTTTCCTACAAGTAGCTGATCCCAGTCCATTTTGGCCAGATCCTGCCTTATCCTATTAAAATCGGCCTTCCCCCAATTTAGAACCTTTATTTCCGGCCCATCCCTGTCCTTTTCCATGACCACCTTAAATCTCACCATATTATGGTCACTGTCACCAAAGTGCTCGCCTACTAGCACTTCTTCCACTTGGCCGGCCACATTCCCTAGAATTAGGTCCAGTACCGCCCCCTCTCTTGTAGGACCTTCTACATGCTGGCTCAAAAAGCTCTCCTGGATGCACTTTAAGAATTCTACACCCTCTGTGCCTTTCACACTCTGACTATCCCAGTTAATATTGGGGAAGTTGAAATCCCCCATTATTATTACCCTATTATTTGCACATTTCTCTGAGATTTGCCTACATATCTGTTCCTCTATCTCCCCCTGACTGTTTGGAGGCCTATAGTACACTCCCAGCAAAGTGCTTGCCCCCTTCTTGTTTTTAAGCTCCACCCATATGGCCTCATTAGAGGAACCTGCTAATATGTCATCCCTCCTTACTGCAGTAATTGACTCCTTAATTAATATTGCTACACCCACTCCTCTTATACCCCCCCCCCTCCGTCTCGCCTGAAGATTCTGTACCCCGGAATATTGAGCTGCCAGTCTTGCCCCCCCCTCAACCATGTCTCCGTGATAGCAACAATATCGTACTCCCATGTGTTCAACAACAACTTCAGTTCATCCACCTTATTTGCAAGACTCCTTGCATTAAAATAGATGCCATCCAGCCTTGCCCTTGTATATTTGCCCTGTCTACCAAGCTGACTTATTTTTTTCTCTATAATTGGCAGCACATCACCCCCTCTTTCAGCTCCCCTCTGTATCCCATCCCCCTGCCAAGTTAGTTTAAACCCCCCCCCAACAGTGCTAGCAAACCTCCCCGCAAGGATATTTGTCCCACTCTGGTTCAGGTGCAACCCGTCCGAATTGTACAAGTCCCACCTTCCCCAGAAGCAGGCCCAATGATCCAGGAAAGTAAAACCCTCCCCCCTACACCAACTCTCTAGCCACGCATTCATCTGCTCTATCCTCCTATTCCTATACTCACTAGCACGTGGCACTGGGAGTAATCCAGAGATTACAACCTTTGAGGTCCTGCTCTTTAATCTGTTACCTAGCTCCCTAAATTCTTGATGCAGGACCTCATCCCCCTTCCTACCTATGTCGTTGGTCCCAATGTGGACCACGACCTCTGCCTGCTCACCCTCCCCCTTAAGAATGCCCTGTAGCCGCTCAGTGACATCCATTACCCTGGCCCCAGGGAGGCAACAAACCATCCTGGAGTCACGTTTGCGGCCACAGAAACGCCTATCTGTTCCCCTTACGATAGAATCCCCTACCACTATTGCTCTCCCACTCTTTTTCCTCCCTTTCTGAGCAGCAGAAGCATCCCTGGTGCCAGGAAGCTGGCTGCTGCTGCCTTCCCCTGGTGAGTCATCCCCCTCAACAGTATCCAACTTGGTATACTTGTTTGAAAGGGGGATGTCCGCAGGGGGCCCCTGCACTTCCTGCCTGCCTTTGTTGCTCCGCCTGATGGTCACCCCCTGTGCAGCCCTACCCTGAGGCATGAACTCGCTAAACGTGCTATCCACGACCCTCTCAGCATCGCGCATGCTCCAAAACTCATCCACCCACAGCTCGAGCGCCACAATGCGGTCTACAAGTAGCTGCAGCTGGATGCATTTCCCGCACACATGGTCGCCAGGGATAGAGCAGATGAATGCGTGGCTAAAGAGTTGGTGCAGGAGGGAGGGCTTTAGTTTCCTGGATCACTGGACCTGCTTCTGGGGAAGGTGGGACTTGTACAAGTCGGATGGGTTGCACCTGAACCAGAGCGGGACAAATATCCTTGCAGGGAGGTTTGCTAGCACTGTTCGGGGAGGTTTAAACTAAAATGGCAGGGGGTTGGGAACCTGAGCAGGGAGGCAGAGGAAAGGGAAACAGGGATAAAAGCAAAAGATAGGAAGGAGAAAAACAAAAGTGGCAGTCAGAGAAATCAATGGTTAAATCAAACGTGGCCACAGTAAATAATAATTCTAATAGGTCTAAGAGCATTAAAAAAACAAGCCTGAAGGCTTTGTGTCTTAATGCGAGGAGCATTTGTAATAAGGTGGATGAATTGGCTGCACAAATAGAGGTAAACGAATATGATTTGGTTGGGATTACGGAAACGTGGCTCAAGGATGGCCAAGACTGGGAACTCAACATCCAGGGGTATTCAATATTCAGGAAAGATAGGTAAAAAGGAAAGGGAGGTGGGGTAGCATTACTGGTTAAAGAAGGGATAAATACAATTGTAATGAAGGATATTAGCTCTGATGATGTGGAATCTGTATGGGTAGAATTGAGAAATACTAAGGGGAAAAAAACATTAGTGGGAGTGGTATACAGACCTCCCAACAGTAAGGTGGAGGTTGGGGATGGCATTAAAAGGGAAATTAAAGAAGCGTGCAATAAGGGCACAGCAGTCATCATGGGTGACTTTAATCTACATATAGATTGGGCCAACCAAATTAGTACCAATACTGTGGAGGAGGAATTCCTGGAGTGTTTACGGGATGGTTTCCTGGAGCACTATGTCGAGGAACCAACCAGAGATCAGGCCATCTTAGACTGGGTATTATGTAACGACAAAGGATTAATTAGCAATCTTGTTGTACGAGGCCCCTTGGGTCTGAGTGATCATAATATGATCGAATTCTTCATTAAGATGGAAAATGAAGTAGTTGACTCAGAGACTAGGGTCCTCAATTTAAATAAAGGAAACAACAATGGTCTGAGGAGCGAGTTGGGTAGGATTGATTGGGGAATGTCACTCAAAGGGTTGACGGTGGATAGGCAATGGCAAACATTCAAAGACCGAATGGATGAGCTACAGAATTTGTTCATCCCAGTTTGGCATAAAAATAAAACAAAAAAGGTGACTCAACCGTGGCTAACAAGGGAAATTAGGGATAGCATAAAATCCAGGGAGACGACATATAAATTGGCCAGAAAAAGCAATAATCCTGAGGATTGGGAGCAGTTTAAGAAGGGGAAAATAGAATATGAGAGTAAGCTTGCAGGGAACATAAAAACTGACTGTAAAAGCTTTTATAGATATGTGAAGAGAAAAAGATTGGTGAAGTCAAGCGTAGGTCCCTTACAGTCAGAATCAGGGGAATTTATAATGGGAAACAAAGAAATGGCAGACCAACTAAATTCATACTTTGCTTCTGTCTTCACAAAGGAGGACACAAATAACCTCCCAGAGATGCCGGGGAACATAGGGCCTGATGAAAGGGTGGAACTGAAAGAAATCAGTATTTGTAGGGAAATGGTGTGAGGAAAATTGATGGGACTGAAGGCCGATAAATCACCAGGGCCTGATAATCTACATCCCAGGGTACTTAAGGAAGTGGCCCTAGAAATAGTAGATGCATTGCTGGTCATCTTCCAGAACTCGATAGACTCTGGAACAGTACCCATGGATTGGAGGGTAGCTAATGTTACCCCACTATTCAAAAAAGGTGGTCGAGAAAAAGCGGGGTATTATAGACCGGTAAGCCTGACATCGGTAGTGGGGAAAATGCTAGAATCTATTATAAAAGATGTAATAGCAGAGCACTTGGTAAGCAGTGACAGGATCGGACAAAGTCAACATGGATTTACAAAAGGTAAATCATGCTTGACTAATCTACTGGAACTTTTTGAGGATGTAACTGGTAAAATAGATAAGGGAGAACCAGTGAATGTGGTGTATTTGGACTTTCAGAAGGCTTTCGGTAAGGTCCCACATAAGAGATTAGCGTGCAAAATTAAGGCACATGGGATTGGGGGCAAGGTATTGACTTGAATAGAGAACTGGTTGGCGGACAGAAAGCAAACAGTTGGAATAAATGGGTCGTTTTCCGAGTGGCAGGCAGTGACTAGTGGGGTACCACAAGGATCGGTCCTGGGACCCCAGCTGTTCACAATATATATTAATGATCTGGACGAGGGAATTGGATGCAATATCTCCAAATTTGCAGACGACACAAAGCTGGGTGGGAGGGTAAGCTGTGAGGAGGATGTCGTGAATCTCCAGTACGATTTGGACAGATTGGGTGATTGGGCAGAAACATGGCAACTGCACTATAATGTGGATAAATGTGAGGTTATCCACTTTGGTGGCAAAAACAGGAAGGCAGATTATTATTTGAATGGCAATAGATTGGGAGAAGGGGAAGTGCAAAGAGACCTGGGTGTTCTTGTGCACCAGTCGCTGAAGGTAAGCATGCAGGTGCAGCAGGCGGTTAAGAAGGCAAATGGTATGTTGGCCTTCATAGCAAGAGTGTTCGAGTACAGGAACAAGGATGTCTTGCTACAGTTGTACAGGGCCTTGGTGAGACCGCACCTTAAGTATTGTGTGCAGTTTTGGTCGCCTTACCTGAGGAAGGACGTTCTTGCCATGGAAGGAGTGCAGCGAAGATTCACCAGGCTGATACCTGGGATGGCAGGAATGACGTATGAGGAGAGATTGTGTCGATTGGGCTTATACTCACTGGAGTTTAGAAGATTGAGAGGGGATCTCATCGAAACTTATAAAATTCTGTCAGGCCTGGACAGACTAGATGCAGAAAGGATGTTTATGATGGCCGGGGAGTCCAGAACCAGGGGTCATAGTCTAAGGATAAGGGGTAAGCCATTTAGGACTGACATGAGGAGGAATTTCTTCACCCAGAGAGTGGTGAACCTATGGAATTCTCTGCCACAGAGGGCGGTGGAGGCCAGTTCATTAAATATGTTCAAAAAAGAGTTGGATATATTTCTTAAGGCTAAAGGGGTCAAGGGATATGGGGAGAAGGCAGGGACAGGGTACTTAATTTCGATGATCAGCATGATCTCATTGAATGGCAGAGCAGGCTCGAAGGGCCGAATGGCCTACTCCTGCTCCTATCTTCTATGTTTCTACGCCTCTCCTAAAGCAGGGGAGTTATGATGAATTGTTAAACAGTTTTTTTTGCAGAGTGAACAAGGCTGTGTGTAGGAAACAATTGTGCATTTGAAAGCAGCTTGTATTGTGAAGCTTGTGCCCCTTTGCTAGGCCCGCTGCCTGCGGCCCCTCTCCCAGATTCCAGCCCCAGCTCTGTACTGACTGAGCTGCTCTCACCTGGGGAGAGCGCGTCACAATCGGCCCCAGCGCACCTGAGCTGGAGAGGAGGCCCCGCCACCTTGCCGCGCCGCCATTGGTTGGAGGACCAGGCCGCCCAGTTCAGCCCTCCCACCTCAGCCCTCGCCCTATTGGTCAGAGCTCCCGCCAGTCACAGGCTGGGCCGGCCTCCATCCCTGAATGGCCTCTTCCTCTGATGACGTCGCAAACGGGCCCCAGCCCACCAGCGCCGGGGAAGAAGGTCCCGCCCCCTAGCCACACCGCCATTGGTTGGAGGACCAGGCCGCCCAATTCATTCCTCCCAGCTCAGCCCTCTTCCTATTGGTCAGTGCTCCCGTCAGTCAGAATCACGATGCTCTGGCTCACTCCGCCGAGGTCCCGCCCGCCCCGACTCTCAGGTTTGGTTTTTGTCCTATTTTACTTTATAATCTCACTCTCCGCTCCCCCCTCACCTCGATTTAAATCGATTCGCTAACACGTTACTTTATCCGGCCGCTGATTCCGCCTCTTCTCCGGGCCCGGCCTTCCGTCGTATGCCCGGAAGCTCCGCGCAGGCGCACTGCCAACCTGGTTTTGTGGTGGGGCCAAATGAGCATGCGCGGCCCTGCCTCTCCCCATTTAAAGGGACACCCACCCCCTGCACATTTAAAGGGACACCCACCCTCTGCACATTTAAAGGGACACCCACCCCCTACACATTTAAAGGGACACCCACCCCTGCACATTTAAAGGGACACCCCCCCTCTCATATCCTCTACTGTGGAGGAGGAATTCCTGGAGTGTTTATGGGATGGTTTCCTGGAGCAATATGTCGAGGAAACAACCAGAGATCAGGCCATCTTAGACTGGGTATTATGTAACGAGAAAGGGTTAATTAGCAATCTTGTTGTACGAGGCCCCTTGGGTCGGAGTGATCATAATATGATCGAATACTTCATTAAGATGGAGAATGAAGTTGTTGACTCAGAGACTAGGGTCCTAAATTTAAATAAAGGAAACTACGATGGTCTGAGGAGCGAGTTGTGTAGGATTGATTGGGGAATGTCACTCAAAGGGTTGACGGTGGATAGGCAATGGCAAACATTCAAAGACCGCATGGATGAACTACAGAATTTGTTCATCCCAGTTTGGCATAAATATAAAACAAAAAAGGTGACTCAACCGTGGCTAACAAGGGAAATTAGGGATAGCATAAGGTCCAAGGAGAGGACATATAAATTGGCCAGAAAAAGCAGTAAACCTGAGGATTGGGAGCAGTTTAGGATTCAACAAAGGAGGACAAAGGGATTAATTAAGAAGGGAAAATAGAATATGAGAGTAAGTTTGCAAGGAACATAAAAACTGACTGTTAAAGCTTTTATGGATATGTGAAGAGAAAAAGAACATAAGAAGTAGGAGCAGAAGTAGGCCATACGGCCCCTCGGGCCTGCTCCGCCATCCAATAGGATCATGGCTGATCCGAACCTAGACTCACGACCACTTCCCTGCCCGCTCCCCATAACCCCTAATTCCCTTATCAGTTAGGAAACTGTCTATCTCCGTTTTAAATTTATTTAATGTCGCAGCTTCCACAGCTATCTGAGGTAGCAAATTCCATAGATTTACCAACCTCTGAGTGAAGAAGTTTCTCCTCATCTCAGTTTTGAAACGGCAGCCCCTTATTCTAAGATTATGCCCCCTAGTTCTACTCTCACCCATCAGTGGAAACTTTCTCCCCGCATCCACCCGATCAAGCCCCCTCACAATCTTATATGTTTCGATAAGATCGCCTCTCATTCTTCTGAATTCCAATGAGTAGAGGCCCAACCTACTCAACCTTTCCTCATAAGGCAGCTGCCTCATCTCCGGAATCAACCGAGTGAACCTTCTCTGAACTGCCTCGAGAGCAAGTATATCTTTTCTTAAATATGGAAACCAAAACTGTGCGCAATATTCCAGGTGTGGCCTCACCAGTATAACTGAAGCAAGACTTCCCTGTTTTTATACTCCATCCCCCTTGCAATAAAAGCCAAGATTCCATTGGCCTTCCTGATCACCTGCTGTACCTGCATACTAACCTTCTGTGTTTCATGCACCAGGACCCCCAGATCCCTTTGTACTGTAGCACTTTGCAGTTTCTCTCCATTTAGGTAATAACTTGCTCTTTGATTTTTTCTGCCAAAGTGCATAACCTCACACTTTCCAACATTATATTCCATCTGCCAAATTTCTGCCCACTCACTTAGCCTGTCTATGTCCTTTTGCAGGTTTTTTACGTCCTCCTCACTCACTGCTTTCCCTCCCATCTTTGTATTGTCAGCAAACTTGGATATGTTGCACTCGGTCCCCTCCTCCAAATCGTTAATATAGATTGTAAAGAGTTGGGGTCCCAGCACTGACCCCTGCGGAACACCACTAGTTACTGATTGCCAACCCGAGAATGAACCGTTTATCCCAACTCTCTGTTTTCTGTTAGATAGCCAATCTTCCACCCATGTCAGTATATTACCCCCAATCCCGTGATTTTTTATCTTGTGCAGTAATCTTTTGTGTGGCACCTTGTCAAATGCCTTTTGGAAGTCCAAATACACCACATCCACTGGTTCCCCGTTATCCATCCTGTTTGTTACATTCTCAAAGAATTCAAGCAAGTTTGTCAAACATGACTTCCCCTTTATAAAACCGTGCTGACTCTGTCCGATTAAATTATGCTTAGCCAAATGTCCTGTTACTGCTTCCTTAATAATAGAGTCATAGAGTTATACAACACAGAAAGAGGCCCTTCGGCCCATCATGTCTGCGCCGGCCATCAAGCCCTGTCTATTCTAATCCCATTTTCCAGCACTTGGTCCGTAGCCTTGTATGCTATGGCGTTTCAAGTGCTCATCCAAATGCTTCTTGAATGTTGTGAGGGTTCCTGCCTCTACCAGCCTTTCAGGCAGTGAGTTCCAGATTCCAACCACCCTCTGGGTGAAAAAGTTCTTCCTCAAATCCCCTCTAAACCTCCTGCCCCTTACCTTGAATCTATGCCCCCTTGTTATTGACCCCTCTACTAAGGGAAAAAGTTCCTTTCTACCTACCCTTTCTATGCCCCTCATAATTTTGTACACCTCAATCAGGTCCCCCCTCAGCCTCCTCTGCTCCAAGGAAAACAACCCGAGCCTGTCCAGTCTTTCTTCATAGCTGAAGCGCTCCAGCCCAGGTAACATCCTGGTGAATCTCCTCTGCACCCTCTCCAAAGCAACCATATCCTTCCTATAGTGTGGCGGCCAGAACTGCACACAGTATTCCAGCTGTGGCCTAACCAGCATTTTGTACAGCTCCATCATAACCTCCCTGCTCTTATATTCTATGCCTCGGCTAATGAAGGCAAGTATCCCATATGCCATTTTAACCACCTTATCCACCTGTTCTGCTGCCTTCAGGGATCTATGTACATGCACACCAAGGTCCCTCTGATCCTCTGTCTTTCCTAGGGTCTTACCATTCATTGTGTATTCCCTTGCCTTGTTAGTCCCTCCAAAATGCATCACCTCACACTTTTCAGGGTTAAATTCCATTTGCCATTGTTCCGCCCATCTCACCAACCCATCTATATCATACTGCAGACTGAGGCTACCCTCCTCGCTATTTACCACCCCACCAATTTTTGTGTCATCTGCGAACTTACTGATCATACCTTTTACATTCACATCCAAATCATTAATGTAGACCACAAACAGCAAGGGACCCAGCACCGATCCCTGCGGTACCGCACTGGACACAGGCTTCCAGTCACAAAAACAACCTTCGACCATCACCCTCTGCCTTCTGCCACTAAGCCAGTTTTGGATCCAATGTGCCAAGGCACCCTGGATCCCATGGGCTCTTACCTTCTTGACCAGTCTCCTATGGGGGACTTTATCGAAAGCCTTACTGAAATCCATGTATACCACATCCACTGCACTTCCCTCATCCACACACCTAGTCATCCCTTCGAAAAATTCAATCAAATTAGTCAGACATGATCTTCCCTTGACAAAGCCATGCTGACTATTCCTGATTAATCCTTGCCTCTCCAAGTGGAGACTAATTCTGTCCCTCAGAATTTTTTCCAATAACTTCCCTACCACTGATGTTAGGCTCACTGGCCTGTAATTCCCTGGTTTATCCCTACTACCCTTATTGAATAATGGTACTACATTAGCTGTTCTCCAGTCCTCTGGCACATCCCCTGTGGCCGGAGAGGTTCTGAAAATCTGTGTCAGAGCCCCTGCAATCTCCTCCTTTGCCTCACACAGCAGTCTGGGATACATCTCGTCCGGGCCTGGGGATTTATCCACTTTTAAGCCTGCTAAAACCGCCAGTACCTCCTCCCTCTCGATGCTGATATGTTCAAGTATATCACAGTCCCCCTGCCCGATTTCTATGTCTACATCGTCCTTCTCCATAGTGAACACAGATGCAAAAAATTCATTTAAAACCCCACCTACATCTTCTGGCTCTACACACAGATTGCCACTTTGGTCCCTAATGGGCTCTGCTCATTCCCTAGTTATCCTCTTGCCCTTAATATACTTATAAAACACCTTAGGATTTTCCTTTATTTTGCTCGCCAGTGTTATTTCATGGCCCCTCCTCGCTCTCCTAATTTCTTTTTTAAGTATCCCCCTGCACTTTTTATACTCCTCTAGGGCTTCCTCTGCCTTTAGTCCTTTGTATCTGCCAAAAGCCCTCCTTTTTTTCCTAATCCATTCTCGTATATCCCTTGACATCCAAGGTTCCCTGGGCTTATTGGTCCCAACCTTGACCTTTACGGGAACATGTTGCCATTGTACTCTCTCAATTTCCTTTCTGAAAGACTCCCATTGCTCCGATGTGGATTTTCCTACAAGTAGCTGATCCCAGTCCACTTTGGCCAGATCCTGCCTTATCATATTAAAATCGGCCTTCCCCCAATTTAGAACCTTTATTTCCGGTCCATCTCTGTCCTTTTCCATGACTACCTTAAACCTCACCGAATTATGATCACTTTCACCAAAATGCTCTCCTACTGACACTTCTACCACTTGCCCGGCCACATTCCCTAGAATTAGGTCCAGTACTGCCCCCTCTCGTAGGACTTTCTACATGCTGGCTCAAAAAGCTCTCCTGGCTGCACTTTAAGAATTCTGCACCCTCTAAGCTTTTCACACTCTGACTATCCCAGTTAATATTGGGGAAGTTGAAATCCCCCACTATTATTACCCTATTATTTGCATTAATGGACTCCAACATTTTACCAACCACAGATGTTAAGCTAACTGGTCAATAGTTTCCAGCCTTTTGTCTACCTCCCTTTTTAAATAAGGGTGTTACATTAGCAGTTTTCCAATCTGCTGGGACCTTGCCTGAATCCAGGGAGTTTTGGAAAATTACCACCAATGCATCCGCAATCCCCACCGCTACCTCTCTCAAGACCCTAGGATGTAAGCCATCAGGTCCAGGGGATTTATCCGCCTTAAGTCCCATTATCTTACCGAGTACCATCTCCTTAGTGATTTTAATCATGTTTAACGCCTCCTCCCCCCCTATAGCCCCCAGTTTGTCCAGTGTTGGGATATTTTTAGTGACCTCTACTGTAAAGACTGATACAAAATATTTGTTCAGCGTTTTTGCCATCTCCATGTTCCCCACTACTAATTTCCCGGTCTTATCCTCTAAGGGACCAACATTCACTTTAGCCACCCTTTTTCTTTTTATATAACTGTAGAAACTCTTGCTATCTGTTTTTATATTTTTTGCTGGTTTACTTTCATAATCTATCTTCCCTTTCTTAATTAATCTTTTAGTTATTCTTTGCTGGCTTTTAAATGCTTCCCAATCTTTTATCCTCCCGCTAGATTTGGCTACTTTATATGCCCTTGTTTTCAGTCGGATACTATCCTTTATTACTTTACTTAGCTACGGATGGCTGTCTTTTCTTTTACGCCCCTTTTTCCTCAGTGGAATATATTTTTCTTGAAAGTTGTGAAATATCTCCTTGAATGTAGACCACTGCTCATGTACCATCTTACACCTTAATCTATTTTTCCAGTCCACTTTAGTCAACTCTGCTCTCATACCTTCATAGTCTCCTTTATTTAAGCTTAGTACGCTGGTTTGAGATCCAACTCTCTCACCCTCCAACTGAATTTGGAATTCAACCATGTTTTTCATCAGACCCTATGTTCCCCGGCATCTTTGGGAGGTTATTTGTGTCCTCCTTTGTGAAGACAGAACCAAAATATGTATTTAGTTGGTCTGCCATTTCTTTGTTCCCCATTATAAATTCCCCTGATTCTGACTGCAAGGGACCTACGCTTGACTTCACCAATCTTTTTCTCTTCACATATCTATAAAAGCTTTTACAGTCAGTTTTTATGTTCCCTGCAGGCTTACTCTCATATTTTATTTTCCCCTTCTTAATTAATCCCTTTGTCCTCCTTTGTTGAATCCTAAACTGCTCCCAATCCTCAGGATTATTGCTTTTTCTGGCCAATTTATATGTCCTCTCCTTGGATTTTATGCTATCCCTAATTTCCCTTGTTAGCCACGGTTGAGTCACCTTTTTGTTTTATTTTTATGCCAAACTGGGATGAACAAATTCTGTAGTTCATCCATTCGGTCTTTGAATGTTTGCCATTGCCTATCCACCGTCAGCCCTTTGAGTGACATTCCCCAATCAATCCTACCCAACTCGCTCCTCAGACCATCGTAGTTTCCTTTATTTAAATTTAGGACCCTAGTCTCTGAGTCAACTACTTCATTCTCCACCTTAATGAAGAATTCGATCGTATTATGATCGCTCCGACCCAAGGGGCCTCATACAACAAGATTGCTAATTAATCCTTTCTCGTTACATAATACCTAGTCTAGGATGGCCTGATCTCTGGTTGGTTCCTCGACCTATTGGTCCAGGAAACCATCCTGTAAACACTCCAGGAATTCCTCCTCCACAGTATTGTTACTAATTTGGTTAGCCCAATCTATATGTTGATTAAAGTCACCCATGATGACTGCTGTGCCCTTATTGCACGCTTCTTTAATTTCCCTTTTAATGCCATCCCCAACCTCCGCCTTACTATTTGGAGGTCTATATACCACTCCCACTAACGTTTTCTGACCCTTAGTATTTCTCAATTCTACCCATACAGATTCCACATCATCAGAGCTAATATCCTTCCTTACAATTGTGTTAATCCCCTCTTTAACCAGTAATGCTACCCCACCTCCCTTTCCTTTTTGCCTACCTTTCCTGAATATCGAATACCCCTGGATGTTGAGTTCCCAGCCTTGGCCATCCTTGAGCCACGTTTCCGTAATCCCAATGAAATCATATTCGTTTACCTCTATTTGCGCAGACAATTCATCCACCTTATTACGAATGCTCCTCGCATTAAGACACAAAGCCTTCAGGCTTGTTTTTTAATGCTCTTAGACCTATTAGAATTATTATTTACTGTGGCCACGTTTGATTTAAACCGTTGATTTCTCTGACAGCCACTTTTGTTTTTCTCCTTCCTATCTTTTGCTTTTATCCTTGTTTCCCTTTCCTCTGTCTCCCTGCTCAGGTTCCCAACCCCCTGCCATTTTAGTTTAAACCCTCCCCCAGAGCACTAGCAAGCACTCCCCTAGGACATCGGTTCCAGCCCTGCCCAGGTGCAAACCGTCCGGTTTGAACTGGTCCCACCTCCCCCAGAACCGGTTCCAATGTCCCAGGAACTTGAATCCCTCCCCGTTGCACCATTCCTCTAGTCACGTATTCATCTGAAATATCCTTCTATTTCTACTCTGACTAGCACTTGGCACTGGTAGCAATCCTGAGATTACTACCTTTGAGGTCCTATTTTTTAATTTACCTCCTAACTCCCTATATTCCGCTTTTAGGACCTCATCCCGCTTTTTACCTATAGCGTTGGTGCCTATATGCACCACAACAACTGGCTGTTCACCCTCCCCTTCCAAGATGTTCTGCAGCCGCTCTGAGACATCCTTGACCCTTGCACCAGGGAGGCAACACACCATCCTGGAGTCTCGTTTGCAGCTGCAGAAACGCCTATCTATTCTCCTTACAATAGAATCCCCTATTACTATAGCTCTACCCCTCTTTTTCCTCCCGTCCTGTGCAGCAGAGCCACTCCTGCTGCCAGGAAGTTGGCTGCTGCTGCTTTCCTCTAATAAGCCATCCCCCCCAACAGCACTCAAAGTGGTGTATCTGTTGGCGAGGGGGATAGCCACAGGGGACCCCTGCACTACCTGCCTGCGCCTTGTACTCTGCCTGTTGGTCACCCATTCCCTTTCTTCCGGTCGAACCTCTACCTGCGGTTTGTCCAACTCCGTAAACGTGCTATTCACGATGTCCCGAGCATCGCAAACGCTGCAGTATGCATCCAATCACAGCTCCAGTGCCGCAATGCGGTCTGTCAGTAGCTGCAGCTGGATGCACTTCCTGCAGATGTAGTTGTCAGGGACACAGGAAGAGTCCCTGAGTTCCCACATATCGCAGGAGGAGCATACCACATGGCCGGGCTGTCCTGCCATGACTTACCCTTTAATTAATTGAATTTAAATTAAATCAATCAATCCCACTAATTACACTACAGTTAAATGGTTTACCAACAGTCCCCGCTACACCAGAGAGACCTTAGTAACTATAAACCACAGAGTTAAAGTTTAAAAAAGAGAGAAATACTCACCAACCAATCACTTACCTGCTTCCTGGTGACATCACACTTTGATTACTTTTAACCTCTCTCTCCCGCTGCTGAATTGGTAAGCCTCGCTGCTCCTTCATAGCCGCGCTCCTCGCTCCACTCCCAGGTCTGCTCCGCCGCTCTGGTCGGGCCTCGCTGCTCCTTTATAGCCGCGCTCCTCACTCCACTCCCAGGTCCGCTCCGCCGCTCTGGTTGGGCCTCGTCTCGCTGCTCCTTTATAGCTGTGCTCCTTGCTCCACTCCCAGGTCCGCTTCGCCGCTCTGGTCGGGCCTCGCCTCGCTGCTCCTTTATAGCCGCGCTCCTCGCTCCACTCCCAGGTCCGCTCCGCCGCTCTGGTTGGGCCTCGCCTCGCTGCTCCTTTATAGCCGCGCTCCTCGCTCCACTCCCAGGTGCACTCCGCCGCTCTGGTCGGGCCTCGCTGCTCCTTTATAGCCGCGCTCCTCGCTCCACTCCCAGGTGCACTCCGTCGCTCTGGTCGGGCCTCGCTGCTCGCTGCTCCTTTATAGCGGCGCTCCTCGCTCCACTCCCAGGTGCGCGCCGCCGCTCTGGTTGGGCCTCGCCTCGCTGCTCCTTTATAGCCGCGCTCCTTGCTCCACTCCCAGGTCCGCTCCGCCGCTCTGGTCGGGCCTCGCTGCTCGCTGCTCCTTTATAGCCGCGCTCCTCGCTCCACTCCCAGGTGCGCTCCGCCGCTCTGGTTGGGCCTCACTGCTCACTGCTCCTTTATAGCGGCGCTCCTCGCTCTACTCCCAGGTGCGCTCCGCCGCTCTGGTCGGTGCTCGCTGCTCCTTTATAGCCACGCTCTTTCTCCACTCCCAGGTCCGCTCCGCCTCTCTGGTTGGGCCTCGCTGCTCGCTGCTCCTTTATAGCGGCACTCCTCGCTCCACTCCCAGGTCCGCTCCGCCGCTCTCGTTGGGCCTCGCCTCACTGCTCCTTTATAGCTGCGCTCCTCGCTCCACTCCCAGGTCCGCTCCGTCGCTCTGGTCGGGCCTCGCTGCTCACTGCTCCTTTATAGCCACGCTCCTCGCTCCACTCCCAGGTCCGCTCCGCCGCTCATCATTTTGAACACCTCTATTCGGTCTCCTCTTAACCTTCTCTGCTCTAAGGGGAACAATCCCAGCTTCTCCAATCTCTCCACATAACTGAAGTCCCTCATCCCTGGTACCATCCTGGTCAACCTCCTCTGTACACTCTCCAAGGCCTTGACATCCTTCCTAAAGTGTGGTGCCCAGAACTGTACACAAGACTCCAGCTGAGGCCAAAACCCTGCAGCTGTACAAAACACTAGTTAGACCACACCTGGAGCACTGTGAGCAGTTCTGGGCATCACAGCTTAGGAAGGATATATTGGCCTTGGAGGGAGTGCAGCGTAGGTTTACCAGAATGATACCCGGACGCCAAGGGTTAAGTTACGAGGAGAGATTATACAAATTAGGGTTGTATTCCCCGGAATTTAGAAGGCTAAGGGATAATCTGATCGAAGTTTTTAGGATATTGAGGGGAGCAGACAGGGTAGATAGAAACTATTTCTGCTGGTTGGGGATTCTAGGACTGGGGACATAGTCTAAAAATAGAGCCAGACCTTTCAGGAATGAAATTAGGAAACATTTCTACACACAAAGGGTGGTAGAAGTTTGGAACTCCCTTCCACAAACGGCAATTGATGTTAGATCAATTGTTAATTTTAAATCTGAGATTGAGAGGTTTTTGTTACCCAAAGGTATTAAGGGATATGGGCCAAAGGCGGGTGTATGGAGTTAGATCACAGATCAGCCATGATCTCATTGAATGGCAGAACAGGCTCGAGGGGCTGAATGGCCTCCTCCTGCTCCTATGTTTCTCACTAGTGATTTGTAAAGGTTTAGTGTAACTTCCTTGTTTTTGTTTTCAATGGCACTATTTACAAAGCCAAGTATCCCACACACTTTCTGAACCGTCTCACCAACTTGCTGTGGCACTTTCAAAGATTTGTGAATATGGACCCCCAGGTCCCTCTGCTCTTGCACCCCCTCAAAATAGTCCCATTTAGATTATACGGCCTCTCCCTGTTGTTTCTCCCAAAGTGCATCACTTCACACTTATCCTCATTTAATTTCATCTGCCTTGTGTCTGCTCATTTCACAGTCTGTCTCTGTCCTTCTGAAGTCTGCTACTACTATGCTCACTATTTACTACGTTGCCAAGTTTTGTATCATCCGTAAACTTTGAAATTGTTCACCTATACCCAAGTCCAGGTCAGTTATATATAACAAGAAAAGCAATGGTCCTAATCCCGACCCCTGGGGGAACCCACTGTATACTTCCCTCCAGTCAGAAAAACATCCCTCAGCACTGCTCACTGTCTCCTATCCCTCAGCCAATTATATACCCAAATTACCATCAGCCCTTTAATACCATGTGCTTCTCTTTTCCGAGTAAGTCTCTTATGTGGTACTTTATCAAATGCCTTTTGAAAGTCCATATATACAACATCTACTGCACTACCTTCATCAAACTTCTGTTACTTCATCAAAGAACTCAGTCAGGTTAGTTAGACATGATTTACCTTTAACAAATCCATACTGGCTGCCTCTTATTAACCCATGCTTCGCCAAGTGAGAATTAATTTTGTCCTTGACAATGGTCTCTAGTCGTTCACCCACACTGACATTAGACTGATTGACCTGTAGCTACCAGGTTTATCCCTCTCCCCTTTTTTCAACAGGGGTGTAACATTTGCAATCCTCCAGTCCTCTGGCACCACTCCCATATATCTGAGGGAGATTGAAAGATTGTGGTCAGAGCTTCTGCTATCTCCACCCTAGCTTCTCACAGCAATCTAGGATGCATCGCATCTGGACCAGGTGACTTGTTAACTTTGAGTGATGACAACCTATTTAGCACCTCCTTTCTATCCATTTTTATCCAATTTCTCTACTCCCCCTCCTCTACTGCGACATTAACTTCATCCTCTTCTTTTATGAAGACAGATGCTAAGTACTCATTCAGTACCTCAGCCATGCCCTCTGCCTTTGTATGATGAGCTCCTATTTGGTCCCTAATTGGCCCCACCATTCCATTAACTATCCTTTTACTTTTCATATGTTTATAGAAGATTTTTGGGTTCTCTTTTATGTTACCCGCTAATCTTTTCTCATATTCTCTCTTTGCCCTTATATCCTGTTTCAATTTCCCCCACACTCTGTATTCTCCTGGTTTTTGACTGTATTCTGTACCTGACATTTGTCATAAACCTCCTTTTTCTGTTTTATTCTAACCTCGATGTCCTTTGTCATCGGGAGCTCTAGCTTTGGATGGCCCATCTTTCCTCCTTATGGGAATATGCTTGGTTTGTACCCAAACTATCTCAGCCTTGAAGACCCGCCATTGGTCATTCACTGTTTTCCTGGACAATCTTTGTTTCCAGTCCACCTGTGCTCGATCCCTTCTCAAATCACTGAAATTGGCTCTCTTCCAGTTGGGTATTTTCACCATTGATTCTTCTTTGTCCCTTTCCATAAGTACTTTAAACCTAATGATATTGTGATCACTGTTAACCAGATCCCTCCTGTCCCAGAACCGATGAGAGACCCTTTAAATGTTCTGACTGTGCAAAGAGGTTTCAGAGTTCATCCAACCTGCTGAGTCACCAGCGAGTTCACACAAATCTTCAAAAAAAGGAAAATGTTTTAGAAAGGCTGGCGACACTAAAGATTCGTAGCCATCTCAGAGTAGTGTCCCTTTAATTACAATCTCGTGGAACAAGAAGAATCGCTGCCCCTTTAACTACCACAAATCCCTATGTGGAGGAGAGGGGAGATACAGTCTGTCCCAGTAACTGTCGCAGAACAGAATTAACGACCCTGTCCCATAAAGGCTTGACCCTCCCCCACTCCCTGCTTTTCCTCAAGTGTCTGATCCTTAAAATTCTCAGCCTTGTTTTCAAATCCCTCCGTGGCCTCACCCCTCCCTATCTCTGTAATCTCTTCCAGCCCCTACAACCTTCCGAGATATTTGCGCTCCTCTAATTCCGGCCTCTTGAGCCTCCCCGATTTTAATCACTCCACCATTGGTGGCCGTGCCTTCAGCTGCCTGGGCCCTAAGCTCTGGAATTCCTTCCCTAAACCTTTCCATCTCTCTATATCTCGCTCCTTCTTTAAGATGCTCCTTAAAACCTACTTCTTTGACCAAGCTTTTGGTCATCTGCCCGAATATCTCCTTATGTGGCTCGGTGTCAAATTTTGTTTTCTAATGCTCCTGTGAAGAGCCTTGGGATGTTTCACTACATTAAAGGTGTTGTTGTTTCCTGAAACTAATAATAAATTCTGCAGAGGGAAAAAAACTTGTACTTTTACTCCCAAATATTAAAAAGTTTGTTCCACAGAAGCAAGGGGTTTATCTGCTTTTATTGATGAATTTAAAAAGTCTCTATTAAAACCTGAGCCCGTGGGCGGGGCTTCAGGGTCCCAGTGACCAGGAGAGACAATCATTGACTCATTGATTTTATTCTCACTCTGCACACAGCGGGTGGAGAACTGAAGGTTTCAGGGTCCCAGTGACCAGGAGAGATAATCATTGACTCATTGATTTTATTCTCACTCTGCACACAGCGGGTGGAGAACTGAAGGTTTCAGGGTCCCAGTGACCAGGAGAGATAATCATTGACTCATTGATTTTATTCTCACTCTGCACACAGCGGGTGGAGAACTGAAGGTTTCAGGGTCCCAGTGACCAGGAGAGATAATCATTGACTCATTGATTTTATTCTCACTCTGCACACAGCGGGTGGAGAACTGAAGGTTTCAGGGTCCCAGTGACCAGGAGAGATAATCATTGACTCATTGATTTTATTCTCACTCTGCACACAGCGGGTGGAGAACTGAAGGTTTCAGGGTCCCAGTGACCAGGAGAGACAATCATTGACTCATTGATTTTATTCTCACTCTGCACACAGCGGGTGGAGAACTGAAGGTTTCAGGGTCCCAGTGACCAGGAGAGATAATCATTGACTCATTGATTTTATTCTCACTCTGCACACAGCGGGTGGAGAACTGAAGGTTTCAGGGTCCCAGTGACCAGGAGAGACAATCATTGACTCATTGATTTTATTCTCACTCTGCACACAGCGGGTGGAGAACTGAACCCAACCAGAGCAGAGGGAGGGAGAAAACTGGGAGTGGAGGAAAGAAATGTTGGAGATGGTGCGATGGGTTTGGATTTCAGCACAGGGAGGAGGGAGAGTGTGTGGGACGGGGATTTACAGCTTTGGGGTTAAAATGTGTTATTTTGGTCATATTTCTAGATTTGCCATTTTCTGCCCACAGGGCAATCACAGTGCACTGACCAACACCTCAGCTTGTCAGAATAGGGCAGGTGGAACCGAGCCAGAGGCAGCTCTGGGACTTCATCTTCTGAGCATTGGGTTGGGAAACAAGAATTCCATTGTTTATTGGGCCCTGGGCGAGCACTGCCCTCCCTCCCACAATTTTAATATTTTGATGCATCTGTCTATTTATATACTAGGAATGTTTTAATTGCTTTCACGGCAAAATGCATTTATTATTAAACCTTCACAGAAGGCAACTGTGGTAAGAATTGAATAAAACTCAGAGAGTTGTCGGGATCTGGAACGCTCGACCTGAAAAGGTCATGAGCTGATTCCATCAATGATTTTAAAAGGGAGTTGGGCGGGTACTTGAGGATGAGGATCTTACAGGATTACAGACAACAAGCAGGGATGTGGGACGAAGCACGAGTGCTCTTTCTAAGAGACAGCACAGGCACGATGGGCCGAATGGCCTCCTTCGTGCTGTACTTTTACATGATTCTATGAAAACTAACAGAACCAAACAAAGAAATGAAAACATCCACTACAAGCCCACCGACTCCCACAGCTACCTGGACTACACTTCCTCCCACCCTGCTTCCTGTAAGGACTCTATTCCATTCTCCCAGTTTCTCCATCTCCGCCGCATCTGTTCTGACGATGCCACCTTCCATACTAGTGCTTCTGACATATCTTCCTTTTTCCTCAACCGAGGACTCCCCTCTACCGTGGTTGACACGGCCCTTGACCATGTCCGTTCTATTTCCCGCACTTCTGCTCTCACCCCTGCCCCTCCCTCCCAGAACCACAATAGGGTTCCCCTTGTCCTCACCTTTCACCCCACCAGCCTCCACATTCAACGGATCATCCTCCGCCATTTCCGCCGCCTCCAACGTGATCCCACCACCAAACACATCTTCCCCTCACCTCCCCTTTCAGCATTCCGAAGGGACCGCTCCCTCCGCGACACCCTGGTCCACTCCTCCATCACCCCCAACAGCCCTGCTCCTTCACCTGGCACCTTCCCGTGCAAGCGCAGGAGATGCAACACATGCCCTTTTACCTCCTCCCTTCCCACTGTCCAGGGCCCCAAACACCCCTTCCAGGTGAAACAGCGATTTACTTGTACTTCTTGCAATTTAATATACTGTATTCGCTGCTCACGATGCGGTCTCATCTACATTGGGGAGACCAAACGCAGATTGGGTGACCGCTTTGCAGAACACCTCCGTTCAGTCCGTACGGGTGACCCTGAGCTTCCGGTCGCCTGTCACTTTAATTCACCACTTCACTACACTCTGATCTCTCTGTCCTCGGGCTATTGCATTGTTCCAATGAAGCTCAATGTAAGCTCGAGGAACAGCACCTCATCTTTCGATTGGGCACTTTGCAGCCTGCCGGACTCAACATTGAGTTCAACAATTTCAGATAATTCTCCCTGCCCCTATTTTTCATGCAGTATGATTTTTGCCATTCCCATTTGCAACATTTTATCTTTCCTGCCTCTTACAAAAGTACAGGATATTCTTTCTACTCCTTCCTCCCCTCCTAACCCCCCCCCCCTGTCTCTGCACCTGCTTAATATCTGTTACATCTCCAGCTTTTTCCAGTTCTGATGAAGGGTCCCAGACCTGAAACGTTAACTCTGTTTCTCTCTCCACGGATGCTGCCTGGCCTGCTGAGTATTTCCAGCATTTTCTGTTGTTATTTCAGATTTCCAGCATCCGCAGTATTGTGCAATTATAAAGAAATGATCTTCCTTGGTTATTGATCATTTCACTAAATTTCAACAGAGTTCTCTATACACCAACAACAACTGACCTTTATATAGAGCTTTTAAAACATCTCAAGGCACTTTACAGTAGGGTAATAAGACAACCATCGACACACATATTTTGTTTGTGGTCCAGTGCACTGACACAAAGTTCCTTCACAACTGCAACAATTTTATTGCGGTTGCTGTGAAGACTGCGCTCACTCTGCTCGTACACCTGGTCTCCAAAGGAGGCAAAACAGGACTAATGCTGCTGAGCTCAGCTCTTTTTGATCAGAAAATATCAACTGTTTTGCCTCGCCAGGAAATGCACAAAAGAGGCAGCAGTGCTGATTGGCTGCCCAGGAAAGTCCTATTTAGATTAAACTCCTTCACCCAGAGGCTGCTGAGAATGTGGAACTTGCTGCCACAGGGAGTAGTTGAGGCGAAGAGCATGGATGTATTTAAGGGGAAGCTGGATAAACACATGGGAGAAAGGAATAGAAGGAGATGCTGATAGGGTGAGATGAAGAGAGGTGGGAGGAGGCTCGTGTGGAGCATAAACACCACATGGACCAGTTGGGCCGATTGGCCTGTTTCTGTGCTGTACAATCTGTGTAATTCTATGTAATAAGAGAGGAGAGAATGTTCCATAGAAATTAGAATTATCTGTTCTGAATTTTAATCCTGAACTTACAGTGATGTCTTTTGTAAACTGCTTTTACAGGGAATATCATCGGCCTTTGAATGTGGAAGGAGAAATGTTTGCCTGTTCTGTCTGTGGGAAAAGATTTCAAAGATCGGTGTGACTGGAAAAGCACCGAGACACACACACCCAAGTGAGAGTGTTCCAGTGCACTGACTGTGGAAAGAGCTTTAACCAGTTACACAGTCTGAAAAAACATCGCACCGTTCACAGCGGGGAGAAACCGTACATGTGTTGTGTGTGCGGATGAGGCTTCAACCGATTGTCCAACCTGGAGAGACACAAGGACACCCACACCACGGAGAAACTGTGGGAATGTGGGGACTGAGGGAAGGGATTTAGCTCCCCGTCCCAGCTGGAAACTCATCGATGCAGTCACACCGGGGAGAGGCCGTTCACCTGCTCCGAGTGTGGGAAGGGATTTAGTCAGTCATCCCACCTTCTGACACACCAGCGACTTCACACTGAGGAGAGACCATTCAGTTGCTCTCAATGTGGGAAGAGGTCCAGGCAATCATCTCACGTCATTGAGCACCAGTGCATTCACACTGGGGAGAGACCGTTCACCTGCCCTGTGTGTGAGAAGGGATTCACTAATTCATCCACCCTGCTGATACACCAGCACATTCACACTGCAGAGAGGCCGTTCACCTGCCCCGTATGTGAGAAGGGATTCACTAATTCCTCTGACCTTCTGAGACACCAGCGCATTCACACTGGGGAGAGGCCATCCACCTGCTCAGTGTGTGGGAAGGGATTCAATCAGTCAGCCAACCTGCTGACACACCAGCGAGCTCACACTGGGGTGAGGTCGTTCACTTGCTCCGTGTGTGGGAAGAGATTCAATCAGTCATCCAACCTGCTGGCACACCAGCGAGTTCATACCGGGGAGAGGCCATTCACCTGCTCAGTGTGTGAGAAGGGATTCAATCAGTCATCCAACCTGCTGAGACACCAGCAAGTTCACAAGTGACTGCAGAGGTTTGATTCTGCTGTTATTGCTGCTGTTAATCACATCCAGGACTGAACCATGTTCATTCTGACAGTTGGGGTTTGTTTCTGCTGATGTTAATAACCCCTATAACTGGGCTGGATTTTAATATTCTGGATATATAGCTGATTGAGTTGTTGGGGCTGCAGAGTCCCTTTAAGTACTGCTGTCTGATCTTTCCCCTTAATTTCTGATGCGTGTTCCTGAAATATTTTACAATAAAATTATGAACTTTTACTTCAATCGTATATTAATCTTTGCTATAAAATCTACAATTCATTGTCTGAAAGATTCCATTGATTATCATCTCCAATTAGAAAGTGCTGATTAATCCTCACTGACAACTCTTACTGACTTACACATTACACACAGTGGCACCTCCATTATCCACCAGAAAGAAGGGGAATGGGAATTGGTGGAGAATCGAGAGTCCCCAAATGTTGCCCCTCCCGTGTGGTACAGCAATCCCCTCGGCCCGGGAATGGAGACAAGTCCAGTTATAGTGACGGGATGAGTTAAAGGTATTTACTCAGACAGGCAGAAGGTGGGAAGTGGTGTTCCACGGAGATTGGTGCTGGGACCACTGTTGTTCACCATTTACATGAATGATTTGGACTTGGGAATCAGAAGTACAATTTCAAAATTTGCTGATGACACTAAATTGGGGGGTGTAGTTAATACTGAGGAAGACTGCGATAGCATCCTTGTAGAATTATTCAGTTGTGTTCAGTAAATAGCACCATCTGTTAATTTGCTTTGACTGATCACATCACTATACAGTTATGTGAAAAACAGAAATCATTAAAAGCTCCCAATTTCAGAATTGTTAGATTCAAACTCAACTACTTCCAAGTACAATCTAACATTTCAAAAATTGTAATGGATGTAGGCACGATAATGGCCCAGAAATTAGGCTCGGGGGCTTGCCGCGCGTGCAAGCCCCCGATGAGCACTTACCCGGCGCACCTGCCGTTCGGCTCCCGTGATGCTTGCAATTCCTGTTTTCAGTTGATTACTCCCGGGCAGCGTCTGACGTCACGCCGCCCAGGAGTGCAGCCAGCGCGAAGCCTCGAGCGCGGAGTCTAAGTTAGACACGCCCCTTGAGGTCTCCTTAACATAGGCCACGCCCCCAATTTTTAACACAAGCTGCAAAGCAATTCTACATGCAGAGCAGCATTTTAAAGACATTTTTTGTATTTTTATTAATCTTTAGGTAACTTTTATAAAAATTTAAATACTTTTAAATTATTTTGAAGAATGTAAAGTAGTTTTAAACAGAATTAAAGCGTAGTTATTTTGATGAGCCGGCTGGGATCACGTGGGCACTGGGCAACCAATGGGAGGTTGCAAAAGTTCATTCATGAGTTTGATAGTAAGAACTGTCAAACTCATGAAAACTCAGGGCGCCCAAAACAGCACTTAAACTACTAAAAGTTTTTAAAAATCCCACTAAATAAATGAACTATGAATAAATGTAAAAAACTATTTTAAACAATTAATCAAATTTAAAAAAAAATATTTTAACAAATAGGGTCTAAAAATACACTTACCTTACTGTAAATTCTTTTAAAATAATAAACCTGTGGAAAAAAAATTCTAAATTGTATTAATAGACCACTTACCTGTAAAACTAAGTACTTACGTCTGGTATTTTCAAGCGTAAAAACCGGAGGCCTTTACGCACGGGCAACTCTTTACAAAAAAGGAAATTCAGCATGCACGCGCTGCCTGATACGTCGTACGCATTCCACCTCTTAACCCCTTGGTTCAGAGGACAGGAAATGCCGGTTTTCAGCGCATGCACTGTGCATCCTGAAAACCAGCACTTCCATCGGGCCCACGCGTGAGTACACCGTCCGTACTCACACGTTGGGACCAGAATTACTGGCCCATTAGGGCTGTTGTCTAACACAATCCAAACACAGTGACACACAGACAGATGGGCAGGTGTAGCTTCACAGCGAATCCTTTCAAGCCTCACTAAAAAGTGGCAGACTGGCAATCCATTGTTCACTAATGGAGTTGTGATCTGTGTAAATTAAGAAATGGAAATGTGTCAAAGAGTTGATTAACAGAGTGGGGCATCATCTTCCTTTGATTTCTATTTCTGACACCAGGCAACAGAAAAAGGTCATTACAACACGACATAAACAGACTCTTCAGGTGTGAGACATCAGACTTCAGAACAACATGTCTGCCAGCTCTGGCCACAAACCTCAGTACAGTCAACCTTTCAGCAGCTGCAGCCCTGATTAAATAACTAGTAGTTTAACATGTCTAGTAGAACTTTTGTATCAAAATAGAAGAAATGTATTTGTGACACACACACAATTAATAATTAAATCACAATGTGATTGTGAGGATCGATTATCACCTCTTGATACCTTCCGTGTCCACCGGTCAAGGAAGGTATCAAGTGAACCGGTGGACACCGCCTGCTCCCTCTCCACGGCCACCCGGGCACGGACAAGACCGCAGGAGAGAGGCAGGCAGCCAGAGTGACCCCCCCATGGGCCCCGCCCATCCTGGACCTACAAATTGCTGTTTTCACCAGGCGCAAGAGCAGGTCCAGGAGAAGATCCTCCGACTTACCCACCCCCACTCCGCACCGGGCGGCCAAAGATTAGGAGCGTGGGGCTAAAGTGTAACCAAGAGTTGAGGAGCAGCCCCTTCAGGGAACTATACAGGGGCTGCAACCTCTCACACTGAATATATACACGGCCCATGGACTCCTCTAGGCCGCAGAAAACACATCTGACCTTGGAGTCCGGAAAGGAGCTTAAACTGTTGCACACGACAGCTCCCTGCAACAGTCTCCACCCCAGATCCCCAATGGTGCTGGGAAGGACTCCCGCATAGAGAGCCCTCCATTGGGGACCCTCGCCTCTGTCAGACAGCAAGATGACCCGCCAGTCTGATTGAGATTGGGCAATAAACAAAATTAATCAATAAATGACACAGAAACCCGAGTCCCCGGGTCCTCAGCCCTGGTGTGAAGTACGCTGGCCACCAATTTTCCGTTGCTAACTCGCACCTCAGGCCCCGCCCAGTCTGGTTTAATTACTAAATGTTTTCTAACTCGAGTTCAGGCCTGTCATTTTGAGGGAAACAAGGCCTCATTTATTGGTGTGTCCCACCCGAGCGGCTGTTAATGGCTTTAATAAACTGGCAGCAAGGTTTTATTAAAGGTGGAAAGTGGTGAAAAACGCCACTAGCGATGCCTCAAAACTCATGGACAGATAAATCAACTTCATCAGCGCCCCTGCCACAGGACTCAATATCCACCCCCTCCACCACTGGTGCACTGTGTCTGCAGTATGTACGGTCTACAAGATGACCACGGTCAGGCCGTGTGCAGTCAAGGGCCAGGCAGCAGAATGGATGGAAAGATCGCTACAAACTTCCCTTAACTCCAACCCTCTGATTTCTGTTTTGTAGCCATCTTTCCATCCATTCTGCTGCCTGGCCCTTCACTCCACACGGCCTGACCTGGGTCATCTTGTCAATCTTACATACTGTTATGGATAGCAAGCTGGTCACAAAACAGAAAAGAGAGAGTAGGGGTTGGGAGCAGCTACTCAGGCTGGCAAAAGGTGGGAAGTGGTGTTCCACAGGGATCAGTGCTGGGATCACTGTTGTTCACCATTTACAGAAACGATTTGGACACGTGAATCAGAAGAACAATTTCAAAATTTGTCGATGAGACCAAATTGGGAGGTAGAGTTAATACTGAGGAAGACAAAATGCAAGAAGATATTAATAAATTTCAGAATGGGCATGTAATTGGCAAATGAATTTCACTATAGGTCAGTGTGAGGTGGTGTTAATGAATTTCACTATAGATCAGTGTGAAGTGGTGTTAATGAATTTCACTGTAGATCAGTGTGAGGTGGTGTTTTGGTGGGAATAAGGAGGCCACACACTACTTGGACAAGGGGGTAAAAGTGGGTTGCTTTGTGCCTCCTGTGATATTCAGCAGGTTAGCGGTGGCGGTAGACGGTAGCGCCCCGCGGCACTGCACCACTGGCAATGACGTCATCGCCATGCGCAGCACACCGGCTGCAACCTTGGGTTGCTACCCCTGACCTATCGCCGGACGATATGCCCAACAGGGTCAGGGGTCATTCCTGCAGCCGTGGTGGCGCCACTTAAAGGGCAGGTGTCGGGTGGCAACTTTTTATTTTGGCTGACTGCCAGCACCTGCCCCCTTCTTCTTCGGGGGTGTCGGCTGCGATCGCTCAGCCCGGCGTTCCTCTTGATCCAACACCCCGTTCCCCGGTGGTCCAGCAGGGCCCCGGTGTGTGCAGTGCTAGACCCCTCCCCTTTAATCAGGGAGGGCGGTCTGCTATGACGCGGTGCTATGTGCCGATGGGTGTGGCGCTGTTGCACGAAGCACCGTGAAATTCACTGGTAGCGCCTCAAGAGGGAGGGGAGCGCTTCCAGTAGCACCCCATCTCCTGCTTGGGGCGCTACTGCTGAATTTAATGCACGGGGTGCTGACTTTTTTGGAGGGCTAAAATTAGCCCCGGCGACGTTAGCGACCCAAAGGGGGCATCACCAAATTTTTCCCCCAAGAGTCTAAATGGGCTGGAAGAGCAGAGGGTTCCCGGGATACAGATACACAAATCACTAAAAGTAGCGACACACAGGTTAATAAGGCCATTAAAAAAATAGCACTGGGGGTACATTCCTAAAGGAGCCTTCTGTTCCATGCCTAGGAGCTCTGAACCATGGCAGAGAGCAGCTGGGACACGTTTCTCACGCCTCGAGATTAACCCGCACGGCAACTTTGCGGTCAGTGAAGAGAGACAAGAAAGACCAAAGTGCCGTTTGCCCCTCTTAGTGTGGCCCTGAAGGACTGTGTCCAGGCTGGAGTTCTGTTCCCACCGTACGATCCTCCCCCACATTGTCCTTTCTGAGCTCCAGCCAGGTGATGCTAAACACTCCGGTGGGAAAGAAGAAAATCTATAACAATGTGTTTAAAACAAAGTTGATTTATTTGACATCTATCCAGAATATTAAACTCCAGCCCAGTTGCCGGAGTTATTAATATCAGCAGAAACAATCCCCAACTGTCAGAATGAACATGGTTCAGTCCTGGATGTGATTAACAGCAGCAACAACAGAATCCAACCCCTGCAATCAATTGTGAACTCGCTGGTGTGTCAGCAGGTGGGATGACTGAGTGAATCCCTTCCCACACTCAGAGCAGGTGAACGGCCTCTCCCCAGTGTGAGTGCGCTGGCGTACAGTGAGTTCAGATGATCGCCTGAACCCAGTCCAGCAGTGCGAGCACCTGAACGGTCTCTCCCCAGTGTGAACACGTTGATGGCGTAACAGTTCCCCGAAACCTTTATAGCACTTCCCACAGTCCGAGCAGTTAAAAGGTCTCTCATCAGTGTGAACTCGCTGGTGTGTCAGCAGGTGGGATGAATTAGTGAATCCCTTCCCACACTCAGAGCAGGTGAACGGCCTCTCCCCAGTGTGAACACGCTGGTGTCTCAATAGGTGAGATGAATTAGTGAATCCCTTCCCACACGCAGAGCAGGTGAACGGCCTCTCCCCGGTGTGAATGCGCTTGTGTCTCGATAGGCCAGAAGATTGGCTGAAGCCTCATCCACACACAGAACACGTGTACGGTTTCTCCCCGTTGTGAATGGTGCTTTTTGCTTCCATGTTCAGAGGCCGGTGATATCCAGATCCGATGAGTCGAGTGACTCGGTCAGATCTTGATGTGATGTTTGGTCTGAGCTTACCGTCTGTAAATCCTCCCCTTCCAGTGCCCTGTAAAATTAATTTAAAACAGGGAGCGTGAGAGAGAACGCACAAGAAAACAAAGGCAGGTTGTGAAATTGAGCTCAATGAATCTGGTCATTTGTGGGGCCGGCACTAGAAAAAAGTGACCATGAAAGCTGCCGGATTGTCATAAAAACCCAACTGGTTCACTGATGTCCTTCAGGGAAGGGAATCCACCACCTGGTCTGGGCCTACACAAGACTCTGGCCTCTATGGGAGGAGAGAGAGAGAGAGAAAGAGAGAGAGAGGTGGGAGGGGGAGGGGGCGAAGGAAAGGAACTTTATACATCTGCAACTGGACCAGAACTTTGATAGAACCTCCAAAACCCGCAACCTCCACCACCTAGAAGGACAAGGGCAGCTGTTGCATGGAAGCATCACCACCTCCAAGTTCCCCGCCAAGTCACACATCATCCTGACTCAGATATATTCATCGTTGCTGGATCATAATCCTGGAACTCCTTACCGAACAGCATTGTGGGAATACCTTCACCACACAGACTGCAGTAGTTCAAGAAGGTGACTCACCACCCCCTTCTCAACGGGAAACTGGGGATTGGCAATATTTGCTGCTCTTGCGAGCGACGCCCACATCCCAAGAATGAATTAAAACAAATCTGTAGATGTAAACTGGATTAAAAGCTGTACAGAAATACTTGTTCCTAAAACAATACTCTTTTACATTGTACGGACAGTGTCTGTGTAACAACCTGATCTCCCCTAGAATCCACCTCCTTTGACAGTCTCACATTGGAAATTGTTGGGTCCTCCTGGGCTCAGAAGTACTGGGGGTTAAACCCAGCAGCTTCTCCTCCATCTCCACTCCAGCTCAAACTGAAGCATAGAAACATACAAACATAGAAGATAGGAGCAGGAGTAGGCCATTCGGCCCCTCTAGCCTGCTCTGCCATTCAATGCGATCATGGCTGATCATCCAAATTCAGTACCCGGTCCCTGCTTTCTCCCCATACCCCTTGATCCCTTTAGCCTTAAGAAATATATCCAACTCCTTCTTGACTATATTTAATGTATTGGCCTCTACTGCCTTCTGTGGTAGAGAATTCCACAGGTTCATCACTCTTTGGGTGAAGAAATTCCTCCTCATTTCTGTCCTAAATGGCCTACCCCTTATCCTTAGACTGTGACCCCTGGTTCTGGACTCCCCGACCATCGGGAACATCCTTCCTGCATCTAGTCTGTCCAGTCCTGTCAGAATTTTATAAGTTTCAATGAGATCCCCTCTCATTCTTCTAAACTCCAGTGAGTACAAGCCCAATCGTCCCAATCTCTCCTCATACGTCATTCCTCCCATCCCAGGTATCAGCCTGGTGAATCTTCGCTAAACTCCTTCCACGGCAAGAACATCCTTCCTCAGATAAGGCGACCAAAACTGCACACAATACTCAAGATGTGGTCTTACCAAGGCCCTGTACAACTGCAGCAAGACATCCTTGTTCCTGTACTCAAACCCTCTCGCTATGAAGGCCAACATACCATTTGCCTTCTTAACCGCCTGCTGCACCTGCATGCTTACCTTCAGCGACTGGTGCACAAGGACACCCAGGTCTTGTTGCACTTCCCCTTCTCCCAATCTATTGCCATTCAGATAAGAACCTGCCTTCCTGTTTTGGCCACCAATGTGGATAACCTCACATTTATCCACGTTATATTGCATCTGCTATGCTTCTGCCCAATCACCCAACCTGTCCAAATCATCCTGTAGTTTCTCGGCATCCTCCTCACAGCACACACGCCCACCCAGCTTTGTGTCGTCTGCAAATTTGGAGATATTACATCTAGTTCACTTATCTAGATCATAAATATATATTGTGAATAGCTGGGGTCCAAGGACCAATCCCTGCGGTATCCCACTAGTCACTGCCTGCCACTCGGAAAAAGACCCATTTATTCCAACTCTTTGCTTTCTGTCTGCCAACCAGTTCTCTATCCAAGTCAATACCTTGCCCCCAATCCCATGTGCCTTAACTTTACATGCTAATCTCTTATGCGGGACCTTATCGAAAGCCTTCTGAATGTCCAAATACACAACATCCACTGGTTCTCCCTTATCTATTTTACTAGTTACATCCTCAACAATGAAGCAACAAAAAGACCTACACATGCAGCCAGGGACCTACGTTCCGTCAGCCTGCAATAAAACTCTTCCCGACAGCCGCTGACTAATGGCGGCCGCAGCACCCACAATTCCCCGCGCCCCAGAAACCGCTCTATCCAACGCGCTGATTTCCCCACTGAGAGTGCGCATGCTCCCCGGGGCTGCGGGCCATTCTGGGAGCCTGGCTCCTGTCCTTCTCCCGATTTGGACTCGGTGGAACCAGCTGAAGAAACCGGGAAGCGGCGGCTCGGATGGGGGAAGCGCTGCACTCTGGGTTTCCTGGTGCCTGGGCCCTGGCCGCACGTCCGCCGGGCCCGGCTGCTCTGATTCTGATTGAGTTTTTGATGAGGTAACAGATGGGGTTGATGAGGGCAATGCAGTTAACGTGGTGTACATTTATTTCCAAAAGGCGTTCGACAAGTGCCACATAATTGGCTTCACACAACACCAGGTTATAGTCCAACAGCTTTATTTGAAATCACAAGCTTTCGGAGCACTGCTCCTTTGTCAGGTGAAGTGGAGAGATGCATAAAAACACAGCTTATATAGTCAGAGAATAATGTCAGATGTTTACAGGTAATCTTTCTAACTGCCATTTATCACACCTCGGTAGAGAGATAATCACAGCAATCAAAAGTGTAAATGGTGTCCAAACAGGTCAGTCAGGAAAACATTACATCAAAGAACAATGAGGTGGGGTCACAAGGGGTCAAATGTTGCAGATGTCATAGAGTCATAGAGTTTTACAGCACAGAAAGAGGCCCTTCAGCCCATCGTGTCTGCGCCGCCCATCCATCCCTGTCCAGTCTAATCCCATTTTCCAGCATTTGGTCCATAGCCTTGTATGCAATGGCATTTCAAGTGCTCATCCAAATGCTTCTTGAATGTTGTGAGGGTTCCTGCCTCTACCACCCTTTCAGGCATTGAGTTCCACATTCCAACCACCCTCTGGGTGAAAAAGTTCCTCCTCAAATCCCGTCTAAATCTCCTGCCCCTTACCCTCAATCTATGCCCCCTTGTTATTGACCCCCCTACTAAGGGGAAAAGTTCCTCTTTATCTACCCTATCTATGCCCCTCATCATTTTGTACACCTCAATCAGGTCCCCCCTCAGCCTTCTTTGCTCCAAGGAAAACAACCCCAGCCTGTCCAGCCTCTCTTCTTAGCTGAGGCGCTCCATCCCAGGTAACATCCTGGTGAATCTTCTCTGCACCCTCTCCAAAGCAATCACATCCTTCCTACAGCGAGGCGACCAGAACTGCACACAATACTCCAGCTGTGGCCTCACCAGCGTTTTGTACAGCTCCATCATAACCTCCCTGCTCTTATATTCTATGCCTCGGCTAATGAAGGCAAGTATCCCATATGCCTTTTTAACCACCTTATCTACCTGTTCCGCTGCCTTCAGGGATCTATGTACATGTACACCAAGGTCCCTCTGACCCTCTGTGCTTCCTAGGGTCCTACCACTCATTGTGTATTCCCTTGCCTTATTTGTCCGTCCAAAATGCATCACCTCGCACTTTTCAGGGTTAAATTCCATTTGCCACTTTTCCACCCATCTGACCAACCCGTTTATATCGTCCTGTAGCCTGAGGCTTTCCTCCTCACAATTTACCACCCCACCAATTTTCGTGTCATCTGCGAACTTACTGATCATACCTTTTACATTCTCATCCAAATCATTTATGTAGATCACAAACAACAAGGGACCCAGCACCGATCCCTGAGGTACCCCACTGGACACAGGCTTCCAGTCACAAAAGCAACCTTCGACCATCACCCTCTGCCTCCTGCCACTCAGCCAGTTTAGGATCCAACGCACCAAGGCACCCTGGATCCCATGGGCTCTTACCTTCTTGACCAGTCTCCTATGCGGGACTTTGTCAAAAGCTTTACTGAAGTCCATGTAAACCACATCCACAGCATTTCCCTCATCCACCCCCCTAGTCACCCCCTCGAAAAATTCAATCAGATTTGTCAGACATGATTTACCCTTGACAAAGCCATGCTGACTATCCCCGATTAATCCTTGCCTCTCCAAGTGGAGACTAATTTTGTCCCTCAGAATTTTTTCCAATAATTTCCCCACCACAGATGTTAGGCTCACTGGACTATATTTCCCTGGTTTATCCCTGCTACCCTTCTTGAATAATGGTACTACGTTAGCTGTTCTCCAGTCCTCTGGTACATCCCCTGTGGCCAGAGAGGTTCTGAAAATTTGTGTCAGAGCCCCTGCAATCTCCTCCTTTGCCTCCCACAGCAGCCTGGGATACAGCTCGTCTGGGCCTGGGGATTTATCCACTTTTTGGCCTGCTAAAACCGCTAGCACCTCCTCCCTCTCGATGCTAATATGTTCAAGTATGTCACAGCCCCCTTGCCCGATTTCTATGTCTGCATCGTCTTTCTCCATAGTGAACACAGATGCAAAAAATTCATTTAAAACCCCGCCTACATCATCTGGCTCTACACACAGATTGCCACTTTGGTCCCTAATGGGACCTACCCTTTCCCTGGTTATCCTCTTGCCCTTAATATACTTATAAAACATCTTAGGATTTTCCTTTATTTTGCTCGCCAGTGTTATTTCATGGCCCCTCCTCGCCCTCCTAATTTCTTTTTTAAGTATGCCCCTGCATTTTTTATACTCCTCTAGGGCTTCTTCCGCCTTTAGTCTTTTGTAACTGCCAAAAGCCCCCCTTTTATTTCTAATGCATTTTTGTATATCCCTTGTCATCCAAGGTTCCCTTTGATTGTTGGTCCCACCCTTGACCTTTACAGGAACATGTTGGCGTTGTACTCTCTCTATTTCCCTTCTGAAAGTCTCCCACTGTTTTGATGCGGATTTTCCTATAAGTAGCTGCTCCCAGTCCAATTTGGCCTGATCCTGCCTTATCATATTAAAATCGGCCTTCCCCCAATTTAGAACCCTTATTTCCGGGCCGTCTTTGTCTTTTTCCATGACCACCTTAAATCTCACCGAATTGTGGTCACTGTCGCCAAAATGCTCTCCTACTGACACTTCCACCACTTGCCCGGCTACATTCCCCAGAATTAGGTCCAGTACCACCCCCTCTCTTGTAGGACTTTCTACATGTTGGCTCAAAAAGCTCTCTTGGATGCACTTTAAGAATTCTGCACCCTCTAAGCCTTTCACACTCTGACTATCCCAATTTATATTGGGGAAGTTGAAATCCCCCACTATTGTTACCCTATTATTTTCGCACTTTTCTGAGATTTGCCTACATATCTGTTCCTCTATCTCCCCCTGACTATTTGGGGGCCTATAGTACACTCCCAGCAAAGTGCTTGCCCCCTTTTTGTTTTTAAGTTCTACCCATATGGCCTCATTAGAGGAACCCGCTAATATATCATCCCTCCTTACAGCAGTAATTGACTCCTTAATTAATATTGCAACACCCCCTCCCCTTTTACACCCCCCTCTGTCTCGCCTGAAGATTCTATACCCCAGAATATTGAGCTGCCAGTCCTGACCCTCCCTCAACCATGTCTCCGTGATAGCAACAATATCGTACTCCCATGTGTTCAACAACAACTTCAGTTCATCCACCTTATTTGCAAGACTCCTTGCATTAAAATAAATGCCTTCCAGCCCTGCCATATTCTCTTTTGCCTTCACATATTTGCTTTGCTTTCCCAGCTGACTTGTTTTTCCCTCTGTATTTGGCTGTAAATCACCCCCTACTATAGCTCCACTCTGTACCCCATCGCCCTGCCAAGTTAGTTTAAACCCCCCCCCAGCAGTGCTAGCAAACCTCCCCGCAAGGATATTGGTTCCCCTCTGGTTCAGGTGTAAACCGTCCGACTTGTACAAGTCCCACCTTTCCCAGAAGCAGACCCAGTGATCCAGGAAACTAAAGCCCTCCCCCCTGCACCATCCCTTTAGCCACGCATTCATCTGTTCTATCTTCCTATTCCTATACTTACTAGCACGTGGCACCGGGAGTAATCCAGAGATTACAACCCTTGAGGTCCTGCTCTTTAATCCTTCACCTAGCTCCCTAAATTCTTGCTGCAGGACCTCATCCCTCTTTTTACCTATGTCGTTGGTACCAATGTGGACCACGACCACTGGCTGTTCACCCTCCCCCTCCAGAATGCCCTGCAGCCGCTCAGTGACATCCTTGACCCTGGCACCAGGGAGGCAACAAACCATCCTGGATTCACGTCTACGGCCACAGAAACGCCTATCTGTTCCCCTTACTATAGAATCCCCTACCACTATTGCTCTCCCACTCTTTTTCCCCCCTTCCTGGGCAGCAGGAGCACTGCCAGTGCCAGGAAGTTGGCTGCTGCTGCCTTCCCCTGGTGAGTCATCCCCCTCAACAGTATCCAAAGCGGTATACTTGTTTGAAAGGGGGATGTGTGCAGGGGTTCCCTGCACTACCTGCCTGCCTTTGTTGCTCCGCCTGATGGTCACCCCCTGTGCTGCGCTACCCTGAGGCGTGAACTCGCTAAACGTGCTATCCACGAGCCTCTCAGCATCGCGTATGCTCCAAAATTCATCCACCCGCAGCTCGAGCGCCACAATGCGGTCTACAAGTAGCTGCAGCTGGATGCATTTCCCGCACACATGGTCGCCAGGGACACTGGCAGCGTCCCTGATTTCCCACATAGAGCAAGAGGAGCAGAACACGGGTCTGAGCTCTCCTGCCATGACTTACTCCTTTAATTAATCTAAAAATGTATTCAATACCCCAGTTACAGGTATACTCTAGGGCGCTTTATTTACCAACTGTCCTCACCACACAGATGCGGCCGGACCTGCTGTGATTTCCAGCAAAAAAAATGTTATTTGTCTGTTTTTTTGTTTTTCATACAGACCCCAGCATCTGCAACATTTGACCCCTTGTGACCCCACCTCATTGCTCTTTGATGTAATGTTTTCCTGACTGACCTGTTTGGACACCATTTACACCTTTGATTGCTGTGATTATCTCTCTGCCGAGGTGTGATAAATGGCAGTTAGAAAGATTACCTGTAAACATCTGACATTATTCTCTGACTATATAAGCTGTGTTTTTATGCATTTCTCCACTTCACCTGACGAAGGAGCAGCGCTCTGAAAGCTTGTGATTTCAAATAAAGCTGTTGGACTATAATCTGGTGTTGTGTGATTTCTTACATTTGTCCACCCCAGTCCAACACCGGCATCTCCACAACATAATAGGCTTGCCAGCAAAGTTGAAGCCCCTAGAATAAAAGGGACAGTGGCAACATGGATACAAAATTGGCAAAGTGACAGGAAACAGAGAGTAGTGGTGAATGGTTGTTTTTCGGACTGGAGGAAGGTACACAGTGGTGTTCCCCAGGGGTCGGTACTAGGACCACTGCTTTACTTGATATATATTAATGACTTAGACTTGGGTGCACAGGGCACAATTTCAAAATTTGCAGATGACAGAAAACTTGGAAGTAAAGTGAACAGTGAGGAGGACAGTGATAGATTTCAAGAAGACATAGACAGTCTGGTGGAATGGGCGGACACATGGGAGATGAAATTTAACACAGAAAAGTGCGGAGTGATACATTTTGGTAGGAAGAACGAGGAGAGGCAATATAAACTAAAGGGTACAATTCTAAAGTGGGTGCATGAACAGAGAGACCTGGGGGTTGATACGCTTATCAATTACTCCATAAAAGGCGATGAATTAGGAAGGTAATGAAAAGGCTTTTATTAACTAAAGAACAGAGCATGCCTCTCGTGGATGACTGGTTCCAAGAAGGAAGTGGGTTGCCGAGAACACCCACCTTTATACCTGGTCATGTGGGAGGAGCCAGCTGAGGCATGCATTGGTACACAGCGCCAACCAGAGGTAACAATATGCAATAACAGTGGTTTACCACATTCACCCCTTGTTTAAAATTGAGTCCGGCGGGGTGAAGTGTACTACAAGTTCGTGTAGGTAAGTCTATCAGGAGGCCTTGTCTGACGTCCTGATCGTCGTGGTGGCGGCGGCGGTGGTGCAGTATCCAACGTCGAATCTGGTGTCTGGGTGGTCAACGAAGGGTCCTGGGGCTCCGGCATGCTGTCTACAGGGGTTGGGTTGGGAGGGGTGGTGGGGGATAGCGGTGGTAGTTCAGGGGCACCCGAGGGTGCGAGGTCTCGTATGGAGACCGTGTCCTCCCGCCCGTCTGGGTATGCCATGTAGGCATACTGGGGGTTGGCGTGTAGGAGGTTCACCCTCTCGACCAGGGGGTCTGTTTTATGGGTCCTCACGTGCCTCCGCAGTAGGACGGGCCCAGGAGAAGTCAGCCATGTTGGTAGCGAGGTTCCCGATGTGGACTTCCTGGGGAAAACGAACATTTGCTCATGAGGGGTGGCATTAGTGGCGGTACAAAGCAGTGACCGGATGGAGTGGAGCACCGCAGGGAGGACCTCCTGCCAGCGAGAGGTCGGAAGGCCCTTAGATTTTAAGGCTAAGAGGACGGCCTTCCAAACCGTCGCGTTCTCTCTTTCCACCTGGCCGTTCCCCCGGGGGTTGTAGCTGGTGGTCCTACTCGTAGCAATAACTCTCGCGAGCAGGTACTGCCGAAGTTCGTCGCTCATGAAAGATGAGCCCCTGTCGCTATGTATATAGCTAGGGAACCCGAACAAGGCGAAGAGGTCATTCAGACATTTGATGACCGTGGTACTGGTCATGTCTGAGCAAGGGATGGCAAACGGGAAACGGGAGTACTCATCAATTATGTTGAGGAAGTACACGTTGCGGTCAGAGGAGGGGAGGGGCCCTTTAAAATCGACGCTCAGGTGCTCGAAGGGGCGAGTGGCCTTGATCAGGCTTGCTCTGTCTGGCCTATAAAAATGCGGTTTGCACTCAGCACAGATTTGGCAGTTCCTGGTCATGGTCCTGACCTCCTCGATGGAGTAGGGCAGGTTACGGGATTTGATGAAATGGAAGAACCTGGTGACCCCCGGGTGGCAGAGGTCATTGTGGAGGGACTGCAGTCTATCAACCTGCGCGTTGGCGCATGTACCACGTGATAGGGCATCTGGGGGCTCATTGAGTTTCCCGGGCTGGTACAAGATATCGTAATTGTAGGTGGAGAGTTCGATTCTCCACCTCAAGATCTTGTCGTTCTTGATTTTGCCCCTCTGCTTATTATTAAACATAAAAGCCACTGAACGCTGGTCAGTGAGAAGGGTAAACCGTTTTCCGGCCAGGTAATGCCTCCAGTGAGGCACCGCTTCCACAATAGCCTGGGCCTCCTTTTCGACAGAGGAGTGTCGAGTCTCGGGGCCCTGGAGGGTCCTTGAGAAAAAGGCCACGGGTCTCCCCGCCTGGTTAAGGGTCGCAGCTAGGGCAAAGTCGGATGCATCGCTCTCCACTTGGAAGGGGATGGACTCATCCACTGCGTGCATTGTGGCCTTCGCAATATCGCTCTTGATAAGAGTGAAGGCTGCACACGCCTCTGGTGTCAGGGGGAAGGAGGTGGATTTGATGAGGGGTCTGGCTTTGTCCGCATAGTGGGGCACCCACTGGGCATAGTAAGAGAAAAACCCCAGGCATCTCTTCAGTGCTTTTTGGCAGTGGGGGAGGGGGAGCTCCATAAGGGGGCGCATTCTGTCGGGGTCGGGCCCGATGACTCCGTTCTCCACTACGCAGCCGAGAATGGCAAGGCGCTTGGTGCGAAACATACATTTCTCCTTATTGTATGTTAGGTTCAGCCGTTGGGCCGTACGGAGGAATTTTTCTCGATTAACGTCATGGTCCTGCTGGTCGTGGCCACAGATGGTGACGTTATCCAGATAGGGGAAGGTGGCCTGCAGCGCGTTCTGGTCAACCATCCGGTCCATCTCCCTTTGGAAGACCGAAACCCCGTTGGTGACGCCGAAGGGAACCCTAAGGAAGTGGTAGAGGCGGCCGTTCGCCTCGAAGGCAGTATACTGGCGGTCCTCATGGCGGATGGGGAGTTGGTGGTATGCTGACTTAAGGTCAATGGTGGAGAATACTTTGTATTGCGCAATCTGATTGACCATATCAGATATGCGAGGAAGGGGGTATGCGTCCAGCTGAGTGTACTGGTTTATGGTTTGGCTGTAGTCAATGACCAGGCGGCGTTTATCGGTGGTTTTAACGACTACAACCTGGGCTCACCAGGGGCTGGTGCTCCCTTCGATAATGCCCTCCTTCAAGAGCCGCTCCACCTCAGAGCTAATAAAAGCTCTGTCCCCGGCGCTGTACCGCCTGCTCTTGGTAGCGATGGGTTTACAGTCGTGTGTGAGGTTAGCGAACAAGGGAGGGGGGGGACTTTGAGTGTGGAAAGGCTGCAAGTGGTGTGCGGCGGGCGATTTAAAAGGTGTTGGTTGCAGACTGTGAGTGGGGGGAGGGGTCCACCGTATGCTAATGTGACACTTTTAAGGTGGCACTGAAAATCCAACCCTAGCAGCACGGCAGCGCAAAGACGGGGCAGGACTAGAAGTTTAAAATTTTTATATTCTGTGCCCCTAACCGAAAGGGTCACCACACAGTAGCCGCCGATGTCCATTGAATGGGACTTAGACGCCATAGAAATCCGATGGCGCGTTGGCAGGACCGTGAGGGAGTGGCTACGTACCGTGTCGGGGTGAATAAAACTCTCTGTGCTCCCGCTGTCAAATAGGCAAGTGGTGGCGCGGCCGTTTACCGTGATGTCCATCATGGACCTGGACAGATGATGAGGGAGGGCTTGATCCAGCGTAACGGAGGCCAATGTATGGCTTAGTGAGTCGCTATGGTCGTCCGACGAGACGGTGGTCGAGTCCGGAGACAAAGTGGCGGTTGAGTGCGGCGGACAAAATGGCGGCGGCCATGCGGCCGGAGGTGCACAAAATGGCGGATAAGATGGCTGCCCCCACGGTTCGCACGCGGCGCTGCTGGCGTTCGCGGGTTTCCCCCTGCAGGCATTGGCGTAATGACCTTTCTTCCCGCAGCCCGAGCAGGTAGCGGTCTTAGCCGGGCAGTGCGCTCTAGGGTGTTTTAACTGGCCACAGAAATAGCATTTTTGGGCCTGGTTACGGGGCATCGCTGCAGTTGGTACCGGGGGCGGCGGTCCCAGTTGATTTCGGGACATCGCTGCAGCAGTTGGTACCTGGGGCGGTGGTCCCATGTCCCAAGGTCGCGATGGCCATGGCGCGGCGCCGTTACGTGAGTGTGCTTCGAGGTTTCGGTGGGCCGCATCTAACGAGAGCGCAAGGGCTACGGCCATCTTCAGGTCGAGCTCCTTGCTTTCGAGCAGTCTCTGCCAGGAGTAGTCGGACTGGAGGCCCCTAACGAAGGCATTACAGGTAAGTCCCTCCGCGTGCCCCGCAGCCGTTACCTCCTTACAGTCGCAGTCCCTGCAGAGTGTCTGTAACGCCCGTAAAAATGCCTCTACCGATTCCCCCGGTTGCTGCCTGCGGGATCCCAAGAGGTGTCTGGCGTAAATCGTGTTCACTGGGCGCGTGTATTGTCCTTTTAGTAGTTCAAGGGCCGCCGTGTACGTAGCAGCGTCCCGGATGAGCGTATATACTTGAGGGCTCACCTGGGCGGTCAAAACTTTTAGTTTGTTCTCCTCCGATGTCACGGTGGAGGCTTCTAGGAAGGATTCAAAGCAGCTCAGCCAGTGTTCGAAATTGGTCGATGAACCCGCTGCTTGAGGGGCGAGGTCCAGGCATGCTGGTCTGAGGGCTCGCAGCAACGCCTGCTGTTGTTGTTGCTGTTGTTGCTGCTCAGGTGTCGCCATTTTACTTTTAGTTAATAAAATTGATACGCTTATCAATTACTCCATAAAAGGCGATGAATTAGGAAGGTAATGAAAAGGCTTTTATTAACTAAAGAACAGAGCATGCCTCTCGTGGACGACTGGTTCCAAGAAGGAAGTGGGGTGCCGAAACACCCACCTTTATACCTGGTCATGTGGGCGGAGCCAGCTGAGGCATGCATTGGTACACAGCGCCAACCAGAGGTAACAATATGCAATAACAGTGGTTTACCACAGGGGTATGTGTGCACAAATCGTTGAAGGTGGCAGGGCAGGTTGAGAAAGCGGTTAAAAAAGCTTACGGGATCCTGGGCTTCATAAATAGAGGCATAGAGTCCAAAAACAAGGAAGTTATGATGAACCTTTATAAAACACTGGTTCGGCCTCAATTGGATTATTGTGTCCAATTCTGGGCTCCGCACTTTATGAAGGATGTGAAGGCCTTAGAGATGGTGCAGAAAAGATTTACAACAATGGTTCCAGGGATAAGGGATGAGGGACTTCAGTTATGTGGATAGACTGGAGAAGCTGGGGTGGTTCTCCTTACAGCAGAGAAGGTAGAGAGGAGATTTGATAGAGGTGTTCAAAATCATGATGGGTCTGGACAGAGTAGAAACTGTTCCCATTGGCGGAAGGGTCGAGAACCAGAGGACACAGATTTAAGGTGATTAGCAGAAGAACCAAAGGCGACATGAGGAAAAACATTTTTATGCAGCGAGTGGTTAGGATCTGGAATGCACTGCCTGAAAGGGTGGTGGAGGCAGATTCAATCACCGCTTTCAAAAGGGAATTGGATAAGTACCTGAATGAAAAAGAATTGCAGGGTTACGGGGAAAGAGCGGGGAGTGGGACTCGCTGAAGTGGTCTTGCAGAGAGCCGGCACGGGCTCGACGGGCTGAATGGCCTCCTTCTGTACTGTAACCATTTTATGATTCTATAAAATATTAGAAAGTTTGTTCCACAGAAGCACGAGGTTTATCTGCTTTTATTGATGAATTTAAAAAGTCTCTATTAAAACCTGAGCTAGTGTGTTGTGAGCCAAAGAGCCTTGTGTCCAATGAGGGGAATAAAGGCCCACAGCCTCCCCTGGCCCCGGGCCCTGAACAAGGGACTGGAGAAACTCGCTGCCCTGCGGATCAGACAATCAGCTGGTGCTAGTCCCGCCCCTCGGGCTCCCCAATTGGTTGGAGGACCCGCCGCCGGCTTGCTCCTCCAGCCCCGCCCCGCTCGCTTCCTATTGGTCGGAAGCTCCCGTCAATCAGGCCCTGGACTGGGTCACGTGTCCCTGAGGAGATCACGTGCTCCGTCCAACTGAGGCCGCTCGGTCCGGGGCCTCGCCGACTCTCAGGTTTTTCTATTTCTCTTTATTCTCTCCCGATCCACCCCTCCCCCCCACCCCGCGCGATTCTCCACCCAATCGGAGCGGAGAAAACTCACTTTGCGTCACCGATCGCGACTCTGGACCCGACACCAAGGCCTTTCCCCGGAATCCCCTGCACCGACTCCGTCCGGCAGGATCCGAGTGCGCAGGCGCAGCTCCGAGTTGGGGAGGGGGGTTGGTCTCCTCTGGGCATGCACGGTTGTTGCCCTTGGTGACCGGGAGGGGTCGCTGTGCCCGACTCGGTCCAAACCGCCAGTCCGTGTGCTCATGTGTGGACTCTCGGCTGTCAATCAACCATCAGCCAGAAGAGGTCGCTGGTGAGACCAGTGAAGAAAGAAACACTTGCATTTCTATAGCGCCTTTCAGCACCACCGGACGTCCCAAAGTGCTTTACAGCCAATGAAGTACTTTCAACGTGTAGTCACTGTTGTAATGTAGGAAATGCAGCAGTCAAATAGTGCACAGCAAGCTCCCACAAACAGCAATGTGATAATGACCAGATAATCTATCTTTTTGTTAACTCTGTTTCTCTCTCTACGGATGTTGCCGGGCCTGCTGAGTGTTTCCAGCATTTCCTGTTGTTATTTCAGATTTCCAGCATCCGCAGTATTTTGCGATTATCCTTTTGTTACATTGATTGAGGGATAAACATTGGCTAGGACACCGGGGATGTTTCCCCTGCTCTTTCCCACATTACAACAGTGACTACACCTCAAAAGTACTTCATTGGCTGTAAAGCACTTCAAGACGTCTGCTGGTCATGAAAGCACTATATAAATGCAAGTCTTTCTTTCTCAAAATAGTGCCATGGGATCTTTTACATCCACCTGAGAGAGCAGACAGGGCCTCAGTTTAATGTCTCATCCGAAAGACGCCACCTCTGACAGTGCCTCAGTACTGCACTGGAGTGTCAGCCTGGATTTTTGTGCTCAAGTCTCTGGAGTGGGACTTGAACCCACAACCTTATGCCTCAGAGGCAAGAGTGCTACCATAGAGTCATAGATTTATACAGCACAGAAAGGGGCCCTTCGGCCCATCGTGCCCGCGCCGGCCATCAAGCCCTGTCTATTCTAATCCCATTTTCCAGCACTTGGTCCGTAGCCTTGTATGCTATGGCGTTTCAAGTGCTCATCTAAATGCTTCTTGAATGTTGTGAGGGTTCCTGCCTCTACCACCCTTTCAGGCAGTGAGTTCCAGATTCCAACCACCCTCTGGGTGAAAAAGTTTTTCCTCAAATCCCCTCTAAACCTCCTGCCCCTTACCTTGAAACTATGCCCCCTGGTTATTGACCCCTCTACTAAGGGGAAAAGTTCCTTTCTATCTACCCTATCTATGCCCCTCATAATTTTGTACACCTCAATCAGGTCCCCCCTCAGCCTTCTCTGCTCCAAGGAAAACAACCCCAGCCTGTCCAGTCTCTCTTCATAGCTGAAGCGCTCCAGCCCAGGTAACATCCTGGTGAATCTCCTCTGCACCCTCTCCAATGCAATCACATCCTTCCTATAGTGTGACGACCAGAACTGCACACAGTACTCCAGCTGTGGCCTCACCAGCGTTTTGTACAGCTCCATCATAACCTCCCTGCTCTTATCACAGATCACAGAAACCCCACAGTGCAGATAGAGGCCATTTCGGCCCATCGAGCCTGCACCAACACATATCCCACCCGATCCCCGTAACCCCTGCACCAACACATATCCCACCCTATCCCCGTAACCCCACGTATTTAATCCCCCTAACACTATGGGTCAATTTATCATAGCCAATCAACCTAACCTGCACATCTTTGGACTGTGGGAGGAAACCGGAGCACCCGGAGGAAACCCACGCAAACACGGGGAGAATGTGCAAACTCCACACAGACAGTCGCCCGAGGCCAGATTCGAACCCGGGTCCCTGGCGCTGTGAGGCAACTGTGCTAACCACTATGCCACCGTGCTTCAGCTAATGAAGGCAAGTATCCCATATGCCTTTTTAACCACCTTAGCCACCTGTTCTGCTGCCTTCAGGGATCTATGTACATGCACACCAAGGTCCCTCTAATCCTCTGTCTTTCCTAGGGTCCTACCATTCATTGTGTATTCCCTTGCCTTGTTAGTCCCTCCAAAATGCATCACCTCACATTTTTCAGGGTTAAATTCCATTTGCCACTGTTCCGCCCATCTGACCAACCCATCTATATCGTCCTGCAGACTGAGGCTACCTCCTCGCTATTTACCACCCCACCAATTTTCGTGTCATCTGCGACCTTACTGATCATACCCTTTACATTCACATCCAAATCATTAATGTAGACCACAAACAGCAAGGGACCCAGCACCGATCCCTGCGGTACCCCACTGGACACAGGCTTCCAGTCACAAAAACCTTCGACCATCACCCTCTGCCTTCTGCCACTAAGCCAGTTTTGGATCCAATGTGCCAAGGCACCCTGGATCCCATGGGCTCTTACCTTCTTGACCAGTCTCCTATGCGGGACTTTATCAAAAGCCTTACTGAAATCTACGTATATCACATCCACTGCACTACCCTCATCCACACACCTAGTCAGCCCCTCGAAAAATTCAATCAAATTGGTCAGACATGATCTTCCCTTGACAAAGCCATGCTGGCTATCCCTAATTAATCCTCGCCAAGTGGAGACTAATTCTGTCCCTCAGAATTTTTCCAATAATTTCCCTACCACTGATGTTAGGCTCACTGGCCTATAATTCCCTGGTTTATCCCTACTACCCTTCTTGAATAATGGTACCACGTTAGCTGTTCTCCAGTCCTATGGCACATCCACTGTGGCCAGAGAGGTTCTGAAAATTTGTGTCAGAGCCCCTGCAATCTCCTCCTTTGCCTCACACAGCAGCCTGGGATATATCTCGTCCGGGCCTGGGGATTTATCCACTTTTAAGCCTGCTAAAACCGCCAGTACCTCCTCCCTCTCGATGCTAATATGTTCAAGTATATCACAGTCCCCCTGCCCGATTTCTATGTCTACATCGTCCTTCTCCATAGTGAACACAGATGCAAAAAATTCATTTAAAACCCCACCTACATCTTCTGGCTCCACACACAGATTGCCACTTTGGTCCCTAATGGGCCCTACTCTTTCCCTAGTTATCCTCTTGCCCTTAATATACTTCTAAAACACCTTAGGATTTTCCTTTATTTTGCTCGCCAGTGTTATTTCATGGTCCCTCCTCGATCTCCTAATTTCTTTTTTAAGTATCCCCCTGCACTTTTTATACTCCTCTAGGGCTTCCTCTGTCTTTAGTCCTTTGTATCTGCCAAAAGCCCCCCTTTTTTTCCCTAATCCATTCTCGTATATCCCTTGACATCCAAGGTTCCCTGGGCTTGTTGGTCCCACCCTTGACCTTTACGGGAACATGTTGCCATTGTACTCTCTCAATTTCCTTTCTGAAAGACTCCCATTGCCCCGATGTGGATTTTCCTATAAGTAGCTGATCCCAGTCCACTTTGGCCAGATCCTGCCTTATCATATTAAAATCGGCCTTCCCCCAATTTAGAACCTTTATTTCCGGTCCATCTCTGTCCTTTTCCATGACTACCTTAAATCTCACCGAATTATGGTCACTGTCACCAAAGTGCTCACCTACTAACACTTCTACCACTTGCCCGGCCATATTCCCTAGAATTAGGTCCAGTACCGCCCCCTCTCTTGTAGGACTTTCTACATGCTGGCTCAAAAAGCTCTCCTGGATGCACTTTAAGAATTCTGCACCCTCTAAGCCTTTCACACTTTGACTATCCCAGTTAATATTGGGGAAGTTGAAATCCCCCACTATTATTACCCTATTATTTGCACACTTCTCTGAGATTTGCCTACATATCTGTTCCTCTATCTCCCCCTGACTGTTTGGGGGCCTATAGTACACTCCCAGCAAAGTGCTTGCCCCCTTTTTGTTTTTAAGTTCTACCCATATGGCCTCATTAGAGGAACCTGTTAATATATCATCCCTCCTTACAGCAGTAATTGACTCCTTAATTAATATTGCGACACCCCCTCCTCTTTTACCCCCCCCCCCCTCTGTCTCGCCTGAAGATTCTATACCCCGGAATATTGAGCTGCCAGTCTTGCCCCTCCCTCAACCATGTCTCCGTGATAGCAACAATATCATACTCCCATGTGTTCATCAACACCTTCAGTTCATCCACCTTATTCGCAAGACTCCTTGCATTAAAATCCTCCTTCGATACGGGGGTGGTGCCAGAGGACTGGAGAATTGCAAATGTTACACCCTTCTTCAAACCGAGCAACTACAGGCCAGTCAGTTTAACCTCAGTAGTGGGGAAACTTTTAGAAACAATAATCAGGGACAAAATTAACAGTGACTTGGACAAGTGCGGATTAATTAAGGAAAGCCAGCATGGATTTGTTAAAGGCAAATTGTGTTTAACCAACTTGATGGAGTTTTTTGATGAGGTAACAGAGAGGGTTGATGAGGGCAATGCGGTTGACGTGGTGTGCATAGATTTCCAAGGCATTCGACAAAGTGCTACATAATTGGCTTACCAGCAAAGTTGAAGCCCATGGAATAAAAGGGACAGTGGCTGCATGGATAGGGAATTGGCTAAGTGACAGGAAACAGAGAGTAGTGGTGAACGGTTGTTTTTCAGACTGGAGGAAGGTACACAGTGGTGTTCCCCAGGGGTCGGTTCTAGGACCACTGCTTTTCTTGATATATATTAAAGACTTGGATGTGGGTGTACAGGGCACAATTTCAAAATTTGCAGATGACACAGAACTTGGAAGTATAGTGAACAGTGAGGAGGATAGTGATAGACTTCAAGTGGACATAGACAGGCTGGTGGAATGGGCGGACATGTGGCAGATTAAATTTAATGCAGAAAAGTGCAAAGTGATACATTTTGGTAGAAAGAATGAGGAGAGGAAATCTAAACTAAAGGGTACAATCCTAAAGTGGGTGCATGAACAGAGAGACCTGGGGGTATATGTGCACAAATCATTGACGGTGGCAGGGCAGGTTGAGAAAGCAGTTAAAAAAGCTTACGGGAACCTGGGCTTCATGAATAGAGGTATAGAGTACAAAAGTGTTGAAATTATGATGAAACTGTATAAAACACTGGTTCGGCCTCAAATGGAGTATTGTGTCCAATCCTGGGCACCACACTTTAGGAAGGATGTGAAGGCCTTAGAGAGGGTGCAGAAAAGATTTACGAGAATGATTCCAGGGATGAGGGACTTCAGTTACATTGATAGACTGGAGAAGCTGGGGTTGTTCTCCTTGGAGCAGAGATTGAGAGGAGATTTGATCGAGGTGTTCAAAATCAAGAGGGGTCTGGACAGAGTAGAGAGAAACTCTTCCAATTGGCAGAGGGGTCGAGAACCAGAGGACACAGATTTAAGGTGACTGACAAAAGAACCAAAGGCGACATGAGGAAAAACTTTTTGACGCAGCGAGTGGTTAGGATCTGGAATGCACTGCCTGAAAGGGCGGTGGAGGCAGATTCAATCACCGCTTTCAAAAGGGAATTGGATAAGAACCTGAAAGAGAAATAATGCAGGACTTCAGATTCCTGGGGCAGGAGGGACCAGTTCTGGGGCAGGAGGGACCTGTCCAAGGTGGACGGGTTGCACCTCAACAGAGCTGGGACCAATGTCCTCATGGGACGGTTAACTAGTGCTGTGGGGGAGGGTTTAAATTAATTTGACAGGGGGATGGGCACCAGGATGAAACATTAGAGAGGAGAAACAAGGTGAAGAGAGGACTGGGAGAGACAAGTAGCACTAGAGGGACAGAATTGCTGGTCATCTTCCAAAATTCGATAGACTCGGGAACAGTTCCCATGGATTGGAGGGTAGCTAATGTTACGCCACTATTCAAAAAAGGTGGCAGAGAAAAAGCGGGGAATTATAGACCGGTAAGCCTGACATCGATAGTGGGGAAAGTGCTAGAGTCCATTATAAAAGATGTAATAGCAGAGCACTTGGAAAACAGTGACAGGATCGGACAAAGTCAAAATGGATTTACAAAAGGTAAATCGTGCTTGACTAATCTACTGGAATTTTTTGAGGATGTATCTGGTAGAATAGATAAGGGAGAACCAGTGGATGTGGTGTATTTGGACTTTCAGAAGGCTTTTGATAAGGTCTCACATAAGAGATTAGCGTGTAAAGTTAAGGCACATGGGATTGGGGGCAAGGTACTGACTTGGATAGAGAACTGGTTGGCAGATAGAAAGCAAAGAGCTGGAATAAACGGGTCTTTTTCCGAGTGGCAGGCAGTGACTAGTGGGGTACCGCAGGGATCGGTCCTTGGACCCCAGCTATTCACAATATATATTAATGATCTAGACAAGGGAACTAGATGTAATATCTCCAAATTTGCAGATGACACAAAGCTGGGTGGGCGTGTGTGCTGTGAGGAGGATGCCGAGAAACTACAGGATGATTTGGACAGGTTGGGTGATTGGGCAAAAGCATGGCAGATGCAATATAATGTGGATAAATGTGAGGTTATCCACTTTGGTGTCAAAAACAGGAAGGCAGATCATCTGAACGGCAATAGATTGGGAGAAGGGAAAGTGCAACGAGACCTGGGTGTCCTTGTGCCCCAGTCGCTGAAGGTAAGCATGCAGGTGGTTAAGAAGGCAAATGGTATGTTGGCCTTCATAGCGAGAGGGTTTGAGTACAGGAACAAGGATGTCTTGCTGCAGTTGTGCAGGGCCTTGGTGAGACCACACCTTGAGTATTGTGTGCAGTTTTGGTCGCCTTATCTGAGGAAGGATATTCTTGCCATGGAAGGAGTCCAGCCAAGATTCACCAGGCTGATACCTGGGATGGCAGGAATGATCTATGAGAAGAGATTGGGTCGATTGGACTTGTACTCGCTGGAGTTTTGAAGAATGAGAGGGGATCTCATTGAAACTTATAAAATTCTGGCAGGACTGGACACACTAGATGCAGGGAGGATGTTCCCGATTGTCGGGGAATTCAAAACCAGGGGTCACAGTCTAAGGATAAGGGGTAGGCCTTTTAGGACAGAAATGAGGAGGAATTTCTTCACCCAGAGAGTTGTGAACCTGTGGAATTCTCTACCACAGAAGGCAGTCGAGGCCAATTCATTAAATATATTCAAGAAGGAGTTGGATATATTTCTTAAGGCTAAAGGGATCAAGGGGTTTGGGGAGAAAGCAGGGACCAGGTAATGAACTTGGATGATCAGCCATGATCGCATTGAATGGCGGAGCAGGGTCGAGGGGCCGAATGGCCTACTCCTGCTCCTATCTTCTATGTTTCTATCTCTTATGCGGGACCTTATCGAAAGCCTTTCGAAATTCCAAATACACCACATCCACTGGTTCTCCTTTATCTATTTTACCAGTTACATCCTCAAAAAATTCCAGCAGATTAGTCAAGCATGATTTACCTTTTGTAAATCCATGTTGACTTTGTCCAATCCTGTCACTGTTTTCCAAGTGCTCTGCTATTACATCTTTTACAATGGACTCTAGCATTTTCCCCACTACCGATGTCAGGCTTACCGGTCTGTAATTCCCCGTTTTCTCTCTACCACCTTTTTTGAACAGTGGGGTAACATTAGCTACCCGCCAATCCATGGGTACTGTTCCAGATTCCATCGAATTTTGGAAGATGACCAGCAATGCATCTACTATTTCTAGGGCCACTTTCTTAGGTACTCTAGGATGTAGATTATCTTCTGTGTTTCTATGTATTCAATCTTTCCTTGTAGCTGAAATTCTCGTCCTCGAAAATCTCCCGTCTCGAGCAGTCGCATCTTTCCTGCAATGGGGCGAGCAGAACTGCACGCAGCACTCTAGCCGGTGGCCTAACTGGTGTTTTGTACAGTTCAAGCAGAACCTCCCTGCTCTTACATGATACAGGGAGAGGCACTGCCCCTTTAAATACCTGGGGGGGCACCCATTCCCCTTTAAATGGTCAAGCAATTGTTTTTGTTGAAAAGGGGCCGCAGTCCCCTTTGACTCACACCCCCCCCTCCTCTCACCCACCACAAATACTCACAAGAGAGAGAGAGAGAGGAGGAAGAATGCTGGTCTTTGTCCCTTTAAAAGTGGTTGCCCACCAAAATGTTCACAGCACCAGGGCTCTTTGTTCTGGATAAAAGTCAAAAAGAGAAAAGGTTCGCTTATTTTTAAATGAATGCAATTGATGAATAGCCTTGCAATAAAGGTAATGCAAAGGAATAAACACTCACAAGCTGGGTTTTTTCCACCCCCTCCTCCCCTTCCCTTTAACAGCTCCTGCAGACAATGAAAACAGGAAAGCGGCCTGCAGCCCACCGAGGTCCCGCCCCCCTCCCTCCCGCGCCGCCATTGGTTGGAGGACCGTCAGCCCGCCCGGGCCGCCCAGCGTTTTCCACGCTCCTGATTGGCGGGCGCCTCGCGTCAATCACCTCCGCCCCGATTACGCGGTGACGCCAGCACGCAACGCCAAAGGGTCGGTTGGATCGGCGCACGCCACCGCAAGGTAAAAAAAAGACACCCCACACAAATGAGGAAAAACAAGAATAATAATAATCGCACTTTAGAGGGGAGGAGGTTGGGGGAATTAATGAGTGTTTTCAATTTGTTTTGGAAATAAAATTTTGAAAATCTTCCCAACGGTGCGAGGCGGTCTCCGCATGCGCTCCAGCCAGCCTTTGACTCCCCCACGTGGGCCGGGGGCCGGACACGCCCACTTGCCTTCCCCTGCACCAATCACAGCGCGGGCAGGCGCTTCAATCTTTCGTCACCTGTCAATCATCCTCCCTTCCCCCTCGTGGTGTCGATTGACAGCGGTGTCAGCCAATGAAGTGCAGGAAGGGGCGGGACCAGGGCCAGGACTGACAGCAAGCCTGAACTAACTCAATTAAATACCTGCATGCAGCCAAAAAAAAACTTTTATTTAGTCACCAAAAAACAGCAAAGCAAATGAGGTTTGCTGAGTCAGCAAAGTCTATTTTAAAGAATTCTAGAGCGATATCGCAGGGATCGGTGCTTGGACCCCAGCTATTCACAATATATATTAATGATCTAGACGAGGGAACTAGATGCAATATCTCAAGTTTGCAGATGACACAAAGCTGGGTGGGCGTGTGTGCTGTGAGGAGGATGCTGAGAAACTCCAGGATGATTTGGACAGGTTGGGCGATTGGGCAGATGCATGGCAGATGCAATATAACGTGGATAAATGCGAGGTTATCCACTTTGGTGGCAAAAACAGGAAGGCAGATTATTATCTGAACGGCAATAGGTTGGGAGAAGGGGAAGTGCAACGAGACCTGGGTGTCCTTGTGCACCAGTCGCTGAAGGTGAGCATGCAGGTGCAGCAGGCGATTAAGAAGGTAAATGGTATGTTGGCCTTCGTAGCGAGAGGGTTCGAGTACAGGAACAAGGATGTCTTGCTGCAGTTGTACAGGGTCTTGGTGAGACCACACCTTGAGTATTGTGTGCAGTTTTGGTCACCTTATCTGAGGGAGGATGCTCTTGCCATGGAGACAGTGCAAGATTCGCCAGACTGATACCTGGGATGGCAGGAATGACGTATGAGGAGAGATTGGGTCGATTGGGCTTGTACTCGCTGGAGTTTAGAAGAATGAGAGGGAATCTCATTGAAACTTATAAAATTCTAACAGGACTAGACAGACTAGATGCAGGAAGGATGTTCCCGATGGTCGGGGAGTCCAGAACCAGGGGTCATAGTCTAAGGATAAGGGGTAGGCCATTTAGGACAGAGATGAGGAGGAATTTCTTCACCCAGAGAGTGGTGAACCTGTGGAATTCTCTACCACAGAACGCAATTGAGGCCAATTCATTAAATATATTCAAAACATAGAAACATAGAAGATAGGAGCAGGAGTAGGCCATTCGGCCCTTCGAGCCTGTTCCGCCATTCAATGAGATCATGGCTGATCATCCAAATTCAGTACCCTGTCCCTGCCTTCTCCCCATATCCCTTGATCCCTTTAGCCTTAAGAAATATATCTAACTCCTTCTTGAATATATTTAATGAATTGGCCTCCACTGCCCTCTGTGGTAGAGAATGCCACAGGTTCACCACTCTCTGGGTGAAGAAATTCCTCCTCATCTCTGTCCTAAATGGCTTACCCCTTATCCTTAGACTGTGACCCCTGGTTCTGGACTCCCCAGCCATCGGGAACATCCTTCCTGCATCTAGTCTGTCTAGTCCTGTTAGTATTTTATAAGTTTCAATGAGATCCCCTCTCATTCTTCTAAACTCCAGTGAATCGACACAATCTCTCCTCATACGTCATTCCCGCCATCCCAGGTATCAGCCTGGTGAAACAACAACAGAAAATGCTGGAAATACTCAGCAGGCCAGGCAGCATCCGTGGAGAGAGAAACAAAGTTAACGTTTCAGGTCTGGGACCCTTCATAAGAACTGGAAAAAGCTGGAGATGTAACAGATATTAAGCAGGTGCAGAGACGGGGTGGGGGGGGGTGTGGTTAGGAGGGGAGGAAGGAATAGAAAGAATATCCTGTACTTTTGTAAGAGGCAGGAAAGATAAAATGTTGCAAATGGGAATGGCAAAAATCATACTGCATGAAAATTAGGGGCAGGGATAATTATCTGAAATTGTTGACCTCGATGTTGAGTCCGGCAGGCTGCAAAGTGCCCAATCGAAAGATGAGGTGCTGTTCCTCCAGCTTACATTGAGCTTCATTGGAACAATGCAATAGCCCGAGGACAGAGAGATCAGAGTGTAGTGAAGTGGTGAATTAAAGTGACAGGCGACCGGAAGCTCAGGGTCACCCGTACGGACTGAATGGAGGTGTTCTGCAAAGCGGTCGCCCAATCTGCGTTTGGTCTCCCCAATGTAGATGAGACCGCATCGTGAGCAGCGAATACAATATATTAAATTGCAAGAAGTACAAGTAAATCGCTGTTTCTTCCTCCCCTCCTAACCCCCCCCCTGTCTCTGCACCTGTTTAATATCTGTCACATCTCCAGCTTTCTCCAGTTCAGATGAAGGGTCCCAGACCTGAAACATTAACTCTGTTTCTCTCTCCACGGATGCTGCCTGGCCTGCTGAGTATTTCCAGCATTTTCTGTTGTCATTTCAGATTTCCAGCATCCGCAGTTGTAGTGTCCGTGTGTAGATAAAGACACTGAAGACAGCAGTTGGTTCATAGGTATTTACTAAGCAAGTCTGGGGGGGGGTGGTTCTAAAAGATATACACAATACACAGGCTTATATAGCCCAAGTGGCAATTACCGGCATTACGCACACCTGGGGCTCTTAAAGGCACATACACCACAATTGCTCTTAAAGGCACATACACCACAATTCCTCCCCTTCTAGCTAACTAGTACATCATATTTTAAGTAATTATTAATTACATGTTATATGCAAAATAATATACATTGCTGTATTAATTAATTATAAGTTAGTCTCTCAGGAGGCTTCCTGACTCGGTCCGGATAACGCCTCGGGGGTGTAGTAGTTCCTGGTGGTGTAGTAGGTTCTTCTGGCAAGGCTGATTCGGCTTGAAAGCCAGTGTCGGGTTCATCGGGTTGCAGTATCACCGGATCGGAGGTAGATATGGGTATCTCTACTTCATCGTTAGATGTATAGCGTGGTGGTGTAGGTTGTCCCTTTTCGGATGACTTGATGATTTGGTCAGCATGGCGTCTTATTATGCTTTCTCCGATGTCCACGGTATACATCAGTGGTCCTAGTCGTGTGCAGATAGTTCCAGGCTGCCATTTCTCGGTACGGTAGTCCCGGGCCAAAACCGGTTGGCCTATCTGGAAGGTCCTAGTTGGCCTTTCATTCATGCCCTGAAACTGCCGGTTCTCCACGTCCCTTCGGATGTTGGGCTTGACCAAATCCAGCCGGCATCTTAGGTTTCTATTGTAGAACATCATGGCGGGAGTTTGGTTAGTAACCATATGTGTTGCATTCCTATATGCAAATAAGAAGTTATCCACCTTGTGCTGAAGTTTTATGTCTTCATTACTCATGGCCTTTATGGCCTTCTTGAAGGTCTGGACAAACCTTTCAGCCAATCCATTGGTGGCGGGATGGTATGGGGTGGACGTGTAGTGCTTTACCCCATTGTTCTTTAAGAACTTTCTGAATTCTTCGGACACAAATTGCAGTCCATTATCAGAACATATCTGTTCCGGCAGCCCATTCCTGGCAAATATGGTCCTTAATACTGTGATGGTTTTTTCCGTGGTGGTGGAGGACATCTTTATTACCTCCGGCCACTTGGAGTGTGCATCAACTGCGATTAGGAACATTGAGTCCATAAATGGACCAGCAAAGTCGATGTGCACCCTTTGCCAGGGAGATGAGGGCCACTCCCATGGATGTAGAGGGGCCTGTGGCGGAGCATTTTGGACCTTCTGGCATCCTAGGCAGCTCTTGGTCATGTCTTCGATGTCTCCATCGATACCTGGCCACCATACAAACGCCCTAGCTAGGTTCTTCATTTTCACTCCACCCAGATGCCCCTCGTGAAGCTCCTTTAGCACTTTATCCTGGAGTTTGGGTGGAATCACCACTCTGGATCCACACATCAAGGTTCCTCGGCACACTGACAGCTGTTCTCTTCTTTGCGAGAATGCTGGCAACAGTGGCTCGCCGTGTGCTGGCCATCCCTTCACTGTTAAATCGTAGACCCGTGAGAGAGTAGGGTCATTTCTTGTCTCTCTTTCAATGGCAGAATTTGTCACCGGTAGACATTCCACTATAGTAGAGTGGAATATCTCTACTGGGTCTACTGTAGGTGCCTCTTCTATCGTTGGCAACGGTAGGTGCGATAAACCGTCAGCATTCCCATGCTGTTTTGACCCTTTGTATTCAATGTTGTATTGGTGTGCCTCTAGAAAAAGGGACCACCTCTGTAGTCTTTGTGCCGTCATAATGGGGACACCTTTCTTAGGGTTGAATATGGAGATGAGGGGTTGATGGTCAGTCAGCAAGGTAAATTTTTGTCCGTGTAGGTAATGGTTGAATTTCTTCACTCCCCATACCAGGCTGAGTGCTTCCCTGTCTATCTGGGCATAGTTACGCTCAGCTGAGTTCAATGAGCGTGATGCAAAAGCTATCGGCCGTTCCGAGCCATCAGGGAATCTATGGGACAACACCGCTCCTATGCCGTAAGGGGATGCATCGCACGCCAGTCTGATTGGTAGTGATGGGTTGTAATGAGCCAAAACTTTCTCGGATGTGATTAAGTCTTTACATTTATGGAAGGCACGTTTACAGTCTTCGTTCCATTTCCAAATCACTCCTGTCTGTAGAAGATCATTAAGAGGGTGTAGAATAGTTGATAAGTTCGGTAAAAATTTATGATAATAATTTATTAATCCCAGGAATGACCTTAATTGTGAAACATTTTCAGGTGCTGGGGCTTTTATAACTGCTTCAATTTTCTCAGGTGACTTATGCAACCCTTCCTTATTAATTATGTGGCCACAATATGATATCTGATTTTGGAAAAATTCACACTTGGGGCGATTTGCTCGTAGGCCCCGTTCTTTCAGCCTAGTGAGCACCTGCTCCAAATTGGCAAGGTGCTCGTTGTCGTTTTCTCCTGTTATAAGGATGTCGTCTAGGTAGCATTGAGTCCCCGGAATCCCTTGCAGGACTTGCTCCATAGCTCTTTGCCAGATAGCTGGAGCTGATGCTACTCCAAAAACCAGTCGATTGTACTGGTACAGGCCTTTGTGTGTGTTTATTGTGAGATACTTTTTAGAGGTCTCCTCAACCTCCATCTGTAGATATGCCTGTGCCAAGTCAATTTTTGTGAAACGTTTCCCTCAGGATAGTGAGGCGAAAATATCTTCTATCCTCGGAAGAGGATACTGTACCGTGTGAAGGACCGGGTTTACAGTCACCTTAAAGTCCCCACAGATGCGAATTTTTCTCTGTTCCTCAGAGTTATTTTTCAATGCTTTTTTCATGACTGGAACGATGGGTGTTGCCCATTCGCTCCAATCTATTTTGGATAATACGCCTGACTTTTCCAAATTCTCCAGCGCTGCCTCGACTGCCGGACGTATTGCGTATGGCACCGGTCTTGCCTTAAAAAATTTGGGAATTGCTGTATCATCCACTTTTATTGAGGCGGTGATGCCTTTCAAGGTTCCTAGTTTCTCTTGAAACACTTCTTTGGCGTTGGCCAAGATGTCTTTTAATCGTTCAGGTATGATGTCATCATTGTTTTTTTCCTTATTGGTCACCGTCAGTGCCTGAATGGAGTGCCAGTCTAAACGTATCTTCCTTATCCATTCACGTCCCAACAACGGTGGACCACCATCTTGTAGAATGTATAAATACAACTTTTGTATTTCTTTGCCGTTGTATACCACAGGCACCTTTATTTTTCCTTTGGGGTATACTTTCTGCCCCGTATATGTTTTAAGATAATGGATGTGTCTTTTAGAGGTATATGCGAAAATAGCCTCTCGTAATCTCGTCGATTTATTACGGTTAGAGCTGATCCTGTATCTAGCTCCATTTTAACCGGGGACCCTGCTATTATGAGGGTAACCCAAATGGTCTGGTAATCTTCATTGGCGATTACATTATGTAATTTGAGAGAGCTTAGCCTCTTGTTCCCGGAGTCGCTAATGCTCTCCTCATCTTTGGAGCTACTGTCCGTCATCATTTGTACCTTTCTGTGCTTTTCCTTATTGATTCTTTTCCCGTTAATGGATTTTTTATTTTCAGATCGGCATACACGTGGAATGTGTCCCATCTTTCTGCATCGCCTGCATGCTTTTTCTTTGAACCAGCAATCCCTCTGGTCATGGTTGGATCTGCCGCAGCGATAACATCTCTCGAAACCCCGTGTCATTTCATGGGTGCCGAAGTCCTGTGGCCTTTGCTGTATCTTTGCCGCTCCTATTGCACTGAAAGCCTTGTCCAGTGTTAAATCTTTTCCAGAAGATACCTTTTTTTGTGTTTCTACACTTAGGGGATCGCAGATGAATTTGTCTTGCAGAGAATCTGCCAGTCCTGCCTCAAATTGGCAGTGTAGGGTATCAACAATCTCCTCAAAATTCTTGTCCATCGGTTCGGCTGGAGTGATTAAGTTGCGTAACAGCTTGTATGTTTCTGCGCCCATTAGATCCAGAAGCACTGAAGCTTTTTTTTCATCTTCTATTCCATTTGCGGTGCAAAACACCGCCACTCTTTCTACATATGTGGTCCAATCCTCTATCTTGTTATCAAAAACATTAATATTGCCAAAGTTAGGCTCTGTTTCGTTATCAAAAGCATCAATATTGCCAGACTTAGGCATTTAAAAAAAAAAGATATGGCGCTTCCCGCGCTTTTTTTCTTTTTTTTTCTGTAGCAACGATATGGCGCTTCCCGCGCTTTCCCGTCGCTGCTATCGATAACAACGTTGTTTTACTGTGGTTTCCGTTTACCCACTGTTGGAGACTCGTTCCCGACGGAGGTCTAAACGCTGACCTGCTTGCTGCGCCGGCCGTCTCCCGAGTGCACCCTCCCAGTCCGTTATTGCTTGCCTCCGATTTCGCTGCCTGTCTCAGCTGTAGAGCCCAGGAAGGATTAGCGCAGTACCTGCCACCAGCTTGGCCAGCTGGTGAAACCACAGTTTCTATTACTTCCTTGAGTCTTCTGGACGCTGGAGGAATCGATGTCCTTGAGGTGCTGTCGAATTGCAGGTAAGTCCGTTTCCACTTCATCGCCACTGTAGTGTCCGTGTGTAGATAAAGACACTGAAGACAGGAGTTGGTTCATAGGTATTTACTAAGCAAGTCTGGGGGGGGTTCTAAAGGATATACACAATACACAGGCTTATATAGCCCAAGTGGCAATTACCGGCATTACGCACACCTGGGGCTCTTAAAGGCACATACACCACAATTGCTCTTAAAGGCACATACACCACAGCAGTATTTTGCAATTATATCAGCCTGGTGAATCTTTGCTGCACTCCCTCCATGGCAAGAACGTCCTTCCTCAGTTAAGGTGACCAAAACTGCACACAATACTCAAGGTGCGGTCTCACCAAGGCCCTGTACAACTGTAGCAAGACATTCAAGAAGGAGTTAGATATATTTCTTAAGGCAAAATGGATCAAGGGATATGGGGAGAAGGCAGGGACAAGGTACTGAGTTTCGATGATCAGCCATGATCTCATTAAATGGCAGAGCAGGCTCGAGGGGCCGAATGGCCTACTCCTGCTCCTATCTTCTATGTTTCTATACAGTGCAGGAGGAGGCCATTCAGTCTCTCGAGCCTGTTCTGCCATTCAATGAGATCATGGCTGATCTGCAACCTAACTCCATATACCCGCCTTTGACCCATATCCCTTAAACCTTTGGTTAACAAAAATCTATCAATCTCAGACATAAAATTAACAATTGATCAATTGCTGTTTGTGGAAGAAAGTTCCAAACCTCTACCACCCTTTGTGTGTAGAAGTGTTTCCTAATTTCACTCCTGAAAATTCTGGCTCTAATTTTTAGACTATGACCCCTAGGCCTAGACTCCCCAACCAGCAGAAATAGTTTCTCTCTATCTACTCTATCTGTTCCCCTTAATATCCTGAAAACTTCGATCAGATCACCCCTTAACCTTCTAAATTCTAGGGAATACATAATTTGTGTAATCTCTCCTCAGAGTCCGGGTCTCATTCTGGTAAACCTACGCTGCCCTCCCTCCAATGGCAATCTGTCCTTCCTGAGGTGTGGGGCCCAGAACAGCTCACAGTGCTCCAGGTGTGGTCTAACCTGGGCTTTGTATAACTGCAGCATAACTTCCACCCCCTTGTATTCTAGTCCTCTAGATATTCGATATGAGAAAGGGGAAAGGGTGGGGGAGTGGGACCTGCTCACAGTGCTCCAGGTGTGGTCTAACCTGGGCTTTGTATAACTGCAGCATAACTTCCACCCCCTTGTATTCTAGTCCTCTAGATATTCGATATGAGAAAGGGGAAAGGGCAGGGGGAGTGGGACCAGCTGAAGTGCTCTTGCAGCGAGCTGGCACAGGCTCGGCAGGCAAACGGCCTCCTTCTGTGCTGTAACCATTCTATGATTCGATATCAAGGCCAGCGTTCCAGTCGCCTTTTTGATTATTTTCTGTACCTGTTCATGCCATTTTAATCTCTTTGGCCCTCCACTGTTTTGAGCTTTCCACCATTTAGAAAGTACCTGCTCCGTCCTTTTTAGGTCCAAAGTGGATGACCACACATTTGCCTACATTGAAATCCATTTGCCAGTTTTGCCCATTCACTTCGTCTATCGATATCCCTTTGTAATTTCATGCTTTCACCTCCACTGCCGCCTATCGTTGTGTCAGCGGCAAATTTGAACAGATGACGTTCCATGCCCTCATCTAAGTCGTTAATAAATACTGTGAATAGTTAAGATCCCAACACAGATCCCTGCGGGACACCACCAGTCACATCCTGCCATTAGAGCACTTCCCCATTATCCCCACTCTCTGTCCTCTGCCGCTCAGCCCATTTCCTAAACAGGTCAATAATGTGCCTTCAGTTCCATGGGCTTCAACCACAGTCTCTTATGAGGGACTTTATCAAATGCCTTCTGGCCGTCCATATAAATAACATCTATAGTCATTCCCCTGTCCACTACTTCAGTCACCTCCTCAAAACATTTAATCATCTTAAACACCTCAATTAGATTACCCCTTAACCTTCTACACTGGAGGGAATACCAGCCTCGTCTGTACAACCTGTCCCCATAATTTAACCCTTTCAGCTCCGGTATCATTCTGGTGAATCTGCGCTGCGTCCCTCCAAGGCCAGTGTATCCTTCCTGAGGGGCGGGGCCCAGAACGGAACAGGAGGGCAGACTGACTGCGGCCTGCTCGACTGTTCAAGGTCAAAGCCTGGGTGGATCCGAAACAACAAGGGTGGAATTTCAGTTGGAATCCGTGTGGAGTAAGTCGGGGCCAGAGAAAAAATGAAAGACTTGTATTTCGATGGTGCATTTCATGACCACCGGACATCCCAAAGCGCTTTATTACAGGAAGGATCAGTGATATATTTCCAAGTCAGGATGGTGTGTGACTTGGAGGGGAACTTATAGGTGGTGGTGTTCCCATGTGCCTGCTGCCCTTGTCCTTCTAAGTGGTAGAGGTCGCGGGCTTGGGAGGTGCTGCCAAAGAAGTATTGGCGAGTTGCTGCAGTGCATCTTGTAGATGGCACACACTGCAGCCACGGTGCGCCGGTGGTGCAGCGAGTGGATATTTAAGGTGGTGGCTGTTTTGCCAATCAAGCGGGCTGTTTGTCCTGGATGGTGTCAAGCTTCTTGAGTGTTGTTGGAGCTGCACTCACCCAGGCAAGTGGAGAGTATTCTATCACACTCCTGACTTGTGCCTTGTAGATGGTGGAAAGGCTTTGGGGAGTCAGGAGGTGAGACACTTGCCACAGAATACCCAGCCTCTGACCTTTGGAATTCTCTTCCGCAGAGAGCTGTGGAGGCTGGGTCATTGAGTGTGTTTAAGGTGTAGACAGATTTTTGAACGGTAAGGGAGTCAAGGGTTATGGGGAGCGGGCAAGGAAGTGGAGTTGAGGCCAAGATCAGATCAGCCATGATTTTATTGAATGGCGGAGCAGGCTCGAGGGGCCAAATGACCTACTCCTGCTCCTACGTCTTATGTTCTTGTGTCTCTCATCAGCTCCAGCCGCCGCGCTGATTTGTGACTGACCCCGCGCATGCGCCCCATGACCCTGCCCTCTCCTGCTCCACAGGCGCCCGGCCCGCACCGCGCATGCTCAGCACACACCCTGGGCCCCTGTCAATTATCCTCCTTCGCGCCTGCGCGCTGGGCCCCTGAGCTCCAGGCTGCCGCACGGGGCTTTCTTTGTGAAGTCGGTGTTGGTTAAGAGCCGCAATCAGTGAGGGAAAGAGAGTTTTGCGAGGGGGGCGAAGTGAACCACAGCACGTGATCGTGGGGCGTGTGACTGATGGGAGTTCTGACCAATAGGAAGAGCTCGGGCGGAGCCGACTGGTGGCGGGTCCTCCAACCAATGGCGGCGCGGCAAGGGGGCGGGACCTCCTCTCCAGCTCAGGTACGCTGGGGCCGATTGTGACGCGCTGTCCCCAGGTGAGAGCAGCTCAGTCAGCACAGAGCTGGGGCTGGAATCTGGGAGAGGGGCCGCAGGCAGTGGGCCTGACAAAGGGACAATCACTGATTGAATAATAAACAGGGGTAAGGGGACACTAACCTCACATCAGATATATATTAATGAATACTTTACATCTGTTTTCACAAAAGAGAGGGACGATGCAGACATCACAATCAGGGAGGAGGAGTGTGAAATATTAGATGAAATAAACATAGTCAAAGAGGAAGTATTAAGGGGTTTAGCATCTTGGAAAGTGGATAAATCCCCAGTCCCGGATGAAATGTATCCCAGACTGTGAAGAGAAGTAAGAGAGGAAATAGCAGAGGCTCTGACCATCATTTTCCAATCCTCTCTGGCTACAGGGGTGGTGCCGGAGGACTGGAGGACTGCTAACATGGTACCGTTGTTTAAAAAGGGAGAAAGGGATAGACTGAGTAATTACAGGCCAGTCAGCCTAACCTCAGTGGTGGGAAAATTATTGGGAAAAATTCTGAGGAACAGGATAAATCTTCATTTAGAAAGACACGGATTAATCAGGGACAGTCAGCATAGATTTGTTAAGGGAAGGTCGTGTCTGACTAACTTGGTTGCATTTTTTGAGGAGGTAAGAAGGAGGGTCGATGAGGGTAGTGTGTTTGATGCAGTCTATATGGATTTTAGCAAGGCTTTTGATAAGGTCCCACATGGCAGACTGGTGACGAAAGTAAAAGCCCATGGGATCCAAGGCAAAGTGACAAGTTGGATCCCAAATTGGCTCAGAGGCAGGAAACAAAGGGTAAAGGTCGAAGGGTGTTTGTGACTGGAAGGCTGTTTCCAGTGGGGTTCCGCAGGGCTCAGTACTGGGCCCTTTGCTTTTTGTGGTATAAATCAATGATTTGGTCTTCAATGTAGGAAGTATGATTACGAAGTTTGCAGATGATGCAAAAGTTGGCCGTGTGGTTGATAATGAAGAAGAAAGCTGCAGACTGCAGGAAGATATCAATGGACTGGTCAGGTGGGTAGAACAGTGGCAAATGGAATTCAATCTGGAGAAGTGTGAGGTAATGTATTTGGGGAGGGCTAACAAGGCAAGGGAATACACTATAAATGGTAGGACACTGAGAAGTGTAGAGGATCAGAGGGACCTTGGAGTGCATGTCCACAGATCCCTGAAGGTAGCAGGACAGGTAGATAAGGAGATTAAGACAGCACACGGGATACTTGCCTTTATTAGCCGAGGCATAGAATACAAGAGCAGGGAGGTTATGCTTGAACTGTATAAAACACTAGTTAGGTCACAGCTAGAACACTGCGTGCAGTTCTGGTCACCACATTACAGGAAGGATGTGATTGCACTAGAGAGGGTGCAGAGGAGATTTACGAGGATGTTGCCTGGGCTGGGGAATTTTAGCTATGAGGAGAGATTGGAGAGGCTGGGGTTGTTTTCTTTGGAACAGAGGAGGCTGAGGCGAGACCTAATTAAGGTGTATAAAATAATGTGGGGCCTAGATCGAGTGGATAGGAAGGACCAATTTCCCTTAGCAGAAGGGTCAATAACCAGGGGGCACAGATTTAAAGTAATTGGTCGGAGGTTTAGAGGGGATTTGAGGAGAAATGTTTTCACCCAGAGGGTGGTGGGGGTCTGGAACTCACTGCCTGAAAGGGTGGTAGAGGCAGAGATCCTCATCGCATTTAAAAAGTACTTGGATTTGCACTTGAAGTGCCGTAATCTACAAGGCTACGGACCAAGTGCTGGAAAGTGGGATTAGTGTGGATAGCTCTTTGTCGGCCGGCACAGACAAGATGGGCCGAATGGCCTCCTTCTGTGCTGTAGATTTCTATGATTCGTTGATCATCCCATTCCCAAGCTGCCTCTGTGTTAATACCTCAGATGAGCCGTCCCACGTAGGGTGACTCCCTCAACCTGTTCTCCTGGTTACAGAACCAGTTTGTCTCTCTCAGGAATGCCCAAGGCTCTGTTGTCTGGGCACCAACTCACTCGTGACCTCACATGTTGCAACAAGTCTGCTGCCTGAGCAGTTTGCAGTGTTATTAGGTCTGTGGGTCTCTTAGCAACCACCTCCCTTATCTAGGTAAAGGGCTCATCTCCTGACTTTGGGTGTTATCATTCGAAACTTCAGCATTCTCTGTCTTTTAGCTTCAATCTATCTGTGTCCAGCCAGTGACAACACTGAGCTCCTCCCTCCAACCACTGACACTCGCCCTCTCGCTGAGAAAGACTTGCATTTATATTGCGCCTTTCACTACCTCCGGATGTCCCAGAGCACTTTACAGCCAATGAAGAACTTCTGAAGTGTAGTCACTGTTGTAATGTAGGCAACGCAGCAGCCAATTGTTGCACAGCAAGCTCCCACAAACAGCAATGTGACAATGACCAGATAATCTATTTCAGTGATGTTGATTGAGGGATAAATATTGGCCCCAGGACACCGGGGAGAACTCCCCTGCTCTTCTTCAATGTAGTGCCATGGGATCTTTTACATCCACCTGAAAGAGCAGACGGGGCCTCGGTTTAACATCTCATCCGAAAGACGGCACCTCTGACAGTGCAGCACTCTCTCAGTACTGGAGTGTCAGCCAAGATTTTTATGCTCAAGTCTCTGGACTGGGACTTGAACCCACGACCTTCTGACTCAGAGGTGAGAGTGCTGCCCACTGAGCTAAAGTGCCTGGAGCTAAGCCAGCTGGGATACTTGACATAGGATTACATCGGATATACGGCACAGAAACAGGCCATTCGGCCCAACCAGTCCATGCCGGTGTTTATGCTCCACTCGAGCCTCCTCCCGTCTTTCCTCATCTAAATCTATCAGCATAACCCTCGATTCCCTTCTCCCTCATATGCTTGTCTAGCCTCCCCTTAAATGTATCGATACTATTCGCTTCAACCACTCCCTGTGGCAGCGAGTTCCACATTCTCACCACTCTCTGGGTAAAGAAGGTTCTTCTGAATTCCCTATTGGATTTCTTGGTGACTATCTTATATTGAGGCCTCTAGTTATGCTCTTCCCCACAAGTGGAAACATTCTCTCTGTATCCACTCTATCAACATTTTTCATAATTTTAAAGACCTCTATTAGGTCACCCCTCAACCTTCTGTTTTCAAGAGAAAAGAGACCCAGCCTGTTCATCCTTTCCTGATATGTATACCCTCGCATTTCTGGTATCATCCTTGTAAATCTTCTCTGCACCCTCTCCAGTGCCTCTATATCCTTTTTATAATATGGTGACCAGAACTGTACGCAGTACTCCAAGTGTGGTCTAACCAAGGTTCGATACAGGTTTAGCATAACTTCACTACTTTTCAATTCTATACCTCGAGAAATAAACCCTAGTGCTTGGTTTGCTTTTTTTATGGCCTTGCTAACCTGTGTCGCAACTTTTAGTGATTTGTGTATTTGTACTCCGAGATCCCTTTGTTCCTCTACCCGACCGAGACTCGCACCCTCCAAGTGATAAGTGACCTCCCCATTCTTCCTACCAAAATGTAATACCTCACATTTATCTGTTCAGCCTTGGTCACTCTGCAAATACTCTGAAATGTTTAATAATGAAATCAGGGAGTCAAAAATCTGAGGTGAGGCAGTTTAAAAAGACAGTCCCTGACCAGAGATTGCTGGATGCTGACACTCGGTGCTCACGAGGATAGAATGTCCCGTTCCCCAGGCACAGACATCCAGCACCTTGATCACAGCAACAATTCACAAAACACTGGCAACATAACTTGGAGCAGAGATGGTTAAGTGGAGCTGTGATTGAGGTGCTCAAAATTATGAGGGGTTTTGATCGAGCAAACAAGGAGAAGCTGTTGTCACTGGTGGGAGGGTCGGTAACGAGAGGACACAGATTTCAGATCATTGGCAAAAGAATCTAGAGAGGAAATGAGGAGACTATTTTTACACAGCGAATTATGATGATCTGGAATGCACTGCCTGAATGGAAGGTTGAATGTAAGAAGTCACACAACACCAGGTTATAGTCCAACAGTTTTATTTGAAATCACAAGCTTTCGGAGCGCTGCTCCTTCATCAGGTGAAGTGGAGAGATGCATAAAGACACAGCTTATATAGTCAGAGAATAATGCCAGATGATTACAGGTAAAGATGATTACACATACTCATGTAACTCGGCCAACGTTGTCTACCTCATACGTTGCAGGAAAGGATGCCCCGGAGCATGGTACATCGGCGAGACCATGCAGACACTGCGACAATGGATGAACGGACACCGCGCAACAATCGCCAGGCAGGAGTGTTCCCTCCTAGTCGGGGAACACTTCAGCAGTCAAGGACATTCAGCCTCCGATCTTCGGGTAAGCATTCTCCAAGGCGGCCTTCGAGACACACAACGACGCAAAATCATCGAGCAGAAACTGATAGCCAAGTTCCGCACTCATGAGGACGGCCTCAACCGCGATCTTGGGTTCATGTCACGCTACATGTAACCCTACCTGACGTACGGTCACCCAGACTCGAGTCGTCATTGGCTTGTTCTCTCTACACAGATGCGGCCGAACCTGCTGTGATTTCCAGCAAAAAAAAATGTTTTTTTGTCTGTTTTTTGTTTTTCATACAGACCCCAGCATCTGCAACATTTGACCCCCTTGTGACCCCACCTCATTGTTCTTTGATGTAATGTTTTCCTGACTGACCTGTTGGGACACCATTCACACCTTTGATCGCTGTGATTATCTCTCTGCCTAGGTGTGATAAATGGCAGTTAGAAAGATTACCTGCAATCATCTGGCATTATTCTCTGACTATATAAGCTGTGTCTTCATGCATCTCTCCACGTCACCTGACGAAGCAGCAGCACTCCAAAAGCTTGTGATTTCAAATAAAACTGTTGGACTATAACATGGTGTTGTGTGACTTCTTACATTTGTCCACCCCAGTCCAACTCCGGCATCTCCACACCATGAATGGAAGGTGGAAGCAGATTCAATAGTAACCGTCAAAAGGGAATTGGATATATACTAAAGGCAGAAATTTGCAGGGCTGTGGGGAAAGAGCAGGGCAGTGGGACTAATTGCATCGCTCTTTCAGAGAGCCGGCACCAGCACGATGGGCCGAAAGGCATCCTACTGTGCTCTATGATTCTATAACATCAGCTTCTCTCTGCTCACTGGCACTGAGAGAACAGGGAATAATCTTTAAATCCAGCCCAGTTATTGGGGGCTCTTAACATTAACAAGCCCCAGTTGCCTGAATTAACATGGTTCAGTCCTGGATGTGATTAAAGGCATCGGATACAGTGGAATCGACCCACCGCAGTCACACTGTGGACACTCTGGTGTGTCAGCAGGTGGGATACACCAGGGAATCCCTTTCCACACACTGAGGTTGACTCTAATGATCGGGAGTCCCAGGGTTTCGGATACCAGATAATCAAGCTCACAAGAACACAAATTGTGTCTCCAGGCTTTATTAAGAGCGCTGCATAACACAGATCGGGTGATAATTCCCTCAATCTGGAGAATAGAAGTACAGTGGATTCACGCGCGATCTTCTCCAGTCTGTTCCAACTGACAACGGCTTAAGTGGCCTGTTCTTATACACAAGCTTGGTTACCGCTCAGGAAATGGGATTGTTTGGACCCGTCTGTTGACCGCCTCCTGAACTCCTGCTAATTCAGGGAATTTAGTCCATCTGTGACCACAAGCCTGTCTGGCTATCACTCCTATACGGTCCGTGAGGTTATCAGATTCACACCCAGACGCTGTGCCTTCACTTGTCTGGCACTTCATCCCATAACACGGTCACAGGGGCTCAGTAATGTTTCATTCATCAGAAAAAGACAAAGTACAACAACATACTGGTCAGCTTAACAGAATCTCATCATATTTATGTGGCTATAAATATAAAAGTCACTAACAAATCCAGGAGGGAATTCAGGAGAAACTTCTTTACCCAGAGAATGGTGAGAATGGGGAACTCGCTGCCACAGGGAGTAGTTGAGGTGAACACCATAGATGGATTTATGGGGAAGCCACACAAGGGAGAAAGGAATGGGAGGATGTGTTGATCGGGTTAATTGAAGTAGGGTGGGTGTGGAGCATAAACACTGGCATGGACCAGTTGGGCCGAATGGCCTGTTTCTGTGCTGTACATTCTATGTAACACCATGAACAGTCAATCGAAGGGAGTCATCAGCACAACAACCTTAAAGATTAAACAGCAGTACAAGAATTTATAAAACATTCATCCGTTCCATGTTCACGTCACCCCAGCTGCCTACAGGGCCCTGCACTATCGAACTGTGTGAACTCGCTGGTGTCTCAGCAGGTGGGATGACCGAGTGAATCCTTTGCCACAAACGGAGCAGGTGAACGGTCTCTTTCCTTCTCTCTCCAGCTGGTGTCTCTTCAGGGCCCTCGACCATTTAAATGTCTTCCCACAGTCAGAACATTTAAATGGTCTCTCATCAGTGTGAACTTGCTGGTGTGTCAGTAGGGTGGATGACTGAGTGAATCCCTTCCCACACACGGAGCAGGTGAACGGCCTCTCCCCAGTGTGAACTCGCTGGTGTATCAGCAGATTCCTGGAGCTTTTAAAGCTCATCCCACAGTCAGAGCATGTAAATGGGCTCTGATCGGAGTGAACTCGCTGGTGTACCTTCAGATCCCCAGCGCTTTTAAAGCTCATCCCACAGACAGAACATGTAAATGGTCTCTCATCAGTGTGAACTCGCTGGTGTTTCTTCAGATTCTGAGAGGTTTTAAAGCTCATCCCACAAACAGAACATGTAAACGGTCTCTCATCGGAGTGAACTCGCTGGTGTCTCTTCAGATCCCCAGAGGTTTTAAAGCTCATCCCACAAACAGAACATGTAAATGGTCTCTTATCGGTGTGAACTCGCTGGTGTTGCTTCACAACTGCAGAGGTTTTAAAGCTCTTCCCACAGGCAGAACATTTAAATGGTCTCTCATTAGTGTGATATTGCTGGTGTGTCAGCAGGTGGGATGACTGAGTGAATCCCTTCCCACACATGGAGCAGGTGAATGGCCTCTTTCCTGCTCTCTCCAGCTGGTGTCCCTTCAGCTCCTGGGACCTTTTAAAGCTTTTTCCACAGTCGGAATGTTTCACCGGCCTCTCCCCAGTGTGAACTCGCTGGTGTGCCAGCAGATTCAAGGACCGAGTGAATCTCTTCCCACACATGGAGCAGGTGAACAGAATCTCTCCTGCTCTCTCCAGCTGGTGTCTCTTCAGATCCTGGGACCTTTTAAACCTCTTCCCACAGTCAGAACATTTAATGTGAACAAGCTGGTGTCTCAGGAGGGTGGCAGAATGAGAAAATCGCTTCAAAAACACGGAGCAGGTCAACGGTCTCTCATCGGTGTGGACAAGCTGGTGTCTCAGCAGCACAGAGGATGCAATTAATCCCGTCCCACACACGGCGCGGGTTAAAGGCCCCTCCCTAGTGCGAACTTGCTGGTGTATCATTGGAGTGGATGGCTGAGTGAATCCCTTCCCACAGACGGGGCCCGGGTTTCCCCCAGTGTGTGGCCACTGGTGTCGCTTCAGGTATTTGTAGATTTTGAAGCTCTTTCAGAACATTTAAAAGGTCTGTCCCCAGTGTGAACTCACGGGTGTGTCAGTAGATTGGAGGAGCGACTGAATCAGGTCCTGAGGAATCATGTAGCTCTGTTAGATCTTGAGGTGATGTTTGGATTGAGCTTCCTGTCTGTAAATGCTCCACTTCTAAAACCCTGTAAAAGGAGTGTAGAAAGGGTAAGGGGGGGGAAGCAGGAATTTTTTTGGCTTATTTTGCCTCAAAGAACAAACAGGGCAGAGCCGGTCCCACTGGTGTCCAGCCGTGCCCACAATAACCAGCAGGCCAGAAACAGCCCAATCCACCTCACTGACTTGGCCCTGAAGTCAAATCAAGTCTCATCAAAGTCTCATCAAATGACATCCATTGTGACTGTGACAAAGGTAAACTATCCCTCCTCGTCCTTCTTGACTTGTCTGCAGCCTTTGACACGGTTGACCACTCCATCCTTCTCCAACGCCTCTCCACCGTCGTCCAGCTGGGCGGGACTGCACTCGCCTGGTTCCATTCTTATCTATCTAATCGTAGCCACAGAATCAACTGCAATGGCTTCTCTTCCCGCTCCCACATCGTTACCTCTGGTGTCCCCCAAGGATCTATCCTTGGGCCCCTCCTATTTCTCATCTAAATGCTGCCCCTTGGTGACATCTTCTGAAAACACAGCCTCAGTTTCCACATGTACGCCGACGACACCCAGCTCTACCTGACCACCACTTCTCTCGACCCCTCCACGATCTCGAATCCGGTTCTGGGTGAGCAGAAATTTTCTCCAATTAAATATTGGGAAGACTGAAGCAATTGTTTTCGGTCCCTAGCCACTGACTCCATCCCTCTCCCTAACATCTGTCTGAGGCTGAACCACACTGTTCACAACCTTGGTGTCATATTTGACCCTGAAATGAGCTTCCGAACACATATCCGCAGCATAACTAAGACCGCCTACTTCCACCTCCGTAACATGGCCCGTCTCCGCCCCTGCCTCACCTCATCCGCTGCTGAAACCCTCACCCGGGCCTTTGTTACCTCGAGACTCGACTATTCCAACACACTCCTGGCTGGCCTCCCACATTCCACCCCACGTAAACTTGAGGTGATCCAAAACTACCCGTGTCGTAACTCAACGCCAAGTCCCGTTCACCCATCACCCCTGTGCTCATTGACCTACATTGGCTCCCGGTTAAGCAATGCTTCGATTTCAAAATTCTCATCCTTGTTTTCAAATCCCTCCATGGCCTCGCCCCTCCCTATCTTAGTTATTCCCTTCAGCCTCACAACCACCCGCCCCCCGCGATAGAATCACAGAAAAATTACGGCACAGAAGGAGGCCATTCGGCCCATCTTGTCCGTGCCGGTCAATTAAGTGCTATCCACACTAATCCCACTTTCCAGCACTTGGTCCGTAGCCTTGTAGGTTACGGCACTTCAAGTGCATATCCAAGTACCTTGTTTCTGCCTCTACCACCCTGTCAGGCAGTGAGTTCCAGACCCCCACCACCCACTGGGTGAAAACATTTCTCCTCAACTCCCCTCTAAACCTCCGACCAATTACTTTAAATCTATGCCCCCTGGTTGTGGACCCCTCTGCCAAGGGAAATAGGTCCTTCCTATCTCGGCCCCTCATACTTTTCTACACCTCAATCAGGTCTCCCCTCAGCCTCCTCGGTTCCAAAAAAAACAACCTCCTCCCACCCGCCCCGAGACATCTGTGTTCCTCCAATTCTGCCCTCTTGAGCATCCCTGATTATAATCGCTGCACCATCAGTGGCCGTGTCTTCTGTTGCCTCGGCCCTAAGCTCTGGAATTCCCTCCCTGAACCTCTCCGCCTCGCTATCCTCCTTTAAGACATAGAAATATTGAAGATAGGAGCAGGAGAAGGCCATTCGGCCCCTCGAGCCTGCTCCGCCATTCAATGAGATCATGGCTGATCATCCAAACTCAGTACCCTGTCCCTGCCTTCTCCCCATATCCCTTGATCCTTTTAGCCTTAAGAAATATATCTAACTCCTTCTTGAATATATTTAATAAATTGGCCTCCACTGCCTTCTGTGGTAGAGAATTCCACAGGTTCACCACTCTCTGGGTGAAGAAATTCCTCCTCTGTCCTAAATGGCTTACCCCTTATCCTTAGACTGTGACTCCTGGTTCTGGACTCCCCCGCCATCGGGAACATCCTTCCTGCATCTAGTCTGTCTAGTCCTGTTAGAATTTTATAAGTTTCAATGAGATCCCCTCTCATTCTTCTGAATGCAAGAGAATACAGGCCTAGTTTACTCAATCTCTTCTCATACGACAGTCCCGCCATCCCAGGAATCAATCTCGTGAACCTTCATTGCACTCCCTCTATGGCAAGTATATCCTTCCTTAGGTAAGGAGACCAAAATTGTACACAGTACTCCAGGTGTGGTCTCACCAAGGCCCTATATAATTGGAGTAAGACTTCTTTACTCCTGTACTTATATATTTCTTAAGGCTAAAGGGATATGGGGAGGAGGCAGGGACCGGGTACTGAGTTTGGATGATCAGCCATGATCACATTGACTGGCGGAACAGACTCGAGGGGCCGAATGGCCTACTCCTGCTCCTATCTTCTATGTTTCTAGGTATTCAATCTTTCCTTGTAGATGAAATTCTCTAGTCCTGGCAACATCCTCGAAAATCTCCCGTCTGGAGCACAGTCACATCTTTCCTGCAATGGGGACGACCAGAACTGCACGCGGTGGCCTAACTGGTGTTTTGTATAGTACAAGCAGAACCTCCCTGCTCTTACATGATACAGAGAGAGGCACTGCCCCTTTAAATACCTGGGGGGCACCCATTCCCCTTTAAATGGCCAAGCCATTTTTGTTGTTGAAAAGGGGCCGCAGTCCCCTTTGACTCACCCCACCCACCCTCTCACCCACCACAAATACTCACAAGAGAGAGAGAGAGAGAGAGGAGGAAGAATCCTGGTCTTTGTCCCTTTAAAAGTGGCTGCCCACCAAAATGTTCACAGCACCAGGGCTCTTTGTTCTGGATAAAAGTCGAAAAGAGAAAAGGTTCACTTATTTTTAAATGAATGCAGTTGATGAATAGCCTTGCAATAAAGGTAATGCAAAGAAATAAACACTCACAAGCTTGTTTTTTTCCACCTCCTCCCCTTCCGTTTAACAGCTCCTGCAGACAATGAAAGCAGGAAAGCGGCCTGCAGCCCACCGAGGTCCCGTCCCCCTCCCTCCCGCGCCGCCATTGGTTGGAGGACCGTCAGCCCGCCCGGTCCTCCCAGCGTTTTCCGCGCTCCTGATTGGCGGGCGCCTCGCGTCAATCAACACCCCCTCCGATTACGCGCTGACGCCAGCACGCAACGCCCAGGGGTCGGTTGGATCGGCGCACGCCACCGCAAGGTAAAGAAAACACCCCACACAAATGAGGAAAAACAAAAATAATAATAATCGCACTTTAGAGGGGAGGAGGTTGGGGGAATTAATGAGTGTTTTCAATTTGTTTTGCAAAAAAGAATATTTGAAAAGCTTCCCAACGGTGCGAGGCGGGCTGCGCATGCGCTCCAGCCAGCCTTTGCCTCCCCCACGAGGGATAGACACGCCCACTTGCCTTCCCCTGCACCATTCACAGCGCGGGCAGGCGCTTCTATCAATCGTCACCTGTCAATCACCCTCACTTCCCACTCGTGGTGTCGATTGACAGCGGTGTCAGCCAATGAGGTGCAGGAAGGGGCGGGACCAGGGCCAGGATTGACAGCAAGCCTGAACCAACTCAATACCTGCATGCAGCCAAAAAAAACCTTTTATTTAGTCAGCCAAAAAACAGCAAAGCAAATAAGGTTTGCTGAGTCAGCAAAGCCTATTTTAAAGAATTATAGAGCGATATCGCAGGGATCGGTGCTCGGACCCCAGCTATTCACAATATATATTAATGATCTGGACGAGGAAACTAGATGTAATATCTCCAAGTTTGCAGACGACACAAAGCTGGGTGGGCGTGTGTGCTGTGAGGAGGATGCCGAGAAACTCCAGGCTGATTTGGACAGGTTGGGTGATTGGGCAGAAGCATGGCAGATGCAATATAACGTGGATAAATGCGAGGTTATCCACTTTGGTGGCAAAACAGGAAGGCGGATTATTATCTGAATGACAATAGATTGGGAGAAGGGGAAGTGCAACGAGACCTGGGTGTCCTTGTGCACCAGTCGCTGAAGGTAAGCATGCAGGTGCAGCAGGCGGTTAAGAAGGCAAATGGTATGTTGGCCTTCATAGCGAGAGGGTTCGAGTACAGGAACAAGGATGTCTTGCTGCAGTTGTACAGGGCCTTGGTGAGACCACACCTGGAGTATTGTGTGCAGTTTTGGTCGCCTTATCTGAGGAAGGATGTTCTTGCCATGGAAGGAGTGCAGCGAAGATTCACCAGACTGATACCTGGGATGGCAGGAATGATGTATGAGGAGAGATTGGGTCGATTGGGCTTATACTCGCTGGAGTTTAGAAGAATGAGAGGGAATCTCATTGAAACTTATAAAATTCTAACAGGACTAGATGCAGGAAGGCTGTTCCCGATGGTCAGGGAGTCCAGAACCAGGGGTCACAGTCTAAGGATAAGGGGTAAGCCATTTAATTTCAATTTCAATTTCAGTTTCAATTTTATTGGTCACATAACTAAATACAAGAAGTGTAATCTAGTCAGTGAAATGCTTTTTTCTTGACGAGCCAAGAGCACCAAGCAGCAAGAACACTGAGCTGCCTGGTACGCACGGAGCTCGCAAGGACGGCAGCCATCTTCATCGGCGCCATCACAAAAAAACACATACCGACATATACACGCATGCATACTTTAAATATAAATAAAGCAGACATAAAATAAATACATAAAAAGACAGCACATAAAATGAACAAGCAATAACGTAAAAAAGTAATTTCTACAGTAATTACATTGATATTTCTACCCAGGCTTCCAGAATAATCTCTGGTTACAGGGTGGCCGCACTGGGAGAGCATCGTGAGGAACTCACAACGTATAATTAAATAAATTTAATTAATTAATTAATTAATTAAATTAAATAAATAAAGTGCCTCCTCCGTCTTTCTCGATGTTTCCATCTTGGTTTCTCTCGATGTTTCCCCTCTCGATGTTTCCTGTCTTTCTCGATGTTTCCTCTCAGTTTTTCTCGATGTTTCCCCTCGGTTTCTTCCACACACCTGGCCTGCACATTACCCTGGCTGTCCAACGTGGCGTCCTGGTAACCGGCTTCCGCTCCAGCTCTCATCCTTCAAACTGTCTCTCCAGCTCTCGACCTTCAAACTGTCTCTCCAGCTCTCGACCTTCAAACTGTCATTCCAGCTCTCGACCTTCAAACTGTCTCTCCAGCTCTCAACCTTCAAACTGTCTCTCCAGCTCTCGACCTTCAAACTGTCTCTCCAGCTCTCAACCTTCAAACTGTCTCTCCAGCTCTCGACCTTCAAACTGTCTCTCCAGCTCTCGACCTTCAAACTGTCTCTCCAGCTCTCGACCTTCAAACTGTCTCTCCAGCTCTCGACCTTCAAACTGTCTCTCCAGCTCTCGACCTTCAAACTGTCTCTCCAGCTCTCAACCTTCAAACTGCCACTCCAGCTCTCGACCTTCAAACTGCTCTCTCCAGCTCTCGACCTTCAAACTGTCTCTCCAGCTCTCGACCTTCAAACTGTCTCTCCAGCTCTCGACCTTCAAACTGAGGATTCAAACAAATTTAGGACAAAGACGAGGAGGAATTTCTTCACCCAGAGAGTGGTGAACCTGTGGAATTCTGTACCACAGAAGGCAGTTGAGGCCAATTCATTAAATATATTCAAGAAGGAGTTGGATATATTTCTTAAGGCTAAAGGGATCAAGGGATATGGGGAGAAGGCAGGGACAGGGTACTGAATTTGGATGATCAGCCATGATCTCATTGAATGGCGGAGCAGGCTCGAGGGGCTGAATGGCCTACTCTTTCTCCTATCTTCTATGTTTCTCTGTTTCTATAAAGTGCAGGAGGAGGCCATTCAGTCCCGCGAGCCTGCTCCGCCATTCAGTGAGATCATGGCTGGTCTGCAACCTCACTCCATATACCCGCCTTTGGCCCATATCCCTTAATACCTTTGGTTAACAAAAATCTATCAGTCTCCGATTTAAAATGAACGATCGAGCATCAATTGCCGTTTGTGGAAGAGAGTTCGAAACCTCTACCACCCTTTGTGTGTAGAAGTGTTTCCTAATTTCACTCCTGAAAGGTCTGGCTCTAATTTTTAGACTCTGCCCCCAGTCCTAGAATCCCCAACCAGCGGAAATAGTTTCTCTCTGTCGCCCCTCTCTATTTCCCCTCAATATCTTGAAAACTTCCATCAGATCGCCCCTTAACCTTCTAAATTCTAGGGAATACAACCCTAGTTTGTGTAATCTCTCCTAATAACTTAACCCTTGGAGTCTTTGAAAGAGCTCTCCAATTAATCCCACTCCCCTCATATCCCTGCAAATGTTTCCCCTTAAAGTATCGATCCAATTCTCTTTTGAAAGTTACTATTGAATCTGCTTCCACCGCCCTTTCAGGCAGCGCATTCCAGATCACAACAACTCGCTGTGTAAAAAACTGTTTCCTCATGTCACCTCTGGTTCTTTTACCGATTATCTTCAATCCGTGTCCTCTGGTTACCGACCCTCCTGCCGCTGGAAACAGTTTCTCTTTATTTACTCTATCCAAACCCTTCATGATTTTGAACGCCTCCATTAAATCTCTCCTTAACCTTCTGCTCTGAGGATAACAATCCCAGCTTCTCCAGTCTTGCCACATAACTGAAGTCCCTCATTCCTGGAACCATTCTGGTAAATCTCCTCTGCACCCTCTCCAAGGCCTTGACATCCTTCCTAAAGTGTGGTTCCCAGAATTGAACACAATACTCCAGCTGGTGCCTAACCAGTGATTTATAAAGGTTTAAGAACATAAGAAATAAGAGCAGGAGTAGGCCATTCGGCCCTTCGAGCCTGCTCCGCCATTCAATGAGATCATGGCTGATCTTCTGCCTCAACTCCATTCACCGGCCCTATCGCCATATCCCTTGATGCCCTTACTAGTCAGAAATCTATCGACTTCTGTTATGAATATACCCAATGACCGAGCCTCCCCAGCCCTCTGGGGTAGAGAATTCCAAAGATTCACCACCCTCTGTGTGAAGAAAAGTCTTCTCACCTCAGTCCTGAATGGCCTACCCTTTATCCTGAGGCTGTGGCCCCTGGTTCTACACTCCCTAGCCAAGGGAAACATTCTCCCAGCATCCACCCTATCAAGCCCCGTAATAATTTTGTATGCTTCAATGAGATCCCCTCTCATTCTTCTGAATTCAAGAGAATACAGGCCTAGTTTACTCAATCTCTTCTCATACGACAGTCCCGCCATCCCAGGAATCAATCTCGTGAACTTTCGTTGCACTCCCTCTATGGCAAGTATATCCTTCCTTAGGTAAGGAGACCAAAATTGTACACAGTACTCCAGGTGTGGTCTCACCAGGGCCCTATATAATTGGAGTAAGACTTCTTTACTCCTGTACTCAAATCCTCTTGTAATGAAGGCCAGCATACCATTTGCCTTCCTAATGGCTTGCTGCAGCTGCACATTCAGTGACTAATGTACAAGGACACCCAGGTCTCTTTGAGCATCTGCATTCCCCAATCTTTCACCATTTAGGAAATACTCTGCCTTTCTGTTTTTTCTACCAAAGTGGATAACGTCACATTTATCCACATTATATTCCATCTGCCATGTTCTCGCCCACTCACTGAGCCTGTCGAGATCTCCTTGACGCCTCTTCACATCCTCTTCACAACTGACACTGCCACCTAGCTTTGTATCATCAGCAAATTTCGAAATGTTACATTTAGTCCCCTCATCCAAATCATTGATATAGATTGTGAATAGCTGGGGCCCACTAGTCACAGCCTGCCATCCTGAAAACGATCCGTTTATCCCTACTCTTTCACAGAAATCACAGAATCACAGAAACCCCACAGTGCAGATAGAGGCCATTTCGGCCCATCGAGCCTGCACCGACACATATCCCACCCGATCCCCGTAACCCCTACACCAACATATCCTACCCTATCCCCGTAACCCCACGTATTTAATCCCCCTAACACTAAGGGTCAATTTATCATAACCAATCAACCTAACCCGCACATCTTTGGACTGTGGGAGGAAACCGGAGCTCCCGGAGGAAACCCACGCAAACACGGGGAGAATGTGCAAACTCCACACAGACAGTCGCCCGAGGCCGGATTCGAACCCGGGTCCCTGGCGCTGTGAGGCAACAGTGCTAACCACTATGCCACCGTGCTGCCCTTTGTTTTCTGTCTGTTAACCAATTCTCAATCCATGCTAGTATATTACCCCCAATTCCATGTGCCCTAATTTTGTTCACCAACCTCTTGTGTGGGGCCTTATCGAAGGCCTTCTGAAAATCCAGATACACATCTACCGGTTCCCCTTTGTCTACTCCACTAGTTACATCCTCAAAGAACTCCAATAGGTTTGTCAAACAGGATTTCCCTTTCATAAATCCATGTTGATTCTGCCCAATCTTACTATTAGTTTCTAAGTGCCCAGTTATTGCATCCCTAATAATAGATTCTAGCATTTTCCCAACTACTGATGTGAGGCTAACAGGTCTGTAGTTCCCCACTTTCTCTCTCCCTCCTTTCTTAAATAGCGGGGTTACATTTGCTATCCTCCAATCTGCAGGAACTGTTCCAGAATCTATAGAATTTTGGAAGATGACAGCCAATGCATCCACTATCCCAATGGCCACCTCTTTCAAAACCCTAGGATGTAGGTCATCCGGTCCTTGGGATTTATCAACTTTTAGTCCCATTAATTTTGTTAGTACTGTTTTTTCACTAATAATGATTCCTTTAAGTTCCTCATTCTCGCCACACCCTTGGTTTTCTCGTATTTCTGGGAGTTTTTTTTGTCTTCCTCCGTGAAGACAGAAACAAAGTATTTATTTAATTCCTCATTCTCCATTATAAACTCTCCCGTCTCTGACTGTAAAGGACCTACATTTACCTTCGCCAGTCTTTTCCTTTTCACATACCTATAGAAGCTTTTACAATCCGTTTTTATATTTTTCGCTAGTTTGTGCTCATATTCCATTTTCCCTTTCTTTATCAATTTCTTGGTCACCCTTTGCTGATTTCTAAAAAGATCCCAATCCTCAGGCTGACTGTTTTTTCTGGCTTAATACTAGCTTTCATTTCTTTTGTTAGCCATGGTTGGATCACTTTTCCTTTTGGGTTTTTATGCCCTAGAGGAATATATGTTGCAATTTATGCATTATTTCCTTGAATGTTAGCCATTGTATGTCCACCTTCATACCTTTTAGTGTAGTCTCCCAACCTACCATGGCCAACTTGTCCCTCATACCCTTGTAGTTTCCTCTGTTTAAATTGAAGACCTTAGTTTCAGATTGGACTACATCACTCTCAAACTTAATGTAAAATTCAATCATATTATGGTCACTTGTCCCTAAAGGCCCCTTTACCAAAAGATTATTGATTAGCCCTTTCTCATTACACAGTACCAGATCCAGAATAGCCTGTTCCCTGGTTGGTTCCTCCACATACTGATCCAGGAAACCATCTCACATGCATTCCAAGAATTTGTCCTCCACACCATTAGTGGTAATTTGATTTGTCCAGGGATGAGGTCCTGCAGCAAGAATTTAGGGAGCTAGGTGAAGGATTAAAGAGCAGGACCTCAAAGGTTGTAATCTCTGGATTACTCCCGGTGCCACGTGCTAGTGGGTATAGGAATAGGAAGATAGAACAGATGAATGCGTGGCTAAAGGGATGGTGCAGGGGGGAGGGCTTTAGTTTCCTGGATCACTGGGTCTGCTTCTGGGAAAGGTGGGACTTGTACAAGTCGGACGGTTTACACCTGAACCAGAGGGGAACCAATATCCTTGCGGGGAGGTTTGCTAGCACTGCTGGGGGGGGTTTAAACTAACTTGGCAGGGGGATGGGGTACAGAGTGGAGCTATAGTAGGGGGTGATTTACAGCCAAATACAGAGGAAAAAACAAGTCAGCTGGGAAGGCAGAGCAAATATGTGAAGGCAAAAGGGAATATGGCAGGGCTGGAAGGCATTTATTTTAATGCAAGGAGTCTTGCAAATAAGGTGGATGAACTGAAGTTGTTGTTGAACACATGGGAGTACGATATTGTTGCTATCACGGAGACATGGTTGAGGGAGGGTCAGGACTGGCAGCTCAATATTCCGGGGTATAGAATCTTCAGGCGAGACAGAGGGGGGTGTAAAAGGGGAGGGGGTGTTGCAATATTAATTAAGGAGTCAATTACTGCTGTAAGGAGGGATGATATATTAGCGGGTTCCTCTAATGAGGCCATATGGGTAGAACTTAAAAACAAAAAGGGGGCAAGCACTTTGCTGGGAGTGTACTATAGGCCCCCAAACAGTCAGGGGGAGATAGAGGAACAGATATGTAGGCAAATCTCAGAGAAGTGCGAAAATAATAGGGTAATAATAGTGGGGGATTTCAACTTCCCCAATATAAATTGGGATAGTCAGAGTGTGAAAGGCTTAGAGGGTGCAGAATTCTTAAAGTGCATCCAGGAGAGCTTTTTGAGCCAACATGTAGAAAGTCCTACAAGAGAGGGGGCGGTACTGGACCTAATTCTGGGGAATGTAGCCGGGCAAGTGGTGGAAGTATCAGTAGGAGAGCATTTTGGCGACAGTGACCATAATTCGGTGAGATTGAAGGCGGTCATGGAAAAAGACAAAGACGGCCCGGAAATAAGGGTTCTAAATTGGGGGAAGACCGATTTTAATATGATAAGGCAGGATCTGGCCAAAGTGGACTGGGAGCAGCTACTTATAGGAAAATCCACATCAAAACAGTGGGAGACTTTCAGAAGGGAAATAGAGAGAGTACAACGCCAACATGTTCCCGTAAAGGTCAAGGGTGGGACCAACAAGCAAAGGGAACCTTGGATGACAAGGGATATACAAAAATGCATTAGAAATAAAAGGGGGGCTTTTGGCAGTTACAAAAGACTAAAGACGGAAGAAGCCCTAGAGGAGTATAAAAAGTGCAGGGGCATACTTAAAAAAGAAATTAGGAGGGCGAGGAGGGGCCATGAAATAACACTGGCGAGCAAAATAAAGGAAAATCCTAAGATGTTTTATAAGTATATTAAGGGCAAGAGGATAACCAGGGAAAGGGTAGGGCCCATTAGGGACCAAAGTGGCAATCTGTGTGTAGAGCCAGATGATGTAGGCGGGGTTTTAAATGAATTTTTTGCATCTGTGTTCACTATGGAGAAAGACGATGCAGACATAGAAATCGGGCAAGGGGACTGTGACATACTTGAACATAGTAGCATCGAGAGGGAGGAGGTGCTAGCGGTTTTAGCAGGCCAAAAAGTGGATAAATCCCCAGGCCTGGACGATATGTATCCCAGGCTGCTGTGGGAGGCAAAGGAGGAGATTGCAGGGGCTCTGACACAAATTTTCAGAACCTCTCTGGCCACAGGGGATGTACCAGAGGACTGGAGAACAGCTAATGTAGTACCATTATACAAGAAGGGTAGCAGGGATAAACCAGGGAATTACAGGCCAGTGAGCCTAACATCTGTGGTAGGGAAATTATTGGAAAAAATTCTGAGGGACAAAATTAGTCTCCATTTGGAGAGGCAAGGATTAATCGGGGATAGTCAGCATGGCTTTGTCAAGGGTAAATCATGTCTGACAAATCTGATTGAATTTTTCAAGGGGGTGACTAGGGGGGTGGATGAGGGAAATGCTGTGGATGTGGTTTACATGGACTTCAGTAAAGCTTTTGACAAAGTCCCGCATAGGAGACTGGTCAAGAAGGTAAGAGCCCATGGGATCCAGGGTGCCTTGGCGCGTTGGATCCTAAACTGGCTGAGTGGCAGGAGGCAGAGGGTGATGGTCGAAGGTTGCTTTTGTTACTGGAAGCCTGTGTCCAGTGGGGTACCTCAGGGATCGGTGCTGGGTCCCTTGTTGTTTGTGATCTACATAAATGATTTGGATGAGAATGTAAAAGGTATGATCAGTAAGTTCGCAGATGACACGAAAATTGGTGGGGTGGTAAATTGCGAGGAGGAAAGCCTCAGGCTACAGGACGATATAAACGGGTTGGTCAGATGGGCGGAAAAGTGGCAAATGGAATTTACCCTGAAAAGTGCGAGGTGATGCATTTTGGACGGACAAATAAGGCAAGGGAATACACAATGAGTGGTAGGACCCTAGGAAGTACAGAGGGTCAGAGGGACCTTGGTGTACATGTACATAGATCCCTGAAGGCAGCGGAACAGGTAGGTAAGGTGGTTAAAAAGGCACATGGGATACTTGCCTTCATTAGCCGAGGCATAGAATATAAGAGCAGGGAGGTTATGATGGAGCTGTCCAAAATGCTGGTGAGGCCACAGCTGGAGTACTGTGTGCAGTTCTGGTCGCCTCACTATAGGAAGGATGTGATTGCTTTGGAGAGGGTGCAGAGAAGATTCACCAGGATGTTACCTGGGATGGAGCGCCTCAGCTATGAAGAAAGACTAAACAGGCTGGGGTTGTTTTCCTTGGAGCAAAGAAGGCTGAGGGGGGACCTGATTGAGGTGTACAAAATGATGAGGGGCATAGATAGGGTAGACAAAGAGGAACTTTTCCCCTTAGTAGGGGGGTCAATAACAAGGGGGCATAGATTCAGGGTAAGGGGCAGGAGATTTAGAGGGGATTTGAGGAGGAACTTTTTCACCCAGAGGGTGGTTGGAATGTGGAACTCAATGCCCAAAAGGGTGGTAGAGGCAGGAACCCTCACAACATTCAAGAAGCATTTGGATGAGCACTTGAAATGCCATTGCATACAAGGCTATGGACCAAATGCTGGAAAATGGGATTAGACTGGACAGGGATGGATGGGCGGCGCAGACATGATGGGCCGAAGGGCCTCTTTCTGTGCTGTAAAACTCTATGACTCTATGACTCTATGACTAATATGTAGTATATAATTCCCTCAATCTGGAGAATAGAAGTACAGTGGATTCGCGCGCGATCTTCTCGAGTCTGTTCCAACTGACCGGTTTAAGTGGCCTGTTCTTATACACAAGCTTGGTTATTGTGAGAAGGATATGCTGCTCGGGTTCGATGAAGTAGGGCGGGAGGAGGCTCGTGTGGAGCATAAACCCCAGCATGGACCTGTTGGGCCAAATGGCCTCTTTCTGTGCTGTACACTCGATGTCACACTCAGGAAATGGGATTGTTTGGACCTGTCTGATGACCTCCTCCTGAACCCCTGCTGAATGGCCTCGCCTCAGTGCGACAGCACTTTAAAATCTCTTCCCACGTTCAGAACATTTTTCAGGGTCTCAGTGGGAACTCGCAGCTCTCTAAATAGGTTGGATGCTCAGCGAACGGCGACTGTCCAGTGTCAACTCGCTGGTGTCCGAGCAGGCTGGACGACTGAGTTTATCCCTTCCTGCACCGGGAGCAGGTGAACAGCCTCTCTCCACTTCAAAGTGGCTGCTGTTTCAGTTGGCTGGAGGACTGACTCAATCGTGTGCCACCTGTGAACGGTCTCTCCTTGGTGTGAACTTGCTGGTGTCTCAGCAGGTGAAAGGACCGAGTGAATCCCTTCCCACACGCGGAGCAGGTGAACGGCCTCTCCCCAGTGTGAACTCGCTGGTGTATCAGCAGGAGGGTAGACTGAGCGAATCCCTTCCCACACACGGAGCAGGTGAACAGCCTCTTTCCATTGTGAATTCTCTGGTGTACCAGCAGATTCGAGGACTCAGCGAATCCCTTCCCACACATGGAGCAGGTGAACGGACTCTCCGGTGTGTACTCTCAGGTGAGTCCGCAGGCTGAACGAATGAGCGAATCCCTTCCCGCACACGGAGCAGGTGAACGGCCTCTCCCCGGTGCGAACTCACTGATGCGTCAGCAGGTCCGCGGAGTTCACAAACCTCTTGTGGCAGTGAGAGCAGCTGTATGGTCTCTCTCCAGTGTGCAGCCGCTGGTGCTTCATCAGATACTGGGAGCGTTTAAAGCTCTTCCCACAGTCTGAACATTTAAATGGCCTCGCGTCAGAGTGAACTCGCTGATGTCCCAGCAGGTTGGACAAACACGTGAAATCCTTCCCACACACGGAGCAGGTGAAAGGTCTCTCCCCGGTGTGAACTCGCTGGTGCATCAGCAGGAGGGTAGACTGAGCGAATCCCTTCCTGCACACGGAGCAGGTGAATGGCCTCTCCCCAGTGTGAATTCTCTGGTGTACCAGCAGATTCGAGGACTCAACGAATCCCTTCCCACACACGGAGCAGGTGAATGGCCTCTCCCCGGTGTGAACTCGCTGGTGTGTCCGCAGGTTGGAGGACTGGGCGAATCCCTTCCCACACACAGGGCAGGGGAACGGTCTCTCCCCGGTGTGAACTCGCTGGTGTGTCCGCAGGTTGGAGGGCTGAGCGAATCCCTTCCCACACACGGAGCAGGTGAACGGCCTCTCCCCGGTGTGAGCCCGCCGATCAGCTTCCAGCGCATATGGGTGAAGGTATCCCTTCCCGCAGTCCTCGCATTTATGCAGTCGGTTCCGAATGTGAGTGCACTCGTGGCTAGTCAGCTGGGTGAACCTCTTCCCACAGTCCTCACATTCATACCGTCTCTCTCCAGTGTGCCTGCCCTTGGGGCCCTCCAGGTTGGGCAATCGGCTGAATCCACGTCCACACATGCAACATGTGTGCAATTTGTGCACGCTGCGATCGCTGCGCTCCTCTTCCCTGTGCAAAGGTTGATGAAATTCAGGTCCTGATGAATCGAGCTGTTTGGTCTGAGCTTCCTGTCTGTCAATGCTCCACTTTTAAACCCAGTAAAAGGAGTGTAGAAAGGGGTAAGAGGGAGAATGTTGTCTCATGTTGCCCTTTCCCAGCCCAGGGGCAGTGAAGCTGATTTTCAGGCCCCAGCTGCTGCACAGGTGGGTTGATAGGATCAACAGTAATGGCGGCTGCAATCCCCACAAGCCCCCGCGCTCCAGAAAGTGCTCCGGCCGCCGCGCTGAGTTGTGGCTGACCCCGCGCATGCGCCCCATGGCCCCGCCCTCTCCTGCTCCACAGGCGCCTGGCCCGCAGCGCGCATGCTCAGCACACACCCCGCCTGAGAGTCCAGATCACCGGCGGAAAGTGAGTTTTATGAGGGTTTTTTATATATAGCGGAGAAAAGCGCGGGCGAGGAGATAAATAAAAAGAAAATACAAACCGTACCGTCTCAGCGCCCTCCCGGCACCGAGCGGAGCGGATTGAGTGGCCGCAGCCCCTTGTCTTCTGCAGCGAGCCGGACTGGGGCACATGATCAACTCCACGGCGGTGACTGACGGGAGCTCCGACCAATAGGGAGAGAGCAGGCAGAGCTTGGAGGACTGAGGTGGCGGCGGGTCCCCCAACCAATCGGGGTGTCCGAGGGGTGGGACCTCCGCCGCCTGCTTCTCCCGCTGCTGAGACAAGTGGAATGTGACAACGTGGACCACTTTCCATACCTCGGGAGCCTACTGTCAACAAGGGGAGAGGTCGACGACGAAGTCCAACACCGCCTTCAGTGTGCCAGTGCAGCCTTCGATCGCCTGAGGAAGAGTGTGTTTCAAGACCAGGACCTCAAACCCGGCTCTAAGCTCATGGTCTACAGAGCAGCAGTGATACCCGCCCTGCTGTATGCCTCAGAGACATGGACCATGTACAGCAGGCACCTCAAAGCACTGGAGAGGTACCACCAACGCTGCCTCTGCAAGGTCCTGCAAATCCATTGGCAGGATAGGCGCACCAATGTCAGTGTTCTCGCTCAGGCCAACATTCCCAGCATCGAAGCTTTGACCACGCTCAATCAGCTCCGATGGACGGGTCATATTGTCCGCATGCCCGATACGAGACACCCAAAACAAGCACTCTACTCGGAGCTCCGGCACAGCAAGAGAGCCCCAGGTGGGCAGAGGAAACGCTTCAAGGACACCCTCAAAGCCTCCTTGAAAGAGTGCAACATCCCCATCGACACCTGGGAATCCCTGGCCCAAGACCACACGAAGTGGAGGAGAAGCATCCGGGAAGGCGCCGAACACCTCGAGTCTCTTCGCTGGGAGCAAGCGGAAGCCAAGCACAGGCATCGGAAGGAGCGCACGTCAACCCAAGCACCCCACCCACCCGCCCCTTCAACCACCGTCTGCCCCACCTGTGACAGACACTGTAGGTTCTGCATTGGACTCATCAGTCACCTGGGAACTCATTTTTAATGTGGAAGCAAGTCATCTGCGGTTCTGAGGGACTGCCTAAGAATGCAGCAGAGGGCGCTCTTCTGAGTTTGGGGCTCAGGCATGTTAGTGGAGGAGTGCAGAGGGAACTTTACTCTGCACTGGGCTTTACTCCCTCAGCACTGCACTGGAGGGGCAGCACAGAGTTTTAGACTCGAGTCTTTGAAGTGGGACTTCAACCCACAACCTTCTGACTCAGAGGAGAGAGTGCTGCCGCCTGAGCCACGGCTGACACTCTGTATCTAACCCGTGATGTACCTGCCCTGGGAGTGTTTGATGGGACAGTGTAGAGGGAGCTTTACTCTGTATCTAACCCGTGCTGCACCTGCCCTGGGAGTGTTTGATGGGACAGTGCAGAGGAGCTTTACTCTGTATCTAACCCGTGCTGTACCTGCCCTGGGAGTGTTTGATGAGACAGTGTAGAGGGAGCTTTACTCTGTATCTAACCCGCGCTGTACCTGCCCTGGGAGTGTTTGAAGGACAGTGTAGAGGGAGCTTTACTCTGTATCTAACCCGTGCTGTACCTGCCCTGGGAGTGTTTGATGGGATAGTGTAGAGGGAGCTTTACTCTGTATCTAACCCATGCTGTACCTACCATGGGAGTGTTTGACGGGACAGTGTAGAGGGAGCTTTACTCTGTATCTAACCCGTGCTGTACCTGCCCTGGGAGTGTTTGATGGGACAGTGTAGAGGGAGCTTTACTCTGTATCTAACCCGTGCTGTACCTGCCCTGGGGTTTTTGATGGGACAGTGTAGAGGGAGCTTTACTCTGTATCTAACCCGTGCTGTACCTGCCCTGGGAGTGTTTGATGGGACAGTGTAGAGGGAGCTTTACTCTGTATCTAACCCACGCTGTACCTGCCCTGGGAGTGTTTGATGGGACAGTGTAGAGGGAGCTTTACTCTGTATCTAACCCGTGCTGTACCTGCCCTGGGAGTGTTTGATGGGACAGTGTAGAGGGAGCTATACTCTTTATCCAACCCATGCTGTACCTACCCTGGGAGTGTTTGATGGGACAGTGTAGAGGGAGCTTTACTCTGTATCTAACCCGTGCTGTACCTGCCCTGGGAGTGTTTGATGTTGACACCAGATGCTGAGAATGTTAAAATGTTCCATTCCCCCACAAAGACATCCAGAACCTCGATGGTAATAAAACGCACAAAGTAAAAGAAGCTGCTCTCCTGGACACAGATATTGAGAGGACCGGGAATGTCTGTAACAAGTCATCAATTAACTCTCGTCTTATCTTAGAAACAAGGACTCAAATCGACTGTGTGTTTCAAACAAAGCTGATTTATTGATACAGAATATTAAAACCCCAATAACTGGGCTGGATTTTAACATCCACAAAATATAAGATGGCCACTAATAAATCCAGCAGGGAATTCAGGGGAAACTTGTTTACCCAGAGAGTGGTGAGAATGTGGAACTCGCCACCACAAAGAGTAGTTGAGGCTAGAAGTACAGATGCATTTAAGGGGAAGCCACTTGAGTGTGAAAGGAATAGGAGGATATGTTGATGGGGTTAATTGAAGTAGGGTGGGTGTGGGGCATAAACACTGGCATGGACCAGTTGGGCCGAATGGCCTGTTTCTGTGCTGTACATTCTGTGGAACACCATGAACAGTCAATCGAAGGGAATCATCAGCACAACAGTCTTAAAGATTAAACAGCAGTCCAAGGAATTAATGAAACATTCAAACATTCCACGTTCATGTCACCCCAGATGTCTACAGGGCCCTGTGCTACAGAACAGTGTGAACTCGCTGGTGTTTCAGCAGATTCGAGGACCGAGTGAATCCCAACCCACACACGGAGCAGGTGAACGGCCTCTCCCCAGTGTGAACTCGCTTGTGTGTCAGCAGATTGGTTGACTGAGTGAATCCCTTCCCACACACAGAGCAGGTGAATGGCCTCTCCCCAGTGTGAACTCGCTGGTGTTCGAGCAGAGTCGAGGACTGAATAAATCCCTTCCCACACACGGAACAGGTGAACGGCCTCTCCCCAGTGTGAACCCGCTGGTGTTCGAGCAGAGTCGAGGACTGAATGAATCCCTTCCCACACACGGAACAGGTGAACGGCCTCTCCCCAGTGTGAACTCGCTGGTGTGTCAGTAGGTGGGATGACTGAGTGAATCCATTCCCACACACGGAGCAGGTGAATGGCCTCTCCCCAGTGTGAACTCGCTTGTGTCTCAGTAGATTGGATGCATGAGTGAATCCCTTCCCACACACGGAACAGGTGAACCGCCTCTCCCCAGTGTGAACTCGCTGGTGTTGCAGCAGAGTCGAGGACTGAATGAATCCCTTCCCACACACAGAACAGGTGAATGGCCTCTTTCCTGCTCCCTCCAGCTGGTGTTCCTTTACCTCCTGGGACCGTTTAATGTTTTTCCCACAGTCGGAATGTTTCACCGGCCTCTCCCCTGTGTGAACTCGCTGGTGTGCCAACAGATTTGAGGACCGAGTGAATCGCTTCCCACACACGGAGCAGGTGAACAGAATCTCTCCTGCTCTCTCCAGCTGGTGTCTCTTCAGATCCTGGGACCTTTTAAATCTCTTCCCACAGTCAGAACATTTAATGTGAACAAGCTGGTGTCTCAGGAGGGTGGCAGAATGAGAGAATCGCTTCAAAAACACGGAGCAGGTCAACGGTCTCTCATCAGTGTGGACAAGCTGGTGTCTCAGCAGCACAGAGGGTGCAATTAATCCCTGCCCACACACGGAGCGGGTTAAAGGTCTCTCCCTAGTGTGAATTTGCTGGTGTATCATCGGAGCGGATGGCTGAATGAATCCCTTCCGGAACAGCTAAATGTTCTCTCCCCAGTGTGTAGCCACTGGTGTCTCTTTAGCTACTTGTATATTTTGGAGCTCTTTCCACACTGAGAACATTTAAAAGGTCTCTCATCAGTGTGAACTCGCTGGTGTATCAGCAGATTGGAGGAGCGACTGAATCAGGTCCTGATGAATCGAGCGACTCTGTCAGATCTTGAGGTGATGTCTGGTCTGAGCTTCCTGTCTGTAAATGCTCCACTTCTAAAACCCTGTAAAAGGAGTGTAGAAAGGGGTAAGAGGGAGAATGTTGTCTCATGTCCCCCTTTCCCAGCCCAGGGGTGGTGAAGCTGATCTTCAGGCCCCAGCTGCTGCACAGGTTGGTTGCAAGGATCAACAGTAATGGCGGCTGCAACCCCCACAAACCCCCGCGCTCCAGAAAGCGCTCCGGCCGCCGCGCTGAGTTGTGGCTGACCCCGCGCATGTGCCCCATGGCCCCGCCCTCTCCTGCTCCACAGGCGCCTGGCCCGCAGCACGCATGCTCAGCACACACCCCGCCTGAGAGTCCGGATCACCGGCGGAAAGTGAGTTTTATGAGGGTTTTTTTATATATAGCGGAGAGAAGCGTGAGCGGGGAGATAATTAAAAAGAAAATACAAACCGTACCGTCTCAGCGCCCTCCCGGCACCGAGCGGAGCGGATTGAGTGGCCGCAGCCCCTTGTCTTCTGCAGGGAGCCGGACTGGGGCACATGATCAACTCCACGGCGGTGACTGACGGGAGCTCCGACCAATAGGGGGAGAGCAGGCAGAGCTTGGAGGACTGAGGTGGCGGCGGGTCCTCCAACCAATCGGGGTGTCCGAGGGGTGTGACCTCCGCCGCCTGCTTCTCCCGCTGCTGAGACAAGTGGAATGTGACAACGTGGACCACTTTCCATACCTCGGGAGCCTACTGTCAACAAGGGGAAAGGTCGACGACGAAGTCCAACACCGCCTTCAGTGTGCCAGTGCAGCCTTCGATTGCCTGAGGAAGAGTGTGTTTCAAGACCAGGACCTCAAACCCGGCTCTAAGCTCATGGTCTACAGAGCAGCAGTGATACCCGCCCTGCTGTATGCCTCAGAGACATGGACCATGTACAGCAGGCACCTCAAAGCACTGGAATGGTACCACCAACGCTGCCTCCGCAAGGTCCTGCAAATCCATTGGCAGGATAGGCGCACCAATGTCAGTGTTCTCACTCAGGCCAACATTCCCAGCATCGAAGCTTTGACCACGCTCAATCAGCTCCGATGGACGGGTCATATTGTCCGCATGCCCGATACGAGACACCCAAAACAAGCACTCTACTCGGAGCTCCGGCACGGCAAGAGAGCCCCAGGTGGGCAGAGGAAACGCTTCAAGGACACCCTCAAAGCCTCCTTGAAAAAGTGCAACACCCCCATCGACACCTGGGAATCCCTGGCCCAAGACCGCACGAAGTGGAGGAGAAGCATCCGGGAAGGCGCCGAACACCTCGAGTCTCTTCGCTGGGAGCAAGCGGAAGCCAAGCGCAGGCATCGGAAGGAGCGCACGTCAACCCAAGCACCCCACCGACCCGCCCCTTCAACCACCGTCTGCCCCACCTGTGACAGACACTGTAGGTTCTGCATTGGACTCATCAGTCACCTGGGAACTCATTTTTAATGTGGAAGCAAGTCATCTGCGGTTCTGAGGGACTGCCTAAGAATGCAGCAGAGGGCGCTCTTCTGAGTTTGGGGCTCAGGCATGTTAGTGGAGCAGTGCAGAGGGAACTTTACTCTGCACTGGGCTTTACTCCCTCAGCACTGCACTGGAGGGGCAGCACAGAGTTTTAGACTCGAGTCTCTGGAGTGGGACTTCAACCCACAACCTTCTAACTCAGAGGAGAGAGTGCTGCCGCCTGAGCCACGGCTGACACTCTGTATCTAACCCGTGATGTACCTGCCCTGGGAGTGTTTGATGGGACAGTGTAGAGGGAGCTTTACTCTGTATCTAACCCATGCTGCACCTGCCCTGGGAGTGTTTGATGGGACAGTGTAGAGGAGCTTTACTCTGTATCTAACCCGTGCTGTACCTGCCCTGGGAGTGTTTGATGAGACAGTGTAGAGGGAGCTTTACTCTGTATCTAACCCGCGCTGTACCTGCCCTGGGAGTGTTTGATGGGACAGTGTAGAGGGAGCTTTACTCTGTATCTAACCCATGCTGTACCTACCATGGGAGTGTTTGACGGGACAGTGTAGAGGGAGCTTTACTCTTTATCTAACCCATGCTGTACCTGCCCTGAGAGTGTTTGATGGGACAGTGTAGATGGAGCTTTATTCTGTATCTAACCCGTGCTGTACCTGCCCTGGGAGTGTTTGATGGGACAGTGTAGAGGGAGCTTTACTCTGTATCTAACCCGTGCTGTACCTGCCCTGGGAGTGTTTGATGTTGATACCAGGTGCTGAGAATGTTAAAATGTTCCATTCCCCCACAATGACATCCAGAACCTCGATGGTAATAAAACGCACAAAGTAAAAGAAGCTGCTCTCCTGGACACAGATATTGAGAGGACCGGGAATGTCTGTAACAAGTCATCAATTAACTCTCGTCTTATCTTAGAAACAAGGACTCAAATCGACTGTGTGTTTCAAACAAAGCTGATTTATTGATACAGAATATTAAAACCCCAATAACTGGGCTGGTTTTTAACATCCACAAAATATAAGATGGCCACTAATAAATCCAGCAGGGAATTCAGGGGAAACTTGTTTACCCAGAGAGTGGTGAGAATGTGGAACTCGCCACCACAAAGAGTAGTTGAGGCTAAAAGTACAGATGCATTTAAGGGGAAGCCACTTGAGTGTGAAAGGAATAGGAGGATATGTTGATGGGGTTAATTGAAGTAGGGTGGGTGTGGGGCATAAACACTGGCATGGACCAGTTGGGCCGAATGGCCTGTTTCTGTGCTGTACATTCTATGGAACACCATGAACAGTCAATCGAAGGGAATCATCAGCACAACAGTCTTAAAGATTAAACAGCAGTCCAAGGAATTAATAAAGCATTCAAACATTCCACGTTCATGTCACCCCAGATGTCTACAGGGCCCTGTGCTACAGAACAGTGTGAACTCGCTGGTGTTTCAGCAGATTCGAGGACCGAGTGAATCCCTTCCCACACACAGAGCAGGTGAATGCCTCTCCCCAGTGTGAACTCGCTGGTTTTCGAGCAGAGTCGAGGACTGAATAAATCCCTTCCCACACACGGAACAGGTGAACGGCCTCTCCCCAGTGTGAACTCGCTGGTGTTCGAGCAGAGTCGAGGACTGAATGAATCCCTTCCCACACACAGAACAGGTGAACGGCCTCTCCCCAGTGTGAACTCGCTGGTGTGTCAGTAGGTGGGATGACTGAGTGAATCCCTTCCCACACACGGAGCAGGTGAATGGCCTCTCCCCAGTGTGAACTCGCTTGTGTCTCAGTAGATTGGATGAATGAGTGAATCCCTTCCCACACACGGAACAGGTGAACGGCCTCTCCCCAGTGTGAATTCGCTGGTGTTGGAGCAGAGTCGAGGACTGAATGAATCCCTTCCCACACACAGAACAGGTGAATGGCCTCTTTCCTGCTCCCTCCAGCTGGTGTTCCTTTACCTCCTGGGACCGTTTAATGTTTTTCCCACAGTCGGAATGTTTCACCAGCCTCTCCCCTGTGTGAACTCGCTGGTGTGCCAGCAGATTTGAGGACTGAGTGAATCGCTTCCCACACACGGAGCAGGTGAACAGAATCTCTCCTGCTCTCTCCAGCTGGTGTCTCTTCAGATCCTGGGACCTTTTAAATCTCTTCCCACAGTCAGAACATTTAATGTGAACAAGCTGGTGTCTCAGGAGGGTGGCAGAATGAGAGAATCGCTTCAAAAACACGGAGCAGGTCAACGGTCTCTCATCAGTGTGGACAAGCTGGTGTCTCAGCAGCACAGAGGGTGCAATTAATCCCTGCCCACACACGGAGCAGGTTAAAGGTCTCTCCCTAGTGTGAATTTGCTGGTGTATCATCGGAGCGGATGGCTGAATGAATCCCTTCCGGAACAGCTGAACGTTCTCTTCCCAGTGTGTAGCCACTGGTGTCTCTTTAGCTACTTGTATATTTTGGAGCTCTTTCCACACTGAGAACATTTAAAAGGTCTCTCATCAGTGTGAACTCGCTGGTGTATCAGCAGATTGGAGGAGCGACTGAATCAGGTCCTGATGAATCGAGCGACTCTCTCAGATCTTGAGGTGATGTCTGGTCTGAGCTTCCTGTTTGTAAATGCTCCACTTCTAAAACCCTGTAAAAGGAGTGTAGAAAGGGGTAAGAGGGAGATGGTTGTCTCATGACCCCCTTTCCCAGCCCAGGGGTGGTGAAGCTGATCTTCAGGCCCCAGCTGCTGCACAGGTTGGTTGCAAGGATCAACAGTAATGGCGGCTGCAACCCCCACAAACCCCCGTGCTCCAGAAAGCACTCCGGCCGCCGCGCTGAGTTTTGGCTGACACCGCGCATGCGCCCCATGGCCCGCCCTCTCCTACTCCACAGGCGCCCGGCCCGCATCGCGCATGCTCAGCACACACCCCGGGCCCCTGTCAATCATCCTCCCCCGCGCCTGCGCTCTGGGCCCCTGAGCTCCAGGCTGCCGCGCGGGGCTTTCTTTGTAAAGTCGGTGTTGGTTAAGAGCCGCAACCAGTGAGGGAAACATAGAAGATAGGAGCAGGAGTAGCCCATTCGGCCCCTCGAGCCTGCTCCGCCATTCAATGAGATCATGGCTGATCATCCAAATTCAGTACCCCGTTCCTGCCTTCTCCCCATATCCCTTGATCCCTTTAGCCTTGAGAAATATATCTAACTCCTTCTTGAATATATTTAATGAATTGGCCTCCACTGCTTTCTGTGGTAGAGAATTCCACAGGTTCACCACTCTCTGGGTGAAGAAATTCCTCCTCATCTCTGTCATCAATGGCTTACCCCTTATCCTTAGACTGTGACCCCTGCTTCTGGACTCCCCGACCATCGGGAACCTCCTTCCTGCATCTAGTCTGTCTTGTCCTGTTAGAATGTTATAAGTTTCAATGAGATCCCCTCTCATTCTTCTAAACTCCAGCGAGTATAAGCCTAATCGACCCAATCTCTCCTCATACGTCATTCCTGCCATCCCAGGTATCAGCCTGGTGAATCTTCGCTGCACTCCTTCCATGGCAAGCAAGGCGACCAAAACTGCACACAATACTCAAGGTGCGGTCTCACCAAGGCCCTGTACAACTGCAGCAAGACATCCTTGTTCCTGTACTCAAACCCTCTCGCTGCGAAGGCCAACATGCCATTTGCCTTCTTCACCGCCTGCTGCACCTGCATGCTTACCTTCAGCGACTGGTGCACTGGGACACCCAGGTCTCGTTGCACTTCCCCTTCTCCCAATCTATTGCTGTTCAGATAATAATCTGCCTTCCTGTTTTTGACACCAAAGTGCATAACCTCGCATTTATCCATGTTTTATTGCATCTGCCATGCTTCTGCCCAATCACCCAACCTGTCCAAATCATCCTGGAGTTTCTCAGCATCCTCCTCACAGCACACACGCCCACCCAGCTTTGTGTCATCTGCAAACTTGGAGTTCCGTCGTCTAGATCATTAATATATATTGTGAATAGCTGTGGTCCAAGGACCGATCCCTGTGGTACCCCACTAGTCACTGCCTGCCACTCGGAAAAAGACCCATTTATTCCAACTCTTTGCTTCTGTCTGCCAACCAGTTCTCTATCCAAGTCAATACCTTGCCCCCAATCCCATGTGCCTTAACCTTACACGCTAATCTCTTATGTGGGACCTTATCGAAAGCCTTCTGAAAGTCCAAATACACCACATCCACTGGTGCTCCCTTATCTATTCTATCAGTTATATCCTCAAAAAATTCCAGTAGATTAGTCAAGCACGATTTACCTTTTGTAAATCCATGTTGACTTTGTCCAAACCTGTCACTGTTTTCCAAGTGCTCTGCTATTACATCCTTTATAATGGACTCTAGCATTTTCCCCACTGCCGATGTCAGGCTTACCGGTCTGTAATTCCCCGTTTTCTCTCTTCCACCTTAGCTACCCTCCAATCCATGGGTACTGTTCCAGAGACTATCGAATTTTGGAAGATGACCAGCAATGCATTTACTATATCGATATCTATCTGCAGGAAACTTTCATTTATCCGGTGGTTAAATGTCCGGAAGGCGCTATCTACTGGCAAAATTCAGGAGCCGTTTCCTATACGTTTTTTTTACTTCTTGTTGCTTTTTTTCCCCCAGTCAGGCTCTGCAAGGTCTTGCTAAAGCTGTTGCTTAGCTACAGAGACGCTTGCAAGCTACGGCCGACTGTTTAGAAGCTGTTGCTAAGCAACAGGGATTGTTGCTAGATACGGAGCTCAAAAGCTCTGTATGTTTTAACATTAGCGCTGGTTTGTCCGGCAGTTTTGATGGGACGGCAACAGGTCGGTCCCGTCGGTGCCGGATATCACAAAGTTTCCTGTATCTATCAAAGAAAGCAGTGGCCCCAGCACCGACCCTTGGGGAACACCACTGTCTACCATCCTCCAGTGGCCCCAGCACCGACCCTTGGGGAACACCACTGTCTACCATCCTCCAGTGGCCCCAGCACCGACCCTTGGGGAACACCACTGTCTACCATCCTCCAGTGGCCCCAGCACTGACCCTTGGGGAACACCACTGTCTACCATCCTCCAGTGGCCCCAGCACCGACCCTTGGGGAACACCACTGTCTACCATCCTCCAGTGGCCCCAGCACCGACCCTTGGGGAACACCACTGTCTCCCATCCTCCAGTGGCCCCAGCACTGACCCTTGGGGAACACCACTGTCTACCATCCTCCAGTGGCCCCAGCACTGACCCTTGGGGAACACCACTGTCTACCATCCTCCAGTGGCCCCAGCACCGACCCTTGGGGAACACCACTGTCTACCATCCTCCAGTGGCCCCAGCACCGACCCTTGGGGAACACCACTGTCTACCATCCTCCAGTGGCCCCAGCACCGACCCTTGGGGAACACCACTGTCTCCCATCCTCCAGTGGCCCCAGCACTGACCCTTGGGGAACACCACTGTCTACCATCCTCCAGTGGCCCCAGCACTGACCCTTGGGGAACACCACTGTCTACCATCCTCCAGTGGCCCCAGCACCGACCCTTGGGGAACACCACTGTCTACCATCCTCCAGTGGCCCCAGCACCGACCCTTGGGGAACACCACTGCCTACCATCCTCCAGTGGCCCCAGCACCAACCCTTGGGGAACACCACTGTCTACCATCCTCCAGTGGCCCCAGCACTGACCCTTGGGGAACACCACTGTCTACCATCCTCCAGTGGCCCCAGCACCAACCCTTGGGGAACACCACTGTCTACCATCCTCCAGTGGCCCCAGCACTGACCCTTGGGGAACACCACTGCCTACCATCCTCCAGTGGCCCCAGCACTGACCCTTGGGGAACACCACTGTCTCCCATCCTCCAGTGGCCCCAGCACTGACCCTTGGGGAACACCACTGTCTACCATCCTCCAGTCTGAAAAACAGCCATTTACCGCAACTCGCTGTTTTCTGTCCTTAAGCCAATTCCTTATCCAAGCTGCCACTGACCCACCTATTCCATGAGCCTCAATTTTGTTAACCAGCCTTCTATGTGGTACTTTGTCAAACGCCTTCCTAAAACCCATGTAGATAACATCCACTGCATTCCCTTCATCAATCCTCCCTGTTACTTCATCAAAAAATTCAATTAGATTAGTCTGTCACTTTAATTCTGCTCTACATTGGGGAAACCAAACGCAGATTGGGCGACTGCTTTGCAGATCACCTCCGTTCAGTCGGTAAGGGTGACCCCGAGCTTCCGGTCGCCTGTCACTAATTCTCCGCTCTGCTCCCACTCTGACCTCTCCGTCCTCGCCCTCTTACACTGTTCCAATGAAGCTCAATGTAAGCTCGAGGAGCAGCACCTCCTCTTTCGATTAGGCACTTTACAGCCTTCTGGACTCAACATCGAGTTCAACAATTTCAGACCATAACCTCGGCCCCGATCTCTTTCTTTCATTTTTGTCTCTCTCTCACATGGCAGCTGCCATTTCCGTTTACACTTCATCTCGTGTCATATTTTGTTTCTGAACTTGTCCCATTAAGGAAGTGATAGCAGGGCATTTAGAAAATCATAATATAGTCAAGCAGAGTCAGCATGGTTTTATGAAAGGGAAATCATGTTTGACAAATTTGCTAGAGTTCTTTGAGGATGTAACGAGCAGGGTGGATAAAGGGGAACCAGCGGATGTGGTGTATTTGGATTTCCAGAAGGCATTCGATAAGGTGCCACATAAAAGGTTACTGCACAAGATAAGAGCTCACGGGGTTGGGGGTAATACATTAGCATGGATAGAGGATTGACTAACTTACAGAAAACAGAGAGTCGGGATAAATGGGTCATTTTCAGGTTGGCAAACTGTAACTAGTGGGGTGCCACAGGGATCAGTGCTGGGGTCTACATAAGAACATAAGAAATAGGAGCAGGAGTAGGCCAATCGGCCCCTCGAGCCTGCTCCGCCATTCAATAAGATCCTGGCTGATCTGATCCTAACCGCCAATCTACTATCACAGAACCATCTCCTGAATCTAACAGAATTAGACACACGAAATAGGAGCAGGATCAGGCTACATGGTCCCTAGGCCCGCTCCGCTACCCACAGGGCCATGTCCGATCCGAACCTAGACTCATGTCCAAATTCCTGCCCGCTCCCCGTAACCCTTAATTCCCTTTACTTCTAGGAAACTGTCTATTTCTGTTTTAAATTTATGTAATGATGTAGCTTCGACAGCTTTTTGGGGCAGCATATTCCATGGACCTACCACTCTCTGAGTGAAGTAGTTCCTCATCTCAGTTTTGAAAGAGCATCCCCTTATTCTAAGACTATGCCCCCTAGTAATAGTTTCACCCATCATCGGGAACATCCTCCCCGCATCCACCCGATCCAACCCCTTCACAATCTTATATGTTTCAATAAGATCACCTCTCATTCTTCTGAACTCCAATGAGTAGAGTCCCAATCTACTCAACCTCTCCTCATATGTCCATCCCCTCATCCCCAGGATTAACCGAGTGAACCTTCTTTGTACTGACTCGAGAGCAAGTATGTCTTTTCTTAAGTATGGACACCAAAACTGTATGCAGTATTCCAGGTGCGGTCTCACCAATACCTTGTACAACTGAAGCAATACCTCCCTATTTTTATATTCTATCCCCCTAGCAATGAAAGCCAACATTCCATTGGCCTTCTTAATCACTTGCTGCACCTGCATACTAACCTTTTGAGTTTCATGCACCAGGACCCCCAGATCCCTTTGTACTTCAGTACTTTCCAGTTTCTTGCCATTAAGATAATAACTTGCTCTATGATTTTTCCTGCCAAAGTGCATAACCTCACACTTTCCAGTATTGTATTCCATCTGCCAAATCTCTGCCCACTTACTCAGCCTGTCTATGTCCCCTTGCAGGTTTTTTATGTCCTCCTCACTCACTACTTTCCCTCCCATCTTAGTATCATCTGCAAACTTTGATATGTTACACTCGGTCCCCTCCTCCAAATCGTTAATATAGATTGTAAAGAGTTGGGGACCCAGCACTGACCCCTGCGGAACACCACTAGTTACTGATTGCCAGTCTGAGAATGAACCATTTATCCCAACTCTCTGCCTTCTGTTAGATAGCCAATCATCTATCCATGCCAGAATATTACCCCCAATCCCGTGATTTTTTATCTTAAGCAATAATCTTCTGTGTGGCACCTTGTCAAATGCCTTTTGGAAGTCTAAATACACTACGTCCACTGGTTCCCCTTTATCCACCCTATATGTTACTTCCTCAAAGAACTCCAGCAAATTTGTCAAACATGACTTCCCCTTCATAAAACCATGCTGACTTTGTCCTATTAAATTATGATTATCCAAATGTCCTGTTACTGTCTCCTTAATAATGGACTCCAAAATTTTACCTACCACAGATGTTAGGCTAACCGGTCTATAGTTTCCAGCCTTCTGTCTACTGCCCTTTTTAAATAAGGGTGTTACATTAGCAGTTTTCCAGTCTGCCGGGACCTTTGCCGAGTTCAGGGAGTTTTGGAAAATTATTACCAATGCATCCACAATTCCTACCGCCACTTCCCTCAAGACCCTAGGATGTAAGCCATCAGGTCCAGGTGATTTATCCGCCTTGAGTCCCATTATTTTACCGAGTACCACTTCCTTAGTGATTTTGATCGTGTATAGCTCCTCCACCCCTTTAGCCTCCTGTTTGTCCAGTGTTGGGATATTCTTAGTGTCTTCTACTGTAAAGACTGATACAAAATATTCATTCAGTGTTTTTGCCATCTCCATATTTCCCACCATTAATTTCCCGGTCTCATCCTCTAAGGGACCAACATTTACTTTAGCCACCCTTTTTCTTTTTATATAACTATAAAAACTCTTACTATCTGTTTTTATATTTTTTGCTAATTTACTTTCATAATCTATCTTCCCTTTCTTGATCAATCTTTTTGTTATTTTTTGCTGTTTTTTAAAGTTTTCCCAATCCTCTACCCGCCCACTAGATTTGGCCACCTTATATGCCCTTGTTTTTAGTCGAATACTATCCTTAATTTCTTTACTTAGCCACGGATGGCTGTCTTTTCTTTTACACCCTTTTCTTCTCAGTGGAATATATATTTTTTGGAAGTTGTAAAATAACTCCTTGAATGTACACCACTGATCATGTATCGTCTTACCCTTTAATCTATTTTCCCAATCCACTCTACTCAATTCCGCTCTCATACCTTCATAGTGTCCTTTATTCAAGCTTAGCACGCTTGTTTGAGATCCAACCTTCTCACCCTTTAATTGAATATGGAATTCAACCATGTTATGGTCACTCATTCCAAGGGGATCCTTTACTAGGACATTTTTAATTAATCCCGTCTCGTTACACAGGACCAGATCTAAGGTTGCTTGCCCCCTGGTCGGTTCAGTTACATACTGCTCAAGAAACCCATCCCTAACACACTCAATGAACTCATCCTCAAGGCTGCTCTGCCCAATTTGTTTTGTCCAATTAATATGATAGTTGAAATCCCCCATAATTATAGATGTTCCCTTATTACAAGCCTCGACTATTTCCTGATTGATACTCCGTCCAACAGAGTTGCCACTGTTCGGAGGCCTATAGACTACGCCCACTAGTGTTTTTTTCCCCTTATTATTCCTTACCTCCACCCAAACTGTTTCATTATCCTGATCTTTTGACCCAATATCATTTCTCTGTATTACAGTGATTCCTTCCTTTATTAACATAGCCACCCCACCTCCCCTTCCTTCCTGCCTGTCCTTCCTGATCGTTAAATAACATGGTATGTTTAATTCCCAGGCATTGTCACCCTGCAGCCATGTTTCTGTAATGGCCACAAGATCATACCCATATGTAGTTATTTGTGCCATTAACTCGTCTATTTTGTTATGAATGCTACGTGCATTCAGATAGAGAACTTTCAAAGATGTTTTGTGACACTTAGTTCCTGCTTTTGCCCTTTTTATTACTTTACCTTTTACTCCATATCTTCTGCTCCTTCCTGACACGCTCTGGTTTTTAATTTCCCCACTGCTACCTAAGTCTATTACCTTCTCTGTTGTCATTTTTATTATTTGCTCTCTAGGAACCTCCCCCCCACTAGTTAGTTTAAAGCCCTCTCTACAGCCCTAGTTATATGATCCGCCAGGACTCTAGTCCCAGCACTGGCCAAGTGAAGCCCGTCCCAACGGAACAGCTCCCTCCTGCCCCAGTACTGGTGCCAGTGTCCCAGGAAGCAAAACCCATTTCTACCACACCAGTCTTTGAGCCACGCATTTAACTCTCTAATTTTATTTGTCCTAGCCAAATTCGCTCGTGGCTCAGGTAATAATCCAGAGATTATTACCCTTGTGGTTCTGCTTTTTAATTTGGCCCCTAGCTGCTCAAACTCCCTCAGCAGAACCTCCTTCCTTGTCCTATCTATGTCATTGGTACCAACATGGACCATGACAACTGGATCCTCCCCCTCCCACTCCAAGTTTCTCTCCAGCCCAGAGGAGATGTCCTTAACCCTGGCACCGGGCAGGCAACACAGCCTTCGGGACTCTCGCTCTCGGCTGCAAAGAACTCTATCTATCCCCCTAACGATACTATCCCCTACCACTACAACATTTCTTTTAACTCCCCCCACTTGAATGGCCCCCTGCTCCACGGTGCTGTGGCCAGGTTGCTCATCCTCCCTGCAGCCCCTGCTCCTGTCCCCACAGGGAGTAAGAGCCTCGAACCTGTTGGACAAGTGCAAGGGCTGCGGCTCCTCCAACACTACCTCCTGGATCCCCGCACCTGCCTCACTTCTAGTCACACCATCCTGACCCTGGCCACGGACTACATCTGCATTAATTGATCTAATTGGTGTGACTACCTCGTGATACACAGAGTCCAGGTAACTCTCCCCCTCCCTGATGTGTCTCAGTGTTTGAAGCTCGGTCTCCAGCTCTTCAACACGGAGCCGGAGTTCCTCGAGCAGCCAACACTTACTGCAAATGTGATCACCGTGAGCATCAATGGTGTTCACCAGCTCCCACGTATTGCAGCAGCAACACATCACCTGATCTCCCATTCTATGTAATTAATTAAATTTATTAATATTATTCTTAAATATCCTCTGCCCCGATTCTAGATGGTGTATATCACAACTTAGAAACTATAAACCAAAGAGATTTAAGCTTAAAAGGGAGAAATACTCACTAACCAATCACTTACCCGCTTTCTGGTGACGTCACACTTGGATTACTTTTTACCTCTCTCCTTCCCTCCGTGTTCAGAGACTGGAGATTGGTCAACCTTACCTGGGTCTCTGGGACTTTTATACCCCGCTCTGCCGCTCGAGATTCCCGCCGACGCTGTGAGGCCTTACCTGGTCTCTGGGGACTTTTATAGCCCCGCTCTGCCGCTCAGGATTCCCGCCAATGCACTGAGGCCTTACCTGGTCTCTGGGGACTTTTATAGCCCCGCTCTGCCGCTCAGGATTCCCGCCAACGCACTCCGCGCGGATCAATCCGCTCCGTTCGGCGTCCGCGGAGGTCCCGCCCGCCCGACTCTCAGGTTTGGTTTTTCTCGTATTTTACTTTATAATCTCACTCTCCGCTCCCCCCTCACCTCGATTTAAATCGATTCCCCAAACACTTTACTTTACCCCGGCCGCTGATTCCGCCTCTTCCCCGGGCCCGGCCTTCCGTCTGCTACCCGGAGGCCCCGCGCAGGCGCACTGGCAGCCTGGTGTTGTGTGGGGGCGAATGAGCATGCGCGGCCCCGCCCCTCCACATTTAAAGAGACACCCACCCCCTCTACATTTAAAGGGACTCCCTAGCCCCCCTCATTTAAAGGGACTCCCTACCCCCTCCTCATTTAAAGGGACTCCCTACCCCTTCCACATTTAAAGGGACTCCCTCCCCCATCTCGTGTGTTCTTCTGATTAAAGGGACTGTGACAATTCCCCCAACCACCGCACTTTAGCCAGTAAGTGAAAGACCTTGAGAGCCAGCCAGTGGCTCAGTTGGGAGCACCCTCATCTCTCAGTCAGAAAGTTGTGGGTTCAAAGTCCCCACTCCAGGGACTCGAGCACATAAACCTAGGCTGACGGTCTGGGGCAGTGCCGAAGGACTGCCGCACTGTCGGAGGTGCGGTGCCCTGTCGGAGGAGCAGTACTGAGGGAGTGCCGCACTGTCAGAGGGGCAGTACTGAGGGAGTGCTGCACTGTCGGAGGGGCGGTTCTGAGGGAGCGCCGCACTGTCGGAGGGGCGGTACTGAGGGAGCGCTCCACTGTCAGAGGGGCATTACTGAGGGAGCGCTGCACTGTTGGAGCAGTACTGAGGGAGCGCAGCACTGTCAGAGGAGCAGTACTGAGGGAGCGCTGCACTGTCGGAGGGGCTGTACTGAGGGAGTGCCGCACTGTTGGAGGGTCAGTACTGAGGGAGCACCGCACAGTCGGAGGGTCAGTACTGAGGGAGCGCTGCACTGTCGGAGGGGCAGTACTGAGGGAGCGCCGCACTGTCGGAGGGGCAGTACTGAGGGAGCCCCGCACTGTCGGAGGGACAGTACTGAGGGAGCGCCGCACTGTCGGAGGGGCAGTACTGAGGGAGCGCCGCACTGTCGGAGGGCCGTCTTTCGGATGAGACATTCAGGTGGACATAAACGATCCCACTATTTCGAAGAAGGTGAGGAAAGTTATCCCCGGTGTCCTGGCCATTATTTATCATGCAAATTGGCTGCAGTGTTTCCCACATTACAACAGCGACTACACTTCAAAAAGTCCTTCATTGGCTGTAAAACTGTTGATCGTGAAAGGCGCTGTATAAAGGCCAGTCTTTCTTTATTTTCTCTCCTGTATTTACATTAATTACTTATATAAACCTCTTTTACTGTCTCTTGCAAGGGGAGGAATTGCAGACGGGCAGCTTAACGCAAACTTCATGCGAAGATCTGACAGAGTCACTCGATTCATCAGGACCTGAATATCATCGACATATGGAAGCGGAAAGCAGCAGAGTGCGGACAAACTGCACACGTGTCTTGTGTGTGGACGTGGATTCAACTGAAGGTGCAGCCTGGGGAGGCACAAGTGTAACCAAAGCGAGGAGAGTCCGTGCAAATGTCGGGAATGCGGGAAGGGATTCAGTTGCCTTTCCGAGCTGGAGACTCATCAATGCAGTCACTCCGTGAAATGGCCGTTCACCTGCTCCGAGTGCGGGAAGGGATTCACTCAGTCATCCAACATGCTGACACACCAGCGAGTTCACACCAGGGAGAGGCCATTCACCTGCTCAGTGTGCGGGAAGTGATTCACTGAACAATCCGCCCTGCTGAGACACCGGCGAGTTCACACCGGTGAGAAGCCGTTCGCCTGCTCTCACTGTGAGAAGAGGTTTAACCAGTCTTGCAACCTGTTGATACACGAGCGTGTTCACACCGATAAGAGACCTTTTCAGTGCTCCGACTGCGAGAAGGGCTTCAGAAGATCCAGCGAACTGATACTGCACCAGCGAGTTCACACCAGGGGGAGAGGCCGTTCACCTGCTCCGTGTGTGGGACGGGATTCACTCTCTCCTCCGCCCTGCTGATACACCAGCTGGTTCACACTGATGAGAGGCCGTTCTCCTGCTCCGAGTGCGGGAAAGGATTCGCTCGTCCCTCCACTCTGCGGGAGCACCAGCTGGTTCACACTGACGAGAAGCCATTCTCCTGCTCCGAGTGCGGGAAAGGATTCACTCGTCTCTCCTATATGCAGGAACACCAGCTGGTTCACACTGACGAGAGGCCGTTCTCCTGCTCCGAGTGCGGGAAAGGATTCACTCGTCTCTCCTATATGCAGGAACACCAGCTGGTTCACACTGACGAGAGGCCGTTCTCCTGCTCCGACTGCGGGAAAGGATTCACTCGTCTCTCCTCTCTGCGGGAACACCAGCTGGTTCACACTGACGAGTGGCCGTTCTCCTGCTCCGAGTGCGGGAAAGGATTCACTCGTCCCTCCACTCTGCGGCAGCACCAGCTGGTTCACACTGACGAGAGGCCGTTTAAATGTTCCGACTGCGACGAGAGTTTCAAATGCTCCAAGGGCCTGAAGAACCATCGACGCATCCACACCGGGGAGAGGCCGTTCAGCTGCTCTCACTGCGGGAAGAGGTTTACGCACTCATCCAATCTTCGGAATCACCAGTTCGCCCACACCGGGAAGAGGCCGTTCCCCTGCTCAGTGTGTGAAAAGGGATTCACCAGTTCAACTCACCTGCTGAGACAGCAGCGAGTTCACACCTGAGCGCACTGGTCCCATTCTGCTGTTAATCACATGAAGGACTATTCTGTGTTAATAATGGCAATTACGGGGTTGGGGGGCGGTGGGGCCGTTTGAAGATGCTGATAATAACCCCAGTAACTAGGCTGGAGTTTAAGAGGGGTCAGCCTCGGCTCAGTGGGTGACACTCTCATCTCTAGAGTCAGAAGGTCGTGGGTTTGAGTCCCACTCTGGAGACTTGAGCACATAATCTAGGCTGACACTCCAGGGCAGTACTGAGGGAGAGCTGCTCTGTCAGAGGTGCCATACTATTTGCCTTCTTAACCGCCTGCTGCACCTGCATGCTTACCTTCAGTGACTGGTGCACAAAGACACCCAGGTCTTGTTGCATTTCCCCATCTCACAATCTATTGCTGTTCAGATAATAATCTGTCTTCCTGTTTTTGCCACCAAAGTGGATAACCTCGCATTTATCCGTATTATACTGCAGCTGCCATGCATCTGCCCAATCACCCAACCTGTTCAAATCATACTGGAGTTTCTCTGAATCCTCCTCACAGCACACACACCCACCCAGCTTTGTGTCATCTGCAAACTTGGAGATATTACATCTAGGTCATTTATATATATTGTGAATAGCTGGGGTCCTAGCACCGATCCCTGTAGTACCCCACTAGTCACTGCCTGCCATTCGGAAAAAGACCTGTTTATTCCAACTCTTTGCTTCCTGTCTGCCAGCCAATTCTCTATCCAAGACAGTACCTTACCCCTAATCCCGTGGGCTTTTACATTGCACGCTAACCTCTTATGCGGGACCTTATCGAAAGCCTTCTGAAAGTCCAAATACACCACATCCACTGGTTCTCCCTTATCTATTCTACCAGTTACATCCTCAAAAAATTCCAGTAGATTAGTCAAGCATGATTTACCTTTTGTAAATCCATTTTGACTTTGTCCGATCCTGTCACTGTTTTCTAAGTGCTCTGCTATTACATCTTTTATAATAATGGACTCTAGCATTTTCCCCACTACCAATGTCAGACTTACCGGTCTATAATTCCCCGTTTTCTCTCTACCACCCTTTTTAAATAGTGGGGTAACATTAGCTACCCTCCGATCCATGGGAACTGTTCCAGAGTCTATCGAATTTTGGAAGATGATCAGCAATGCATCTACTATTTCTAGGACCACTTCCTTACGTACACTAGGATGTAGATTATCAGGCCCTGGGGATTTATTATCGGCCTTCAGTGCCGTCAATTTCCCTAATACCATTTCCCTACAAATACTGATTTCATTCAATTCCTCCCTCTCATTAGACCGTATGTTCCCCAACACCTCTGGGAGGTTATTTATGTCGTCCTTTTTAAGACAGAACCAAAGTATGTATTTAATTGTTCTGCCATTTCTTTGTTCCCCATATTAAATTCCCCTGATTCTGACTGCAAGGGACCTACGCTTTACTTCACCAACCTTTTTCTCTTCTCATATCTATAGAAGCTTTTACAGTCAGTTTTTATGTTCCCTGCAAGCTTACTCTCAATCTATTTTCCTCTTAATTAATCCCTTTGTCCTCCTTTGCTGAATCCTAAACTGCTCCCAATCCTCAGGTTTGCTGCTTTTTCTGGCTTAATTATATGTCCTCTCCTTGGATCTTATGCTATCCCTAATTTCCCTTGTTAGCCACAGTTGAGTCACCTTTTTTGTTTTATTTTTATCCCAAACAGGGATGAACAAATTCTGTAGTTCATCCATGCGATCTTTAAATGTTTGTCATTGCCTATCCACCATCAACCCTTTAAGTAACGTTCCACAATCCATCCTAGCCAACTCATGTCTCATACCATCGTAGTTTCCTTTATTTAAATTCAGGACCCTAGTCTCTGAGTCAACTACTTCACTCTCCATTTTAATGAAGAATTCTATCATATTATGATTGCTCCTCCCCAAGGGGCCTCGCACAACAAGATTGCTAATTAATCCTTTCTCATTACATAATACCCAATCTAAGGTGGCCTGATCTCCAGTTGGTTCCTCGACATATTGGTCCAGGAAACCATCCCGTATACACTCTAGGAATTCCTCCTCCACAGTATTGTTACTGATTTGGTTAGCCCAAACTATATGTAGATTAAAGTCACCCATGATAACTGCTGTGCCCTTATTGCACGCATCTCTAATTTCCCGTTTAGTACCATCCCCAAGCTCAGCATTGCTGTTGGGGGTCTGTATACAACTCCCACTAACGTTTTCTGCCCCTTGGTATTTCTCAGCTCTGCCCATACAGATTCCACATCATCAGAGCTAATATCCTTCCTTACTATTGTGTTAATCTCCTCTTTAACCAGCAACGCCTTCCTGATTATTGAATACCCCTGGATGTTGAATTCCCAGACTTGGTCTTCCTGGAGCCATGTCTCCGTAATCCCAATTATATCATATCCGTTTATATCTATTTGCGCAGCTAATTCATCCACCTTATTACAAATGCTCCTCGCATTAAGACACAAAGCCTTCAGGCTTGATTTTTTAACACTCTTAGTCCTTTTAGAATTATTATTTACTGTGGCCCTGTTTGATTTACACCCTTGATTTCTCTGACTTCCACTTTTGCTTTTCTCCTTCCTGTCTTTTGCTTCTATCCTTGCTTCCCTTTCCTCTGTCTCCCTGCACAGGTTCCCAACCCCTACCTCTTTCACCAAACTTTTGGTCACCTGTCCTAATATCTCTTATATGAGTCAGTGTTAAATTTGGTCTGATGGTGCTCCTGTGAACTGATTGGGACGTTTTTACTATGTTACATTGGATTACATAGGACATACGGCACAGAAACAGGCTATTCGGCCCAACCAGTCCAAGCTCCACTCGAGCCTCCTCCCGTCATTCCTCATCTAAATCTATCAGCATAACCCTCTATTCCATTCTCCCTCATATGCTTGTCCAGCCTCCCCTTAAATTCAATAACAAAATACTGTGGATGCTGGAAATCTGAAATAACATCAGAACTGATGAACGGTCCCAGACCGGAAACATTAACTGTGTTTCTCTCTCCACAGACGCTGCCTGGCCTGCTGAGTATTTCCAGCATTTTCTGTTGTAATCCCCTTAAATTCATCTGTGCTATTTGCTTCAACCACTCCCTGTGGTAGCGAGTTCCACATTCTCACCACTCTTTGGGTAAACAAGTTCCTTCTGAATTCCCTGTTGGATTTCTTGGTGACTATCTTATATCGATGGCCTCTAGTTATACTCTTCCCCACAAGTGGGAACATTCTCTCGTTATCCACTTCTATTAGGTCACCCCACAGCCTTCTATTTTTAAGAGAAAAGAGACCCAGCCTGTTCATCCTTTCCTGATATGCATACCCTCGCATTTCTGGTATCATCCTTGTAAATATTCTCTGCACCTTCTCCAGTGCCTCTATATCCTTTTTATAATATGGTGACCAGAACTGTACGCAGTACTCTAAGTGTGGTCTAACCAAGGTTCGATACAGGTTTAGCATAACTTCCCTACTTTTCAATTCTATCCCTCGAGAAATAAACCCTAGTGTTTAGTTTGCTTTTTTTATGGCCTTGCTAACTGTTGTGTATTTTGAATGTGTATTAGAATTGTCCCACACGGGATACCGTAGTGGTGATTTGCAATGCACTATGGGAAATGTAGTGCATTGAGTGAAGAAGCACATTTTAAATAAAATGGCCGTTAACTGAACTCTACACCCCGGAGCCCTTCTTAATTGTTATATAGATAAGGGTATAAAACGCCTTGAGACACAACAAAACTGGCGACGAGGACGATGGACTTGCGCATCACTTTGCACTGGATTCGGCGATGTTTAAAGTAAGAAGTTCCTGTCTTTTCTTAATGGCGCGCCCGCAGTTTAGTGCTGATGCAATCGCCTCGTAAAGGTGGCAGTTCGTGTGTTACACAAATAAGAAGGGGGAGAGTAATGATACAGTGAAACGAAGTGGAGGAAAAGGACTGTAAAATAAAAAAAGGGCTATGCTAACCGGCGGAGCGTTTGGACCATTTGATGAAACCGCGGAGCAATGGAGTGCTTATACAGAGCGTTTCGGATTTTTCGTGACTGCAAATGGCATTAAAGATGATGTGAAAGTGGCGACGTTCCTCAGTGTGATCGGAGCAAAAACATTTGGCTTGTTACGGAGTTTGATGCACCCGGATAAGCCCGGCGCTAAGACATATGATCAGATTGTGGAAGTTTTGGAAACACATTTTGCACCCAAGCCACTGCTGATTGCCGAGAGGTTGAGGTTTCACAAACGAAACCAAGGGGAGGGTGAGTCCATAGCTGAATATGTTGCAGTGCTAAAGAAGCTAACTGAGCATTGTGAGTTTGGTGAAACTCTAAATGACACTGTCCGTGATAGGTTTGTGTGTGGATTAAGATGTGAAGCAACACAGAAATGCTTGCTCACGACTGACAAACTGATGCTTAAATCAGCAGTGGAGCTTGCTGTGTCTATGGAGTTAGCAGCTAAAGATGCACAGCTGTTGGGGTCTGAAACAAGAGTGCACAGGGTAGCAGCTACATCGGATAAGCATGCAAGGGGCGCCAGAGAGTGTTACAGACATGGAAGGTCAGGTCATCAGCCATCTGACTGCTGGTGTAAAGACCTGACCTGTCGGAAATGTGAAAAGAAAGGACACATTGAACGTGTGTGTAAAGGGCAAAGCAAACAATCCTACACAGAGACACACAAAAACAAACAAGGAAACACATCCAACTGGCGTTCTAAAAAGAAAAACCTACACATGGTGAAACAAGAACAGGAAGACAGTGACACAGACTCTGATGGGGAGCTGAATCTCCATGTGTTAACGGTGAATGGAGGCTCATCAGGCTATGGAGTCACTCCACTACTAGAGGGAATACCGGTCAAAATGGATACGGGGGCCGCTGTCTCCTTGATTTCAGAGAATCTATTCAAAGAAAAACTGAACCACCTATCACTGACGCTGGCCAAGCTCATCTTAAAGACCTACACTGGGGAAACTGTCCCAATGCTGGGTAAGACGGAGGTCAAGGTGGAGCTTAATGGACAAACCGTGATGCTGCCAGTTTACGTGGTCAAGGGTGACTATCCATCCCTGATGGGCAGGCCATGGTTGGAGAAAATTCATCTGGATTGGAAAAAAGTGAATGCGGTGTCAGTCGAAGAGGCGGGGCTAGCGGCAGTGTTGACAAAGCATGCGGCTGTCTTTGACAGAGAATCGGGGAGTATGAAGGGGATTACGGTCAAACTCAAGGTGAGGCCTGACAGCCAGCCACGATTCCTGAAGGCCAGGAACATTCCCTATGCCCTCAGACCAAAGGTGGAGGCTGACCTGGAGCGTCTGGTCAAGATAGCGGTCCTGGTGCCGGTTTCGCACAGTGAGTGGGCCACGCCCGTGGTACCAGTGATGAAGAGTGACGGCGCGGTTCGCTTATGTGGAGATTTCAAAGTAACAGTGAATCCTGTGCTCTCAGCTGAACAGTACCCCCTCCCCATCATTGAAGATCTTTTTGCGGGTCTAGCAGGCAGGCAGAAGTTTAGCAAGATTGATCTATGCCAAGCCTACTTGCAGATGCATCTAGAAGAGGACTCACAGAAGTACCTCACCATCACCACCCACAAGGGCCTCTACAGGTACTGTCACCTACCCTTTGGTATAACGTCAGCACCAGCATTGTTTCAGCGGGCTATGGACCAGATCTTAAGCGGCATTCCAGGGGTACAATGTTATCTCGACGATATCCTTGTCACAGGAAAGGACGACAACAAACATCTGCAGAACCTGACGCAGACGCTGGGAAGACTTGAAGAATATGGCTTACGCGTTTGCAAGGACAAATGCGAATTTTTCAAGCCATCAGTGGAGTACCTAGGCCATGCCATTGACGCGGACGGCCGACACATAGCACCGTCGAAAGTGAAAGCCATTGCCAACGCTCCTGCACCTACAAATGTCGGCCAGCTGCGGTCATTCTTAGGTCTCCTGAACTATTA